>NC_135493.1:96929307-97529307 GCF_052094955.1 Ictidomys tridecemlineatus | reverse complement strand
CTTTATTCATAATAGTATGTATATTTTTTGTAGTACTGGGGATTGAATCCAAGACCTTATGCTTGCTAGACAAGAGCTCTACCACTGAGCTAAATCCCCAGCCCACTAATATATTTCCAACATGATTTACTCATAGCAAAATCCAAGGCACATACCTGCAGCTCCAATATTTAAATAATATAAGGGTGTCAGAATAAACATTTTTCAATTTCAACTAATCACAAGTTGCTTGAAACTAATCAGGCAAGAGAAAATAATTGAAATCATCTATATCTGAGTTGAAACATAAATCACTAAATGCTGTTAAAAACCCAAAAAGTTTGGCATCAAATGTATGCATCATATTGGATTGTGAATTGTATTTGTACTTTTTTTCTTAGAGTAGCATGGAAAACTAGTTTGAGATTTCTTTCATATTTTTCTATGGGCCCACCCTATTCCATTATGACTTCAGTTGAGCTTAATAAATTACATGGATTCCAGATAACAAATAACATTACATTCTGAGGTCATGAGGGCACTGGGAGTTAGGACTTCAAAAAATGTATTTTGAATGCTACATAAATTTACTAGACAGTTTGACTAATTTGGCATAGATTGCAGATGGACAGAATTTTATCTTTTTTTGAGTAATATATTTTAATTTTTGATTGACAGTTTTTTGTTGCACAATCAAAGCATAACATTGTACCCCATAAATTTTATAATTTTTTATGTGCCAACATATCTTTTGGGGAGGATACAATTCAACCTGTAATGGTCAATTTATGGAATTATTATTGAAAAAGTTTGTGAATACAGCAACTTCACTATTTTTGTATTTCCTCCCAGGTATGTCATACAGACTATTCCCTTATATAATCCTACACACGAAACTTTAGAACTTCAAGTAACAAACAGTAATCCTGAAAATTTTGTCCTGGAAATTGACAGAAGATCACCAGTAAGTACATTCAGAAAGTCATGAGACTACTGGTACTAGAGCATTTTGTAATTATGAGTTTAGGACCCAATCATTTTAATTAATAAATTTTCAAATTCTTAAAAAAATTTTAAAATATAATTTTCTATTATATACATTGTCCCTTGAATTTTAAAAATCATTAAAATGCTATTGTGTTAATATAAATTTTTAAGACTATATATGCTAAAATCATGCTCATTGTCACTGAATTCTAAATAAACTGATTTTATTTCTCATCATTTTAATAATCAAGTTTTGTAATAGTTTACCAGTATCAGAATTTTAACTTAACAGTTACTATATATGTTCAGGCAAGAGACCACTTCTTTTCTAGCCCCTCCTGAGTTCCTGCCCCTTGCCCCCCACATTCCCTTCCAGATAGTGCTGACAGATCTGCTTGTTCCTCATCCCCATTCCTGTATCTTTCCTATTTTCTCATTCCTGGGTCCTTGCAAAGATTAGGATCAAGTCAATGGGCCAAAATATTTTTCTTCTGCCTCCAAGTTACAAAACAAGTTCCTAAAATTTAATATGACTTTCTGTGTTTCCAAAGCATAGGACACCAATTATTTATAGTGAATGTGAAACCACACACTTTCAGGTAAACCTCAAGATAATTACAAGCCAGATGTAGTGGTGCACAACTTTAATCCCTGCTTCTCTGGAGGCTGAGGCAGGCAGATGGCTTCAGCCATGGAGTTCAATGCCAGCCTGGGCAGCATAGTGACACCCTGTCTTGGAAAAAAAAAAAAGAAGAAGAAGAAGATAATTAGAGTAGTTTATTTTCATCACAAGACCTCACAGTAAATTATGGAGCTCTGTTAATATGTATAATATTTAAATAAAGACTGTTATTATTTGCTGCTTAATGACTATTTAACAAATCTATGATTTTATTTCTTTATATATAAATGGCAGTCACTAGTTGCCAGGTAATAATATAATATTAAATTAGTTCTTCTATAATGTGTTAAATTAGAAGTCACTAATTATTATACTGATAAAATTCATGGATACACTTTCATCTTAGAAAATGTGTATTAATGCCATGCACATTGACACATTCTTGGAATTCCAGCTACTCGGGAGGTTGAGGCAGGAAGATTACAAGTTTGAGGCCAATCTCATCAACTTGACAGGACACTGGCTCAAGAGAAAAAAATTTAAGAAGAGGACTGGAGATGTAATTCAGTGGTACTGTGCCCCTGGGTTAAATCCCCAGTACCAAAATCAAAAGTATAGTAAAGTGATCATACATGGTTGTATCTTTTAAAATTACATTTTCTATAAATTATAAACAGCATGGGGTTTAATTGCCTATAACTGGAATTCCTCATTACAAAGTAGTGTTTTTTATCTCTATTTTTAAAGAAGAGTCTAATATATATATAGTAGATGGACACAATACCTCTATTTATTTATTTATTTTTATGTGGTGCTGAGAATCAAACTGAGCATCTCACTCATTCTAGGCGAGTGCTGTACTGCTGAGGCACAACCCCAGTGCCAGAAGAGTCTAATTTTCAACCCAAGGAAAACCAGAAGCAATATATGCATGCCGCCTGAATCACATAATTAAGAATAGGGCTGAGGTTGTGGCTCAGCAGTAGAGCACGTGCCTAGCATGTGTGAGGCCCTGGGTTCAATCCTCAGCACCACATAAAAATAAATAAATAAAATAAAGATATTATGTCCAACTAAAAAATAAATATTTAAATTTAAAAAAGAATAGCTTATTTTCTTATCCTTTCCATTCATGACTTGCTAATTTATTCATTCTTCTACTGAATACTGACTATTCAATTAAGCTAATATTAGGAAATAACTCAAAAACTTATGTATGAGAAAACACTTATATAAAATAGGAGACACATTAACAAATAGAAATGATAACAAATGGAAAATAATATAAAATTTATTTTCAAACTATATAAATAATATATGCATTTATATAATTATATGAACATATACAAGTGTGTGTGTGTGTATATATGTGTGTATATATATATATATGGTACTTTACTCATGCCTTTCATTACATAACGTGTATGTTCACATAAGTAAATATTTTTAAATCTTGATTATTTTTCATAAACACTTCAATGATTAGGAAGTCAAATAATGATATGAAAAACTTGCTTCCTTCTAACTATATATAATCAAAAATTTCAAATGGATACAGAAGTTGAAATAATAATGCAGTGAACAATCTTGTACTTTCCATCTTGGTTCATAAATTATTAATGATTTGTCACATTTTTTTCTTTTTTTCTTTCTTACATATCTTGCTATTCAATTTGAAAGGAAATTGTAGATCACATGTAATTTCAATCTAAATACTTCAGAATGTTTCTTAACAGCATATTATTCTCCTAAATTATCTCATATTCATGAGAATTCAAGTTTACTCAACTGTCACAAAATTTTTCTTCCCTCTTGAACTAGGACTCAGTACTCACATATTGGTATTAGTTATCATGATGATGCTTATAATGAAATGATCTTAAATTTCAAAATGGTCCTACATTTAACATATCAAATATACCCCATTACATGAAACCACAGGTTTACTGTAGCTCATTTCTACCAATGGTATTTAGCCTTCTGTCTTTGAAATCATGGGAAATAATACATTCTTCAGTGAATTTCAGTGAGGTTTAAGTGGAAACAAGGGTTTTTAATAGAATTGCTATTTGATGATATACATTCCTTCATTTTTAAACACAAGCCTCTGTCATATGTTTATAGAAGAGGAATTTGAGGCTGGATAGGCTAAAAATTAAACCACATGGTTAGTAAATATTAAACCATATGGCTAGAACTAGAATTAAAATCCAAGTTAATGTAGTACTGCATGATCATTTCAATAAGACAAGATCTCTCTTCTCTATCTCAGTACACATTTGTCCATACAGATAAGTACATACACACATATATACATATCCTTATCTGTCAATATTTATAGAGAGAACAAAATATTTAGTCATATTTGCTAAGTTGAAAGAATTTATGAATTTTTTCTTGTTTTTGCTAAGGATGCTATTAAAACTATTTTACATCCCTGAAGTGTTTATTTTCTGATAACCCCAAAACATTGGAGTTATTAGAGAACCAGTCTGAGAAAAACAAATATTTGCTAGAGATAAAACTATACATATTTATTCAGGAGGTGACTTCATAGTAGTAAATATAAAATTAAATCTGCATTTGCATTTTATGGTCATTATCAGAGTTTATCAAGCACAAAATGATGTGTTTTATAGGGATTTAATAATGCTACTAAATTGCAATCTTGCTTTTTCAAGGCCTTTGTGGAAAAATGTATTACTAAAAAATAATTGACTCACTTTTCAGACATGTGTCAGTCATTCTATTATTTTATATGTTGATATTAAATACTGTATTATTTGTAGAGTAGCATTTAGATTACATAAGATACCTAAGGCTTCATTACATTGTGATGGAGTCATTTGGGTTTTTTTCCCTCTCTTTAAGGAGAGAATTTAAGCTCCTATCATATCAACCACAGGTCACACCCTGAGAGTGTATATTATAGTATGAAGAGGAAAACTTTATCATACGTTTAAAAAACATATCTTCCCTCTATGCTTAGAAACAGTTTATTTCTTTTGACATTACCAAGGCTACAAGTTAGTTTCCTGGTGGCTTGACATGTACCATGAGATGGCCAATATACCATGGACTCTTCCATTAAATGCATATATCTATTATTAGGAAGGCAAACTTAACTTGTAAAATTTAATTCTGACTTCCTTTTACACAGTGAATAACCCTGTAGTCATTGTTTGGGGATAGAACATGTCAGGAGATCCATGCAGTAGTGTTCACCACAGGCCCTTTTACCAATATTCATAAATAGCCATACCAAGAACAGATAATGTACACAAGGCCACACATTCATCAAACATCATATTTGTATTCAAGTAGCCACCTCAAACAAAAATGTTGATTTTTGTTTCTCTTTTACTTCTTTCTGAATCTACGCAGCTGATTATACTTCCTCACTCTACCACAGAGATATCTGTTTATTTTTATCCTTCTGCACTTGGAAGAGCTGGTCATGAAACTTGTATCAACTTTGGATGCGCTCAGGTATGATAAGAGTATTTGTGGACTAAGTCAAGTTAATGAAATTTCAAAATTAAAACATAAATAAATTCAAGTCATTCAGTTGACATCATTCACAAGTAAAATGAGTTCATTATAAATCATTAATGAACTTTTGAAAATACAGTATATATTATCTATGTGCAAGCACCTAAAAAAGGTATTTCTAAATATTTAGATCACTTGAATGAAGGAGAATATCTACCCAGGCTTAAAACATCAAAATTTTAAAGTAAATGTCAAATCACTGGTATATATGTTCATTCTCTGACTTGAGTTTTACTACTCAACTTTCCATGGACTTACATATAAAAATGTAAAGAGTACAGTCTTGCAAATATTGTATTATATTTTTCATACCATTTCCTCTGTATAGTGTTCCTAAATAATAATTATTTTTTAAAATAATTATCATTTTGAAAGCTCCTTTAAATGTGATATATGTCATTCTAAGAATCAACTTAATTCATTCTCACTATAGTTCTATACAGGAAGTATTGTCATTAACAATTTTATGGATCAGGATTCTGAGACAAAGAAATTAAGATTAAGTAGTCAGTAAAATGTTGAACCGAGAACTAGACTCAGGATATCTGGCTTCATTTCATTTTTATGGCTGCTTTTTACAATTACCTATAGTTTACCAAGTGATTGGTAACTCTTTAATTGCCAATGAAAACTTGCACAATATTTTACATTTATTATTATTTTTACCTACTCAAATATTTATGGGGAGGAAAAGAAATAGACAAATGTACTATATATCATTAGTGACACCAAGGAAGTCATAGATGCCTGATGTTCAAGTGATAGTAGAAACAAATATAATTCAGGGATCCCCATGTCAATTTGGGACCAATAGTGACTGAAGTGTCCTCTTTTTCAAAAACATTTTCATTTATTTTTAGAAAAAAAAATATTGAAACTGTCAAATTTCCTAAATGATAGCTCACTTATACATGACCTGAAATAGGTACTATAGATTCCAGAAAATATCAAAGAAAACCAATAGTAATCCTTCTCATACAGAAGGGAGAGTATAGTGGATATTACTATCTTGTAAATAAATACTTCTATCAAGGCTGATTTTTAAAAAACTGTGTAGATAGACACAATACCTTTATTTTATTTATTTATTTTTATGTGGTGCTGAGGATTGAACCCAGTGCCTCACATGTGCTAGACAAGCCTTCTACCACTGAGCTACAACCCCAGCCCTAAGGCTGATCTTTTGCTTCATGGGGGGTTTAGAGCTCTATCCTCTTAATTATTGGAGACATTTTAGTTGCTTGCATTTCTAGTGGAAATTGTATCTTTTCAAGGATAGTCTTGCACATCAGCAGGGCTATTATCAGTTTGGCATCTTAATTGCTTTAGAATACCCTAGATATTGACTGTTAATTCTTTATTAAACAGAAAAGAACTCAAACAAGTAAATAATCATCTCAGACTATTTGTGAATAAGTTGAACAGTGGGCTTGATTTCAGTATTTCTTAATATCTCCGTTTCAAGTTGTAGTATAAATCTCTGAGGGTTCATTTATGTTAGACTTTAATCAATAATTCCTCTGTTCAGCTTCTGGGTCCAGACCCCTTCAACCTTTCGATGTATCTTTCTAACCTCTGTGATTTTTGTTGCCCTTTTTATCTCTGAATGATTCAGTCTTACTCTTTTATTTAATTCATTCAGTTGACATCTTTTGCAAGCAAAACCAGTTCAACATAAAGTATTAATTGAATGAAGTTTTGAAAAAAAACAGTATATATTATGTATGAGCAGGCATCTAAAGAAGGTGTTTTCAAAATAATACTTTAGAGATTATATTTCTACATCTCAGAGTTCGGAATACCTTATTACCTTCAGGGGAAAAACTCATAGATTTCTATCCCTCTCAGTTTTTGATTGATCAAATCTATCTGAACTGACATGCACAACTGAGTAACTGATTAATCTAAAATTAACTGTTGGCAGTGCTCATAGGATAAATGTAAACTATTTCCAATTGTGAATTTTTGCTGACCTGAGGGAAATGGTTATGTTTTATTGTTTACTTTGTTGGCTTCTGTTTAGGTCTATATGAAGAACTCTGCAGTCTAAAAATCTAACTCTGGGCTCAAGTTATTTGTGTAGATTTTGAATCCTCAGATTACGTGTTAGGTAATCACAACTTCAGATATCATGAATTTATTATGCTACCAGAGTCTCTCAATAAGATTACATTACTGCATAACAGTTGGAAGCACCAGATGTGCTAATTGGAACTTTTCATTGGTTTCAAACATGTTGAGATTTTCTTTTATAGTTTTCAGATGTTTCATTTTAATTTTCAAACAGTTGCCCTTGTTTATTGCACTTATATACAATTCTGTGACTTGTTTCTTCTAAAGGTCAGAATAGGAAAAATTGAAAAGATAAAAATTCAGAATGGTTTTATAACCCAGCTTGAGTGTATGATTCTTGAAGCCTACATCTAAGGAAAGTTCTCTTGATTCTCAGCAAGTTTTAATTTTCTGGAGGCCCTGCTCAATGTACAAGCTAGATTTACTATCTTTTACCCCCCCCCCCTGATTTATATTTTAAGAACATCAGAATTATATTTTTATTGTCTCTCCTGTAGTAGAAGTTTGAGATAAATATGAGCTGAAAATATTATTTTTAATGCACATGTTTGCTGGGTTATTTTTTAATTTCCCTGTCTGAACTTAAGTGGATAATTTAATCAATGCCAGGACAACTGTAAGATATCAGCACTCGGAAATGACAGGATGTGGTTTAACATAAAAACTCAATATTCCATGTCACTTAAGGAAACATGAAACATGACCTTCTTTTCATAGTTTAGCTCATCCCTAATGGTTGAAAGTAACTGGATTTCATTTGTGGGTCAATTATATAAAATCAGGTTAGGACAACATAATTGAAAGTATAGTAAACTTATCTCATGTGAATAGAATCTGTGACTAACAGTAATATAGTCATTTGAATTCATTTGAATATAATGTGAAGCTCTAACTTGCCTTTAATTCTTCCTATTAAAAGATAGCATTTTATGGAATTCCTGCCTCTGCTTATCCTAATTTGAAGCAACCTTAAAAAAAGTTTCCTTCTTTTTATTGGAGTTCAATCTTGGAAACATCTATATAGTTCTAGAGATTATAAATCAGGACAATCACTGGCTTTTGCCAATGACATTTTCATTCATCTGTAATATGAACAAAGGTTTTGATGTATAAGTTTAAAATATCTAGAACCAAATCATAATCTGTTATACTTTCAAGGGATTTTTATTCTAAATGGACACAAAGAAAACATTTTCAAACAGCACTTAGCAGGCTTATGAAACCCAGGTCAAAACAAGGGCTACATTCAATCTCCTTCACATATTTTTAAGCCATTCATCCATTTCATGTGATAACAGAAAATGTATTCGATGTATTAGATGGTGAGGACAAATAACATCCCATGCAGTTGTAAACACTTCCTTTTAATGGGAATTTAATATGTGTTTCACCTTACTTGTCTTCATGCAGTGAGTATCTTAATTTCGTTTGGAATTCGCCCTGCAATTTTGGAAACTATATGTAATGTTTAGTATCCAGATTTTTAGACAAGTTGATATTAAAACATACCATGAATATAAATGCACAATATCCAATTAAAGATTCTTTTCTGTGCCTTCAATAACCTTATATGTATTGAAATATGTTGCATATTTGATTATTGGCTCTTTGTCTCCTCTTTTTTCAGTGTAAAAACAGACTGATTTTTCAATAAAATCAAAAGGAATTTGAAAAAGAGAGACGAAAGAGTACATGTTAAATATTGACAATGAACCTTTTCTTGCCAAATTTTATATGTGTATTACATTTATTAACAGTTGCAAATATAATGTGTGTGACTAGGATTATCTTACAAATGTTTATCCTCAGTTTAAAGAATGGAAATTCTGCCTCTATGGATTAGGACTACTCCCCCAGCCTGTAGACACAGAAAAAATAACCACCCCTCTTGGTCTTCAGTCATCTTTCATTATTCCTTTCAAAAATCCCACTGAGGAAGATGTTGTCATCAACATCATGTTAACAAGTAAGTTGTTTTTCTTGTATTTACATATAATTTTGTAGCTTGTAATCAAACTTATTTTATCATAGAATAAAAACATCATTGTATAAAAGAGAAAACATGGAGAGAGATATGAAATATGTTGGTTTATAAATAACAGCTTATAAATAGTGGAGCCAGAATCAGGTATTTATGTACCAAGTCAATTTCTTCCAATATTATCTGTAAACTGAAATATACAGTAAATCTGTAAGATTATTATAATATTAATCAAATATGCCAGTGTTTATTCTTTGAAAGTTTATGGAAATTCTTGTTTCTCTCCTCTTTTTAAAAAAGTAAATAGGTAGTATATTTGTTTCAACCAGTCTTGTTGAAGATGCATGCTTTTAAATTAGATTGCATAAAGTATTTAATCACTTTATAGTAAATTATTTAATACTGTGAGTCCAAAATAAAAATTAATTTATCATGAGTTTTCTGAAGCACATTTTAAGTCCAATATTGGACATTATCAATATGTTTTTTATTATTATTCCTATTTCTACTGTTAGTATTAATATTATTACTACTTTCAACTACTATTGCTATTATAGTAATTGGTAATTTGAGGATTATAGTTTTATAATGTTAAACCTTTTGATATAAAAACCTACTTGCTTTCCAGAATGGTTATAATGTTGCAATTCTTACTCATCAAGAGTATATTAAAGATATCACCTGTTTTCCTGAGTCTAATCAATTCTGAATAGCAATATTCTCCTTAATCTCCATCATTCTGATTGGGGGAAAATTGTATTTTATCTACATTGCAAATTTACTATTTTTTTATTAGCACATTATACATAGGAGCTGGTTTCATCTCGACAAATTCCTACATTCATGGAATTCAATTGTAGTTCATGTTTTTCCCCTTTTCCCTCCTCTTCCTCTTTCCCCCATTTTCCTTTCTCTATTGATCTTCCTTTTATTCATCTATTTATTCATTTTTGATTTGTTCTTTCTCTTTATACATAAAGGGGAAATTCCATGTGGTTTATTTATATATGCACATAGCATTATTTTAAAAAATTCTTTCCACATTTTCTTCCTTTCCCATCCCTCCTCTCTCCCTCTCGATCTCCTTCTATTCTACATCTTTCTAATCTTCTTTCTTACTCTATTTATTTATTATTTTTGATTAATGCTTATCCTGAATATTATTTACCTGTTGGCATTTTGGTTTTTCCTGATCATCCCTTCATGCTCTTTGTATGAAATAATTTTAAAAATTATAAAAATAATGTCAGTTCATATAAAATCCTTATAAGTACTTTGGTTGTTATGAGGAGAGGTATGTAGTATTTATTAAAAGCTGACTGAAGACTCAAGGAACTCATCATTTTAAGGTAGAAGAGACTAGAGCATATGTATAAGCAGAAGGAAGAAGCTAAAGTTGAACAGGAGTTAATGTTATAAAGGAGGGAAGGTTTAAATGATGAGCTGAGGCTCTTGGTGGACTGAGCTCATGGTCAACGTATACACATTAACCTTGAACAGGAGGAACATTTCTTCCTTTGGACAGGTGGGAATAAGAGAAAAGAAATGCAAATGTAGATACCCTGTTATGAGGTAGAGGGGCTTGGGAATTAAGAGCAGTCAGTCATGTTTACATTTTCTTCTGCTGAAAAAAGGAGATAGAGTACGAAATTTGAAGAGTAGTGATTTGTAATAACTGCTGGAGGAAAAGAAATAGGTAGCTGAAAAAAATTCAAATACGAAAGACACTGTGTCCTCTGGGTTTGGAAACCACACATTTAGATAGGCACCGAAAAGATGTTGTGAAGCTTGTATCAATTGTGCGACTCAGAATCTCTGGTGTGGGGAACTTGAGGCAGTCCAAAGGATCTTTCCAGGGAATGAACTTCTCAGGGCAGATATAGGTAAATATCTTCATAATTATAAGTGTTTTAAAAACATACTGGAGTCAAGATTTTGACTTTAAAAATGTGAAATAATTTGTGGCCTCTTAGTTTTTTGAAAATCTGCCTAAAATTCTTCCTTCTTTGTAATAAGAAAATACAGCAAACTTATCAATTAAAACTTTTATCAGTCATTTGCAATTGAAACATTCTCTTTTAAGTAAACTTACTCTCTGTAGGGGACATGTTAAAACTCTTAATTTCTCCCTCCTCCTTTCTTCAAGCTGATAAGATGGGGCAAAGAAAATTATTGACCTCAGATATCTTAGCACTTGTCCACACTCCCTCCCTCCACACCCAACTGTTCCTCTTTCCCTTTTCTTATTGATGACATCTTCTTTTGTGTCATATCCTCCTCCTTCTCCCTCTTTTGGACTCTGTTTTGCTAGGTGCCATACACCTATTTTGTGTTCATATTCCTTGGTAAATAAGCTCATACAATTTGGCCTGAATTGTTGAACATTTATGGGAAAATGGGACTGATGAGAAGAATAAAATATTTAACATGTATGCCAAATATACACATTACAAAAGGTGCTATGTTGATACCTTCTCATTTAAATATTTATAAATGTCCTTAAATTATTTAATGATGGAACTATACAACCTGTTGCTATCTTTCAAAAGGAAGCAATATAAATATTTCTGGAGATAATACAGAATTCACGGAGTTTCCTTAGGGAAGTTGATGGCAAGATTCAGAATACATCACCAAGAGGTGATACTCAGTGTGAATGATCTCACAGAATTGCAGATCCTGCATATCCCCCCCATCCCATGTGTGAGTGTTTGTGTGTATGTGTGTGTGTGTGTGTGTGTGTGTGTGTGTGTGTTTTCTGCACCTGGAATCCTGAACCTGGA
This sequence comes from Ictidomys tridecemlineatus, assembly GCF_052094955.1. Lineage (NCBI taxonomy): Eukaryota > Metazoa > Chordata > Mammalia > Rodentia > Sciuridae > Ictidomys > Ictidomys tridecemlineatus. The sequence continues at coordinate 97,517,330 of NC_135493.1, read as the reverse complement.
ATAATTATTTTCCCTACTGAATAGCATGGCAGCATATACACAACTTTATTTAAATATTTGTTATTGTAGTTAATATTTGTGGGATCTTTGTGAGCAAGGTTTGTGTATTGGTCGCTTATATAGCAAACAGGACAAAGTGGTCCACAAAAATATTAAGATTCTGATCACTAGAGACAGCATGTAGTAGAAATAAAGTGCCAAAGATCCTTTGAATATCCAAAGATCCTTTGAATATTGAAGGGTATTATTTCTGGGAGAAGTGATAAACATGAAAATAGCTAAGATAGCAGCAGGAAAAATGATAGAGAATTAGGTAATCTAGAAGTTTGATAATGAGTTTGACATTCCAAAAATGCTGCTTTCCTGGGAAAACAGTGAGTTATGAAAAATATCTATATATTTCTATATGTGTGTTGGAGGAGGGGTGGGGACACATCAGGATATTGCAAAATTACTAAATGTTGTGATAAGGAATCCAGGTTTAATTCCTTAGTGAGTTTTGAAAATATTTCCTGTGTTTTATGCATTTATAAACTATATTCTATAGCATTTTAAAAACTAACTCTAAAAATATTTGTTGACAATGGATATGGCTTGGGAGAGTAGACTGGTATTGAGAGCAAATGCTTAGAAGGTTTAAATCCATATTAATGGAAAAGCACACAATATATTTCTAGAAGTTTCCCAAATCTCTGAGAGAATTCATTCATTTAGCAAACATTTAACATTTCATGTGCCCAGACTACCCTTTTTCAAATAACTATACTGTGCTGCCTAAACAAATGTTCTTAAAGGCTTGCTTACATTCCCAGTACTTTTTATAACCCAGATGAGTATTTGGTTATGGGTACTTTAAAGTAGTCCCAAGCTAAAGATCATTATGTTGGTGCTGTTTGGAAAAGAATCACATAAAAAATTCTTATCATTCCATTTTACTGTTGTAATACCACACACTCACAAGATCAGATAACATAGAAATATTCTAAAGGATTTGTCATAATGTGTTCATGGAGGTGTTATCAAAGGCTTTCCTGGTACATTGCACAGTCTTTTTTACAAAATTATTGGGAGAAATTTCTTTCAGTTATTACTATCAAGAAGAACTATTGCTTTTTTGAGCCAGTAGTTTGTTTTCATCCCACAGAGACTGATGGTGTCATTTCATTTCTCCTCCATACACTGGCTGCTAAGAAAATATTTTGGCTTATCTGGAGCAAGTGACATGCCCACACTATATCTCATACCTGACTGCAGGTTATGTCCCTAATCTTGTTTCAATTTTCTAAAAAATTACTTGTAATTCATCTTTTCTTGGATTTTATATCTCTGTGATGTCTTTAAAAGTTTTTGTAAAAGATGAGGGCATATAAATACACATATGTGCCCACAAAGATAATAGTTTGCAATATTTCAAAGTTTTTGATTGCCACAGAAATCTCTTTCCCATGACAAAATAAGCCCATAAGATTAGACTGTAGCTCTCAACTTCTCCTGAACTTCTATCTTACCCAGTTTGAGAACAGATATCTCCAGGAAAGGAGATGTACAAACAATGCCAATAGGAACAGGGTGAGCTCTTTGAAGAGCTTTCATTTGAACATTATGCAAGGCTAAGTGAGAGAAGATGATGCTTCAGGAATCCTCCATGTCTTAATCCATGCTAACTTCAAAAGATAAGTGAGAGAAGCTGGCTAGAGAAGAGATGGTCTAAACACCCTGAGGATGGTAAAAATTCCTTCAAAGCAGATAATTAATGAGTATGATGAGGAACAGGATGCTACAGCAAAACTTTTAAATACCCTGAGAAGAGAAGATGTGTTATAAACCTACTATATGCCACCCTAGACCTCTATTAACATGACTGTACCCAATCTTGAAAACAACTCTTCCAAGAAGGAAGTCAATATTCCTACTTTTCAGATGTGGAACTCTAGGCTTAGAAATTCCCCAAAGCCATAGGAGTAAATAGAACAAGGTCTTGAACTGATAGTGTCTGGCTGTCTTCTTCAAGACCACCTGTCATTCTAAGTCATCTGCTTAGAGGTGGTACTTTTAAAGATCAGTGAGAAGAGTTTAAAGAACTTACACTATCTTCACATGACAGTGGAATAGGCTTCCCCTATTCCATAAAAAGTCCTCAAGAAATACCCCTTACTGCCACTGCTTTCTCATCTTTTCAGATCTTCTGATCTCTCCTTTCTCTTTTGCTCTCTGCCGTAAGATACTGAATCCATCTGATCCACACATGCTTTGGGTTGCACCTTGCCCTTGTTTGGCATAGACATGTACCTCTCAGTGACTGTCCATGGACTCAATTCTCACAATTATTCTCATCAGTAATTTTCATCTGTAATTATGTCCCCATTTTGAAACCCCTTCTCTTCTCTTAAATTTCTGCCACACATAGCTGGGAATAAAGGCAGAGAATGGAAGAGTAGCCATGAGTGGGAAGCAAGGATCTAAGTTAAACCATTAGAAATTATGGCCTAATGTACACATATTATGAATTTAAGGACATATCTCCATTAGATGTTGGTTTCCTTGCTCATCAAACCATATTCTAAACCTGCTAATTTGTGAGCTTTTTAATGTCAGGGGTTACCTTAATTCATAGCTTAATTCCTTCCTGAATGAGTATTTGCATTTTAGCATACATGCTGATAAAACAGGAGTTAAATGTTTGGTCATTGTCTCTTTGTTGAGCACCTATTTTGATCTGAAAACTATTGTATCTACATTTCAAAACTATTTCACATTTGAAGGACATATATACAAATACATAGTTTTTTACTTTATATAGTATTCTGTAAGTGAAATTTCATTGTGGATTAGATACCTAAAAAGTTGCAAAAATGAACGAAGCAATAATTAATGCATACAAATGAGGTGTTTTGATTATTTTTCCTCTGAAATGGTTATAGTTTGGAAATTCTTCACTCTACTTAATCTAAATTTAAATGTAATATGAGTGATTTGATTAAATATTTAAATAAGCATGGATTCTGTTTCAGACATCAATAGTTAATTGAAGAGTAAAACAAAATAACATTAGGGGAAAAGATGTGCACGTCAATTAACATAGCATATTAGTTTTACAAATATCACTTTCCATTTTGGTGATTGATCAGTGTAAATAAAGTACTGTGATGAGTTCTTGTTGACTTTGGGTTAATTATGACTGTGGTGTTCAGTAGCAGTAAAGTAATAAAGCATACAATGTAGCATAATTATGATAAGTTAATCACACTTTGGGGACACAGAGATGACTCAGTGCATTTCATTTCACAGGGTAGATTAGTTTATGAAAATCTTGTCCCTGAAGGCCCTCTGAGTCTTATCTAAAGCACATTCAGAGTTGAATAAATGTTTATGTTAACCATATAGTAATCATAACAAATTGCCAATCAGTGTGAACACAGTTTTATACATAAGAAGAGAGCTAAATAGTGTAAGAAAATGTTCCATGCCCTCAAAATCCTTCCCAAATTCAAGATTTTAAACTTTGGAATTAATAAATAAATAGTATTGAGAGATTTGAGCCTTAAGCAAGGAAGTTGCAATTTTGAAGATATTAATAGTCTCTTTAATACCTTAGTTCAATTAGATTATACATCCAAGTTCACTTTGCTTATGACAAAAAACTAATATTTTTGTACTAAGTAAAATAGATGTAGACTAATTATAACTACTTTTTAGATGAACAATCTAAAACTCACCTTGCTTATAATTTATTTTTAGATAGTATTCAGATACCTTAATACTTGTAGCTCCTGTTACCTTATTCTCGATTAATAACTAGCTCCTGAAGTCCAGGAAGCAATAATTGGGAACTTATCAAAATTCAGATTCCCAGGTCCACACTCAGTTATTCCTTTTTGTTAGGTCTAGATTTAGGTCCTACTAACATAAGCTATTTCTATGTAAGTTATTGGGAGATTACACTTTTCAAAACACTCATCTTTACAAAATCACCTCTAAACAGTTGTTTTTTTTTTTTAAAATCATGCACCTATCTTAGTGGATACTTTTTAGCATTTTCAATATATGCATATTGACTTTTGAAATGTAGCACAATTAACATGTATTTAATATAACAGAACTTATCATTTTCGTAGAAAATTAGTGCACATTTATGTATATTGGTTTATTGTTGTATAAATCGTTATATATACATATATACACACATTCTCTGACATATATATGTGTATATATATACACATACACACATACATACACCCACATATGTGTATGTGTATCATGCATTTCATTTTTAGATAGCAGGCTCAAACAGGTTCTCAATAACATTTATTATTTGAATAGTTAAAATTTCAAAAGTTTATGAGTAGATTTTATATGACTTTAATATTATAGAGTACCTTTTATAATGTTGGATATGTTCTTCAAAAATGTCTTTAAAATTCATGTCAAAATATACTTTGAAAAATATTCGTCTAAGAAATTTCCCATTAGATGAATATTTCCATTCTATTTCCATCTGATATTTGTCTTCTTGAATGTGACATTGAAATGCAATATCACTTTATTTTTTAAATTAGATCATGAACAGCTCAGGCATCTTCTCATCGACCAGCGTTGGGATAACTTCATCAATGAGAATTCTGCTTTCCAGTTTAATTCTCTGAGTCATATACAAGGTATAGAATTTCTGCCTTATATTCTGTCATTCTGTATACTACTACATTTAAGATTTAATGCTTCTTTCCATTGTCTTAATAAATATTTGATACAAATTAAAATACAATTTTAAATTTATGAAACAAATTTATGTAAATTGATAGAAAATCATGGATAGTGTAACCTTTATGTATCTGTAGAGCATTTACATTATTTTTCTATTCAAATGTAGCACCTAAGTAAATAGTTTACTTTTGTATTTTTATTCCTCCTTTTCTTTCCCTTCTTTTCTTTCTTTTTCTCCTCCTCCTTCTTCTTTACCTTCTTTACCCTCCTTTTCCTTCTCCCTCTTCTTTCTGCTTCTTTCTGTACATATGTTTCTTCTGTACATTTAACCCATGTGAATATTATTGAATAGGAAAACAATCTAAGATATAATAAAGTTGCTTAAAAATCCAAAGCTCAAAAATTATGAATTTGCTTAAAATATTTTTAAATTACAAAAAAAATGATTTTGGTTTATATAATAAAGGATAAATTTTGTTAATGTGGTTAATGCAAACATATTAATTGAAATCATGACTATTAGCATCCTTCTGAAAGGTTAATGACCTTCTTCCATTTACTATGGTCATTTATTCTTGAGTATTATTGATTCATCTAATTTAATGCAAAATTTCATGATATAGGTATTATTATTCTCATTGAATTGAAAAAAATTGAAATTCAAAAAAATTAACTTACACAGAATCTAAACACTTGTTTAATGGCAGAGGTGAATTGCCTATGTCTGATTTCAAAATCTTTGCTTTATATTTATTTTTATTTTTTTGTAATTGTAGAAGGACAGAATACCTTTATTTTATTTGTTTATTTTTTTATGTGGTGCTGAAGATGGAACCTAGTGCCTCATACATGCTAGGCAAGTGCTCTGCCCCTGAACTACAGCCCCAGCCCCTGCTTTATATTTCTTTGCAATGCATTAAAAGGAGTACAAACAACAGTTTGTAAAGGAGAAAATAGAGATGGCAAAACAATGGTTGAAAATATATTAGTGCCATTAATAACCAAATAGACACTGATCTCTGGTTATGAATGACATAGATGTTAAATAATTTAATTTAGATGTTTAATTAATGTTGATTTAAACATTGACTAACAAATTATTTTTTATTTTTTGTTTGTTTTGCAGTTTTGTATTTTTTTTTTGTATTTTAATGGCATTACCAATGTTAAAGTTTCTATGTGAAGTTGGAAAAAAGCAGTGCTAATAGGAATATAAATCATTGCATAGAGTCTAGAAAGCACTTTTTGTAATGTATAGAATGAAACTCTGAAATGATCATCATTTAATACCAATACCAATTCTGGTGAAATATTTTTAAAAAATAATCAAAATATAGTTGATTCATGCCAAAATATATTTGCTATTGCATCTTCTATGATAGAAAAAAGCAATTAAAAACAGCCTTAATGCCAAATAAAAAGTTTGTTATATTTGTAGAAACATTTAATTCATCTGTGTATACTTAGTTTTACTTACTTATCAAATATTTAAGCCATTTTATTTTTTTTTCAAAATTTCTTCCACTTATTCTACAAATGTCTTTTCCCATTGTGAAATCAATGGAAAATTCAACTACATTTTTTTCTTCTCTATGTTTAATAGGGAAGTATTACAGGTGGGTAGGCAACTTTTTATTTCATTTGCCTTTCATTGTTCAGGGATATTCATTTTCTTAATTTCTTTCACTTCTCTTCTTGTTGATCAATAATAGTCATTCTGTTGCTATTTGTTTTTGCAGTGTAACATCCTATATTTGGATCATATACATTTTATTCCATGGATCAGTAGTTTAGGTCTTGTGCCAGTGCCATAGTTTAAACCTCATGGTTTTATTTTATTATTCTATTTCTTTCTTTACAGTTTCTTTAAAATTATTTATTTCCTCTCTTCATCTATTATCTTTCTGTAAAAACTTTAGAATAACTTTTTTATCAAATTCCAAAATAAATTTCAGTAAAATATTGCAGTTACATTAAACCTATAAACAAACTTGGAGAGAACTATATCTTTATGATATTTAATCTTCTTATTCAGAACTATTCATTTTCTTAATATTTTGCAGTATAGTATTTATAAATGTCAATAAAGCCCATGTTTCCATGACAAAATTATAAAGCTTTCAGTAGCAGTACTATTGTTTTAAATAATCCAGTTAGTAATTACATATAATGCAATTTCTATACAACATAGAAACCAAGAATTTTGTGTCCCTATATTAATATTTCCAATTTGATAAGTAGTGGTTAAATGTACTTATTTAATTATGACTTTTATTGCTTTTATTGTCTTCAAATAGTTTTCAAATTTAATCCAATTTTCTGCTGGATTCCTTATTGATTTTTCTAGCTTCCATTGTGAGTTGATTGTTATGATAAACAATGTATACCCTGCCTGTGTAGAGCATAGTTCAAGGTGTACTCCCTACCTCTCTATATAATAAAATCTCCAGAGGGGCTTATTTTCTAGGAATTCCTTGTTTTCTCTGACATTCTTATATGCTAAAATATTAGTCTTAGGGTTTTTTTCTACTGAATTAGGAAATATAAACATTAAAATTACAACAGAAATGGGAGCTCAGCTTCTTATACTGCTATTAACATTTTTGGAGACATTGAGACATTTTTGGCCATACTGTAAAACTTTCCTTTAGAGATATTATCCTGAACAAGAAAAGCACTTATAATCCTAAAACTAAGTTTATCTACTTCAACATGCAACATTTCCTTGGTGATATATAAGAATTGGAAAAATGATATTATTGTTGACCAATTTTTACAAATGCATGTTACTAAGAACTGAAACCAGAAACAAACAAAAGTCAACAACTTAGCAATATCCTTTAAAAGATTGGGAATACTGAGCTTAAAAATTGTTTCTTCATGACAGGATTCCCTAGGGCTTTTCTTTTTGTCTCTAATACTATGTGTATTTCCACATGGAGGACATGATGTTTTCAAACTTGTATATGGCCAGGAAGTATAAATGTAAATGTGTAAATGTTACCCTCAGCTGAAATGATTCAGCAAGGATCTTCTAAACTTGCACTCTCTATTTGCCATATGATATGACAGTGCATTTCATTCAATTTAAGTAAGCACTAAGTATTAAAGAGAAGTCAGGGGACAGCTAGGTAGACTAGTTTATGTTCCCTAAATGTGAATGATGCTGCTTCATTCCATGGTAGGAGCTATTCAATCCACCTTTCCTGTCTAAAGCTGACTTTACCAAAATTGTGGCTTGTATGTGACTAAAGGATATGAAGAAAAATAATTTCTGTAAACATTGCTCATATTAACTTCTTTCAGAAATTTTTTATTCCTTTGCACTTATGATGTCATTTAGACCTATATATAGTTAGATAGTGACCTAGACTAGAACTCTAGCCTTTGACACTATTGTTTTCTTACTGGAAAAAGCATTTATATCATCTTTATTACTCTTTAATTTCTGGTTATGTGTAGGTAGCTAAATACTTCATTTTATTTTTAGCAGATTTGTAGTTCTTTTTGTTATCTTTCAAAACTGATGATAAGAACTAGACAGGAGGAAAAGAAATGGTGTTTCTATCAGTGCTGAATCTTAGACTGCCAGTCTTCACTTTGAAACTTTTGTCTATGAACTTAATTAGGTCGAGTAACCAAGAATGAGACAAGACTGAATGTATTTCAGAGGACATCCTTCTACAAAGTTGATAAATTTATAAGACTTGCCCTGTCCTTTTTCTCTCTTTTATGGGCAAGGAATCAAATGGCACTGAAGCAAAATCAAGATTAAATCTTTGAAACAAATCTTACCTGAAACATCTTCCTGGGTCCTCTGATTATAATATTTCAAAAATGGCAATGGATTAGCATTATTACATATTATACTATAACACTAGAAAATGAGGTGTCACTTTATAAATATATACATATAATTTGATATAGAACCTAGAAAGGTTGCCAAGGCACAAGGATTGAGAATTAGGTTTGTAGGCAGAGAATGTATGTTCTGGTTTTGACTGAAACAGTATAATCTATATTAACTCAGGCTAATTTCATTAATTTATTCATATACATATTGCATGATAATTTATGACTTTCCATATATTGTTTCATTAATTAATTTATCTATAATCAGTATCTTAATTTTTTTTAGTTCACAATATGTTATTATCAGATCAGGGTAGCCTCTTTCTCTGTTCTTAATATAACACATCAAAACCCAGATTTTTAAATAATAAAATTTGATGCTTTTATCTAAAAAAATAGCCCATTAACAGCATAGAACAAAGACAAAATTCTGCCAGCAACTTTATCATTTTATCTGAGGACTTTAATTATTACTGTTTCACATGTACTTTATGATAAGCTATTTTTCTTCCTACTTAATACATGCCTATAATATTTAAATGTTGACACATATTACTCAACTTAAATGATTATTTTCACAAGATGATTCCATAAATGTTCAAGAGAGGACTTCATAGTTACAATTATTTGGTTTTAATTCACAGCCAAGCTATATTATTGGCTGTGAATTAAAGCCAAAGTCCTTCTCCAAAATAATATATCATTTGTCCCTTATTTTATTATGTTGAATTTTTAAGTAAAATTTTTATTTAAATTAGTTAGTGAAAAAATATATGAAAAGATCATGAGTAGATCATGTAGTATGTATATGAATAAATTAATGAAATCACCCTCAAAACCAGAAAAGTATACTTTTGAGCAATGTGAGTTGGGCCAAGAAACTATTCTAATTCAGCATTAATCTAGGTAGTAAATGTGGCAACAATAAACTGCATTTCAAGCATTTGATATAAGGATACACACACACACACACACACACACACACACACACGCTAAATCCCTATTCTACAACTGAGTTACCCTACAGCCCTCAGATATACAAATTTAGGGTACTTTTGTTTTTATTGCTACTGCTGTTGGTTTCATTATTAATATTATTGTTGTTCTAATTTTGCAATCCCTCACATGACCAACGGAAATTACTCAAAGAAGGTGTATTTTAGAATTTACTAGCTTTAAATGCAACAACCATGTTTTCTGTTATTACTCAATTAAGTAACAAAGGGTAAAATGACAGCTTTTTAAAACAATATATCAATAATTTCTTGGTAATGAAACCAAGTTCATCCAGAAATAAAAGCTACTGCATTTAAAAAGGTTCATTACTGATATGGTTGCCAAAAGAACAGAAACAGACTAAAATGTATTAAAAATTATGTCTCATTATATAAACAAAGTGCCATTTTCACAATCATCATTTAAGAGAAGCGTTCTTCAGAGAAAATTTCTTTGTAATAAAATATTTTCCTGAGCCAGTAACTAGTTCATATAAACTGTGATTTGCTGACAAGGTTACAGGGAACTCTACCCTGTCACCAATTAATATAACTGTAGGCAAGAAACTTACCCTCTAGACCTTTTGAGTTTTCTCATTTTAAAATATGTCACTTGGCACTTCCAGCTTCTGCTCAGCAATGTTCAAGTGTTTGGCAATGGAAAAAGATATTGTTCCTATTTACAACACAATAAAATGATGAAAAATATGAACTTTCATGATTTAAAAAAAATCACATTTTGAAGTCATAGGAAAATCAAGTCACCTAAAAATCTAAGCCAAGATGGGTACCTTCAGAGCCATAAAACTACATTGGCACATTTGGAAGATGTAGGGATCTTGGAGAATTGAAACACAATGTGCATACAGCTAGGGAAGGGGCAATAAAACTGAGAAGGACAAGTCCTAAAGATCAGGGACATGATTCCTGGCTAAGAATGAAACTTACTCAGAACACCAGAAAACACTGCCCTCACAATTCTACTGCTAGATTAACAAATATTGTGTGCCAACTAGCACTGAATGAATTGCAAAAAGCTGATTCTATATGAGGTACAGTGCATGGAAAAAGTTAAAGCTGAGAATGAAGTTGACATTGAGAAAAAGCCTTTGGTAAACTTAGACCCCCACACTAAGCACAATTCTATCAATCTCAGCAGTTTTAGTCAACTTTTTCACTACTGTGACCAAAAGACCTGACAAGAACAATTAGAAGAGGAAAGGTTTATTTTGGTGCTCATGGTTTCAGAGGTCTCAGTCCATATATGGCCGACACTATTTCTAAGGGCCTGAGATGAGGAGAACATTATGGTAGAAGAGTATGGAAAAGGAAAGCAGCTGGGAACATGGCACCAGGAAGCAAAGAGAGACTAAGCTCAGTTCACAACATATATACCTCAAAGGTACTTCCCCAATGACCACCTCCTCTAGGTTCACCCTACCTACCTACAGTCACCACTTGGTTAATCTCTATGTGGGATTAATGCAGTGATTGGGTTAAGGCTCTCAAAGCCCAATCATTTCACTTCTAAACTTTCTTGCATTGTCTCACACATGAGCTTTTGAGTGACATCTAATATATAAACCATAACATTCCACATCTGGCCCCCAAATCTCATGCTCATATAATAATGCAAAATGCATTTAGTCCATTTTCAAGAGTCCTCTAGTCTCAACAGTGTTAGCATTGCCCAAAAGTCCAAGTCCAAAGTTTCCTCTGAAATTTAAGGCAAACTCTCAGCATAAACCCCTGTAAAAAACCAAACCAAACCAAACAAATCCAGCTATATATTATCCAATATATAAAGAAACAAAGTAAACATTTCCATGTGAAGAAATGGGGGCATAGAAGGAAAGGATGGGACCAAAGCAAGACCATAATCCAGCTGGGCAAATAAATTCTCGAACTCCACATCTAGCATCTGGAGCACATGGCATTGTAATGTTCTCTCCAAAAGGCTGATGTAGCTCCACCCCTATAGCTTTGCTGGTTGCAGGCTACATGACCCTTCTCTTGGCTTGTCTCTAATAGATTCCTGCAATATTCATGGGCAGACATCCCATAGTACTGGCATTTTTTAATCTCAAGGATCTCCACTGCAGCTTCACTTTCCTTCTCACTTGTCCACACATCACTCTCTCAGAGGCTGCCTTCAGAAACTCTGACCCTGGGGCACTTGGCCTAGCCTCCCAAGCCTTCATCTTGGTAGAATGACCCCCAAATGACTCCAGCATCCTGCAGTCCTGTAGAACCAACACCATGTGATTGACATGGAGGTCTGCCACCATCTTGAGCAGTAGTCAAGCCTCCAGGGACAATGTCTACATTAGCCTCTGCATACCTGAGTGGCTGAGCACTCAGAGCAACTTTCTAGGTAATGCTATGCAAGCAGAGTGCCCCATTGTACTCTTCTCAAAGGAATTTTTACTTTTACTCCCTTAAGCCTCAGATGTGTGTGGTCTTGCCAATTCCTGAATTGCCCTCAAACCATCTTTATTAGGTCTCTGGGCAAAGTCTTTAACATTTCTTTAGTGGCTGTAATGTCTTTGACAACTGCAACTTATTCCAAATTTTAGTAGCAGTTTTCTGGCCAAAGATTTTCAAATCTTTCTGCTCTTCTGATTATCATAATAAACTTGGCTAAAAGCTGCCAGCAATATCCATGCCAACACCTAAATCCTATACTGCTTAGCAATTCTTCCACCAGATTAAGAAGTCCATTGAATTTAATAAATTCAGCCACACAGAAAGTTTCAGGACATGAGCTAAATGCAGACAACTTCTTAGCCAGAACATAACTCCAATGGCCTCTCATCCAATTTCCACTAGAGTTCTCCTTTTCCTCTGAGACCTCATGAGCCCAGTTTTTACTTTCCTCAGTACTGTTGGTGTTCTGATCATTTGAACTCCCACCAGACTTGCTCATTAAGCTCTGCTTACAACAATCTAAAGCTTTTCCACCTTGTATCCCTAAACTTTTCAAAATTCCTCACAAATTCCAAAAAGCTCCAAAAGTTTCTAAACCACGGATAATTTCTGTTTTAGTCAGTTTTTTCACTGCTGTGACCAAAAAGACCTGACAAGAACAAGTAGAGGAGGAAAAAGTTATTTGAGGGCCTCACAGTTTCAGAGGCTCTGTTCATAGAAGGCCAACTTCATTGCTCTGGGCCTGACACAAGGCTGAACATCATGGTAGAAGTATGTGGTAGAGGATAGCAGCTAAGGAGCTTGTACTAGGAAGGAGAGAGAGAGGGAGAGGGAAAGGGAGAGGGAGAGGGAGAGAGAGGGGGAGAGAGAGAGAGAGAGAGGGAGAGAGAGCAAGAGCACACTCTGCTCATAACAAATATATTCCAAAGGAAAGTTCCCAATGACCCACCTACCTTCATGCCACACCCTAAATACCTATAGTCACCACTCAATTAATCTCTATCAGAATTAAGGCTCTCATAACCCAATCATTTCACTTCTACTTTTTCTTGCATTGTCTCACATGAGATTTTAGGAGACACCAAATATCTAAATCATATCAACCAAAAAATCATAAGTGGTATAAAAGACAAGAAGAACATTACACACTTTAAGAGGAAAACCAAGGATAGAAACCAAACTTCAACATGAAACAGTTTAGTGAAAACTATGGGACAGGACATTCAAAGAAGCAATGACTAATGTAAATTTTGATTGGAATAGATGGACAAGGTGATAGATTAGATGGGTAATTTCAGCAAAGAGGTGAAAATTTTTTAAAACTAACATGGAAATACTAGAAATGAAAACACAGAAACAGTGAGAAATAATGTTTCCAATGATCACAAGAGTAGATTTGACATAACCAAGAATCAGTAATCTTCAAAATTTGTCAATAGAAATAGCAGTAATTTATAGATAAAATAAGAGAAAAAAGAGCACTGAAGAGTTGTGAGCTGTAATGAGTATAAAGTATTATAACTGCAATTTTAGAAGGCAAAGAAATTGTAGGAACAATGCAGAGGAAAGAAAAAATATTAGAAAAAATAATAGGTGAGTATTCACAAACCTTGGGAAATCATATTTAATCTGCTGAAAACAATGTAAATAAAGTCTTAGACGTTCCTTGATTAGGGGAAAAAAAGACATTACACAGACAAAAATAAAGACTTTTGAACACTACAAGGTAATGTAGAGATCAAAAAAAAAATAATACTGTCAGTCCAGAAGTCTTTACATACCAACAATACCTTAAAGATTTCTTCAGATCAATGTACAAAGCCCAATTACATTTCTAATTTTAGCAAAAGACCAATAGAATTTGGCATTAAAATGTCATTTATAGTATCAAAAAAGAACACTGCAATATTTCTATTAAAAATCTAACAAAATGTGCAGATTTCACATACTGAATACTATAAAATGCTGATGAGAAAAAAAATCCAGTAAGGTTATATAAATGGAAGATTTATTATGTTCATTGATAGGAAAACTCAGTATTATTAAAATGTTAGTGCTCCCCAATTTGATTTATTGATCAAATACCTTCCCCTTCTATTTTCTATTAGTTTTTTATGACTATTCACAAACTGATTCTAAAATATACATGAAAAGACCAAAGAACTAGAATATTAAAAATAAAATTTTTATGAAAGATTAGCAAAATTGGAAGACTTAACACTAATACAGTTTTAGATAACCTACATAATTTGTGTTGGTTAAACATAGACAGAAATTTTGTATTGTATTGAACAAAGATAAACACAATCATATGAGCATAAGAGAAAATCCAGTTGTAAACACACACACAATTAACTGAGTGATTTGAGTTCTTAAGAAATACTAAATATCTAATTGAGACAAGCAAGATCCACTGATGGATGATCAAATAAGCTACCAAAATTCATAGACAAAGATAATAGATTTTCAAATTAATTAATAATTAATTTATTATACAGTAGAATGCATTTTGACACACTGTACACAAATGGAGCACAAGTTCTCATTCTTCTGGCTGTGCATGGTTCAGAGTCACTCCACTAGTGTAGTCATACATGTATATAGGGTAATAATGTCTGTCTCTTTCTACTGTCCTTCCCATCCCTACAACCCCACCCTTACCCTAACTCCCCTCTACACAAACCAAAGTTTCTTCATACTTCCCTACCTCACCCATCCTATTAAGGATTGCTCTATATATTTACTCACTGTGGGACATACCTAGAATGTTCCTTTCTTGTGGCTAGAATAAGCATTAGAGGACAAATGGAGATTCAAAAATATCTCTTAAGTTTTCCACTTATATATTATCATCTAAACCACATTTCATTGGCCAAATTAAGTCACATATGGTCATGCTTAATATCAGTGAAGATGAGACATATTCTCTGTCTACCTTAACATGGGATACAATAAAGTTAAATCAAAATCAAAGCAAAGGCCATGATTATATAATTACAATAAAAAGGAAGAATAAAGAGAGATCCAACATGGTGGCGGGCGCTGAGAGATCAATTCTGTGACCTCTTCAGCTGCATGGGCAAAGGGAGTCTTAAACCGACTGAATGCTGTTTTCTCAAAATCATTTGGCAATGCTGGGCTGAAGTGGACCGAGGGTGAGCAGTTTGCGCTCCTCAGAGCCCACATCAAGCCGAGCGGGTGAATTCAGGCTGCCCGTGCACCGTCTCTGGTTGATTTTGTGCGTCTCACCGTCAAACTGCCGCAACTCAGCGCTACAGACACTCCAGCGGAATAGAGAAACAACTCTTCAGTTCCTCCATGAATCTTTTGAGGTGATACCAATGGAGCCTCCATAGGCAGCGGGCACAGGATTGAGAGGGGGTCCGGACCCACCCTTCGCATCGGACACCTGGCAAAGGGAACAAACGGCAGCCCTTCGCATTGGATACCAACATGGCAGAGAACTGACGTCACCAGAATTTGGCGGAGGGAATAGCTTCATCAAAACCGCCGACTTGCAGGTGTATGAACCCCGAGCCCATCATCTCCACACAGCGGGGGAATCTCAAGAGCCCTCCCCCCAGCTCTCCCGTGAGCACAATTGTCAGACTGAGGGAGTCAGGAGCAGCACCTGACCCCCGGCTACCGAGGTCTCTTGTGCCAGCTCCTGGGGGCATGGCTACCAGAGGGAAGCAGGCAAAATAAGCTGACAGTTCCCAGCCCCGCGCTCCACACCTTGGGGTCTGGGAGAATGGCAAACAGAGAGAGGGTGCCCAGTCGTTCAAGAAAATAGGGCTCCCGGGAGCAGCAGACCCAGCGTGTAGTCAGTTTTATGGTGAATGCCACCCATGAGTGGGGCCTGGATGGAGGAAAAGCGGGGAAGTGACTGGAGACCAGGAAAGGCCCTGGGTGCCCAGGATTGGAGAGCCACCCAGTGGGGGAGGAGGAGCCACCTCACAGGGATTGGTTCCTGCATATGGAGAGGAGAAGCTTGGGCCAGTGGGCACAGCTCCACCTACTGGAAGAGAAGTTAATTAAATTCTAAGACTGAATTATATTTTTCTTCTTTTCTTTGTCTTTTCTTTTCAATTTCCGTATTCCCCTTTTCTTGAATTCTACTTATTTACTCTCATTCTCTTTAGCAACTTCTTCTCTCCCTTTCTAATACCTTTCCTCCCAAGCATTACAATGCTGTTTATGTGTAATTTACTAAATGTGTATAAGTAAATGTTCCAAGGCGTTATATAGTGCTACCAATTCCCTAGCTACCCCCAAATACTCCGGATCATTCTCCTGTTAATATCCTTTGTCAGTAGAGCAATCTTCCAATGTTGCCAAGATATACCAACCTCTATACCATCACATCACTTGACCTAAACATAAGTCCCAAGACAAAACCACAGATTGCTTTATGCCATCAGAATCTGTATGCATTTTATGAAATGAACGAATCTGCTTTAAAGTGCAATAAAATTCATCATGTCTAGTCATAGTGTCCCATCACAAAGGAGAGACCCCAGAGATACACAAAACCAAAATAAATTTATAGGAGTAAACAGTAACTCAGCAGTCAAACAGAGCCGGAAGTAACATGAGCATCATGAAAAAGCAAGGAATAAAAGGAGTACAAACAATGCAGGACAGCCTAAATCTACAGGAGAACCTAGAGTCATCAGAAAAATGGTCAAATAAAGAACTCAAGGAATACCTTATACAGATGGAATGGAATCTTAAAGAGGACATGAGACAGCAAATTCAAACAATGAAAGAACACATTGAAAATAAATTGCATAAACATATTCAAGAAGCAAATAAGCAACTTTACCAGGAGATAGAGATTATAAAAAAATCAAACAATAATCCTAGAAATGAAGGAAACTATAAACCAAATTAAAAACTCAAAAGAGAGTATCACTAGCAGAGCGGAGCAAGTAGAAGTCAGAATGTCAGACAATGAAGACAAAATATAAAATCTTGAAAAGAGTCTATCCTACTCAGAAAAGCTGGTAAGAAACCATGAGAAAAACATCCAAGAGATATGGGATAACATAAAAAAGAAAACTTAAGAGTCATTGGGATAGAGAAAGGTATAGAGGTCCAAAGCAAGGGAATGAGCAATCTGTTGAAGGAAATAATTTTAGAAAACTTTCCAGATATAAAAAAGAAAAACAGATGTACAAATTCTAGATGCATACAGGACACCGAGCATACAAAATCACAGTAGACCAACTCCAAGACACATTGTTATGAAGATATCCAATATACAGAACAGAGAGAGAATATTAAAAGCTACAAGAGAAAGGAGGCAGATTACATTCAGGGGTAAACCAATAAGGTTAACGGCTGATTTTTCATCAGACACTGAAAGTGAGAAGATCCTAGAACAATGTATTTCAAACACTAAAAGACAATGGATGCCAACCAAGAATTTTGTATCCAGCAAAATTAAGCTTCAGGTACAACAACGAAATAAAAATCTTTCATGATAAACAAAAGTTGAAAGAATTTGCAGCCAGAAAACCAGCGTTGCAAAGCATCTTGAGCAAAACACTACACGAGGAAGAAATGAAAAACAACCACCAAAACCAACAGTGGGAAGTACCTCAGTAAAGCGAGAGTCGGGGAGGAAAAAAAAAAAGCTAATCATGGAAAAACAAACCAAATTTTAAAAAAAGATAAATAATCAAACATGACTGGAAGTACAAACCATATATCAATAGTAACCCTAAACGTTAACGACTTAAACTCACCAATAAAGCAACATAGGATGGTAACCTGGATTAAAAAAACAGATCCAACAATATGCTGCCTTCAGGAGACACATCTGATTGGAAAAGACATACACAGGCTGAAGGTGAAAGGTTGGGAAAAATCATACCACGCACACATCTTCGGAAGCAAGCCGGGGTGGCCATCTTCATATGGAATAAAATAGACTTCAAGACTAAGTTAATCAAAAGGGATAAGGAAGGACATTGTGTACTGTTAAAAGGAACCATTCACCAACAAGACATAACAATTATCAATATTTATGCACCAAATAATGGTGCTGCAACATTCATAAAACAATCTCTCCTCAAGTTCAAGAATCAAATAGACCACAACACAATAATTATGGGTGACTTCAACACTCCTCTCTCACCATTGGACAGATCCTCCAAACAAAAGTTGAATAAAGAAACTATAGAACTCAATAACACAATCAATAACCTAGATTTAACTGACATATATAGAATATATCAACCATCATCAAGCGGATATACTTTTTCTCAGCAGCACATGGATCCTTCTCAAAAATAGACCATATATTATGCCATAGGGCAACCTTCAGCAAATATAAAGGGGTGGAGATAATACCATGCATTTTATCTGATCAAAATGGAATGAAACTGGAAATCAATGATAAAAGAAGGAAGGAAAAATCCTACATCACATGGAAAATGAACAATATGCCACTGAATGATCAATGGGTTACAGAAGACATAAAGGAGGAAATCAAAAATTCTTAGAGATAAATGAAAATACAGACACAACATATCGGAATCTATGGGACACGATGAAAGCAGTTTTAAGAGGGAAATTCATTGTGTGGAGTTCATTCCTCAAAAAAAGAAAAAAAAAAAAACAACAAATAAATGAGCTCGCACTTCATCTCAAAACCCTAGAAAAGGAAGAGCAAAAAAACAGCAAATGTAGCAGAAGGCAAGAAATAATTAAAATCAGAGCGGAAATCAATGAAATTGAAAAAGAAGAAACTATTGAAAAAATTGACAAAGCTAAAAGTTGGTTCTTCGAAAAAATAAATAAGATAGACAGACCCTTAGCCATGCTAATGAAGAGAAGAAGAGAGAGAACTCAAATTACCAATATATGGGATGAAAAAGGCAATATCACAACAGACACTACAGAAATACAGAAGATAATTAGAAATTATTTTGAAACCCTATATTCCAATAAAATAGAAGATAGTGAAGACATCAATAAATTTCTTAAGTCATATGATTTGCCCCGATTGAGTCAGGAAGATACACACAATTTAAACAGACCAATATCAATGGAGGAAATAGAAGAAGCCATCAAAAGACTACCAAACAAGAAAAGCCCAGGACCGGATGGGTATACAGCAGAGTTTTACAAAAACTTTAAAGAAGAATTAATATCAATACTTTTCAAGTTATTTCAGGAAATAGAAAAAGAGGGAGCTCTTCCAAATTCATTCTATGAGGCCAACATCACCCTGATTCCGAAACCAGACAAAGATACTTCAAAGAAAGAAAACTACAGACCAATATCTCTAATGAACCTAGATGCAAAAATCCTCAATAAAATTCTGGCGAATCAGATACAAAAACATATCAAAAAAAAATTGTGCACCATGATCAAGTAGGATTCATCCCTGGGATGCAAGGATGGTTCAATATACAGAAATCAATAAACGTTATTCACCACATCAATAGACTTAAAGATAAGAACCATATGATCATCTCGATAGATGCAAAAAAAAAAAGCATTCGACAAAGTACAGCATCCCTTTATGTTCAAAACAGTAGAAAAACTAGGGATAACAGGAACTTACCTCAACATTGTAAAAGCTATCTATGCTAAGTCTCAGGCTAGCATTATTCTAAATGGAGAAAAATTGAAGGCATTCCCTCTAAAATCTGGAACAAGACAGGGATGCCCTCTCTCACCACTTCTATTCAATATAGTTCTCGAAATACTGGCCAGAGCAATTAGATGAAAGAAATTAAAGACATAAAGATAGGAAAAGAAGAACTTAAATTATCACTATTCGCGGATGACATAATCCTATACCTAGAAGACCCAAAAGATTCTACAAAGAAACTAATAGAGCTAATAAATGAATTCAGCAAAGTAGCAGGATATAAAATCAACATGCATAAATCAAAGGCATTCCTGTATAACAGTGACAAATCTTCTGAAATGGAAATGAGGACAACCACCCCATTCACAATATCTTCAAAAATAAAATAAAATAAAATACTTGGGAACCAACCTAACAAAAGACATGAAAGATTTATACAATGAAAACTACAGAACCAGAAAGAGAGAAATAGAAGAAGATCTTAGAAGATGGAAAAATATACCCTGTTCATGGATAGGCAGAACTAACATCATCAAAATGGTGATATTACCCAAAGTTCTCTACAGGTTTAATGCAATGCCAATCAAAATCCCAACGACATTTCTTGTAGAAATAGATAAAGCAATCATGAAATTCATATGGAAAAACAAAAGACCCAGAATAGCAAAAGCAATTCTAAGCAGGAAGAGTGAAACCGGAGGTATAATGATACCAGATTTCAAACTATACTACAGAGCAATAGTAACAAAAACAGCATGGTACTGGTACCAAAACAGGCAGGTGGACCAATGGTACAGAATAGAGGACACAGAGATCAATATACAAAATTACAACTATCTTATATTTGACAAAGGTGCTAAAAGCATGCAATGGAGGAAGGATAGCATCTTCAACAAATGGTGCTGGGAAAACTGGAAATCCATATACAACAAAATGAATCCGAATCCCTTTCTCTCGCCATGCACAAAAGTTAACTCAAAATGGATCAAGGAGCTTAATATCAAATCAGAGACTCTGCGTCTGATAGAAGAAAAAGTTGGCTCTAATCTACATATTGTGGGGTCGGGCTCCAAATTCCTTAATAGGACACCCATAGCACAAGAGTTAAAAACATGAATCAACAAATGGGACTTACTCAAACTAAAAAGTTTTTTCTCAGCAAGAGAAACAATAAGAGAGGTAAATAGGGAGCCTACATCCTGGGAACAAATTTTTACTCCTCACACTTCAGATAGAGCCCTAGTATCCAGACTATACAAAGAACTCAAAAAATTAAACAATAAGAAAACAAATAACCCAATCAACAAATGGGCCAAGGACCTGAACAGACACTTCTCAGAGGAGGACATACAATCAATCAACAAGTACAGGAAAAAATGCTCACCATCTCTAGCAGTCATAGAAATGCAAATTAAAACCACCCTACACTCCAGTAAGAATGGCAGCCATTATGAAGTCAAACAACAAGTGCTGGCCAGGATGTGGGGAAAAGAGTACACTTGTACATTGCTGGTGGGACTGCAAATTGGTGCGGTCAATTTGGAAAACAGTATGGAGATTCCTTGGAAAGCTGGGAATGGAACCACTGTTTGACTCAGCTATTCCCCTTCTCGGACTATTCCCCAAAGACCTTAAAAGAGCGTACTATAGGGATACAGCTACATCAATGTTCATAGCAGCACAAGTCACAATAGCTAGACTGTGAAACCAACCTAGATGCCCTTCAATAGATGAATGGTAAAAAAAAAAAAATATGTGGCATTTATACACAATGGAGTATTACTCTGCACTAAAAAATGACAAAATCATGGCATTTGCAGGGAAATGGATGGCATTAGAGAAGATTATGCTAAGTGAAGCTAGCTAATCCCTAAAAAACAAATGCCAAATGTCTTCTTTGATATAAGGATAGTAACTAAGAACAGAGCAGGGAGGAAGAGCATGAGAAGAAGATCATCATTAAACAGGGACAAGAGGTGGGAGGGAAAGGGAGAGAGAAGGGAAATTGCATGGAAATGGAAGGAGACCCTCATTGTTATACAAAATTACATATAAGAGGGAGTGAGGGGAAAGGGAAAAAACAAGAGAGAGAAATGAATTACAGAAGATGGGGTAGAGAGAGAAGATGGGAGGGGAGGGGAGGGGGGATAGTAGAGGATAGGAAAGGCCGCAGAACACAACAGACACTAGTATGGCAATATGTAAAAACGTGGATGTGTAACCGATGTGATTCTGCAATCTGTATACAGGGTAAAAATGGGAGTTCATAATCCGCTTGAATCAAATGTATAAAATATGATATGTCAAGAGCTTTGTAATGTTTTGAACAATTACTAAAAATAAATAAATAAATGGAAGAATAAAGTTTTAGGAACAGTTATCCTGTCTATAGCCATCAGGTGCAGATCAACCCTCTGTCTCTTCTACAATTGTACACAAATAACAAAACGTGTGGAAGACAAAAGGAAAGGTCTGACTTTGCATTCATTGCTAGGATCAAATTGTCTCTGCTCTCATCTCAACCCAACCCCTCTATTTGAGCCCCAGATCCTGCCTCTTCTCATTTTTTAATGATTGTACTTCTATTATTCCTCATCTCACCTATGTCTACCTTCCCTACTCCTAGATGATTTCCACAGCATATATCAGCATGTTGTAATATCAACATATGTAAATAAACACTGTCATTACATGGGCCCTGCCATTGCTTCTCTGCTTATTTTTTAATTTTTTCTTATTTGAAGCAGAATTCCTAGAAAGAATTGTCTATACTCACCTATTCACCATCTCTTTCTTTTTGTTTTGTTTTGTTTGTACCAGGGATTGAACCCAGGGGCACATAACCACTGAGCTACATCCCCAACATTTTTAATTTTTTTTATTTTGAGACAGGGTTTTGAGAAGTTGCTTAGGGCATCACTAAACTGCTGAGGTTGGATTTGAACTTGAGATTCTCCTGGCTCAGCCTCCTGAGCCACTGGGATTATAAGTGTGTCCTACTGCACCTGTTCTATCTCCATTTCTTTACCATCAATAATCTACCTCAATTCAGTAAGGATTTAATACTGCTAACACGACTGGAATTATTTTGTTAAGGAAATCAGAGTTTCCATACTGCAAATTCCAAGACCAAATACTATGTCCTCCTATTACTTTAGCTTACAATAACAGTTGATTTAGTTGACTTTTCTGTCTTTGAAATGCCATATTCACTTGGCTTTTAAATTTTTCACTTGATCAGTATTCACTCTTTCTGAGTCTTAGTCTTTTTTCTATCATCTATTATGACTCCAAATTTTGGGTTGAATTTAGGCTCAGTCCTGCCTCTTCTCTCTTTAAATTATTTTTCTTATGATTTATGTCAGGCTTGTGGATAACAACTATACTTTGTAACCTCCTAATTTTTATCTCCAACTCCAAACTCTCTACTGAGTTACAACTGTGCATTTTCTTCTTCATATGTATATTTAATATGTTTCTCAAACTAAATATCACACTTTGTAGAGAGGGATTTTCACTTATGTTGCCCAGGCTGTCCTCAAACTCCTGGGCTCAAGTGATTGTCCCTTTTGAGCCTCCAGAGTAGCTAGGACTACAGCATGTGCCATCAGATGTACTCTAAATATTACTCTGATTTATTTGTCACCATCATCCTCTCAAGCTACTTTATTCCCTAAAAATTTCACCAACTCAGTGAATGGCATCATTATTTATCCAGTTTTATTTTGTCAAAACCCATGAAGTCAGACTTGATTCCTTTTCTCACTGCAAATTTCCAACACATCAATAAATACTGATAGCAAATCCATAAAGAACTATCCATTTCAGACCCCCTTCTTACCACTTCCAGTGTTTTTACCCTAGTCTATACCATCTGAACTACTGCAATCGCTTACTTTATTTCAATTTTTTTTCTACAATCTGACCTCTATACATAATCCAGAGTAGTAATTTGTAAAAAGGACATTAGGTTATGTTACTATGCTCTTTAAAATCTCCTCACACCTTACAGATCAACTGTAAGAGATGAGGTCAAAGATCTGTACATCTGTTTCAGGCTTCTTTTTTTCTTTATTTTCTGATTTCACCCCCTTCCATTACCCCTATTCTTCACTATGCTGCTGTATCAACATTCTGAGCCAATTCCTTATGTAAACTTTGAAATTGTTCATGTTTCTACTTGGAACACTCATAAACTAACTTTTTGTTTAACTTATTTCACATCTTTTAGATGTGTTGCCTTCTTAGATAAATTTTTGCTGAAAATACTCTCCACTGATGTTCTCTCCCTAAATAATTAATGTAAAACCTATTAGTTAGTTTTCTATTTATTTGTTCCTTATCTTTTCTTCTCCACTAGAAGCTATGGTCCATTAGGCAAGGGATATTTTCAGTCTCATTTACTAAACTCTCCCTAACAACCACCTAGCTCAATACATTTAAGCACTAACATTTATTGAAAACTATTAGATGCTAAGACTCTGTTCTAAGTTCTGTGAATACATCAGGGAGCCAAGTAGACAAAAATCTATGCTCTCCTGGAGTTTGCATGCTAATGAGAAGAAAGAAAAAATGATCAAAAAAGACAGAGAAAATGGGCAGGGAAAGAGAATAAAGAATGTCATGATGTTGGTGATATAATTTTGGATAAAGAGTCTAGAAAAATTCTTACTGAAGCTGGGCATGGTGGCACATGCCTGTAATATCCTAGCAGCTTGGGAGACTAACGTAGGAGAATCCAGAGTTCAAAGCCAGTTTCAGCAAAAGCAAGGTGCTAAGCAACTCAGTAAGACTCTCTCTAAATTAATACAAAATAGGGCTGGGGATGTGGCTTAGTGATCGAGTGCCCCTAAGCACAATCCCTGGTACTCAAATATATATATATATATATATATATATATATATATATATATATATATATATATATATATATATGAAGGAATTGACATTAATGAATGGATTAGCTTGCAGGGGTGGCTATAATAAATTTCTGAGATGTTCTTATCTCAGTCTGTGCCATCTATGTTTTGTGTAAAATCATGGAATATTTAGCAAATTCACATTTCACAAAAACAAATAAAAAGGAAAGAAAAGAGACCCACTATGTTAGATGTCAAATATATAGTTTCAGAGTTCTATAATGTTTGAATGAAGTCTTTATGACAAAATATTATGGATTCTAATGTGTGGGTTCAAAACTTTAATAAAATGAATACTGTGATTCATGGCTCCCGAACACTTTTTGGATTTTTTTTAACTTCATTTGAGAGAAACATACTTTGTAGTGAGATTATCTAAATATCTAAAGAAAATTTGAGCCATAAGAGTAAAATTGCTGTTTAAAGTGAAAGAATAGAAATAACTGCTATAAACTTCTTTGTGATGATTAAATCATACTTGAATAACCAGCTCAGTTAAACATGCTATATATTAAGATACTTTCATAGGTTATAAGTGATGAAAGATCTCTTGTCATATTGTCATATTTCAGGAAGAGACTAGTAAGTATATAAGTAGATAGACAACTCTGTAGAAATGAAACCACCTGGTTGAGTTTCCATTGGTACTGCAGAAACTGGATATAGTTATATTTTTTGGAAAGGGTGAAATTAGAAATTTAGAAAATGTTACATTAAGAATAAGGCAACAGTCAACATGTTATAGTCTAGATATGAATGATGATGTCCCAATGATCATGGACTCCATGGAGATAGGAATTTAGGGAAAAATTTGGAGATTCCAAATAACAACTAATCATAGGTAAAATATACCAGATAGCTGACCTTACTGATTTGGGGTTGACTGTTGAAAGACCCATAAAAACAAGACAGTCTGGATTATAAATCCTCAGAAGTCCAGATAACTAGCCAAGGCATTGGTCAAAGTTCAGAACTGGGCCTGGAACTTAAATGAATACATTATGTTGAGCCTAGAAAAGTTGCTTCTTCAGTATAGAAGAAGGAGTTTAATTGTTGGTATTGCTTCTGAGAGCAGAACACCAACTAGAGACTGATTTCTCCAGGAAATGGAACTAGGGACTAAAACAAGGAAGAATTTTCTAATTCTCTTTTACAAAGTAACAGGCAGGCTGCCTTAAGAAATAGGAGCTGCTCTGGGCTAGGGATGTGGCTCAAGTGGTAGCGCGCTCGCCTGGCATGTGTGTGGCCCGGGTTCGATCCTGAGGGCCACATACAAACAAAGATGTTGTGTCTGCCAAATACTAAAAAATAAATGTTAAAATTCTCTCTCTCTCTCTCTCACTCTCTCTCACTCTCTCTTTAAAAAAAAAAAAAGAAATAGGAGCTGCTCATCAAATGATGGGTCCCGTATTTGCTGAGGACGCACCAACTGTAGAACTTCTTAGAACATGTTTCTGCATATAGTGGGAAATTATTAATAAGGATCTTTAAATGAGGATTCAAAGATATTGCCATTATCTGATTTACTTAATGATATTACTAATAACAGTATCTTATCAGTCTTTTGGCATTTAGAGCCAATTTTAAAATTTTAGTGCTACTTAGAATGTTTTCTTTCTTTATAAATAATTCCATTTTTTTCTTGGTGTTAGAAATGACATAAGAAAATTTTAGAACAAAAGTACTCATGTAGACTAAAATACAAATTATATAATTTTATATATTCTATAATATTGTACAATATAAAATTATTAGTTATATATATTATATAACTATATAATTTTTACTAGTTTCTGAACAAACAAGTGTCAGTTGGAGAGAGATTTCATTTTGCAAAACCTCATTCTACTTTTGTTGGTCTAATAATGTCCTTAATATGTTGGAATCCAATATTAAATATTTGTCTTGAAGAAAATATGATAAAAATCATGCAACTTATCCACATTAATATGATATAAGAAATCTATAGATGAAATACGTCAATAGGTCGATATATGGATTCATAGATATAGAGCAAAAATAGTGTAGATAACTGGAATAGAATACACTTGCATAGAACATAGAATGTATTAGTTTTTGTACAAGGTCTTCAAGAGATAGAAATTGTGAATAAAAATTAGAGAGACAGTACAGGTAGTGACAACTTAAGCACATTTGGGTTATTTTAAGAAATTTAATGTAATTTTGTAGACTTGGCATTTTCATTTTAATTCTTAGTGTCCGATAAGCTAACATATGTTTTAAGCCATGTGTTATGACCTGACTGATACATTCTTAAAAACAAAATTCCTCTTTTATGCTGTACAAATATTAAGTTTCTTATGATGTTTGCTTTTGATTGAAAAAAAATGTTTAATACCAGACTTCAGTTCCAGGTTAAAAGTTACATTCAGTCAGTCAGGTTAATTAAAATATTCTATGACTTCAAGCCTTTATTTAATTTAAAGTAAAAAATTCTAGAACACACAAAAGTATGGTGGATAAGAAGATTTTAAAATGAAAATCAATATGAATCTGTCAAATGTAATTGGAACTCTATCTGATATGTCAAAAATTCAATTATACCTGAACTGAAATTATTATTTTTTATTTAACATCCCCATGTATATTTAGGTCTAAAAGAAAGATCAAATGGATATAAGTTGTTATGTCTCTATGAGTAGGTAGGAAATAAGTACACAAATGAAACTTTCTACTATTACCAGCTTCTCAGGCAAGTCAAAAGTTAATCTTGCAGATAGAATTAAATTTATATTTTTTCAGTTATCTCACAGATAAAGAATGATGAATACATTTTATGAAAACGTTTATTCTAAGATTTCTCTATTTTGACTGTGCATAACCACTCATTACTTTTTGCCACTTTTATTCTTGAATTCTGGTAACTATATTGGATGTCCTTTCCTATAGCAATTGGGCATGTGCTGGAATCTCTGTCCCATATCAAGAAGCAGAACATCATCGCATGTTTTTCATCTTATAATCACATGTAAATGGTGCTATAATATTTACTACAGCTTCTATTGGGAAGAAAACTAATAGGAATAAAAAGACAAATAGTGAGCTATCTTGCAGCCTAGCCTTAATTCCTGGATACTTTAACAAATTCTCTGCATATGGCATTAGTTTGTTTTGGTGAGGGCTGAATTTTGAAATTGCTAAGCTCATATACAGCACAGTGTAGACATACTTTAAGTAGTTATACAGTGTTGAATAGTTAGTTAGTGGGTTATTTTCAAGCTGTCAGCAAATTCTTATAAACATTCCTTTTCTACCCCCCCCCCCAAAAACTGTATTTCTTCTAGGTGGAAGCATCTTATTAATCTCTTTGGTTCTGTTATCTTATGAACACCAGTTCTTCTGAGAGATTCATTGTCCCCTGTATTTTTGTCCCCAGGTGTAGCATACTTGTAATTTTTTATCACAATTATCATTCGTTCCTTAACCTTACAACTTTACCATACCATCCTCTGAACTTGTGATTTGCCATCAGAAATACATGCTCTTCTCCTACATCAACTTTTCTGAACACTTTCTGTAGTTTCTTGAAATATGACTCTTTCCTCAGAGGCCATGTCTTTCCCTTTTGAAGTGGTGGCTCTTTATCTCTCTGTCACAACCCTCGATATGGAGTTAAAGAGTGTATCCTCCTTCTTCTGCATCTCTGTAACCAGACCATTCTCTCTTTCTTCTACAACTCTTTGAATTTGATTCTTAGGCCATCAAATAAAATATCTCTAGCTCAAACACTATTTTTTAAAAAAATCCTTTTGAACTTTTAGAGCCACATAACTGATCTCTTTAACTGCTCTACTTTCCCCTGATTGCTTTGCTCTTCATTCAACCTTAGTCATGCCTATGTTCATACTAGTCATTCCTAATAATTTCAATCCCTCCAGAATTCTGGCTTAACCAACATCGACTAGCACCATTCCTCTCTGGTTCTCCCACTTACAACCAAAATCCACATAACACAACAAATAAACATAGGAAGGAGACAGATGGCAAGGAAAATGTGAACTGTTTATGGATCTCAGAATTGAGAAATGACATAACAGCAAATTCCCTGATTTTTTGTTTTTATCAGTACTCCTAAATCTCACACAGGGAACTCCAGAAACATCCCATCTAGAGCCACAGGCAAAAACAAAAAAAAGTTTCCTCCAAAAGTCTGCTTCCCCTAGCCAAAGGATCTAAAAAGGGGTGGCTTAGCAACCAATAGCCTTTTGGTAATATCAACCTTATAACAGCCAAATATTAGTGGGAAAAAAACACATTTTCCCACCCCTACTGTCTCAGTGTGGCCAAGCAGGTGGTCAGTTTTCTATCCCACTCTTTTCCCCTTCCTCCCTATTGTCTGTAGTATTCATGGGGTGAGACAGGAAACTAATCTGCCATCCCTCAGAAGCTGGCAATGCGTTGATTGCCAAGCCAGAATAGTGGTACTGATGGTGTGAAGAGAGCTGATCTTCCTTTTTCTTCCTGGCAGACACAAGTGGAGCTTAGTACCCCACTAAGGTAGTAAGTGCCAGCGGGATTAAGTTTCAAGATAAGATTCCATCTCCATCTAAAAGCAATGATATTTAAAGATCTGGTTCCTGGAAGGACTGCCACCTCTATCCGTACATGTTGTCATTGAGATTAAGGAGATTGGTATAAATTGAGCTAATAAGCAATGCATTTTTCTTCTGAATGCTCTGACATGAAGATCCACCAAGGCAAGAAGTAAAATCAATAGGTACTCCTGCCCTACCCTACTCTAACCCCTGGAGTCAGTGGAGTTCAATAGGAACCACAGCCTATACCCTATCAAGCATCAACAAGGAAGGACAAAGATATGTATGGAAAGGTAGTTAGCATTATGCTTCTTTTCTTCCCATATGGGAATAAGGAACAGTGAAAACTGAGCTTCCAGTCCAACCTGACATCAATGAGGTGGTAAAAGGAGAGCTAGATCGTGCTTTGCTTTCTCCCATCTCTTCTCTTGGTTTCAGTGGGGCTCAGAAGGGAGCAGAACTTCTATCCTACCCATCTTCAAAAAGGTAATATGAGTCAGTGCATCACAGTCTGCTTCAAAACACAATTTTCAGTTCCCATGAAGCCAATGAAAACAATAGACAATCTCAGGAAAAATATATTGAATTTTAAAATCACATGGAAATTTTAGAATTGATTAAATGAATGTTAAATAAATGTCTTGCTGGATGGACTGAAGAGTGGAATGGAGATGATGGAGAATTGAATCAGTGAAGGTGAGGACAGATTAATAAAATTTACACAATCTGAACAAAAGAAAGAACTTACATTTAAAAAATAAGGAACAGAGTTCCGGGAATCTGTAGGAAGATAACAACAGAGCTAACATTTATAGATCTCCAGAGAGATAGGAGTATAACTGAAAAATTATTCAAAGAAATAATGTCTGAAGACTTGCTGAATTTGATGAAATACATAACCGTACAGATTCAAGAGACTAAGTAATCTCCAATCATTTTGAAGCAGAAAAAAAAATCCATGGCAAGAAACATCATCATTAATTTCTGAAAACTAAAGACAAACAAATCTTGAAAGCAGCTAGAGAGAAACAGTACATTACTTATAGGAAAGCACCAATTCAAATGACAGGAAGTTTCTCATCTGAAACCGTGGAGGCCTAAAGGAAATGGTATTCATTTTTCAAGTACTGAAAGGAAGTAAACTATGAATACTGTATTCAGATAATATATCCATTATGAATAAAGGGAAAATATAGACATTCTCCAACTAAGGAAAAGAAAGCAAGTTGATTATAATCAAATTAGTCCTTAAAGAATAGCTAAAGCATGTTATCTAAACATTTAGGAGATAATAACTTAGAAAGATTAGAACTTCAGAAATGGAAAAATATTAGAATAATTAAAAAGTAAGGGTTAATATAATAGGACTATCCTACTTCTCTGAAGTTTCTTAAATCACATTTGATGGTTGAAGTAAAAATCACAACACTCTCTGTGACACAATGCTTCTCACATATGTGTGTGTGTGTATATATATATGTAGACTATTGATATTCTGGAATTTTGTGTTCTATTATAATTTGACAATATGCTACTATTGGAGATAACTGGATAAAGAAGACATGTGTTTTAATTAGCTATTACTATAACAAATACCCAAGATAATCAACTTATAAAGAGAAAAAGGTTAATTTGGCTCATACTTTAGGAGTTTCCAATTGATGATTGATGGATTCTATTGGTTTTAGACCTGTGGCAAGGCCACACATCATAGTAGGAGTGCATGATGGAGCAAAGTTACTCACTTCATGGCCAGGAAGCAAAAGAGGAAGAGCAAGTGTTTAGTGTTCCACTGTCTCCTTCACAGTCATATATTCCTAATGACCTGACATCCTCTTACTAGACTTCACTTCTTGAAGGTTTCACTACCTTTAATAATGCCATGGGCTGGAGACCAGAAAACTGTAACACATGGACTTTGAGGTTTATGTATACAAGCCATAGCACATGGGATCTCTCTTTTATTTCTTACAACTGCATGTGAAATCTATCATTACCATAAATATTGTATTGGATAAGGATTATACCATAAGAGAAAAATGAAAAAGATAGAGATTACACTGCATTTGTCATTTGTCATATTTTTAATATAGTTGCCACCTCAGCATCCATATATAGGATTGACATAAATTATTTGAGACTCAATCATATTCCATCACTTTTGACCTAGTTAAAACTTCCCCTCTCTATGTGGTTGTTTGTATATAGCCTGCTTTTTCTTCACATCACTGACTCAAAACCCAACACATCTCATAGCTAGTAACCATGATAAAGTTTAACAGTCAATACAAGAATCATGTAAGCCCCTCTGTGCATGTTTTATTTAAGCTAACTAATCTGAGCCCCTTGTAGGAAAACCTAAAGGATGATGCCATGGACCTTAATAAAGGCATAGTCCCATAGGTTCTCCATTTGACTACCTTCCCCCAACCCCTCCAACCCCTGATTACTGTCTTCTCTACCCTTCTACTGGTTGATCTCCCTGCTGCCTTCCAGGCTTTGTTAGTACCCTGCCAGCACCCCTAACCTCCCTTCACCTATGAATAATAAATTTCTGCATGTATTTTGGTTTTACCTTCTTGTTGTGCCTTACCTGACACACAAACCAGAATTACCTCTATCAATGTTCTTCTAGAGAGTGGCTATCTTGTATCTTGGAATTTAATCACTCTTGATAGAGGGATCTCAAGACCAAACTAAAAA
This sequence comes from Ictidomys tridecemlineatus, assembly GCF_052094955.1. Lineage (NCBI taxonomy): Eukaryota > Metazoa > Chordata > Mammalia > Rodentia > Sciuridae > Ictidomys > Ictidomys tridecemlineatus. The sequence continues at coordinate 97,485,571 of NC_135493.1, read as the reverse complement.
TAATTCGTAACAATAAATATTATATGTATTTTAAAAGATAAAATATGCTTCATGTATATGATTGCTAGTTTCCAAAGCTAAATAAGCAGAGTTCTAGCATCAGAATTTAGAAAAAATGTTTTAGTTCACCAGCAATCTAACATAACCAGCTCTAATCATCCATATGCAGTCCTCATCTTGCTCAATCCAGAAGATCTACTTGACAGGTGATCTCTCCTTGTTTTGGTAACAGGTGGCCTCCAGGACTCAATTTTCCCATGATTCTTCTCTCTTTATCTACAAAGTCCTGCTCATCCTTTTTTTGCTCATCCTGTCTTCTTGCCTTTGTAGAGGCCCGGGACTCAGTCTTCTGTCTTCCTCACTTATGTCCACATTTGTTTCTGAGGAGATCTCATTCTGTCACACTGCTTCTAAATTGATAGGCCCAGCCTCAATCTTTTCTATAATTCCAGACTCATATCTACGTGCTTTCTCAATATCCCCCATACAGATATCTGTGAGGCTTTTCACACTTCCTACTCTGCTCCAGTGATACCTTATCAGGGGGCCATCCTGGAACACCCTGCATTAAGATTCACATCACTCTCTAACCCTTTACTGTTTTACATAACAACATACATAGTATATATTTTATTTTTAAACTTCTACTCTTAGTCCCACTTCCCAATACATTTTTGACTCAGGAAAAGCAGGAGGTTTGTTTTCTTCACTGTTTTAGTCACAGCACTTGTTAAAATACATAGCACATAAGTATTTTTTGACAATTAAATGAAAGAATAAAATAGCATAGAATAAAATTATACTGTACAATATGTAATTATCTGAATGCAACTGGAGTAATGTCATTGCCATAACAAAACCTCTGCACTGTATATTATATTAGCTTTCTATTTTATATGAGAAAAATCTCACTTAGAAATTTAAATGAGTTACCCAGTTTCCCAGAGATAGTGAATAATAAACCACAGATTTGAAGGTTTTTTTAATACAGTGCAGAATAAAAGAAGACATAATGATTGATCAATAAGATATACTAGTTGTAATAATAGTAGTGGTAGCAGACATTATTTTATCTTAAAATCTTCTTGGGTAATTTTAACTAAAATTAAAATTAGCCACTTTCCAAAAAAATGTTCAGTTCTCTAACATTATTTTTCTAATCTTAATTATCTTTTCCATTTATAAGGAAAATGTTATAGAACAGTAAGGCTAATAAGAACATTAAGATATTCTATTTCAAACATTCATGTAAAGCTTGAAACACTTCTATCTGCCAGTGGTTATATAGTATGTATTTGGTAGTCTTCCAAGACAGAAAACTCCTTCACTTGTCTCTCCATCAAAAGTCTCTTATATTGGATTTTTCACTCATTTTGGCCAAAGATAAAATATTTACTAATGTAGGCTTCAAAAGAACACATTAAATGTATTCTTTTCAATGTTTACTAATGTATTCTAAAAAAGAAAACATAATACTTTAATTTATAAGTACTTTTCTCATTGTGTAAAATTTACCTTAGCAATCATGTTTGCACAGAATAACCCCAAAAGCTACTTAAAAAGCACTGTGTTAAGTTTCAAACTGAACATTTTTTTGAAGAAGCATGGATTTCTGTTTTTTCCCAGTGGCCTCCATAAGTGCTATGACTTTCCACTTAATGCTTAGCTTTTTCTGCAGTAGTCCCTTTGATAGCATCCACTTTGAACAACCATTTATTGAATCTCAAATATTAGCTAGCTCTATTAAAAATGGACAGGGTAAAGTAGCAATAGCCTATAATCCTTCCAGAGGCAAATTTAGTCCCCTAATGTCCTTCTGACTATTTAATAAATATCCCCATTTAGTGAAGGAGGTCTAAGTAGGAAAGGAAAAATGTTTCATCATTAGCTTTTCCATCATCAAAGTAGCCAAACAGCAGTCAGAGTCAAGTTTTTCTATCTTCCCATATTGTGAGAGTCTGGAGTTAAAAGTCTGAAAGTAAACTTAATGGGATCCCTTGCCACAACATCTGGATTAACATATAAGAGAAAATTTAATGTATTTGTTTTCTAGGGCTGTCATAACAATTACATAATCAAGAAAAATATATTCTCCCTCAGCTCTGGAGGTTAAAAGTTAAGGTGCCATCAGGTTGGATTTCTTCTGAGGCCTCTATCCTTGGCTTATAGATGGGGCCACCTTCTCACTATGCCTTCTTGTGGTCTTTTTACTGTGCATGTCTCTGTCGTCTCTTTCTCTTCCAAATTTCCTTTCCTTTTAAGGACACTAGACATATTCAATTAAGGCCCACCATAATGGCCTCATTTTAATTTAATCACTTTTTAATGTTCCTGTCTTCAAATATACACACATTTTGAGATACTGGGGGTTAGGACTTCTCATGTGAATTTGCTAGGGTGTTAGAGGGGGCATAATTCAGCTCATAATATCTCAGAATACCCAATGAAAGAACTCTTCTACAAACCACCATTTTAACAATTCAAGGGTATAATAATATATAATATATAATGGTATATATTGTTTTATTATAATATATTACACATATATTGTTCATTTACTATATAATATATTGTGACTATATTATATAGTATATATTATTATATACTTCAATAATATACAATAATATAATAAATATATTAAGAAGAATCTTGCAGTAAATTCAGGAGTCAACTATAGTTCTACTTGTAGGCTTGGTAAAAAATTACAACCACAAATATTCTACTAGATTTTTAATTAAATGGACTTATTTGTCATGGCATTATCTTTCCATGCTTTCAATTTAAATGTTACAAGAAAGCACAGAGTATAAATAATGAATTACCTTGTTTTATCTGTCTTGACTCTTACACTATTGAAAGCCTAAGTTTATTTTTAGTGATAGAATAATCTATAGTGATAATACAATCTTTGTAGGAGCAAATGATAATTCCTAAACTTGGCTTGCTTGGCAATACAGGCATGGTTTATTTGACTCAGTGCTTGCTGTTTATATCCAAACGTGTTTTAAAATGAATTAGTCTATAATTTCACTTTAATTAAAAAGAAGACCAAAATTTCTATATGCTGTAGACTTAATAGGATTTGCACTTATGACATTTGAAATATACATTCATCTAGCTTACTTTTTCATTACCTTGGAAAGAGGTTTATAGTTTTAAAGAAGCAATAGAAGATCTCTTTTATTGTACTAAGAATGAGAACCACCATAAAAATTCCAATAGAAAACCAAAGAGTAGATCCAAAATTCAAACATACCTTACAACTTCTTACCAACATCTCTGTTTATGCAAAATATAATGATATTCATATTATATAAGACTGATAATTCTTTAGAATGCATATCTATTTTAATTAACTCTTTCACACAACAATGATTCATTAAAATATAAAGCTCATAGAGACAGAGTTGAAAATAATAGACATTTTAGATGTCTATCATTATTAGAAAACAATACAATCTTTCAGTGAGATTTTGGACAAGTTATTTAACCATATTCTCTCAGTTTTCCCATATCTACAATGAAAAACATAATAGCACTTAATTTTTGTTGGTTTTCTGAGAATTAAATAAAATATTGCATAAATAATAGCACAGATCCTAGAGTATAGTCAATATCCAGTAGATATTAACTATTAATCTTATTAATTATTAATGATTATTAACTATGCTATTAGGCCTTAGAACATTTTCCTTTCCTTGGGAAATACAATTAAAAATATGAAAATTTTTAAATTTTGAATTTGGATATTTTGCAGTGGGGTCATTTTCTATTTCCATTTTTGATCTTCTTAATAGTTTAGTATTTTTATCTGAGTCAAATGGCTTTGATTAATGGTCTTATAACAAAGAATTTTTTAAAAAACAGTGTACTCAATAATTCTTTATTATGGTGTAAAGAAGTAGCTTTACTCATCAAAATAAAGGTAGACACTCATCACATGGATACCCTCATTGTTGAAAATGGCCTGAAGCTCACCACTCCTCTAATCTCTTCATACTTATCCAAAATATTTTTTCCTTCAAAATATGGTCTCATAATCATCTGCTTCCAGATACAATGGATGTTACTTAAGTAAGCAGTTTCCTGGGCCCCAGCTCAGAGGTAATAAATCAGAATCTCTAGAGTTGGGACTCAGCAGACTTCATGGATAACATATTTCTTAGCAATTGTAAAGGGTTAAATATTCAAATCAGAGCACAAGAAAATGCTTTCAGCTTTTCTGCCTTCTTGTTTTAATAACTAGGAGCAAAGGCACCTTTCTTTTCCAAATAAGCTTTGGCTTTCCCTGTGGATCTATTAAATAATTACACAGATATACTTGCCACAATTTGGGGGCTCCAAATAGAAACATGATCATGTTATAGTCTAGAAAAAAATACACAATAAATTAAAGGATCAAAAATCACTGTATTTTTTCCTCTGTAAAATTGCTGCACTTTCTCTTAGAAAATGTGGTAAGACTTGAAAAGACTCATGGGTTTTATGATTCTCTTATCATTCTGGGAAAACTCAGCCTTTACTTTCAACATTTCCTCAGTACAACAAAACTTTTCAAGATAAATTTCTCACCTCAGGATAAAATGTGGTTTTGTACGGTGTCAATGACATTTGAGGGAAAATAGTGAAGTACACATTGAATTTGACATAACATATTTTTTTGTTCAGAAGCAATTTTGAAAAACTTAAAAGAATTACTGAAAGAATTAGATGAGTACTTTGTACTGTTAAATTCACATTCTGTAAGTTTTTATAATTTTTAAAATTTTGGGGGTATTTTTCAGGAATTGCATTACCACCTAAAGGAAATATAGATATCCCAGTGTTATTTATGCCCAAAATTATGAAATTATGCAAAACAATGGTCATTGTTCAAATGATGAGAGCAAATGGAGAAAAATGGCATATTGACAATTTTGATGAATTGGATACAGAGATTAAAAGGTAACATTTAAGTAATGACAGGAAGATGATTTTTTTGACTGGCATTGTTGTAATAGGTTTCTTTTACATGTTATATATAAATGCTATAATGTTCATGATTTAATATTTTCTGAGCTGCTGAAACCCATATGTTCAGAGGAGGAAAATACATTTGTTACATGGATGGATATATATATATGGATATATATATATATAATTGTTAATTTGTACTTTAGAGTAATAAACAAGTTTTGTCTTAAATACCATTATCAATTAGTCAGTGGTATGTAAAGGTACTCAATTTTGACTGGGAAAATAATAACTGCTAGGACAATAATAATCAATATTCTGAAGACAACCTGAAGCTGCTTATCTGGACACAGTGTAGGACTTCTGATGCTAGCATTCACCAAGTGATGGCATTATGCCAGGTGGGTATGACATTATGATATAACATTGCCAAAATGCAGATAATTTGTATTCTCTTTTCTTAGCTGAAATTTAAGCAAACTCTTCTAATGGTGCAAAATTAAATGTTTTCTCTGCTATTATAGTTTATTTAAATAATGGTAGAATTGGTAATTAAAAAGAAATTCTCATTTTCTCCTCCATTTTCATATTTTTCCTGCATATAATTAGTTTTTTTAACTTTGTTTCCATTAGTATCCATTCTGCTAGGCATTTTACCACTCTTAGCTGACTACATAATTTGTGGGCCTCAGTGAAAAATGATAACAAGGAAATCCTTGTTAAAAAAAAAAAAAAAAAGATCAACCATGGAGTTTTACTCAGCACTAAAAAATGACAAAATCATGGAATTTGCAGGGAAATGGATGGCACTAGAGCATATTATGCTTAGTGAAGCTAGCCAATCCCTAAAAAACAAATATCAAATGTCTTCTTTGATATAATGAGAGCAACTAAGAACAGAGCAGGGAGGAACAGCATGAAGAAAAGATTAACATTAAACAGAGACATGAGGTGGGAGGGAAAGGGAGAGAAAAGGGAAATTGCATGGAAATGGAGGGAGACCCTCATTGTTATACAAAATTACATATAAGAGGTTGTGAGGGGAATGGGAAAATAAACAAGGAAAGAAATGAATTACAGTAGATGGGGTAGAGAGAGAAGATGGGAGGGGAGGGGAGGGGGAATAGTAGAGGATAGGAAAGGTAGCAGAATACAACAGTTACTATTATGGCATTATGTAAAAATGTGGATGTGTAACCAACGTGATTCTACAATCTATATTTGGGGTAAAAATGGGAGTTCATAACCCACTTGAATCTAATGTATGAAATATGATATGTCAAGAGCTTTGTAAAGTTTCGAACAACCAATAAAAAAAGAAAAAAATAAGATCAAGAATTTCAAGAAAGTTTTGGTAGTACACTAAACAAGCATAGTCCTAAATGTGGGGTCATACACAGTTGCACAAGTCACTTGCACAACTGGGGTCTTATAACTGCAGTGTTTTACATTTCATTTTAACAAGAAAATTCCATCTTCAGCAATGATCAGTAATATTTTCTAGTACTGCTATTCTCCTAATGATATATGATGGACCTAGAATATTTAGACATATGCCCCTTTGTTTTTTTGTGTGGGGGGGGTTGGTTCTGAAGATTGAACCCAGGGATGCTCAACCACTGAGTCACATCCCCAGTCCTATTTTGTGTTTTCTTTAGAGACAGGGTCTCACTGAGTTGCTAACTGCCTCAATAAGTTGCTAAGGCTGACTTTGAACTCACAATCCTCCTGCCTCAGCCTCCAGAGCTGCTGGGATTACAGGCATGTGCCACTGACCTTGGCCCCCCTTTCTTTTGACTGGAATTCTATAAAGTAAATTCTTCATCACTTTCTGAAGTCCTATGCTTCATGAGATTTTTTTTTGTTTTGTGTTTTATATGTTCAATTTAGAATATAATCCATGAGAACTGTATTATCTTTTATTAATCATCATTTAATAACATGGATGTATCCACTTGCATCCTGTAAAAGTAGAGAACAGAAGCTCCTTAATTTTAACTTATATCTTATTATGGTTTTCTTTGTAATAATTTCCCAAGGTTTGCTCAGAAATGTTCATAAAATTAATATTTGCAAAATATGTTTTCTATTTTTTCAGTTTCTCTCTGCCTAAGTTTTAATTTACAAATGTTACTAAAATGCCATCAGGTTAATAAAGAATAAGCTCTTTTGTGCTAATATTGAAAGCATTTTTGTTTACTCTTAATATTTTAATTTCTACTTAGATCTATGGGAGTAGACAATCAAGAAATCCAAACAATACAGTGGATATACCCCTTTATTGGACTCCCACAGGCACCATTCCCTAAAAGTCCTTCAGGTAGGTATATTTTGGAGTCAAAATACATCAGAATTCTAAGGGATCTTAGCCATTTTCCAATCTCACCTCTTCCTTATGCAGATAAGAAATTCAAGGTCCAGTGAAAATAAGTAGTGAAATTGGTGGGAATGCTAGAATATAACTCCCTCTCTCAAAAAAGAGTCTGATAACTTTTCACAAAACCAATCCATTTATTGGTGCCATCCCATTAGTAAAACCCAGATATCAGTTCAAGTTGAAATAAAATTAAATTCTCACCCTTTCAGCCCATAGAACCCTGCATTAGACCTATATGATTCCTGGGTACCTTTGTTCTCAGGTCACTTTTTTTATTTCTTTAGTGCCTTTTACTCATACATAATATCGGGGTTCATTTTAACATAATCACACATGCTTAGAATATAATTTGCTCCATTTCAGGCCTTCCTCTTTCCCTTTCCTCCTCAGTTTCCCTGTTCCCCTTCCTCTACTCTACTGGTCTTCCTTGTATTTATTTATAATTTTTTAAATTAGTGCTTTATAGATATACTTAAAGGCGGAGTTTGCTGTGGTATATTCATAAGCATAGTTTGGTCAATTTCATTTCACTCTTCCTGTCTTTTCAGTCCCTCCTTCCGTTCTTCCCATCCCCTTCCTCTGCTCCACTGATGTCTCTTCTGTTTTCATGGGCTTCCCCTCCACCCACCTTTTTGCCCTTATTTTGGGATAGCTTCCGCCTATGAGAGAAACATTCGACCCTTGACTTTCTGAGTCTGGCTTATTCCACTGAGCATGATGTTCTCCAATTCCATCCATTTACCAGGTCACTTTTAATCATCATATTTCCGTTTCTGTGAAGTCATCTAAGACAGTCATCTTAGTCATCTAAAAACTCTCCTGTGAAGATGCTGATTCATTTCTCTTAGTTATACTAGATATAAAACAAATCTTTATGATGTTCTTGAATGCACCAAAGTTTTCAGGGAGGTTTACTTTGCCAAGATACAACATTAAATCCCTGCCCTTATATGCCTTTGTTTTTTCCCACATATTCTAGGCTTCTCTCAAGTTTCTGTGTGTTCTCTTTCCCCATAATTTGCTCATTTCTTCTATATTCCTTAATTTTCCCATTTTCTTCCCAGTATCACACTAAGAAATACAATTCCACTTAGATAACTCATATAGAGAAATTTAGTATCCCAGCCCTTATCAGTCTCTAGGTACAGTTCCTTATATCTAACATACACTAAATTAATCTGCAAAGCAAAGGGCTGTTTTGGATCTCTGTCTTGAGAAACACAGATGTTTTAAAAATTCTTGAAATTTTGCTTTTATTCTTCTCTTTCTAATACTAATCATTGCAAATGTAAAGAATCAGATTTCCAGGGTGGTGGTATAGCTTCATGTTAGAGTGCTTACCCAGCCTTTGTGAGGCTCTGAGTTTGATCCCCAGCAACAACAACAAAAAAGAATTTGACTTATGTTGACATAAATTATGTCTGCACTCTTAGAAAAAAGAGAAAGTAGTAAGTTTTGCTTGTAAATAAAGTATTTCCCAAGATACATTGCTTAAAAGAAAGACCAAGATGACATATTTCCTTAGGCAGTTTAATTTTAACTGGAAAAAAAACCACATACATAGTAGTACCTTTAACAATACATGTCATTTGTTTTCCTTGAAATATTTTTATTCAAGTTAAAAAAATTATCAACAAATACATAAATGTTTCAAATATAATAAATTATCTTCAGAACATTTCACATACATGTCCAAATGTCTTTTATTTCATTCTAGAAGATAGGTGATTGTATATTTTCCATAGAGCTGTACTATTTGAAATTTATAATACGCAGTCATCTGATAAAAGTGATGTAATAAAGCTTATACATCACGCTGTTGGAATTCTAATAGTAGTGTTGCTTGTATCCACTACAGAAACAGTCTTGTTTTTCCCAGATTAAAAACATAAAGCAGAATTTTTCAGTCTATAACAAAGCCTATGAGAACATAACAACATAAATTTCTTGCATATTTTTCTTGAAAGAAAATTAAACATGCTCCAGGGCATTTTTCCTTTGAGTCACTTTTCTTGGTAATTACTTGATTTTTAAATCAAATATGAGTTCTGTAAATAGCCCAACCTAATAGCAACATCAGTGTTCTCAAAAAGATTGCATATTAGTTACTAAATCTTTTTATTGAAAATCTAAAATCTGTTGGCAATTACTTTTCTCCACAAATGCCCTTGAGAGGCAAGTTGGTTTAATTTTATACATACGTATTATTTGTGCTCTTGTACAGTCCATTCTCCACTTTTTCATTTAATAACTAATCAGATATAAACTATTGCTTTCCTTGCTCAGTTTTATCACTGTCATTATTCATTATTTCTTTCCTTTTTTGTGTATCTATCACTCCGATTATTTGCAAACCCAAGATGCTTTTGTTGTTCTGTGAGCCACCTTTTCTCTTTGTACATTCTTGCCTACTACTCTCCATTGAGGCAGATAACTAGAAAAGGACTTCACTCCCTGTCACACATTGAAGACAATGGAAAATGAACCTGCTGTGATTGAGTGAGCCTTGCATTGCCAGGGCACTAATTTCCTAAGGACTATAGGAAAAGACCAGTATATGATACCAATTGTAACTTTGATCACAAATTTAAATGTCCAATGCTTTAAGACTGAAGTTAATTATAACTAGAAAAGCTTGTACAGTTTTTCTAGCCATTTCACCAATGAGCTTCTTTAAATTACATCTAACTTTTTACCCTTATTATACATCCACATTGTTTATTGTGAGTCCATATTGTTCAATAAAAATCTACATAACTTTAATGAAAAATTAACTTATTACAGTATTTTATATTGCAATATCATATGTATTGTGAAAACATATATCTGAGGACATCAATTAATTTTGCAGTTTATGTGAATGTATTATTATTGATACCATAAACCATCCCATAATACATTTCAAAGCTTTTTTATATTAATTCCCTTTTCCCCTTATATTCAATTTAGATTCTACATGCATTTGACTTAATAAAAGTATAATATATTATGTTTCAGAGAAATAATATTCTTATTTATGTGGACTCTAGTACACATGGCCTCATGGTACCATAGAGTTAATGCCAAAAAAAATTAATACTTCTTTTTATAATTAGTGATTGCACATATAAATAATATTTTGATTTCTAATAAGATAATTGAAAGCTTCTCTTGTACTTTCTATATGAAATTATTAGAATTAAATATAAGATAAATCTTTAATGCTGTATTTTAAATATGCAGTTAAATTTTAACATTGATTTTAAACAATTTATTATAATTTTGTTTTTCACTACTAAAAAAGGTACATTTTGTAAATTTAAAAAAGTAATTCAAATGAAAATTTAACTCCAGTAAGATTGGCAACCACTATGAAGTCAAACAACAACAAGTGCTGGCGAGGATGTGAAGAAAAGGGTACACTTGTGCATTGCTGGTGGGACTGCAAATTGGTGCAGCCAATTTGGAAAGCAGTTTGGAGATTCCTGGGAAAGCTGGGAATGGAACCACCATTTGACCCTGCTATTGCCCTTCTTGGACTATTCCCTGAAGACCTTAAAAGAGCATGCTACAGGGATACTGTCACATCGATGTTCATAGCAGCACAATTCACAATAGCTAGACTGTGGAACCAACCCAGATGCCCTTCAATAGATGAATGGATTAAAAAAATGTGGCATTTATACACTATGGAATATTACGCAGCACTAAAAATGACAAAATCATGGAATTTGCAGGGAAATGGATGGCACTAGAGCAGATTATGCTTAGTGAAGCTAGCCAATCCCTAAAAAACAAATACCAAATGTCTTCTTTGATATAATGAGAGCAACTATGAACAGAGTAGGGAGGAAGAGCAGGAAAAAAAAGATTAACTTTAAACAGAGACATGAGGTGGGAAGGAAAGGGAGAGAAAAGGGAAATTGCATGAAAATGAAGGGAGACCCTCATTGCTATACAAAATTACATATAAGAGGTTGTGAGGGGAATGGGAAAATAAACAAGGAGAGTAATGAATTACAGTAGATGGGGTAGAGAGAGAAGATGGGAGGGGAGGGGAGGGGGGATAGTTGAGGATAGGAAAGGTAGCAGAATACAACAATTACTAATAGGGCATTATGTAAAAATGTGGATGTGTAACTGATGTGATTCTGCAATCTGTATTTGGGGTAAAAATGGGAGTTCATAACCCACTTGAATCAAATGTATGAAATATGATATTTCAAGAGCTTTGTAATGTTGTGAACAACCAATTAAAAAAAATGAAAATTTAAGCAGGGTATGGTGGTGCATGACTGTAATCTCAGCTACTCCAGTGATGGAGGCAGGAAAATCACAATTTGAGGTCAGCCTAGGCAACATGACAAGACCTTGTGTCAAAATAAAATATAAGTAAAGAAAGAAAAGAATGGGGGTGTAGCTCAGTGGTAGCATGACCCTGGGTTTAATCCCAGTACTGAAAAAAAATGAAAATTTAAATATTTTACTTAAATAATTTAAATGTGAATTTTAATATGCCTGTAAATAAATCTAATAGAAATATTTTAAAGGTTATTACAAAATAAATGTTACTAAACTTATTTGAAGCCATTTTCTATAATATTATTATAAAAGTGGAATTTGATATTACCAAAGGAACATCCAGATTTTTAAAAAAAAGATAAATTTAAATGTCCACAATTGCTGTTTGAGTTATTGATATGGCTCTTTCAGTTTCTGAATCAAATTTATGCATTCTAATGTAGTCTTTTGTAATCCAGTATATATATTACAGATTTACCTCTTGCCATACTGCTTTTAAATATTTCTTTAATATTCATACTTGTTTCGTAGATGTCAATATGTAGATATTGCATGAGTGTTTGTATGTGTGTGTGTGTGTGTCGGTCTGTCTGTCTGTTAAGGCCAGATAATGAGAATTTAAAGTATTTCAAAATAAGTTTTATTTTTCATGACATAGTTCATTTATTTTATTTATTCTATAGTTAATATTATTTTAACTATTTATTCTATTTATTCTATAGTTAATTTAACTGAAAATATTTCTCTCCTATAGTTGTCATAAAATGTCAATCCAGGAAGCGAGTAGAAGAGAAGGTGGAAGTCACACTTATTGGTGATTTTTTTGGACCAAGTCCTGCCCCAGAATTGACAGAATTTTTAGTGCTTCCAAAAAGAAATTCATATAGTAATGCTTTTGAAGATTTCATTGGTAAGAGAAACATAATCATGGATATAAAAAAACAATAAATTAAAGCTCATCTTGAATCATAGGTTGCTGACTGCTCAGTTATAAAGAATCATGCCCATTTATTTTTTATTTAATATTTTATAGTTTAAAAAAATTTAAGTTATAGATAGATACAATACCTATAATTTTTTTTATTTTTATGTAGTGCTGAAGATCAAATCCAGTGCCTCACACATGCCAGACAAGTGCTCTACCACTGAGCTACAACCGCAGTCCCCCATTTAATTTTCATTTACAATATAATATTTAAGTTAGTGCTTAAAGACTGCTGTAGTATGCTTATTGTTTCCACATAGCAGTTAGCTCAAAAATGACAATAGTTATGGTTATTGTTGGATTTATAAGACATGGATTGTGATTCTGTCAACGATGAGAAAGGAAAAAGCTATAGTAACTGTAATTTCTACTTCTTCTCAACTTTAATTTGTTCTATAACTCTGTCTTCCGATTTAAGGAATCTGATTGAAGCTATAACTTATAGTTTTAAATTTAGAAACAAAATCTTGAATGAATATCTTATTTAAAATATAGAAAATTGGACAAATTAAATGTAATGCCCAAATGGTTTTCAGATAATAAAGTTAATTAAGTTTATTGTATGCTTTTAATTTATATTCCATATTTTTATATAAAAACTCAAATTACTTTATTATATGTTACAAGTAGAGCATTCCTGATCTAAAACCTCAAATCCAAACTACTCCAAAGTCTGAAACTTTTTGAGCACCAACGTGATGCAAGTAATTGGTATATCACATGGCACTGAGTGATAGCAACAGGATGGAGTAAGGAGATCTGGACCCTCCTCCTGTCCACACATTCGAATTCAGCAGCAATTCATGGACAAATTTCCTTTTTAAGAAAGCAGTAATGATTTTAAAGGTTCCCTGCACCTTGGTGGAATGTGTAACCAGACTCATCAAAACCTGTGGGGAGATTTGGATCATGCTGTTTTCAAAGACCTTGTCCATGACAAAGAACTTCTTATGATGATGGTCCTGGCAATGATTTTATAGGTATAACCAAAATCACAGTAGACACAATAATCATCAACAAGTAGGACTGAATCAAACTCAAAAGCTTCTTTAAAGTAAATAATGAACATGATAAAAAGAAGCAGCCTAGAATGAGAAAAAATATTTGCAAATCACCTATCTGGTAAGGGGTTAATCTGGAAAATACATAAGGAACTCCTACAACTCAATAAAAAAAAAGGCCTAAAAACAGTTTTTAAGATATGCTAAAGAACTTTGATAGATATTTCTCCAAAGAATGTACAATGGCTATGTGAAAATAGGCAACATTACTAATCATCAGGGAAATACAAATCAAAACCACCAGGACATATCAGCATGACTGTTATTCTTTTTTAAAATGCAAATAGAAATGAGTGTTGGCAAGGATGTGGGGAAACCTTTTAAAATTTTCACACTGATGTGAAGAACAAAGAATGGTGCAATTGCTACTAAAAATAGTATGAAGACTGCTCAAAAAATCAAAAACAGATCAATTGTATGATCTAGCAATTCTACCTCTAGATACTTAACCAAAAGAATTGAAATCAGGATCTCAAAGAGATATCCATACTTTCATATTCATTGAAACATTATTCACAGTAACCAAGATTTAGAAACAACCTAAATGTCCATCAACAGATGAGTAGATAGAGAAAATGTGGTATAAACATACAATGAAATGATGTCGAGCTTTTTTTTTTAAAAGGAAATTCTATTGTATGTAAGAATATGAGTGAAACTAGAGGACTTTATAGTAATTGAAATAGCCAACCATAGAAAGACATACTATTTTATAATAAATTTAAATTAGTCAAATTCATAGAAACATAGTAGAACAGTAGTTGCCAGGGTATGTAAGGAGGGAGAAATGGGTATAAAGTTTCAGTTGTGCAAGATGAATAAGTTCTAGAGACCTATTGTACAGCATAGTGCCTACAGTGAACAATAGTGTATTCTGCCTTTTAAAAAAAATTTATGAAGAGTGCAAATCTCATGTTACACTAAGTATAAAGGAAGCTACAGAAATAGACCTAGGGGCCTTTTCTGCTTGTCTCACTACTTGTCATTCTATGGTTTACAACCTGACAATTCTGCTAATTAAATTGATTAAAGCTTACTACCAGAAAAAAAGCATATCTTTCTACATAATCAAGGTCTACCAGGAAGCTACTTCCATCATTTCAGAAACATTGAAAGTCATATTAAGAAAACAATCTCTCAAGTAGCTCTTGAAAATACATATTTTGATATGGCTCTCATTTTACTGCTTCATTACTTTTCATGATGAAAAAGAATACTTAATATTGAAAATAACTATATGGAAGGTTTGCAAGCTCTTCTCCACCCATTATTCTCTCTAAAATATCCTTTTTCTCTGTTCAATACCCCAAACTCAACAAGCTCATCTGTTTTTCTCTACATTTTAATTTGTAAATCTCTTTTATTGTTTACATGAAGTGTGTTTTGCTGTATAGAAACGAATCAGTTCCCTCCCGATTTAATATTTTCTGTCTCTATGGTATCTAAATATTTGATAAATTAGTTGACCTCATCCTCTTCTTAAGGGCATATGGCAATAAGTTGTTTTCTTTCCCTGCCCTATT
Source organism: Ictidomys tridecemlineatus (assembly GCF_052094955.1). NCBI lineage: Eukaryota > Metazoa > Chordata > Mammalia > Rodentia > Sciuridae > Ictidomys > Ictidomys tridecemlineatus. Next base: position 97,470,391 of record NC_135493.1, on the reverse strand, counting down.
TCAAGGACATAATGAATGTGCTTGCACTCTCTATTTTTTTTTGACCCTCCCTTCCTGCCTATTTTCTTTTTGAAGGGACAATTCTGACTGATAAGTCTGAATACTATTTTAGTCTTTAGTATATGCAAAAGCAAATTGACTGTTTTCCCCTTGTGTAATTTAATTACAGCGCATACCACACATGAAATAATATCCAGGAGTTATGTTGTCCAGGCCATTTTGTGCTTCCTGTTATCTCTTAAGTCTCTTAGGATGGAAATTAAAGCACTCTTCTGTGGCTTGGACTCTGATTGGATTTTTGGAGTGAAAATTAATCACATTCTTTTCTTCTCTCATCTGAGTTTAAAACCAGCTAAGGAACAGATGTAGAAATAAGGCAGATGGAGACCAAAGTGTTAGCTTTATTAATTATAAATATGAATTTGAAAGTGAGTTGGCTCTATGGACTTATTTGAGCTTATTAGTGCCTTCCACAGTAACAATTCCATTCATAGCAAACTGACCAGTTATAGACTCCCTGCAGAGACAAACAATCTATACAAGAGGGAGGAAAATAAAATATGAATCCTAGATTCAAAATATTGGGAAAGAAAGAGAGAGTCTGGCTCATGTGCTCATGTTCCATTTCCATTTTTCATTAGTGACTGGATTCACTAGTCAGATATGTTGCTTTTACTCTCAGGGAAAGTCATGATAGAAGAGACAGGTCGAAGCTGATTTTTCCCCCTACTATGTCCCCTCACCCTTTCATGTGTGAATAGGCCTCTCTGTGATAAGTAGGAGTAGTTAAGAATCCCCAACATTCTCTTCCCATCACCCACCCTTTATCTTCATCATATATTTTTTAAATCCAATAAAAATACTAAGCCATGTTAAATAAAAATGCTGTGACCTCTCTACCTGAACTCCTCATACTCATCTTTGAATTAACCAGGATTGGTTGCTTTTATACTTTTATCATTGAACAACATTCTAGCAAGCATCTTTCTATTAGATATTATGCTTGGTCCCAAAGATGCCAAAATTAACAAGACACAGACTCTGTTGTCAAGGGATTCAAAAAAACCCTTTTTAATATGTTGGATTTGTATACCTATATTATATAAATCAATTGATGTTACCCTACTGGGATATTATCATACTTCAATTTTTAGACTGTAGTTTATAATGTCACTTCTAGAAGATTACAAATCATTCTCTCTGGGAAGGATATCCCCTGTAATTGTATTTCTTCTTCCTAAGTAGTTCTTGGCCCATGTGTTGTTTGTGCTTCTCTAGGGATTTGTTCAGTGATTTTCTCTATAGGACTTTTTAATCTAGGAGTAGTTTCACTATGTAATTGTCCATCAGAATCATGCTTTTTATTTCTCAGGTGTTCTATAATTCAAAACTTTTGTTCTTAAATTAAGCTGTTATATTTTTGTCTGATTTGCTGATTTGTGTGTCACAATTGTCTCATTTCACCCTAGGCTAATCACCTTGCTATCTTTTTTGAATGCTGTATGTAAACTCCCATGTCAGATTTGGTCTATAATCACAAATATATCTTGAGGAACTTTTCAGTGATACTCCTGTGAGCCCACATTGGCCTCCAGTCTTTAAAGCTTTTCTCTGCTCCTCTTCACTTTATTTTCTCTGATCAACTCCTGTCCTACCTGCTCTAAGAATACCCTTAAGTATACTGTCAACCTTTCAGGCATGGTTGTGCATACTTGTAATCCCAGAGGCTTGGGAGGCTGAGGCAGGAGGATTGTGAGTTCAAAACCAGCCTAAGTGAATGTTCTCTCTGATAAGTGGATGCTGCGCCATAATGCATGGGGCCACTTTAATTGGGCAAAGGGGAGGGAGGATCGAAGAGGGAGCATGGGGGCAGGAAAGATGATAGAATGAGATGGATATCATTACCCTTGGTACATGTATGACTGCACATTTGGTGCAACACTACATCGTGTATAACCAGAAAAATGCAATTGTGCACAATGAATCAAAATGCATTCTGCTGTCATATATACCTAATTATAATAAATAAATAAATAAATAATTTTTTTAAGAAACGTAGTGAGACCCTGTCTCAAAATAAAATATAAAAAGGCTCAGTAGTTAAGTGCCCCTGGGTTCAATGCCCAGTACTTAAAAAAAAAAAAAAAAAAAAAAAAAACAAGAGAGAGAATACCATCAGCCTTACTTTTCCTGTATACCTAATGTAATGGACAAATTTGTGCTCATAGCTTAGTCTGTCAGCAAGTTGAAGGAGTTTTGCTCTTGGTATTAATTTACTATCTTACTAGTTGTCACTTTTCTCCATCTCTGTTGTTTGCTGTCATCCTCTGACAAGAATATAAATATCTGAGTGCTGTAATGTGGAAATAATAATAGTATTCATCTTATAGAGTTTTTTGAGGATTAAATGTATAAATGCATGTGAAATCTTTAGAAAATGCCTGGTTCTCAATGTGTGCTCCATAAGTATAAGATACTACCATTGTTAACATTTAAAGCTCTGGTTGGGTATTATGGGATAGAATGTACTAATGACATTTTGAAATGAAAACCAAATTCTCTCAATTGCATTCAATGATTTTTCTCAGAAGTATACAAAAGAATCATCTATGAAAAAAATGCAAAGACATGATGCCTAAATATTGGAAAAGATCTGAAATTGGATGATAATCACCAGTTCCCTCTCATCATTCTTAGAAATCTCAGATCATTCCCAAACCCCAACATGGTCTAGCTCTTGCTTATTTTGTTAGCTGCATTTTTTTTACAAGGTCCTCCCACTCTGTCTGCTCCACCCACATAAATTCTTCCTCTATGGGCCTTCCTGGTTTATGCACCATGAACAATTCCCATAGATCTCTTCAATGAATAGAAGTTTCCTCCCTCACTCACCCTTCAGTTTTGGTATATTGGTCTCCTCCATAGGAATCCTTAGTAATCAAGTCTCCAAGACTGTATTACTCTCATAGCCTCCTTTACTTCTCTGTGGTAGCAGTTACTACAGAAATAATTTAAAATTAGTATTCATATTAGCAACTGTCAGTTCCTTCCCTTGATCATAAGCTCTGGAGGGGCAAGAACTATATCTTTTCTTACAGTGATTCCTCCTTGTCTCACCTTTTGTCCCCTAGCCAATAAGCATGAATGTATCTTATACTAATAGACCTTTTATGAATTTAATTATGACATCCATAATAACAGATCTCTAGAGGTGGTTCAAAGATTCTGAAACTAAAATTAACTTCTCATTCCCTAGTTTCATTCTGCAACCACCATTCCCAGAAAGGATTCAATAATTAAGCAGAAACAGATGCTGAAAGTATATTCAAGACATGCTTTACAAAAAAAAGAAAAGAAAAAGAAAAAGAAAAAAAGAAAACTTTAGCTGGGGGTGTAGCTCAGTGGTAGAACACTTTCCTGTCATGCAGGAGGCCTTGGATCTCAAGCTCCAGCACTTCAAAAAAATCTTTATTATGTTATTTGAATAAAATGGAAGCTCATCGCTCCTAAAACACTTCAACATTCTTAAACGTTATTTTTTCTGCATGGATTATGTATTCCTATGGAACATTTCCATATTCCAGTGTCAGAACAAGTGGACACATTATATGTAGACACATTGATTTTTCTATGTCAGAGATGGTTATTGACAGGGATAATAATTTATAATTTTGGTCATTTGAAAATCAGAAATTTAGGAGATTAGAGATTTATTTTTATGTGTGTTGTCATAGCCAAGCTTTCATTTAGAATTTAGTAGAAAAATTTAACATTAAGTACTTCTAAAAAGTGGTCTGGTGTTGTCTATTAAAATTGCTTAGAAAGTGCTATATGTTCTGAATTAAAATAATATAATAAGGAATAGCTTTATACACCAGAGATACACTTTAGAAGTGAGCTTAGTTGTGGATTATGTCAAGTCATGATTCTTTGACCTTTCTTCTATTAACCACATTCAATAGACTTCTTGATTTGTGGTTTGGGCCCCTTACATGTAAATGAAGAGCAAATTTAATACAGATTTGTGCCATTTACCTCCATTATAATCCTGAATTTAGGATATTCTTCTTCTGCAGTGGAAAAAACTCTAATATTAGTTACCTCTGGTAACCTGCTGGTTAAAAAAAATGTTGCTAAACATATTGTCTTTAAATTTCAAGTCTAAAACATAAAGAACACTCTTTTATTGAAATATATCTGAAATTGAGAATTCTGATCTAATAATTTGAGATGCTGTTTTGGAATTGTTTAAATTGAATTAAATTAAATTTAAATCTTTTTATATATTTCACATCTATAGCTTTTAATATGCATTTATAATATAGAGTACATCTCATGTCATTTTTTATTTCATAGTTAATATTGACCATTAATTTCTATTGGGCTTTTCCTACTCCATAATCCAGAACTGTAAGGATTTACGAAGGGCAAGAATTGTCTTCTATGTTACTTTTTATATTCATGCATTTATTTATTTATCTTTTAATAAAATATACATAGTATTATATAGCTGATAATGTACTAGACATTATGAACACAGAGCTAGATAATTATGGCCTCTCCCTTCTGCTAAATGCCTATGCATGACTTGTGTTGATATATAAATTGATGTTCAATCTCTCCATATTTAATTACATTGAAATATATTTTAATCTTGATTTTCCTAGCAATTCCTAAACTACGTGAATTTGAATATGAAATAGAGTTTGAAAATGAAGTTATGAAGTCTAACTTGGAATCCTGTTTGGCTTTATATTTGATCAAAAAAAGTTATAATATCAAACACCAAATGATATCATTGGTCTTCAATCTGACATTTACACCAAAGAAACCATTGAGGTAAACCTGCTTTCCTTCTCTTTTTCTTTAAACAATATTATTACTCTCAATTAATTAAACTATCTAATGTTGCTAACTAAACTAATCTAACTAAATTAAATGTTTGGTTTTTATTTCCATATTTCAATATTTGGATTATATTACTTTTTTGATGCTAGTAAGTGAAATGTTTGGGGCTAAATTATTTTCAGCTAGTAAACTATGAAACATATTCTAATGTCTAATGGTTGGAAGTCTAAGCTAATTTTCAGAAACTGACCTCTCTAAGTCATTAAAGTGTCCTGTTAACAAAAAAGAACAATTGCCTATTTTATAATATCTTTTTTAAAGAAACTGACCAAGGGATGTACAATGGCAACATATTTCTTGATGCTACTTTTTAGAACAGAACCAGTTCAAATGATGAAAATGCCTAAATTATGTTCTACATTGCAACTGCTTTCATTACCCTTTACCACTTAACACCATAACATTACACATCTGTTACTAAGACGTATGTGGATGTGTAAGAATAGTAGGCTTTGGATGTTTCCCCTTTAGGAAATCTCATCCAATGTCTTTATATTTACTCTTTGGGCTACTGACACTTAGCATTTATAAATATTATATGTATGTCACATCTGAGATAGGGATTTATTTGTGTCTGAATGCAGAGATACTGATCAGAATCAATATATACAAAATATAAAACTTGGTAATGAACAAAACATCTGAATGAACAAAACATTGTGCTTTAATTGCCTCTAAATTTTGCAACTATGTATTTGATATAGATATGCATTTATTTGAAGTGGCTATGAATATCTATTCTAATAACAAAACAATACTAGAATCATTTTCAGGAAGCAGTAATAAATGCAAGCTACAAGAAAATAGTGCACCATAAATGCTGACGTTGCCCTCTTTTCCATTTCATTTTTGTAGTTTTCTATGTTCATTTGCTAGTATTTTTTATATTTAGTTGTGTAATTTCATTATTTTAATGATATGGAATATTCAGCAACAGCTAGAAGGAGAACAATATTATCATTGGTGAATATGTAACACAGGTCTAAACAGTTTTTTAAATTGAGAATTTATATCATTTGTCATGTTTTATCTACAGAAACACTAATTATCTTAGCTTGACATTTTTCTGGAAACTTTTACCTGTTGAAGAGCTGAACATAATGAGAACCCCAAGTTCTGATGCAGCTTGGAGGAGATAATTTAGAATAGATGATATCACATATATACATTGTTATGAATCTGTGCCATCTGTGAAATTAAGTAGTCTTCCCCACTATGGCCCTAAAATGTTGACATGGTAATTTCATGCTAACTCAAAGAATTGACCTGTTGAATGGAAGTATTCAGTAATAGTCATTTGAGTATGTACATTACTTTACTAAAAAATCATTTAATTTCTACAAAGAAACAAAATTCCTGCACTTTTGGAGTGTTTCACTCAGTGAGAGTGACAGATAACAGAAATAAATGTATAAGTAAGCAAGATAATTTCAGAATGTCCTGAGAAGGAAATAAATAGGGTAAATAGAACTATTGAAAGATCTGCTTCAGACAAGGGGGATTGTTAGGCTTCTATGAAGTGATGTCTGAATTAAAATCTTATGGCTGATAACAGCTGGGAAGAGCATTTAAGGTGAGGAAAGAATAAATGCAGAAGATATGAAACAAGAAATTTTTGGCATGAGCAATGAATAGTAAGAAGGCCAATGCTTCTCTAATATATTGAGCAAAGGAGGAAATAAGATTGGAAAGAGTAGTTGAGTTCTTATCATTTAGGGTTTTGATGCAATAGGTCCATATTTATGCTAGAAACAATAGGAAACTATTGAAGGACAAATATTTGGAGAATTGATTTAGTAAAACATGTATATATCATTCATAAAATGAATGGATGATGTTGGATGGTAATCTGATGTAACTTAACAATTGTGTGTTATACACATCAGTACGTGTTCATTTATTTCTATCATTCCCTGTTTGAAATATATTTGTGACAGTTCACTGGAAGAGACATAGTAAAATATAAAAAACCAAAATAAAACAATAGCTCTAAATTATGGAAGTTCTCTCTCTTCCTTGTAAGACAGAAAAAATAGAAGTGTGAAAATTAAGTCTTGAAAACAATACAAAGAGAGGAATATAGTTTTACTTTCTATAACAAGAGTGTGTTAGAGAAGTATACATTTAGGATTTATATTTTAGATATGTTAACTTTAATGATATATCACTAGACATTGGCTAAGTTATACTGCGTAGTATTCCATTCTTTCTATATAATGCACTTTTTTTAACCAGCACCCTATTGAAAGAACAATTTAAATTTTTGCTCCCACTTTTTTCTTTTTTGACAACAGGGATTGAACCTGGGGATTCTTTACCACTAAGCCACATCCCCAGCCCTTTTTATTTTTTATTTTGAGACAGGGTCCCACTAAATTGCTTAGGGCCTCACCAAATTGCTGTAGCTGGCTTTGAACTTGTGATCCTCCTGCCTCAGCTTCCTGAATCATTGGAATTATAGGTATATGCTACCACTGTGCCCAGCCACTCCCACTTTGTTGGCAGTATAAACAATGCTATAAAAATGCAGCAATAAACATGATACATATCACTTGAACTATTGGAAGCATATCTCTAGGGAAATTACTGAGTGGAATTGCTGGTTTACTGTGTGTAGTGTTCAAATTTGGTAAAATATTGACCAGTTGCTGCCCAAATGACTAACCAATTTTATACACCTACTTACAAAGGAAAAGAGTTTCCAGTGCTGTCCTTTCTGACACTTTTAGGTAAGCAGTTTGAGATTTCATTTTTCAATCCTGAATTAGGATTTTGCAACCACATTCTTGAATATTTGAGTCATTTCCACCATAGGCAGGCAAACAAACAAAACCATTGTTCAACTCCAACTGCTATCCTCTCTCTCCATTCTTCACCATAGCCAAATGCTTTCAAAGTCTATCTTTTGAATTTTATTCCTTAACTTAACTGCCTTTCAATGATATACTATTTAGTAGGGTGTATGTGATCTTTACCAATTAGTTTACTTTTTAAAAAGATTCAATTAATTTGGAACTTTTCAGATATTAACAAACCATATTTCTGACAATGATTCATTTTGACAGAAAATTCCCAAATGGAATTTTATTATAAAACTTGAAACCATTTGCCAAATCTACCCTTACATTCTTAAGTACTATGATATTCTATGGTGGTTATAAAAATTTGCACAGTTCTTTATGCATAAACTACTGATTTTTAGAACATAAATAAACATCAGATAAGATGTGCTACAAAATAATTACCTCAAAGGGATAATGACAATCTAAACATTATCTACAAAGTATTTCTAAAATGTAATTAACAGTCATCTGCATTATGTAAGAATTACATGACCCAGTGCTTTTGCTGAAACCTCAAAGTTTGCTTACATTTTGATCTTAGATATTGATTTGCTATGTTTGTTCTCTTGTGTTTCTATAGTAGCTTTTAAAATCTCCTTTTATATTCAAGGTCTCATATTACACTGAAAATAGAGTGCTTAACAGATGGAATCTGGAAGTTTCCCATGCTGTTGATTGCTACTAAGCCTGAAGTGGATGATGTCATTGACATTGAAGGAATTGGTTTACTTAAGGAATCTACTACTGACTTTAGACTGACAAGTCAGACAAGGTAATATATCAAGCAAAAAATATGTAACTGGTTTTATTAATGTAATTTATACTGAATTGTGGAATGAAATTTAAGATAGAAAATCCTATAGGTCATGTTTTCCTGGTTAAGCCAGAGTGGTATTGCTGCTGTGACTCAAAGCTTTATAGATTTCATAAATATTTATTTAAAACTTGGAATATAGAGTCTACAATGGGAAGATTAGAAAAGAGAAGCAAAGGTAAATAATTAGACATTTGAATTTAAGATAACATTTCTATTTGTTTTCAAAAGATGTTTCAATATATTATTTCAAAGATAGATGGGTCATTTTTCAGTAAATTTTAATGGTATTAGGAAATCAAATGGTTTAACTAAGTAGAGATACTTGGGGAGCCTATACAGATTCACTTTGTAGCCAACTCTTGTTCCCAAACCTAGTCTCAGGCAAACACTGATTTCTTTTCTATCTCTTTAGCATTGCCTTTTCTGGATATTTTATATCAATGAAACCATATACTATGTGGTCTTTCATATATAATTTCTTGCACTGTTTTTATCTGAAGTTCAGTAGTTTTCATGAAAAAGTACCTCTCAGTCTGTTGTTTACATTTGGTCAGTTTCCAGAGTATTGAAATTGTTGTTTTTAATGGTTGTTCATCTTACAGTTACTACTGGGGGAGAGGATTTGTTTACCTCATCCAGTCCAGTGGAAGAGAATTCTGTATATTTTAAATTACACTAGAGTTGTCTATGAATCCTCCCTGAGATTTTGTACTTAAAGTACTAAGATCTGTTGCTAATTATTTTGATTTTACTTTACTACAGAGTTCATGTAAGTCAGATTCCTTCTTTTTTTAAGGAAAATTTATTGTGACTCATAGTTTCAGGGGTTCAGTCCATGGTAGTCTGACTCTATAGCTTTGGGCCTAAGGCAAGGCATGACATCATGGTGGAAGGGCATGGTAGAGGAAAGCAGCTCAGAGCGTGGTGCCAAGGAAGCAGAGAAAAGGCATACCCCCAGATACCAATCTCCTTTAGTCACACCCTAGCTACCTGGAGTTGCAGCCCACTTAATCCATTTAAGAGGATCAATTCATTGATTAGGTTACAACTCTTATAATCTAATCGTTTCACCTCTGAAAAATTTTTCCATAGTCTCACACATGAGCTTTCACAGGATGCCTCATATCTAAACCATAATGTTCCACCCCTGGTTTCCCAAAGCTGATGCCCATCTCATAGTGCAAAATATATTAAGTCCATTTCCAAAAGTACCCATAGTCTTAACCATAGTCTTAAAGTCTTACCCATAGTCTTAAAGTTACACCATTACCAAAATTTCAAGTCCAAAATCTCTTCTGAGACATGAGTGAAACTCCTAGCTTTTTTCTACTATACAGATCAAAAGGAAGTTACAGGGTCCAGGGTTATAGCTCAGTGGTAGAGTGCTTGCCTAGCATGCGTGAGGCACTGAGTTCGATCCTTGGTACCATATAAAAATAAACAAATAAAATAAAGGCATTGTGCCCATCTACAACTAAAAAAATATTGTTTAAAAAAAGCAAGTTATATATATCCAATACATAATGGCACAAAATAAACATTTCCATTCCACATGAGAAATAGAAGCACATACAGAAGGGATGAGACCAAAATAGTACCAAAATCCAGCTGGGCAAACAAATTCTGTAGCTCCATTTCAAGTATCTAGGGCAAATGGCATTGTGATATTCTCTTCAAGGAGTTTGTGCAGCTCTGCCCCTATGTCCTTACTTGTTGCAGTCCACATGGCCTCTCTCTTGTCTTGTTTCTGCTCCATTCCTACTTCTTTCTTCAGCAGATGTCACGTTACTGGCCTTTCTTAATCTCAGGGGTCTCTGTTGCAACTTTGGCTTCCTTCTCACTTCTTCACATATTACCCTCTCACAGGCAGCCCACAGGAAATCTATTTCTGCTGCACTTTTCCTGGCCTCCCAGGCCTTCCTTTGAAATCTCGGTGGAAGCCTTTATGACTTTCAGCATTCTGTATGCCTTCAGACTTAGCACCATGTTGTTCACACCAAGTCTGACACCTTCTCAAGCAGTTGCCAGACCCTCTGGGACCACTGATGCAATTGCCTCTAAGTACCTGGGTGGCTGATCACAGTGAAACCGTGACCCCCTGTGCGAGCAGAGTGCCTACATGGGCTCTTATCAAAGGATTTTACTTTTACACTTTTGAGCCTAAAATGGGTGTGGTCTTACCAAGATGCCCTCAAACCATCTTTCCTATTGTTGCTAGGCAAAGTTAGTGACTGTAATCTCTTTAACAGCCACAAGTTCCTTCATTAGCAAATCACTAGTCTTATACTTTTCTGGCCAAACTGCAAGTTTTTCAAATTTTTCTGTTCTGCTTTTTGCTCCTGATTATGACAGTAAATTTGGCTAAAGCAACTAGCAATTCCCATGTCATCCCTGAATGCTGTACTCCCTTGAAATTTCCTCCACCAAATTAATTAGTCCATTACCTTTAAAATCAGCCTCATATAGAGTTTCAGGGTATGGGCAAAATATACACAATTTCTTTGCCAGAACATAACATGAATGGCTGTAGTCCTGTTTGCAATAGAGTCCTCCCCCTCTGAAACCTCATGAGCCCAGTTTTCCCTGTCACAGTAATATGTTTTGGCATTCTGGTATTCTAAGTTCCTACCAGAACGACTTACTAAGCTCTGCCTACAACATTCTAAAGCTTCTTCAGCCTGTGTCTCTAAACTTTTCAACCCCACCCCCCACCCCACAAACCAGCTCCAAAGTCTGCTGAACTACATGGTCACTTTAGTCAAAGCAACAATCCCATGTCTCGGTGCCAATTTGCTTCTTTCTTGCTTCTTTCTTTGCTGTGACCAAAAGTCCTGACAAGAACAACTTAAGAGGAAGAAAAGTTTATTTTAGCTTATAGCTTCAGAGTTCAGTCCATGGTCTGACAACTCCATAGTTCTGGGCCCAAGGTGACACAGAATCTCATGGCAGAAGGGCATGGCAGAGAAAATAGCTCAGGATATAGCAATAAGAAAGCAAAGAGCCAGATCCCTTCTAAATAAGAGTAAGATTGTCCACTCAACACAGAGAGCTAAACTTTGGTGAATGGAGAAATAAGGGTTTCATATTACTGGGTCATAGTGATCTGTACAAAACCTGAGAAGCAGGAATATGAGAAAAAAGTACTAAAGTTACTATTTCTCTTTTTTATAAAACTGATTACTTGAATGCCTGTATTTCTTGATGACTACAGCTGTGCACTGTATTTGCCACCAAAATGAATTTGCCAAAGGGACTGGATATGCAGGCAAGCATTCTATACATTTTGGTCACAAATGAATGACAACAAAATGTATAATTACCTGTTTCATTTGGAGACCAATGACACAAGGGAGAGTGACCATAAAATTCATTGTTTCCGAACTTGAACTTTCTTGAAAATTTTATTTATCAAGCACTCAATTCATAATTAGGCTCTCTGCAAAGTAAACTGGGACATATCTAAGCAAAACCAGCTCTTACTGTTACTGTTTTTATAGAGCATAATAAGATCTTTACTATTTATCAAAAAAGGAATTTTAAGTCATCAAACACACTTTCATGTACTTACTCACCATTTGTATCTTCTCTTCAGTGAAATATCTACTCATTTCTTTTTTCCATTTCATAGTTGAATTTTTTTACTGTTGTTTTGAAAGTTCTTTATAATTCTTGATATCAACCTCTTAACAGAATTTTGGGGATGCCAGAGATTTTAATCTTGTATGAAGTCCAATTTATTATTTTCCCCTTTTTGTAACATACTTCTGTAGTCATTGTCTAAGAACTCTTAGCATTAAATACCAAAAACTTTCTTCTGTATTTTCTTAAAAAATTATTACAAACTTAAAACAATAATGGAATTTATCATATATGTATGGTTATGTTTGAAGTAGAAGCTTATTATTTTTTTCTATGAATGTTCAGCAATATTTGTTAAAGGGCTGGGGTTGTGGCTCAGTGGTAGAGCACTCGCCTCACACATGTGCGGCTCTGGGTTAGATCCTCAGCACCACATAAAAATAGATAAATAAGGGTATTGTGTCCAACTACAACTATAAAATAAATATTTTTGAAAATATATTTGTTAAAAAGACTGTCCTTCCTCCATGAAACTGATTTTGCTACTTCAAAAATTATTTATATTGATCTGGTTCTGGGTTTTCAATTCTGTTCCACTTATCCTCTGACAATGCTATACTCAAGTAGTGTGAATTCTTCTCATATTTATTTATTTATTTATTTCCATTACCTTTCTATATAAATTTTATCATAAGCTTGTCTGTCTACAAAATTTCTTCTTTACTTTGAAAGGACTGTATTAAACACATAGATCAAATTACTGATATTTATAATTTCCACTATAGTATTTAATATATTAGTTCACTAAACTATGTATTTACTATATTTCTGAAAGTATACCATAAATGGTACAGTTCTTGATTTATTTAGACCTTTGACTTTTTGGTATCAGTGTTTCCTAATTTTCAGCTTATAAATCCTGTATAAGTTTTCAACATTTATAGATAGACATTTCATTTTTGGAGTAGGTGTAAATGGCATTGTGTTTTTAATTTCAGTCTTCACATGTTTATTGCTAGTTCAGAGAGGATACAATTGATATTTTTGTGTTTGCTTTATATCCTCAGAATTTGTGAAGCAATCATATGTTCTATAAGCATTGTTTTTGTGCTCTGTGGCATTTCCTATATAGACATTCATGCCTCCCACAGATTTTCCAATTGTATGACTGTTTTTCCTTTTATGCCTATTGTACTGGCTAGGACTTTCAGTACTATATTGAACAAGAGTGATGAGAGTAGACATCACTTACTTCTTTCCAACTTAGGTGGAAAGCATTCAGCCTTTCACCATTAGTTGTTAGCTGTAGGTGATTTTCATCAAGTCAAGGACGTTTTTCTCCATGTTGGGATCCTAGGGCTAAAGTAAGAAATTAGCACAAAACCAGTGGCTTTAAAACAACAGAAATTACTTTTCTCACAATTATGGAAACTAGAAGTAAAAAAAATCTAGGCTTGGGCAGAGCCACACTTTCTTTATAGACTCTAGGGAAGAATCTGGTCTATGCCTTTATTTTAGCTTCTAGTGTTGCGGTTTCGGTGATCCTTAGGATTCCTTGGCTTGTGCACACATCATTGAACTCTCTGCCTCCATAGTCACATGACTTTCTCACTGTGTGTTTCTCTCTGAGCCCCTTCTCTTTTTATAAAAACACCAGTCATATTGAATTATGGCCTACCCTAATTCAGAATGACTTCATCTTGATTGATTGCCTCTGCAATGACCTTTTTTTCAAATAAGGTCATATTCTCAGGCATAAGAGATTAGGATTTTGGGAAACACAGTTTTCAGTTTTAGTATTTCTGATTTTCTGAAAGACTTTATTAAGAATGACTAGTGAATTTTGCCAAATGTTTCTTCTGCACCAGTTGATAATATCTTGCCATTTTTCTTCTGTAGTCTGTTGATGTGGTGGATTACACTGATTGAATTGCAAATATATCTTAAACTAGACATGTATTCCTGGCATAAACCCCATTTGCTCTTGGTACACATTACCTTTTATACACTGATACACATTTGCTATAATTTGGTCATGATTTTAGTGTCTTAACCTCATGAGAGATTTTAGCCTGTGGTTCTTTTTTTAGTTGTTGTTGTTGTTGTTGCTGCTGTTGTTATCATCTCTATATCTGATTTTGTTATCTATGTAATGTTATCCTCAAAAAAATATTTAGGAAATAATCCCTCTTTTTCTATACCATGGAAGATAATGTTTATAATTGGATATGATTCTCCTAGAAATGTTTGTTAGAATTAGTCAGTGAAATCATTTGGGTCTGAAGATTTTTTTCAGAAGCTTTCTAAAATTTATGATGTAATTACTTTAATAGATTTTTAATTTAATATTGGGAGAGTTTGGTAGTTTGTGTAAAGACTTATTTATAGTACTCTCTTATTTTTCTGTTGATATCTGCAGAGATTATGCAATCTCTTTTATTTCTCAAATTGGTCATTTATAGCTTCTCTCTTTTATCACTGTTAGTCATCTTAGAGGTTTGTCAATTTTATTGACCTTTTTTAAAGAACTAGCTATTTGCTTCATTGATTTTTTTCCTATTGTTTTTCTGCTAGGGTTATAATAGATTTCTACTCTTATTTTTGTTTTCTTTTACTTTCTATGGATTTATTTTGATCTCTCTACTTTCTTGAAGTAGTTTAGATTATTAATTTATGGACTTTCCTTTTTCCTACTGTATTTACTAGTATATTATTCCCCTTAGGTACTGCTTTACTTGAATTTTATGGCATTGGTATGTTGTATTTTCACATTCATTCAGTTCTAAATGTACCTTTTACTTTCTTTGAGACTTCTTTAATACATGGGTTATTTAGAAGAGTTTCATTTAATTTACAATCTTAAAATTTCTGTTGTCTTTCTCTTGATTTTTAGTTTGATTTCATTGTGGTTAGAAAACATACTCTGCATAAATTTAATTATTCATGTTTCTAAGTAACCTATTTCAGCAGACAGATCTATGGGTAGAAGTATAAATAAACAAAATAGAAGATGGAGTGTTCTACAAGTATCTCTTGGAGCCTGCTGGTTGATGATGTATTGTTCAGTTCTTATGCTTCCTTAACTGATTTTCTGTTTAATAAGTCTATCAATTGATGAAAAAGGGGTGTTGATATTCATGGATGTAATCGTAAATTTATTTATTTCTTTTTCCAGTGCTTTTTTGCCATATGCATGTCTGAAGCTCTCATTTTTGGGTGAATGAAAATATATTATTACTGTGTCTTTTTGGTATATTTATTCTTTTGTCATCTTATAATATCCCTCTTTCTCTGACAAATATATTAGCGTTGAAGTCAGTTTAACTGATATTAATATAGCCACTTCTGTTCTTTTAGAAGTAAATATTTGTACAGTATACATTTTTCATTCTTATATTTTCAATTTTCCTATAATATTATATTTTAGGTTGCTTTTTATAAATAGCCTATAATTTGATCATCTTTAAATCCACTTATCTCTTAATTTGTATTTGTGTCCATTTGCATCATTTACATTTAAAGTGATTATTAATATTTTAGGTCTTATTTTCACCACTTTAGTTTTCTTTTTCTGCTTGTTGATTTTTTTCTTATTGCTGTTTTCCTTTTCTTTCCTTATTATTGGTTACCAGAAGAATTTTTAAAATCTACTGTTTTTTATCTATAGTGCTTTAAATGTATTTCATTGTGTATTTTTAACAGTTGCTGTCAGTATTACAATATTGATGATTAACAAATCACAGTCTACCGCTATAAACATTTTTCTGCTTTAAGAGAAATGTGGAAACCTCACTTCCATTTTCTTCCCTCTGCCCTACTACATTTTTTGGAGAGGGGTTACCAGGAATTGAACTCAGGGGTACTCGACCACTGAGCTACAACCTCAGCCCTATTATGTATTATATTTAGAGACAGGGTCTCACTGGGTTGCTTAGCACCTTGCTGTTGCTGAGGCTGGCTTTGAACTTGTGATCCTCCTGCCTCAGCTTCCAGAGCCTCTGGGACTACAGGCATGTGCCACCGCGCCCTGCTACCCTTCCACTTTTTAAATGTAAATCTCTTAAATTTTTCCACCATATACATCAAACACCATGCACAATTATGCTATAATTTTCCCTTCAGTTTTCAAATGCTTTTAAAAACATGAGGAAAGGATAGTCCATTTTATTTTATGCTTTTCTTTTTTTTTTATTGGTTGTTCACAACATTACAAAGCTCTTGACATATCATACTTCGAACAATAGTTTCAAGTGAGTTATGAACTCCCATTTTTACCCCAAATACAGATTGCAGAATCACATAGGTTACACATTCACATTTTTACATAATGCCATACTAGTGACTGATGTATTCTGCTACCTTTCCTATCCTCTACTATCCCCCTCCCCCTCATCTTCTCTTTCTATCCCATCTACTGTAATTCATTTCTCTCCTTATTTTTCTTCCAATTCCCCTCACAACCTCTTTTATGTAGTTTTTTATAACAATGAGGGTCTCTTTCCATTTCCATGCAATTCCACTTTTCTCTCTCTTTCCCTCCCATCTCGTGCCTCTGTTTAATGTCAATCTTTTCTTCCTGCTCTTCCTCCCTACTCTATTCTTAGTTGCTCTCATTATATCAAAGAAGACATTTGGTATTTGTTTTTTAGGGATTGGCTAGCTTCACTGAGCATAATCTGCTCTAATGCCATCCATTTCCCTGCAAATTCCATGATTTTGTCGTTTTTTAGTGCTGCGTAATACTCCATGCTGTATATGCTTTTTTTTAATGCATTCCATTGCTTTTCTTTCCTTCTGAAGTTCTATCCACTTTCCATCTTCATTTAATTATTTTCTACTTCAAACTGTTTTTTAAATTTATTTTTAGTTTTTATTTGTTCT
Source organism: Ictidomys tridecemlineatus (assembly GCF_052094955.1). NCBI lineage: Eukaryota > Metazoa > Chordata > Mammalia > Rodentia > Sciuridae > Ictidomys > Ictidomys tridecemlineatus. Next base: position 97,453,363 of record NC_135493.1, on the reverse strand, counting down.
TTTTAGATATACATGAGAGTGAATTTTGACATATTATACTTACAAGAATACCCCTTAACTATTCTTTAAGGTTAGTTCTATTTATAATATGTTCTCTTAGCTTTCCTTAATCTGAGGTTATTTTTTATTTTCCCTTCATTATTGAAGAATCACAGCAATTAATAATTTAATTATTAATTGATTAATTTAATTAATAATTCATCAATTCAGAATTCATGATTCAGAGTTCTTTTCTTTTAGCACTTCCTACCGGCATTTGGTCTTTGAGAGGAAATCTGCCATTCAAATTGTTGCTCCCCTATAAATAACATTTCATCTTTCTCCAGTATCTTTCAAGAAGTTTCTTTCACTTTAATTTTCAGAAATTTGTTGATGATGTATTGTGCCACATAATATACTGTTTCTATACTGTTTGCAATCATCATTAAACTGAATTAAATGAGGAAAGGGACTGGGATTATTTAGTTTAGTGCCAGACATGTAAGGGATGTTTAATAATTCTGCTATGTAAGAAGGAAATCCCCAAATACTTTCATTTCTATGATAATAAGGAAAAAATAAATGGGCAGTATCCATGGTGATTATTGAATATAAATTTGCCTTGAAGACCAAAAAGAAACTTAATGTGTTTATTAGATTTATAGAGAATAATGGCATAAACAATTTGCTGTTTCTATTCAGAGATGTTGCAAAGTTTCTAAAATCATTTTTAAATATCTGTCATATTTTTAAAGGATATGACAATTTGTGTCCTTATTTACTGTAACAAAGAATCATATCAATATATTTGGAAACTTTTCAAAGTTAATTATCTAATGTAATCCACAGAAATATTTAATGAGTTAACTAGTTCTAAGTAAATATCATTATGGACATGGTTAGAACTCTGCTCTTCTAGTAATTTAAAAGTTCTTTACTCATTGGCGTGTACAATTTTCCTAGCTTGGTCAGGTTTAACATATTTTCTGTGTACTTCAGAGTATAAAAATGAATTTCTACTTCTTTGTTGGGCCATATATTTTAATACCATACTGTTTACTCAGAGAAACCTATCTCTTGGGCTGGAAATCAAATTTCTTCATCTAGTTCCATATGTGCCCATAGCTTACATCACACTTGGGCTTCTCCCATAGTCTTTGGGACTAGGGTTTTGTTTTAAATATTCTACAACAGAAATTTCGTATAAAGATGAAAAAAAAAAAAGAAAGAAAGGCAAGATAGTTTCCATCTAAAACATGAGAATGTGAATTCATTTCATAACTTGTAAGGACCTTTAATGAGTAAAATATTTCTTTTGTCTCGTTGTAGGAGGCAAATAATACACATAATTCATAATAATTGAGTTATATTGTGTCCTTGTTAATCACTCTATAATATTATTCTGCACTTATTTTAATGAAAACATATGAACTAAATCATTTGAATTGAAAATAATCAAAGTTTCATCCTTAATCACCTCACTTCTGATTGCTCCTGACAGATGCAATTAAATAATGCAATCATTAGTTATAAAAGATAACAATCAAAAGGAAAGTCTCAAATTTTTGTATGAACTCACAAAGGAAAACTCCAATAAAGATCTCACCATGATTATTTCTGTCTAAATTGAAAAATTATTTTCATTATTCTGCTTTGTCTCTAAATCTAATTGGAAATTGCCTGCATTGAATTAATTGGAGACACAGACCAAGGACCATGTTTACTATCAGAAAAAGGACAGAACAGTAGCATGTTATATCCTGCTGAATAATTTAATTTAGATGACATTATGATTTTTACTCCCAATATTTTGAGAATATCATCATAATTTGGGTAGACTTTTAGTATTTTATACTATTTATACTATAATAGATATTTTGCAGATATGCTGATCCTACTATTTCCTATTTCCTATAATGAAAGGTCAAGATTGTATCTATTTCTCACTCAGTCTTATCACAGCAATAAGTTCTTGCTTTCTTGATTCCCCTCAGAGCATAAATTTATACTTTCAGTAGGCCTTTTGAGAAACATGAGGCAGTTACAAAGTCAATTTCTTCAAATTGCTATTCAATTTATTTTTGTATTTTCATTGAATATCTTGATTTTTTAAACGTCTTTGAGATTTGTTTTATGAGCACTATGAAAAAATGAAAAAAATTATGACATATGATTCAGTCTCCAACAGTAAGATCTGCTTCATTATGCCTTGGTAATTTTTTAAATGTACTGAAAAGGAAAATATGACAGTATATATTTATGAAAGAAGCAAAACAGAAAGTCATTCTGCTTCATTACAATCCAATCATTCTGGTTTCATTATAACTAATATTACTAACATTCTCTTAAATGTTTTGTTAGAATTAGAAGTAGCATGTATCTCTTATTCTGATGCATTTCTGCTAACATTAAGTTCAAAGAAAATCTCAATAGAAACCAAAAATAGACATATTTTGTTTCAATAAACATTTCCATAAACATTTTCCTAGGGAATGAATGCATTTATCAGAAATTCTAGTATATAAAGTCATGTAGGACAAATGCATTCAAAAATGTGAAAAATACTGACTTTTTGTTTTGAGCTCTTTTATATTGAGTGAACTGCTTAGTATTACAGAGAATCCGAAAATTCTATCAGAATATTTTCTATAGATTTTTATTTTGTTTAATTTTGGTTCTGAGTATGTAATATCGTACCCCTTGTAATATTGATATCAAAATGAGTTTTTTAAAAAATATTAAACAATAAATAGAATTATATTCAATAAGTGCATTTAGTGTGCAAATTTGGGGAACATTTTTGGTATATTTTAATGACTGAGGGTCCCTCATGAAAATTGTAATAACATGTTGACCATGTCTGCAGTTATCTGAAGACTTGACAGAGTTGGGTGATCAAAATGGCTTACTCTCACAACTGGCAGTACATACTGGTTGTTGTCAGAAAGCTGAACTGGGGCTGTCAGCAATAGTACCTATACATAAACTCTCTACTGTGTTTGTCCCCATTAATTGGATGGACATCTTGACTGGTTTTCCACAGTTTTTATTCCAAGAGAATCAGGTAGGAGATGATTGGCATTTTCTGACATAGATACCAAAAGTTCCACAGTGTCACTTTAGTTACATTCAGTTGGTTACCAGAGAGTCACTATGTTGACATGGATATAAAAAAGTGAACACTGGCCACTATTTTCAATGTGAAATTGTTAAAGAAAATATGAGCATGCTATGGTAATCAAGTAATGCTTACTTGAATACTTTAAGCTTCTCCTAAGTCAGTATACTCTCCCTAGATTCTTTCTGAATATTGTAACCAGCTGGTAGTCTTTGAGTGGCAAGGCTCAGATAATGGTATGCAAATCACAGAAAAGGATGTTTTTGGTTTTTTTTTTTTGTAGGTCAGTTTTCTAGGATAATTGGAAACTACCCACTTCCCTATGTCAGATCTGTTTTTTGAACTTATTTTAAAGATCCAATGCTGTAAATAAGCTACTGAATATATTTAGCTTACTCTCTAATCCCGGGTAGGCTATACCTAAGTAGGTATTAAAAAATCTCAGGTCATTCTGAAAATCTAGAAAACTAGTGGGGAGTATAGAAGAAAGAAAAAAGATAAGAAAACAGAATGATGCAATCATATTCAAGATTTGACCACTTCCCCATGGTGGTTTCTCTGTATCCTAAATTAATTATATAAAACACAATGTCCCCAGGACAATAGGAAAGAGAAGATAACTTTAAGGAATACATTTCACTTTATATGTTTTAAGTATTTAAAAGGCCTACTGTTTGTCAAGCAATTTTAGGCATGTTTTAGAGCTACAAAGTGTTCTCAAGGATAAAAACATTACCAAGTATCAAAACAGCTTACCTGTTAATCTTATTTTAAAAAATTTATTTGCACATAAGTGATTAGTAATAAGTAAAATTTTTGAGAAATTTTATTTTCTTTTTTTCTGTCTTATTTTTCACTCACATCTGTCATTTGTGATAGCATTAAAAATACTTCTCTTTAAAGTGAACAGAACATGAATTACACAAAAGTCTATGTTGTAAATCTTAAGAAATAGTAGTGTGCCATCTTCTGACCATAAACACTAATTACAACTCAGTTCTGCTAAACTATAGGAATTAGAAATCGATTCCTAATTGTATGAACTAACCAGTTTTTGAAGAGTCATTTTGCATCATGCTACATAGAAATTTTCATATTGTAAAATTAATATATATTGTGGACAAGGATTCTGATTTTCAAAAATAAATTATAGGGCTTTATGTGTACCTTTTTATAAACACACACATTAAATACATGTAATTTAAGAAATCTTTTGGGACTCATATGGCTTACATTGTTTAAACCATCTTTAATTCATCAACTATCTTACACCACAGCTGAGTATCCATTTATTCCCAACAATAACAATAAAACTACCATCCTTTAAAAAATGATGACATATAAAAAAAACTGATGAAATTGTTTTGTAAGCAGTTTTCCCAAGGACTTTCCACTGACTGAAATAAATAGCTTTCAAATGCTCCAGATGGAAAGCAAAAAGTATTTTAAAACCTCTAGAAACCCTTTAAAATTTAATGACAACTTTTCCCCTTCAGAAATCTTCTCTCTTTCCTCTATGCATTAACATCATATCTCTAGTGTCAGCATTTATCTGAGCAGCTATTTCAATTTTCCGAATACAGTTATTTTTACCTTTGAGAATGATTGCCATATTTTTGTCATAAACATATAGAAAGGGATATTTCTCCAGATACAGTTTTCTATCATGGTTAATGATATTATTATCAAGAAAAAAACCAGAAAATAATTTCTTTCCACTATCAGCCCACCTTAGTGATTATTCATGATCGTTACAGTTTCTTTAGTCCCTTGTCTGCCCCGTCTAAGAACAACACAATAATAATAATAAATGTTCAGCGTATGCCTACTATTTAGCATAAGTAAAATTATATAATTTAAATTTTACAGTACTACAAAATTGATATCATGGTCTCTGATTTACCAAAACATTTGCATACCCACACATGGATACATGTTTATACAATGACAGTGAAGAATGAAGGAAGTTACTACACTTGGCAGTGCTTAGTGGGCTGGGTGGCCATTTAGGTAAGATGCCTCAGCTCCTGCCTCCCCTCCCTCTAGTCCCATCCCAATAGAGACTAGATTCTTGTTCACATCCCTACTCCAGGTTGGTGTCTTATGAGCCTCAGATTCAGGGACTTCTGAATTTTGTTAGGCTAATAAACAAGTCAGACTTGCTCAGATATATATTCAATACCAACAGCCCTAAAAAAGCTGTTAAACATTCCTATTCCTACCTCCAGCATTGGCTCTGTCAGCTATTGGCTAGTATAAATTAAGGAATGCCACATTCTAGAGGATAAAAGTGATCATTCTTTTTTTCTTGCTGTTGTAGATCAAGCTCAGGGCTTTGACATGATCAGCATATGCGCTTACAATGAGCTAGACTCACAGCCCCAAGATGATCATTTTTTTAACATTTTTTAGAGATTTATTTTATTTATTTATTTATTTATTTATATGTGGTTTTATTAGATTTATTTAATTTATTTATTTATATGTGGTACAGAATCTAACCCAGTGCCTCACACATACTAGGCAAGCACTCTACCACTGAGCCACAACCCCAGCCCCCAAAGATGGTCATTTTAAAATAGTGCTTCACTATTCCAAACCCTAACCCTCTTCTCCATCAAAATGCACATAAACCCTTAGTGTTAAAGCAATGAAGCACTATTTTCATTTCATTTCTTCACCTTTGTTTCAATGTAAATGTTTGAACAAAAGAATCCATGGTTAAAAATATGAATCAATAAAACAGAAGTCTTGGAAATAACTGAATGAAGAAGAACCTTCTGGAAGCCATGCCAACTTAAAATGAGATTACTGGGATTATATAACAGTAATCTTTGTGTAAATGTGTATAGGGCTTTACAAGTTGAAAGGGTCATATAGTTCAGGCAATGGCAAATAAGGGCAAGAAAATGAGTTTTGAAAGTAGGTCCAATAGTTCTTAACCAGAGGTAATAACACCTCCTTAGGTGACATTTGAAAATTCATAAAGGAATGTTGGCTGGGTGCTGTCAACATTGAAAGCCTCAGAAAAAGGATACTAAACTTTCTGTCATCCTTAGGACTCCACAGACCACCTAGACCTATATATCTTTGGGGCAGGTATCTCCTCACTATTGAGACTCTATGTCATTCATTTTCTTCCTCCCTCAAACAACAACTTTAAAGCTCATGCCATGAAAATGCCCCTTTCCTAGTCTTCCTTGATGCAGTCTCTAAACACATCCTAGAAACTCCCCTTCAACACCTAATCTAATGTTACTATTTCCTGCATTAAACCCTGGCAAGATGATGATGGAATATTTGCTGTCTCTTGAGTTGTATTTCTCTTGAAACCCATAAATTTCCTGAACTACAACCAAAATGAATCTTCACTTTTCATTAAACCATTTCCCCCACTGGATGATTTAGAGTTATACAGGTCAGAGCATCCACTAAATTGATTTTAGCAAACCCTTTGTCTTGTTTCCTCATATAACCTATAGAACACCCATTCATATCAGAAATAACAAGTTGAAGCTATTGCTTCTACAATGCATTCTCTATTGTTAGCAATATTTTTGTTCTAAAAATCATTTTCATAGATTATTTGATTTTTAGCCTATCCCTTCATCAGCAGTAGCTGACATCTTTAATTTTGTATTTAGTTTTCAGAACAAAAACATTGTTTTTACTATTGTATATGGGAGGACTCAGGCAGGAAAAAAAATGTTTTTCTTAAGGAAACTCAAGAGTTGGAGAGGCACAATGACTTATAACCTCACCCCCAATTGCTGTAATTTAATTCTGGGCCTCTGTAAAATTAGGATCACTCTAGTAGTACAATGTCAGTGCTTCTTATGAATACTTGAGACTACATAAGTCACATGTGTCAGTACCAGGGATCAAAGCTGTGTAATTGAGAAGTCGGCTTACAAGCCATTATTTTTTTTTAAATTATCTTACAAAGGAAACCTAGATCATCATATTAATAGGCCATCAGGTCTGAATATCATAGTGGCTAAACTACAATTTTAACTAGTGTACTGGTGGTCATCTGTGTGACAGGATTTTCCCAGGGCCTGAAATATAGATTACAGGCCAGATGTACATTTAGAACATCTGTTTATCTGATCTGGGCTCTTCCTATTTCTCTTCTCTGCCTTTATTAGGGAAGGTGCTGCCTTCTTGACTCACATCAGTTCACCACATGCCCCATGGCTTCCTGAAGACTCGTTGGTCCACTCATGTTTCCATCTTTCTCAAGACTGATATCATCTCTTCTCAGGCTTTTTCTTCCTTGAATGCCCAGGCTTCCAGAGTGGCCTGAAAAAGCTGGTATACATTTATCATCAGAGGAGACAGGGATAGGTCATGACTTTCCCCTAAGTAGCGATGACCGAGTTCACAATAAATAGCTGCTGTTGTGTATCAAGGACAGACAACCACAACATAGACCCAGGACCAAATATCCCAATCCATCAGGCCATCTCTCCCACATCAAGATAGCAGGCCTTACATCTTCCTTCTCCAGAGAGGATCTTCTTTCCTCATTCCCACCAGGAATACAGTTCTGGGTTCCAGGGCACGGAATACTTTGAGCCATTCAGCACTTATTTTCTCAGTCCAAGGACTAGCTTTATGGCTTTTTAAAATCTTGTTTTAGAAATATAGCAGCATGTATTGAAGAAGGATAAAGTATAAAGCTCACCACTGGCCATCAACATTTCTCCCAAAGATCCCAGACTTTATTCCTGTGCATGGACTTTAGAAGAACAGAAGAGGGTCACAATATTCTATAAGCAGTTGTTCTTTAGAAATATACTAAATTCTGAACTTCTGCTATTAAATACTGCAAAGCTTCTTTACCAGTGAGTTAATATTTTAAACCTTTCCTAATGAAGCCTCATTATTTCATGAACTGATTATATAGTTGTTCTGCATTGATCAACTATCATCCCCATGAGTATCTGAATAAACTTAAAATAATTATAATTCTTGTGTCAGTAAGAATTTTGCTGTAAGATTTTTCTACTTCTGAATGTTTTTAGTTAAGATCAAATGTTTTGTTTGTGTGGTCTTCTTAGATAGTTTTGTAGGAACTTAAAGATGTTAGAAATCAAAAGATAATGAAGCCAGTTTAGACTCAGGGAACTCCCTACATAGTGATTTATGTAAGGATGCTGGCAAAATAATGTGAAACACTGCATTACCTAAGGCCACAATATCGATTCTTAATGACCAGATGATTAGAAACTGAAGAATAAACATTATAACTGTACAATATATCCTGGCTGGTTCCTCATTTCAACTTTGACTAAAGCAATTCATTAATATTTTACATATAATGTATATTGTTTATATTTTGGAAATATACATAAAACATTTTAACCGTGAGTTTACTTCTTTTGAATCAACAAGTTAAAAACACTGCATTATATTCATCTTCTTAATAATAGGTACTTCGTCTTTTTTTTTCTTCCATTGCAGTAAGATACATATAGCATAAGATCGATTCTCTTAACAAATATTTAAGGGTACAGTACAATATTATTAATTATAATCACAATTTTTTACAGCAGAATGTTCATCTTGTAGGATTAAAACTTCATTTCTATTCAAGAGTAACCCTTCATTATCAGCCGCTCCTGGCAAACACTATTGTATTCTTGGGTTTTTGTTTTACTATGTTTTTTGTTTTTTCACTTTGACTCTTTTAGAGACTATATATATATATATATATATATATATATATATATATATATATATATAGTGTGTGTGTGTGTATATATATAATAATATATAAAACAAATAAATCACATATATAGAAAATAAACCACAATGTAGGGTTCCCTGAGTATGAACTGGAGATATATATATATATATATATATATATATACACACACACACACACACACACACACACACACACACACGTATACACACATACATATACATATACATATACATACAGATACATATATACATATATATACATATATACATATATATACATATACACATATATACATACATATATATATATATATATATATATATATATATATATAAGATTTTTCAGTGAACAAGTCTTTAGTCTCTTTGGTTAAGTTTATATATAAGTATTTCATTACTTATGATGCTAATGTAAATGGGATTTTTTATTCTCCTTTTCCATTTATTCATTATGTACAAATGAAACTGATATTTTGTGAAATTTATTTTTAATTGATATATAAAAACAAAAATTGTACATGTTCATGGGTTACATGTATATACTATGTAATGTTTAAATCAGATTAAACATAGCTGGGCATGGTAACACACTCATGTAAATCCAGCAACTCAGGAGTCTGAGGCAGGAGGATCACAAGTTCAAGGCTAGCCTCAGCAACTTAGTGAGGTCCTAAGCAACTTAGTGAGATCCTGTCTTTAAATAAAATATATTAAAAGCGGCTGGGGACATGGCTCAGTGGTTAAGCACCTCTGGCTGGAATCAATCCCTGGTACAAAAAAAAAAAAATTGCAACTGGTTTTTGAATGTCCTGCACTGTTGCTGAATTTATTTATGACTTTCAAAAGTCTTTGGACTCTATGACGGTTTTCTACACATAAGTTTATGTCATCTGTGACCAGGAACCCATTTTTACTTTTTCCTTTCATATTTGAATGTCTTTTATTATTTTATTATTTTTATTTATTATTTTACATTGCTGTGGTAAAACATCTTGTCCAATACTGAATAGAAGTGGCAAGAATGGGCATCCTTGTATTGTTCCTGATCTTGGACAGAAAGCTTTCAATGTTTCACTGTTGAGTATAATTTTAGTTGTGGGCTTTTTGCATATGGCCTTCATGATGAGATAGAAAATTCCTTGTATTCCTAGTTTGTTGACTCTGAATCATGAAATGGTGTTCCATTTGTCAAATAATTTTTCTGTATCTGTTACAATAATTGTTTATTTTTATACTTCATTGCATTAAACATATCACATTGTTTGATTTTTTTATATATCAAAAATTATTGCCTCCCACAGTCCCATTTGGTTATGGCATGCGATTCATTGAAAGTGATGTTGAATTCATTTTGCTCACTTAAAAAAAATGTGTTTATATATATTCATCAGGCCTATTAAACTAGTTTTATTTTCTTGTAGTGTCTGTCTGCTTTTGGTATCAGGGTGATTCTGGCCTCATAAAATGAGTTTGGAAGTGTTCCCTTCTCAATTTTTTGGAAGAGTTTGAGAAGGATCATTGTTAATTCTCCTTTAAAAGAATGGTAAAATTCACTAGTGAAAGTCATCTGACCCTGTACTTTTCTTTCATAGGAGTTTTTTGGCTACTGATTTAATATCCTTCCTAGTCATATTTTCTATTTCTTTATGAGTCAGTCTTTGTTGGTTATGTAATTCTAGGCACTTATCCATTTCTCAATTATTTTGGCTTATACTTATTCACAGTGGTTTCTTATAATCCTTTTAACAACAGAATCAATTATATATAATGTCTCTTTCATTCTTTATTTATTTGAATATTCTCTTTTTTAAGTTAGTCTAGTTAAAGCATTGTCAACTTTGTTGATCTTTTCAACACTCACAGTTTTGTTGATTTTTATCAATTTTTTTATTCCTTATTTCATTTATTTATGCTCTAATTTCTATATTCTGCCTTCAGCTAACTTTGGCTTTAGTTTGTTCTTCTAGTTTGTGGAGGTATAATATTGGGACTTTCGTTTTTTAGAAGAGTTTAATAAGGACTGATGTTAATTTTTCTTGGAATGTTTGGTAAAATTCAGCTGTGAAGACATCTGGTGCTGGAAATTTCTTCATTGGAAATTTTTTTACTTACTACTACAATTTTTTTAACTGACTTCTTTAACTAGTTTATTTCTTCTTGGTCCAATTTTGATAGGTTGTATAGTTCTAGGAATTTATTAATCGACATCTTAGTTTTTCAATTTGCTTGCATGTGTCGTTTATAATAGTTCTTAATTTTCCTTTTAATTTCTGAGGCATCCACTGTAAATGTCTATTTTTCTTTCTTATTTATTTGAATTTGTTAATTTAAAAGCAAAGAACTTAATTTTGTTGATATTTTTCCCTATGGATATGAGCCTTATTTTTTTTTTTTACTATTTTCTTCTTTTTATCAACTTTTGGTTTAGGTTTTTCTTATAGATAAGTGAAGCATAATGTTAGTTTGTTTATTTGAGAGCTTTCTTCTTTACTTGAGCATTTATCTCTATAAATTTTACTTGTAAACTAAATTCGTAGCATCTATTAATACTTCATATATTGTTTCCATTTTCATTAGCCTTAAGACTTTAAAAATTTTCCTTTTGATTTCCTTTTTTGACAAAGAAATTGTTGTTCGGGAGCATGCTTAATTTGCCACATTTGTGAACTTTTCTAAATTCTTCCTGTTATTGATTTCTAGTTTCATGGCACTGTGGTTGGAAAACATTCTTGATATGATTTCCATGTTCTTAAATATGCTGACTTGATTTGTGACCTAACACACTCTCTATCCTGGAGAGTTCTATATACTTTTGAGAAACATGTATATTCTGCTGTTGTTAAATGAAATGTTCTATATTTATCCATTAAGTTCAGTCAACCTAAAGTACAGTTCAAGCCTAATGTTTCTTTATCAATTTTCAGTCTAAATGATCTGTCCATTGTTGAAAGTAGGGCATAAATATACCATGCTATTATTGCATTGCTGTCTCTATCTCCCTTAAGATCTATTAATATTTGCTTTATATATTTATGAGCTCTAGTATTGGGTTTAATATGTGTTTACAATGGTTTAATCCTCTTAGTAAGTTGACCCCTTTATCTTTGTACATAATGTGGCAATTTATTTCTTGTGGCAGATTTTGAATTAAATTCTTTATTTTTCCCCCTTATCTCTGAAAGACAGCTTTGCTGAGAATTTTTGGTTGTCAGGTTTAGTTTTTTCCCTCAACACTTTAAATATATCATCCTCACACTCTTCTGATCTGCATAGTTGCAACTGAGAAGACCACAGGTAGACTTATTAGAATTCCTTTGTTTGTGTTAAGGTTCCTTTTCTTTTTGTGATTTTAAGATTATGTATTTGCCTTTAATTTTTGACAGTTTCAATATAATGTGCCTTGGTGAACTATTTTGGATTAAAACTTATTGTAGACCTTTGAACTTTATGTGCCTAAATGCTCATATTTTTCCTAGGATTGGGATAGTTTTTAGCCATTTTAATAAGTTTTCTGTTCCTTTTTTCTCTTCTTCTTATTTCCATTCTAATATACAAGTATTAGCTTTCTTCATATTTTCTCAGATCCCACACAAGTTTTCATTCTTTCTGTTTTCTCCTCTAAATGGTTCATCTCAAATTTCTATTCCAGTTTGTTTATTCTTTCTTCTGTTGATCTAGTCTGCTTTAAAAGCTATCAACTGAATTTTTAAATTCAGCAATCATATATTCCATCGCTAATATTCCTGTTTAGTTCCTTTATTTATTTTCAATCTTTTGGTTGAGCTGTTTATTTTTCTCTTGTGTGTTTTCATGATTTTATTAAGTTGTTTATCTTTGTTCTCTTTTAGTTCATGGAACTTCTTTTAAATAATTATTTTTACTTCTTTCTCAGGCAATTCAGTGACCTTCAGTTCTTTGGGGTCTGTGCTAGAAGTTTATTTTGTTGCTCTGGTGGTGTCATGTTTCCATGATTCTTCATAATCATTATAACCTTGCACAGGTGTCAGTTCATTTGAAAAAGTAGTCACCTCTTACAGACTTTTTATAGATTGGCATCAGTAAAAAAATTTTCACCTTCAGAATGGGGGAACAGGACACGTGGGTGGGTGTATGCTATAGCACCATGTCTAATGTGGAGGGTGCCATGTTTGGTGGCATACAGTATTTTCAAGTCTTTGAGGAAATAATGTCTCATGGGCTTGGACAGTTGAGGTCTGTAACATCAGCAGCAACTGTGTGGCCCATGGACACAAGAGCTATGAGAGGTCCAGGTATCTTTGAAGGCTCTTGGATTCTTTAGTGGTAACACTGGGTCCACTGCCAAGTGGCCAAGACAGGTGGCAGTTGGAAGCCCATGCTCAGATGATAAATCCAGATAACGGATGAAGCTAACTGCAGACACATATGGGGTAGTTAGGCTGTCAGTGTGTACTTGAGCAATTTGTATGGGTCAGCTGTGGAATGGAGTCTAGCCAGTTGCATGCAAAAGGGTATGCTATGAATGCAATGGGAGTGAAAAAAAAAACCCTTTAGGATTCTATTTTGTCACCGTTGGAAGAATGACACATAATTATAAAAATTCCTTCTCACTCTATTAGCATTCAGCATTCATATTTAAATGTATGCTGGGGTTTGCAGCAGAGAGCTTGAGCCCATTTGCAAGCACACATGTGGCGGTTGTGTGGTACTAAGCCAGAACATCCACAACAGCAGCAGCTGAAATGGTTGTAGATGGGGAAGGGTAGATTTGGCTCAGCACTGGGAGACCATGAAGGCAAAACTCTGTGGGGCCTTCAGTGGTGAAATATTCAGGAAATCTGTGGTGTCTGTGCTGGCTGTTTGCTTCCTCAGCAGTGAAATATACAGAAAGCCTGGGAGAGCAAGCCACCTGGTAGTCTTTGATAGCAAACACCATGGGGTCCTTGGCCATGAAAATGTGAATGATACATAACCACCAAGAGGACTTTGGTGATCTTCAGTAAAGAAAACTGATGAAGTCTTGTGCAGAACAGGACATTGAGGATCATGGTGTCTCCTGCCCCATGGCTGCTATTGATATCTTTCATCTTTATTTCCAGCTGTCTTTAGACTTAACAATTATGCTAATCTCTATGGTGACCTAGGGAGAATGAAATTGAAACTGCTATCCCAGAAAGTACCCCCAAAGGATTAGGGAAGTTAGTTATTCAACCCACTTTTTTTTCCCTGTTAGGGGAACTTGCAAACCAGGGAGTTCTCTCTTTGTGCTATCTAGAGGATGGGTGGTGTAGTCAAAATGTATAATTATTCTTTGCTTTTTTTTTATTCTACTGTATTGCTGCTGCATCTTAAATGGGCTCTTGAACTCTTTCAGGCTTATTTTCATTCATGAATAGCTACCATATTATTTTTTAAAAATAGTTTCTGTCTCTTTATTGAGCTTTCCTGATTTTGTTGAGTCGTCTATCTGTCTTCATAGTTTGCTGAGCTTCCTTGAAACAATTATTTTGAGCTCTTTGTCAGGTGTCTTAGTCCATTTTCTGCTGCTATAACAGACCTGATTCTGGAGACTAGAAAGTACAAGAACATGGCACAAGCAACTGGCAATGATCTTGTACTGTATATTATTGCAGTAGCAGGTGAAAGGGTTAGAATAAGACAGCAAGAAGAGCAAGGATGAGATCAGGTCACTTTTATAACAACTGATTTTCCCTACTCCAATGACAGTGACACTAATCCATTCCTGAGGGTGCCACTCTCATAATCCAATCACCTCTCATTAGGCCCCCACCACCAACACTATTGCATTAGGGATTAAATTTTAACATGTGTTTTGGAGCAGTCAAACCATAGCATCAGGCAAATCATAGATCTGACAAATCATTCTGTGTTGAAGGAAATAAGGCTGGGATTTCCTACTACACCATCTTGCTGATGTCACCTTCCAAAAGGTTAGCTCTCTTGATAGTGTCCCACAAATTCCAAAGGCTTTATTCATCCCTTTTTACTCTTTTCCCACTCATCCTTTGACTAGATATTTAGAGCTGATTTCTCTTCAAATTGATCTTTCTTCAAGTACATAGGTTCTTTCTTTGGCTTGATCAAGTTTGTTGTTGATTCTTCTTGTTACATTTTTTCTTTTCATCAATTGTTTTCTTCAACTTCAGACTTTCTGTTTGGTTCTTGATAGCCCCCAGAAATCTGGAGCATGCTGAGTTCCATCAGCCTTAAGAGATAGGCAAGTCATAAGCCAATTCCTTATGCAGCCCCACCTCAGTGTAAAATCAGAACTTTGGATGCCCAGGTGCAGTCTCCCATTTTCCTCCTCAGGAAAAATCCAGGAGCTAGCTGGCTTTTTTCTCTTATCATGTAGCAGCACTGTGCCAGGGGAAGGAACTATGTCAAAAAGGTACCAAGAAATTCCTTGAATTTTGTGTGGCTTGTTTCTTGCTCTACTATGGCACAAAGACTTGTAACTGACTTTTGTATTCCAACAAGGGAAATTTTCCATATATTATTTCTGAATTGGTGTCTCCACTGAGAGGTAGGAGAATTTGTGAGTTCCTTTTCTGCCATCTTCCTGATATAATCTTCATAGACTTTATTTATTGGATCATTCATCATTTTCCAGCACTGTTTAAAAAATATTTTAAAACAATATCAGTGATAAAGTAACACTGGCTAATCCTTACCAATTTCCATGTGCCAGGCATTGATAAAATTAATTTACTATGGTTATTAATTTAATAGGTGACAAAACTGAGAAACAGAAAGATTAAGGATATTTTCTAAACTCATGGACCAAAATAGAGCTATGATTCCAATCTAAGCCATCCATATCCACAGACCACGTTCTCAATATTCCATCATGATACTCAGTACATATTTGTTGAATGGATCAGTGAGTTCCAAACTGAACTTTTCCTGTGTTTTCTTCTATGTTTCACTATTGAAATTGTTTTCAGAAGCCATACCTGACATGTTACATGCACTTTCCCTGTCAATTTGAATTTTAAATTCCTCACTTACAACCTCTTATGCAGTGTGTGGCTGCCCTGCTTTATTCTACCAGGAAATCCCTCAACTTCTTTCACAGTCTTCACCTCAAATGTAGCCAACCTTGACATGAAGATAGATAGTCACTGGAATCCAAAAATGTCATTCATTCATTTCAGATCATAGACCATCTTCAGGACCAAAAATCTTTAATGAGACTCTAAAGGGTTTTCACCTCACTTAACAAGTGGAGAGCTGAAAGAAAGTAAGCAAATATCATAATGAAATATTACTGGAACCAAAAGACTTTATGATAGCTTTAGCGGTTAATTATTTTACATATGAACGTATTTGCAATTGGCTAACTTTTCACTTGGGACATAAATTCTGATAATTTTTATAGAGATAGTATATTTTATTTGTACACTATGAATGCAATGTGAATAAAAAAAACTTTAGGATTCTATTTTGTCACTCTGGGAAGAATGACACTTCATTATAAAAATGCATTCTCACTCTTACTCTATTAGTATTCAGCATTCATATTTAAATGTATGCCTTTTGCAGCAGGATTCAAACTTTATACATCAATACTCACAAAAAGAATTAGATCACAATCTAATTTGACAGGTTGATATTTATACTTTATTCCAGATATTCTGAGCCATTCACTGCATACTTCCTACCTGGCAGTGATCCGGAGTTTTTTGTAAAACCTCAGTCTGGAGAACTTCCTCCTTATAACACTAAAGGAATCCTCATCGTTGTAGGATTTAAACCCCGAATGTACAGTAAGAAATACAAAGCAACATTAGTAATAGAGGTGAGTTCTATAATGACAATACTCAAGGATGCATGATATCACTAAAAGCATTAAATGAAGAAGAAAGTGTTTTACCATTGATCAGAGAGAATAGCAACCTTGCAAAAGTCAACTTATTTCAACTGCTGTGTATTATTTTACTTTTCTTTTGTGTAGTAAAAGAATTTAAATATGGAATATGATATAAAGGTTGTCAATACCAGGGGAAAGTTAGAAATCATTTCTCCTCCATACTAAGGAAATGTGGAAGAAACAAATAACAACTGTAAAGTGATATGTATAGCTATGTATCATTTTGTGTAATATAGCTGTTAAAAACATTAACTTTAGATTATTTGAGATAGAAATTTTGGAATCTTTGATTAAGGCATACAGTACTGTCAAATGTTGAAACTAAAATGAAGAATATGAAGGTAAATTTTATTTAGAATTGAAAAACATGGTATAAAATGTACTATTTATAAAGGATTCTGTTATTGGCCATTTTATTAATAGTCAAGGCAAATACAATTTTAAAATTTTATCCAATAAGGAAAATTTCTCTATAAGATTTCATATGCATTTTATAGTAAGAACTTTTAGGCCAAAGATATTTTCGTATTATTTTGGAAAAGATACTTATTACCACAGTTTACTTTCAGTAGCACAGACTCAAAAGACATGTTGTCATCTTATAATACACAAATCCTAATGCCAAAGGGATTTCTAAACTTTTATATCAAACAATTATTATGTAGGGCTATAATCAGAAAAATACTGTTATTATTTTAATGAAAAAGAGAAAATGTTGAATAGTATTTGAAAAAGTTATTTCTGATTTTCATCTTTTGAAGAGTATGTACAACCTAAATAATAAAGAAGATAAAGCCTCTTTTGCCTTGCACTGCATATCCCATTGCCTGTATTGGTACTTAAGATAATCATGTTATACTTTCTTATATACTCTAAGGGGATTAAATGGTATCCTTAAAAAGATTTGCAAATTAAAACAGTATTCATTTTATCTAGCATACAATGGGCAGTTTCTTAAATTAACTATTTATCAAGTTTTATGAACAAAATAGGTGCCTAGTTTCCTTGTGATTTGATAATTAAATTATTGGTGGCATAATTAAAGGTTTTATGTGACAATATATGGAATCAACTGAGACTCTTGTCATTTTTAGTTAGTTTGAAGTGGCACAATTTGATAAAGCTTACCTGAGAATCAAATTGAGATTGAAATATGTTTAAGAAATTAGTACTTTGTTGATTCAGTTTTTATTATGGAAAATTCCAAATATGTGCAGAAATATAATAACCTCCATACACTCATCATACAGTATGAACAATTATAAACTCATAGCCACTTCTGCTTCACCTTCACACCCACAGCCTTTCTCACCTTCCACATTAAAGAAAATCCAAAGCATTGTATTATTTGTAAATACTTCCTACTATTCTCTAAATGATAAAAATCATAACCATGCTACCATTATCAGAACAAAAAATTAACAATAATTCCATAGTATCAATACATGTCAATTATCCATTTAGTTTTCAACTTTTCAAGTGAATTCTAAATCTCATATATTTTTAACTTTAAAAATGTACAGACTTACAAGAAGTTACAAAAGTACAGAGTCTTGTGAAGCCTTCCTTGAATTTCCACCAATGGTGACATCTTAATATCTACAGTAAAATATCAAAACAAGAAAACTGATATTGGTAAAAACTCTGTTCATTAGAGACCTTATTCTATTTTTAGCATCTTTTTTTTACATTTGTGCATTTGTGTGTGATTCTAGGCAATTAGAACCCACGTATAAGATGAATATAACTATAGCCAAAGCTGAGATAAAGAGCTTTTCCACCACCACAGAGGAACTACCTTGTGCTAATCCTTTATAGTTGTGTCCAACACTGAAATTCGTGCCATAACCCTGACATATGTTAATCTTTTCTCCATATCTATAGTTCTGTCACTGATAGAATATTATACAAATGGAATAGTACATTCCATGACCTTTTGAAACTAGTTTTTTATTCTAAGTATAATGCCCTGGAGATTCATAAGAATAATTGTGTATATCAAATCAATGATCTTAAAATCATGGTTCAGTCTATTTGACTCCAAATCCCAGTTCTTAATTTCAACACCATGATGACTCCCATAATAAATGTGAAGACAATTTAAAAAGTTAAATCATATCTAAATGAAAATTATTGTTTACATTATCATCATTTTTTAAATTATTGATTTTAAGCATCAAGTCAATATATGCAGCAATATGATCTTCATTGTGCTTCACTTGGAAATAAAAATGATTTTAAGGGATAGCTTAATTAAATCTTAGGCCAAACAAATCTCAACAATCATATTAGCAAGCTTCATAATTTCTCATGTAATTAAATCATGTTTAGAATGATTAAAAGCTATCTTTCCCAATTAGTAAATAAGGCAAATAGCATTAGCTTTGAGGGACCAAAGTTAACTTGTTCAAAATGTTTTACAAAAATCTGTGTTACTCAGAGAGTAATAAGTCTGTTGAGTTTTCCATAGTGCACATAGTAAATTTTAAATAGTTTACAAAAATGTGAAAACTATCATATTTCTCCAAGATGAAACATATGATGCTTCATCTTTTTTATATAATATTGTACATATATAGGAATATATAATATGTCATATTTATGTGTAAATGCCCATGTTATAATTAGAAACATAACCACATATAGGTACTATAGGTAAATGTTAATTGCTTTTAAAGGAATCTACCATTAGCATAAAACAGTAGAAAATGGTAGTTTAAATATATATTTTGGTTTGTATTTCCTTAGAAGAGTATTCTCAAATAAGAATTCAAGTAGCATAGTTGCTCTGTGATCTCAAGAAATGGGTATAGGAAAGCCAGGATTTGATGTACAGAAGGAAGAAAAATCAGTAAAGGGTGCTTTATCAAGGCATCTGCCACAGTGAACAACTAGAAATTAATCCCATGAGAGACCTCTGGGAAATAGTGTAGCATGCATACCTCAGAATTTTCACACACAACAGGGCCAGGAAGTTAGAGTATTTATGCACTTCTTGATACCATTCTAATCATTGATTGAGAAATGCTTCCAGGGACAATTAATACTTTGATGCCAAGAGAGAATCCTTCTGGAGTTTCCGAAAAACTCTTAATCATGGAGTTGCAGGTACTGACAATGTAAAGTTGGAGCGAACAGAGAAATGGAAACTCCTGAGGGATGTGGGTGGCCACAGACCACTTCTACTAATGAATAATTATCAATTGTCTCCATTCACAGAAAGAAATATGCACTTAAAAACATAACCTTGGTCATTCATTCTATAAGGCTTTGCCTGATCTCTTTTCAGAATATGGAGTCACTACTTACAAGTGAACTTTTCAACTTAGAAAAGTACTACTTTTATTTCTTTAAAAAATAGTTGTAAAGTACAATGATCAATTTAATATTCATTGTAAAAATTAACCCAAAGTTGGGCGTGGTGGCTCATGCCTGTAATTCCTGAGGCAGGAGAATCACAAGTTCAAAGTTAGCCTCAGCAACTTAGTGAGACCCTAAGCAACTCAGCAAGACCCTGCCTCTAAATAAAATACAAAAAAAAAAAAAAAAAAAAAAAGGTCTGGGAATGTGGCTCAGTGGTAAAGGGCCCTGGATTCAATCGCTGATACAAAAAAAAAAAAAAAAAGTATACGGTTGAATGGGTAGAAAAATGATAGAAAGAAAAAAAATCAACACAGATTCTATGAGGTAGTAGTGGTATGGTGATATTAGTTTATTCTTATATTATTTTAACTTTTGCTTTTTATTTATATTTTCAAAGAGTTTTGGGAAGAAGTTATAGAGCTATATCTTTAAAATGTTTTTGAAAATATAAATGGATAATTGTTTATATTCATAGCTGGGTTGGAGAAACTTAACAATAGGTTAAAAAACTAATGTTTTATCATTATTTTGTAAAATAAGCGTATTGTTCTTACTGTTATATAACATATTGTGAAAAGGGAATGAATAACTTCCTTAAAAAGTGCACATATAGGGCTGGGGCTGTAGCTCAGTGGTAGAGTGCTTGCCTAGTATGCGTGAGGCACTGGGTTCGATCCTCAGCACCACATAAAAATAAACAAATAAAATAAAGGCATCCTTTCCATCTACAACTACAAAAAAATTAAAAATTCATACATTCTCTTTCTCTCTCTCTCTCTCTCTCTCTCTCTCTCTCTCTCTCTCTCTCTCTCTCTCACACACACACACACACACACACACACACACACACACACATTATAAAATTGTTGGAATCTTACCTGTAATATAATGGGACTTTTAAAATAATGTCTTTATATGTAATAATTTTTGAGGGAGTCTGGAACTAAGTGTCAGATGAAGATGAAAGCCCCTACTTGTAGCTCCTATTTGTACACATTAGGTACCAGGTGTGAATGTAGATGTCGTAATGTGGCTCTCTCATGTGAATTCACAAAATGCTGGACATGAGTACCAGTCACTTCTTATAGCTCACATATTAGTACCAAGTGCCAGATATATGGGGGTGTGTGTCTCTTCATTTAGCTCATTCATTTGGACCCATGAAGTGAGTGACTTTTACTGGAAAAAAAATTTACAATGATATATGCACAATCACCAAAATCTGGGTCTGTTTTTCAAATTGAGCATCCTTATACAAAGTAAAGGAGTACTTAACTCAGTTGTATTATGGTTTTTGGCTTGGTCCACTTTTTTTTTCCATATGTTAAGGTTTTATTCTTTTTTATATTATTGGTTGTTCAAAACATTACAAAGCTCATGATATATCATCTTTCATACATTTGACTCAATTGGGTTATGAACTCCCATTTTTACCCCAAATACAAATTGCAGAATCACATCGGTTACACACTCTCATTTTTACATAATGGCATATTAGTGACTGTTGTATTCTGCTACCTTTCCTATCGCTTGGTCCACTTTTGAATCACTGACTCTGAATACATAATACTGCAACCACTAGATAAAAGGAAAGATAATAAGACCATGTCAGATGTACAATAAATCGCTGCACTTAATTGCTATCCACTGGTGGATATCATATTACACAGCAAGCCCAGTATACTAGGCCAGTATTCACTTGGCCTAGTAATTATTAGGAATTGTTTGCTGAGCATACATAGTACAAGTCTTAGTATGAGGAGAAAGCTTATATTAAAACAGGGGGCTTCAGGAAATTCTACAGAAATAGGATTGAACATAAGTATATTAAGGTATGAACATAGACGTGCAGATAATGCTAGACTGCCTAATTGACTGTGGCTTAGGAATTATGCCTAAATCTTGCACATATATAGAAGAAATAAATGGTTCTTAAATAAATGCCTGTATAAGTTGTACTGACTTGGATTATGATTGTCATCAATGATCTTTTACCTCTCTTGGTATTTTCTAAATGTTATATTACATATGTTGATAATCTAAAAACCAGCTCAACATATTCTACCAGTCTATGGCTATACTCAAATGTTCATGGATAAATTTATCTTGAAAAGTATTGTTTCCATTGATTAGAGTTCATTCTAGGTAATACTCTTATGTCTACCAAATGGATTGTTTTCCCTTCTATCAGATGAATACATAGTTCACCTACGGACACATTTTTACCTGAAAATTTTTCAGTGAATAGTCCTTAATTCAAAAACTAAGCCAGGCATGGTGGCACACACCTGTAATCCCAGTGGCTTGGGAGGCTGAGGCAGGAGAATCATGAGTTCAAAACTAGCCTCAGCAAAAGTGAGGACCTGAGCCACTCAGCAAGACCCTGTCTCTGAATAAAATATAAAATAGGACTGGGGACTTGGCTCAGTGGTCGAGTGCCCCTGAGTTCAATCCCTAGTACCAAAAAAAAAAAAAAAAAAGAAAGAAAGAAAAGCCAAAGCTCTTCTTAATTTATTTTTACATTAAATATCTGTCATTATATATGCAGTTTCATTTTTGTAACTTTCCCATACCCTTTGTGGCAAAGAGAAGGTATTAATTGAAATATACTGCATTTTCCCCTTCACTTCTCTGCATTTTTCAGAATCCCCAGATATTGTACATAAAATATCTCCCTCTTTATTTCCAGACAGAAGATATGTACTGGTTGTATGAAATCAATGGGTTACCCCCAGCAAGCACATCACTGATAAATGTAAAAGCCAAAATCGATTCTACTAACAAGAGATATGACAACATGCCAATTCGTCAGCACAATTTTGTCCGTGAAAATACTAAACTCATAAGAACAGGAGTATCTTCTACAATCAAGGGTGCTCCTTTGATGATGAAGAATAAATAAAATCTTTTATCAAAACATTTCTTGGTCTCAAGTAGAATTAAATATTTTCATGATATTTTATCTTCTGGAATATTTCTGAGGAATAATGGTTTAATTATAGTAGGCCTTCAATATTTTCTTGTCTTTTAAAATACTGACTTAATATGTTCTCTGAATATGTCATACTTCATTTCTGAGCTGTCTATGTTTTTTAAAATGGACTTGGGTTGCAAATTTTGGAGTTGGTTTACTTTTTTAAGTGCAGGAGTACATTTGTAGTAAAACCGGAACATGATTTTAGTGATTACAATATTTCAAATATTAGTGTTGCTATTAAAGCTCAATTGCTCATGTAGATGTTGCTTATGAGTCTTTATTTTTTAAATTGACAACTAAAAGGTGTATATATTTATTATATGCAACTATATTTTGAAATATTCATTGCAGAATGGCTAACATAAGCTAATTAATTTATGTATTCTCTCACATATTTGTCATCCTTTTGTGGTAGATGCATTTAAAATGTACATTCTTAATGATTTTCCAGTATACAGTATATTGTTATTTATCCTAGTCACCATGTTTCACAGTAGATCTCTTGAATTTATTCCTTCTATCTTTATATCCTTTTACCAACATCTCCTCAGTTATCCCTGCCCACTCTCACCCCTGATAATCAATATTCCTTCTGCTTCTATGAGTTCACTTTTATAATATTCCAAATACAAGTGAGAATATTTGCTGTTCCTGAAAGAACAAGAACTAAATTTCTGTGCTTGGCTTATTCCATTTAGCATAATATCCTCCAAGTTCATCCATGTTGGCATAAATAACAGGAATTCCTTCTTTTTTAAGGCTTAATACTATTCTATTATACTTTAAATACTGGTGCTGCTATCAAACTCAATTTTTTCATGTAGATGGTCCTTACAAGTCTTTAAAATATTAATAATAAAAATTAGCATTTAAGATAGAAGTCACCATTTCTTATATCTGGTATTTGGAATATTATGTACTATTTAATAAGTAATTAATTTAAAAATACATATGTGTAGACCATATGTTCCTATACTTCAGTTTTTTGAAAACATAGGCATATCTCAAAATGATTCAGGGGAAAGTTTACTTTGATGCGCATCTGATCCTTGAGAATGTGTCATTAATCAAACTGAAAAAGAATATGTTGTTTGGGACCTATCAATGAGGGGAAATATAATAGAAAATAGCCATAATGGACCAGTTTTAAGACATTTTTCACACAAAATGGTTGGCTCTGCTACAAACCATTTACATGATTTTATGTAAGAATTTGCTGCTTATCCTTTTTGTACTTAGTTTCATTGTATACAAAATGAAGGAATTGTACTAGGATGGGGGTTTGCAATCTATGGTCTGTGGGAAAAATCTAGCCTGTCAACTATTTTTGTGCAGCCCCCTACCTAGAAGTAATTTTTACATTTTTAAATGGTGGAAAAATTCAATAGAAGAATTGTGTGACAGAAGAAAGTTGCAGAAAATTCACATTTCATTTTTCTATAAATTAAGTTTTATTGAAACAGCACAGTCATTTCTTTATATGTTGCCCACAACTATTCTTACACTTAAATGGAAAAATTAGGTAGACAGAAACCATGTAGCTTAAAATTTTAAAACTATTTATTCTTTGGCTCTTTACATTCAAAGTCTAGCAACCTGTATTAGGCTACGAATCAACTTTAGGAACCACTGTGAATCTATAAATTGTAATTTTCTTGCATGGTGTTAAGCAGAATTCTGGAAACACATCTATAGGATTAATAAATTAGTATTGTCTACAGCAATTGGGGTAGAGTGGAGTGGAAGCCCATATACTTTGGGTTTGCTGTTCCTGAGGAAACAAGAACTAAAATTCTGTGAATTTTCAAAAGACTTTCTCATTCTCTGTCCTCCTAAAGGTATTTGTTCTTCCCACAACTATCCTGTGGGGGAAAGGTAGGGAGATGTTCAATGTCTAAATATATTTTTAACAAAGCTTTCGTGAAATCTCTCAAATCCCTTCAGAAAGTAAAATTGCCTTTGCTGTGAAAGTACTTAGAAATCTAATTGTATTATGTTTTTTGTTTTTATAATGATGAATAATATTAAGTAATTTTAAACCTTTTATCTTTTATTTCACTTGGTGAATTATCTTTTCCTTTATAATTCTTTTAATTTGTTTCAATTAGTTATACATGACAGTAGAATGAACTTATGCACTTGATATATCATACATAAATGAGGTATAATTTCTCATTTTTCTGATTATACATGTTCTAGAATCACATTGGTCATGCAATCATATATGGACGTAAGGTAATAATGTCTGTTTCATTCTACTACCCTTCCTATCCCCATATCCCCTCCCCTCCCTTCACTCCCCTCTACCTAATCTAAGGTAACTCTATTTTTCCCTAGCAGCCCCCACTTATTGTGAATTAGCATCCACATATCAGAGAAAACATTCAGTCTTTGGTTTTTTGGAATTGGCTTATTTCACTTAGCATGATGTTGTCCAACTCCATCCATGTACCAGCAAATGCCATAATTTCATTCTTCTTTAATGCTGAGTAATATTCCATCAAATACATATACCACATTTTCTTTATCCATTCACTTACTGAAGGGCACCTAGGTTGGTTCCATAGTTTAGCTATTGTGAATTCAGGTGCTATAAACATAAACCTTTTATCTTTGGCATTCTAAAAACCACAATTGCTCTGTTAACTGAAAAGCTCTAAAATTTTAAATTAAGGTGCCCAGCATGGAATGCATTTGAATTTGACTTTTCTAAGAGTAGGAAGTGAGGATGAGATCATGAGAAACATGCTATCAATTTATTTCATGTTGGAACTGTTTCAAAAATACTTCAAATTGTAATACTAAATAGTCATGTTTCAAATTTTAACCTGGATGTTATCTTCTTAAAATAAGGATCTTAATTTGAAATATCAGTGCAAACTGTTATATGTCCAAAGGAAAGTTGGGTGGGGACAACTCCAGTAGATCAAATTTAATAGTCAATAACATCCTAAGATCCATGAGAACATAAGCTTTGCTAAAATATGTTTTGGACTGCAAGAAGGACACAGAGGGTAGGGGTCCTGCCCACTTCCCCATGGCAGTCACTGTTTTAGGATAAATTGAAGGCTTCTGTGAGCACCAGTGACTGTCTCTGTTCTTTCTCTGATCACATGAGCATGCTTTACCTGAAAGGGCAGAGGTCAGCTAAAAGTGCCAGAGAGTTAATGCCCTTGGGACTTGATCTTGATCAGTAATGAATCAATAATGACAAGGGGAGCTTAACAATACTACTGTATCCCAGCCCTCTGAGTGGGACAACTCTGAGATGTTTTCTCTATGTTCTCAGAGTTTACAACAGGATTGAGCTTTCATTGCCTGTAGTGGTAACCTTGTCAAGGACACATGCTGAATTAGCTACCTTCCCTTCCTCATTCCTTTATGGTGTTTCCTGTAGTTACCTCCCAAATAAACTACCCACACTAAAACTTTTCATCTTACAAATTAGACTAATTTGTAAGATACCAATCTAAGAGACTCCTGAAACTTAACATTCAAAAACAACGTAGATGCCTGTCAACAGATGAATAAAGAAAACATGCACAATGGAGTTCTACTCAGCTATAAAGAGGAATAAAATTATGGCATTTGCAAGAAAATGAATGGAACTAAAGAACATCATTATAAGTGAAATAAACCAGACTCAAAGTCAAGGGTTCTGTGTTGTCTCTCATACACAGAAGCTAGAGCAAATTAAGGGGAAAAGAGGAGGGAGACCCCATGAAAACAGAAGGAATCTCAATGAAATAGAGGAAGGGACTCAGGGGGAAGGAGAAGGGAGGGGGAAAGGGAGGAAATTTGGAATGAAATTTACCAAGTTATGCTGTGTATATATATATATGAATATACCATTGTGAATGCCACCTTTAAGTATAACTTATAAAGCACAGTGTTTTCGTCAGCTTTTTCATCACTGTGACCAAAAGACCTGACAAGAACAATTTTAGGGGAGGAAAAGTTTATTTGGGCCTCACAGTTTTCAAGGTCTCAATTCATTGACAGCTAACTCCATTGCTGTGGGTCAGAATGGAGGCTGAACATCATGGCAGAAGAGTGTGGAGGAGGATAGCAGCTCAGAACATGGCAATCAGGAAACAGAGAGCTGTACTCACCAGGTACAAAATATAAACCCCAAAGTTACACTCCCAGTGATCTGCCTCCTCCAGTTACTCCCCACCTGCCTATGGTGACTGCACAGTTTATTCCTGTCAGTGGATTAATTCACAGATTAGGTTAAAGCTCTCCTAACCAAATCATTTCACCTCTAAAGTAGGGAATACTTCATATCTAAACCATAACCCAAATTTTTTTTTAAAAAAAATGGAAGACCAATATACAGTATGGGGAGGGAGGAGGAAAGGGAAAAAGGAAGTGTGGGAGACTGAATATTCCATGCATGTATGATTATGTCAAAATGGAACCTATTGTTTATAATTATATTGCACTAATAAAAACATTAAAAATCAATATAGATTAGCCTCTCTCCTACAAAACTAATGGCAGGATGAGCTCCAGATCTATGATTAATTGATTTGCAGTAACCTTCACACTCCACTATATTGTGTTCCTAAATCCCAAAGGAGTTTTTCTTTGAACCTAAAGACTCAGCAGTAACTAAATCAACAGAACATCATGAATAGTTGATAAAAATTAAAATATGAATATGATAAATATGAACAACTGTAATTGCTTATACATGAAATCTAAAAATGTTGAGGGGGAGGTAATACATGTTGGTGCTATAAGGGCCATAATCATCTTTTAAAGTTGATACAAGAAGTCTGAACCAGTGTCTACTTGTACTTTCTGCAAATATCCCAAAGACAACCTAATGTACTCAGAATCATTTATTTCTCTCTTTTCTTTTTTTTAGCTGCACTCAGAATAGCAAATGCTCAATACACATTTGTTAATATTGATGATAGTAGTTTTTCAGGGAAAGACATTTTTCATATTATGCGTTTATCCAACATTTCCCAATTTCAAAATGTCTCATCACTTCTATTTATTCAATACTACAAGTTTGATTGCTGTCGTATCAGATCAAATAAGACAACCAGGAAATGCCAGATATAATTAAGTGCTTTAAGGTTGCCACATGTTTAAGGTCCCTTTAGAACAGCTGAGGGACATATTTTCAGTGATTTCTTACATAACATGAAGATAAAGCAGATGTTTAGCATATTTGCATTGAAAGCATCCTTAAAGTTCATGGTCTACGTCCTTAATTTACCATAGAAATTTACAAATTATAGTTTGCATTTGGCAGAAAACTTCTATCAAAGAAAGTTGTACACAAACCAAGCTGGGCATGGTGGTGCACACCTGTAATCCCAGCATCGCAGGAGCCTGAGACAGGAGGATCATGAATTCAAAGCCAGCCTCAGCAACTTAGTGAGGTCCTAAGCAACTTAGCAAGACCCATTCTTTTAATAAAAAGGGCTGGGGATGGGCTGGGGCTGTAGCTCAGTCAGTGGCAGAGCACTTGCCTCGCCTGTGTGAGGCACTGGGTTCAATCCTTAGCACCACATAAAAATAAACAAATAGAATAAAGGCATTCTGTTCAACTACAAAAAAAAATTTTAAAAAGGACGAGGATGTGGCTCAGTGTTTAAGTACCCCTGGGTTCAATCCCCAGTACCAAAAAAAAAAAAAAAAATGTACACAGAAACCCAGCAACATGCAGAGTTAATCAAGTTTACTTATGACCCACTCCTTTAATGCAACTTGGTTCTTGAGAGACCCAATGGAACCAAGTCTTCCACAGAAGTTTTTTTTTTTTTTTGTACCAGAAATTGGACCCAGGGGTGCTTAGCCACTGAACTGCATTCCCAGTCATTTTTATGTTGAGACAGGGTCTTGTTAAAAGCCACAGATTTAACAAGTTGTCTGCAAAATTTTCATTTCCCTCTTCAGATTTTTTTTACAAACCCTATTTATTTATTTTTTTTTAGAGAGAGAGAGAAAGAGAAAAGAGAAAGAGAGAATTTTTTAATATTTTTCAGTTTTCAGTGGACACAACATCTTTATTTTATTTTTATGTGGTGCTGAGGATCGAACCCAGCGCCCCACGCATGCCAGGTGAGCTCGTTACCACTTGAGCCACATCCCCAGCCCACAAACCCTATTTATTTACCTTCTGTAGAGTGGCATTCAACCATTTTTCCATTGTGCACCTAATGCACCTGCCTTGTTCAGATTGGCATGTCTAGATTGCTATAGCCTGTCACTCTGCAATACAGTTACAATACAGTTTTTTCATATTCATAATATTCATATTATATTCATAAGCTTGCCAGTGGTTTCTTATTCCTTACAGAGTAAATTAACTTCCTCAGCTGGCAATAAAGAGTTCAATCATCTGTCTCCCTTCAATTTATTATCTTTTCACTATTTTGGCCTCATCTGCCTCAAATTCAAACACCAAAGCTTAGGTCCCACTGATCTCCTGCCCAGTGCCTTTGCTTGGACTGCTTTGTGCTTAATGTATATTTCTTTCTCATACCTGTCCAACAAAACACTTTTCATCTTTTGAACTCTGCTCAAAATTTTCCCACAGGAAAAAAAAATGTTATATAACATGTTTTCCATCTCAATTAACTTATTTTTCCCCAACTCTTTCTCTCGGTGCTTTATACTATTGTAGTGCTTGTCACACTATGCCTCATTATCACTTTGAGATGTTTCTCCCACTTGATTTCTGAGCTCTTAGAATAGAAGGATTTTAAAGGAATTATCTTTGTATCTACCACATTACTTAATTCTGTTCCTTTTATATGGCTTTCATTACATGTCTTTGTATTTGAAGTGAACTTAGCATATTCATCAAAAGCCTGAAGCTAGCGCAGAGACAGTTCTGAAATTTCTCTCCCTATAACTAGCTCAGTATTCTGTCACACTTTTGGAGCTAGAAGCAAGAATGTTAACAAGCTCTCCAGGTGATACCAAGGTTCACACATTAAGACAAAATATGGTGTAAGAGAGAACACAGATACAACTCAGAAAAACAAACATTGAAATAGCCGCAGGCAGAAAGAAGATGAGCTGGTGTACACTGAGGAGAAACATCTAGATCCTGCTTGGGAAGTGAGGGAATCTCTAAATATGGGTCCTGACTCCACTGAGCCAACCATAGCAAGACACACATCCTACAGAATACACTAGACAACGTGGGTCAATATTCCTGGAAAGGAAAAGGTAAAGGGGATTTTTAGAAGCCTGAGGAAAGTTTTGAGTCCAAACTAACCTCCCCATAAACACATTATTGAAATTTATTTACAGGAACAAAACCTGGCATTCATGTTTGTTCTTCCTTAGAACAGAAGTTGGGCTTTTTTGTTTGTTTGTTTTAGGGAACTGGGGATTGAACCCAGAGGCACTTAACACTGAGTCACATCCCCAGCCCTATTTTATATTTTATTTAGAGACAGCATCTCACTGAGTTGCTTAGGGGCTCGCTAAATTGCTGAGGCTGGCTTTGAACTCTCAATCCTCCTGCCTCAGCCTCCCAAACCACTGAGATTACAGAGGTATGCCAACATGCCCAGCTCAAAAAGAAATATTTTAAGGGTTTGTTGCAACTTCTTTTAGTCTTTTTATTCCTAAAAATGACTTCAATTTGTCTATACTTTCAAGTTACACTTTGCTAGGTATATAATTTGAGTTCATAATCATTTTGCCCCTCAAGACTTTGAAGTTATTACCTCATTTTCTTTGGCTTTTCTTATTGATAATGAGAAATTTATTGTATATCAAATTATTAACTTTTAGATAAATTGACATATTGTCAATTATTGCTCATTTAGTTTTTGCTTTTTTCTTGATTTTCTGAAATTTCTCTATTATATCTACAGTAGTGAATCTAATTATGATTTTATCATTATCATCATGATCATTATTCTGGTTGATATTAAGTGCAGTATTAACTGAGTACTTGGATCTTTCATCTATGTCAGAATATTGTCAGCTAATATCTTATTAAATATTTCTTCTCTGCTATTGCCTGCTTCTTCTATATTCTGGAACAGAGGTCCCAAGAGATTACTTCCTGAAGTTTAAGTGTAAATGATCTCAATAGATCTTATGACAATCTTAATTGCTCCTGCATATATTTTAAATCTTTTATTTCTTCATTATGAGGCAATTGGAGTGCCTTTGTTATTTTCTAGTCAGTACCAATCTATTCAGGGATATTTTGTTTCGAGTTTATCCTATTGATTTTATTTTTTTATTTTGATATTTTTATTACTCATATTTCAATTTGATTATTTTTCATATTCATCTTTTTATATGTAAGTTCTTTTTTTAAGAAAGAGAAATTTTTTAATATTTATTTTTTTTAGTTTTCGATGGACACACATCTTTATTTTTTTTACGTGGTGCTGAGGATCAAACCCAGCGCTGCGCGCATGCCAGGCGAGCACGCTACCACTTGAGTCACATGCCCAGCCCTGTAAGTTCTTTTTTTTACATTTATTTTTTAGTTGTAATTGGACACAATACCTTCATTTTATTTATTTACTTTTATATAGTGCTGAGGATCGAACTCAGGGCCCTGCATATGCTAGGCGAGTGCTCTACTGCTGAGCCACTACTCCAGCCCCTATATGTAAGTTCTTGTTCAACATTTTGTTGCACATCCATGAATGTTATATTTTTATCTGAGTATGTTAATAATACTTATTATAAAAGCTTTTGTCAAATTAACTCATAAATTTGACATCATGAAGAGATCATTTTTGCTCTCTTCTGATATTTATTTTGTTGCTTCTATTCCTTTTATTTTTAAATTATTCTTTAGATTTAGGAACTATTTAATTAACTATTTATTCTAGTTAATTAATATATGCATTTAAAAAAATACTTTGTGTGTGTGTGTGTGTGTGTGTGTGTGAGAGAGAGAGAGAGAGTGTGTGTGTGTGTGTGTGCGTATGTGGTTCGAACACTTAAAATTTTGAATTGTATTTCCTAGCTTTAGATTTCTTTATGCATTTTAGAATTATGAATGAGAGTATTTAAAGGGGGTATAATTTTGGCTTTGCATTGCTTTATCTTCCTTTAATTCTCTAGGTTCCTCCCTCCCTGATAAGAAGTTCAGAAACTCCTATGTCATCAAGAGTTGGGCCTGCCTCCTGCTAGGGATGTGAAGGATTTACACACTGGTTAAGGAGCCTTGAGCCTCAGGCAGCCCTGTCCTGAGGCTATGTCAGTATCCTCAGGCCAACATTGCCTGGCAGTTCCATGTAAGTTGTTGCCTCAGGCAGCAGTTGTCAGTAGTTTTCACCCTGCTTTTATGAATCAGAGCTCTTGGATTTAAGCAGTGAGGCCAATTCTCTTTCTTCATTTCACACAGAAGACCTCTGGTCCTTCTTACTCATAGGAGGCAAAGCTGTAGCAACTCCCACTGGCTGCTTTAGAATATGAAACTTCAGCTCCATGTTAACCACTCCAGCTTTCTGTTTTTCCTCTTGTCTATGAAGATATTTACCTTGTCTTTCATTCTTTATTTTTATATTGTTTCCATCTTTGATATGTTTGTAAAGGAGGAGGATGTACATCAAAGAAGAAACACATTATACTATTTTCACTGGTCACTGGTGTCTCAGTTTTTAACTACAAATTCCATTAGAGATTTGCCACAGTGATTCATAAAAAAAGAGATAAACCCAACCACTTTCAAGTGGAAATGGCTGTGGAGTTTTCAGAGACCTAAACATACAGAGTATAATGAGTTACTAAATTATTTTTTGCTCCATTTCAGGAGGTGCTTAGAATTCAAAGATTTTTGTAAAACTTTGCAATTCAATCAGCTAGTTAAGAACATTGGTACTGACTCCTCCACATTCACTATCATTGAGAAGAGATTTAGCTATATTTTAGGGCTGCTTATGTAATTCTTATGTCCTTTTCCACTAGAGTGAGTGAATCTAATGGAACATCAGATTGTTAGGTATTTAACTTTGTTTATAAATTAAAATGGGCCTAGGTAAAAGTCTAAAGTACTCTGTTCTTTTTTTACTCCATCTATTATTTTTATTTATTTGTTTTTATATAGTGCTGAGAATTGAACCTAATGCCTCATAAGTGCTAGCTCAGCACTCTACCACTGAACCACACAGCTCCAGCCCCTGGAATACTCTGTTTTTAAGCCTGAAAATAGTGTCTTTTATAGAGCTTAAAACTGAATGCTTTATTTAAAAGAATCATCTATTTATCTAACAATCTATATCATCTATCTCTATAAGGAAAGAATTATTTCCTCTTATAAGAAGCACTTCATTAGAGATGGAGTTGTGGCTCAGCAGTAGAGCGCTTGCCTACCATGTGCAAGGCCCTGGGTTCGGTCATCATCAGCACCACGTAAAAATAATAATTAAAAAAAA
The DNA here is from genome assembly GCF_052094955.1 of Ictidomys tridecemlineatus. Lineage (NCBI taxonomy): Eukaryota > Metazoa > Chordata > Mammalia > Rodentia > Sciuridae > Ictidomys > Ictidomys tridecemlineatus. The sequence continues at coordinate 97,419,962 of NC_135493.1, read as the reverse complement.
GGTATTGTGTCCAATTACAACTAAAAAATAAATATTAAAAAAGCACTTCATTTAATATGAAATGAGACATAAGCCAATGTATTTATTTGTGAGTAAGACTGCAACTTCCTTTCTAGACAGGTTAGCAATTATTGAAGTAAACTAAGTGTATTTAATTACTCCCCTTGACCTCTATTGACAAATTTTCCTATTATACTGCAGGTCCACTATGTCTTCAGGCAGCTACCAGGGCACTTCTTCCTCTATGTTCCCATCTGCTAAGATTCTAAGGGGTAACTGGGTCAAATGGTGTTTCTATTCCAAGTTTTCTGAGGAATCTCCATACTGCTTTTCAGAGTGGATGGGGGATGGGAATATGAAAGACAACAGAATAAATTGGACAGAACTTTCCCATGTTCATATATGAATACATGACCAGTGAAACTCCACATCATACACAACCACAAGAATGGGATCCTAATAAGTTTACTCCATGTATGCATGATATGTCAAAATATACTCTAATGTCATGTATATCTAAAAAGAACACATTTAAAAAAATTCTAAGGGGATGAATCTTACGGGGTTTATCACTTATTGATCTTGCTTCATGATCTAGCTGAAATAATTTGATCCTTTTTCTCCAACTATTCTGTTCTCCAAACATTCTTCTCTCTTGCTCTGCACAAATCAGATCTTCCTCCAGTGATCCAGGCATATTCAAGCTCTGCACCCTATCTCATCTACATTCACATTAGCCCTGAAGCTTTCTCATGTCTCATTTTTATTTCTTTTATCTTTGTCAATTACAGGCTTCTCCTGTTCCACTTCATCATTCAGCCCTGAATATAAGTCAGTTGGCTGTTCATCTCCTTTGCTCTTATCTTACATTACATTCTGAAAGAAGAAAACCCTTAGACAGGAAGTTGAGGTCACATAGTTTGAGAGTTGATATTAGGAAATTAAAAGAGTAAAAAGTGAAATGCAAAAAGGAAAGAAGTCAAAAGATTGTACTATTATAGAGTGAATGGTATGGGCAAGTTCAGCTCACTTTTACTGGAGATCTCTGGAATCTTGGAAAGAGTATGCCTCAGAACTATCCTCCTCTTTTCTCAGGAGAAGTTGGGTGCATATTTATTTTGTAATTCCCATCTGTCATTGCTAACAGCTGCTCCCTAAAAACATTAAATTTCTAAGGGACATTAACCCATGCATAGGTAAAAAGAAGCCCTTAGGCAGAAATTTTCAGTAGGAATGTTTAGAAAGTATAGAGTAGGTACCAAACCCTGTGGAGCATGCCTATAATCCCAGAGGTTCTGGAGACAGGCAAAATGCAAGTTTGAGGCCAGCCTCAGCAACTTAGTAGGTCAGAGGCCCTGAGCAACTTAGTAAGAGATCCTGTCTCAAAATAGTAAATAAAAAAGCTTGGGGTGTAGCTCAGTGGTTAAGCATATCTGGGTTTAATCCCCAGTATCAAAAAAAGAAAAGAAAAGAAGGTATAGAGTAGGTACTAAGAGGAGCTGATAAAACACTCTTGTCCTCTGATATTGATAAAGAAACTTTTGGCATATATTTAACAGAGAGATAAGACTATCCCCATTCCAGGTACAGATTATCCAGCATTGATATTTATATAACACCAAGAAAGGATAATGCAAAGTTTCTATTTTGTCTATGCTTATACTAATTTCCTATTAATAATTTTCATGTTGTACATCATCTCTATCAAAAAGCAAATATCACTGAATTTGTCCTCAGCATCCATGTTTATCTTCCCACATGACCCCAAAGTTAGTTGGATAAAGAGCATGAAATTGACCTGGGACAAAATCATCAAATTATCTTTCTAGGAACATGGCATTGGAACTAGAGAAGCTATTTGGTCTCAGTTATTCAGTTAGGAAAATTGTGGGACTAAGGGGTAGCAATGTATGCAGCAGAAAAACACCAATAAGACCTGAGTTCAGATAAAGAAATGAGGTTAATATATACAGACAAACTGGAGATATACGTTTACTGGCAACAATCCAATAGCTGTTAATATTTCTCAGGAAGTCTTATGTATTACTTATCCTTGAGATTCGTGGATTATGGCTGGAACCTATGTTAAATTTTTCCTTCAACTTCAACTTCAAGCACTAATTCTTTACTTTGAAAGTACTTAGCAGATGGATTTCTTTCTGGGCCTGTTTAAAGTGGAAGCACAATACTGGCATATGGATAATAGAGATAGGAATTTGATGGCCTCCATTTTTTATAAGGGTCAGAACATGCTGAGGTGAGAGAAATGAAGCATGTAACCAGGTATAGAAAGACATAAATACTGTGGATTCCTTTGTTAACATCGCTGAATCGAATATATTCATTCATTTTAACATTTTATTGTGATAAAATACACTTAACATAAAATTTACCCTTTAACCACTTCTAGGTATACAGTTCTGTGACTTTAGGTGCCTTCACATTGTTGTACAACCATCACTATTATCTGCCTCCAGAATTCTTTTCATCCTTCCAAGTTGAAATTCTGTACTCATTAAACTAATTATCCATTCCGCTTTCCTATAACCACAGGAAAACAACATTCTATTTTCTTTTTTATAGAAGAAGGATTGTTTTTTTGTTTTACTGACAGCAATTTTACATAAATTCTATTTTCTACTTCTATAAATTAATTTGACCAGTAGGTATTTCAGTTTAATGGAAACACTAGTTTATTTCACTTGGCATGTCTTCAATGTTGATTCATGTTGGAAAATAAGTCAGAATTCCCTCCTTTTTAATGCTAAATTATAATCTGTTGTATATATATATATATATATATATATATATATATATATATATATCACACACTAAATTTTGTTTATCTTTTCATCCACTGATGGACACTTGGGTTGCTTGCATCATTTGGTTATTTTGAATAATGCTGCTATGAACGTGGGTGTATAGATATCTATTTGAGTTTTTTTCTTTTAGTTCTTTTGGGTATATACCCAGAAGTGGAATTAATGGACCATATGGTAATTCTATTTCTAATTTTTTGAGGAAATGCCATATTGTTTTCCAAAGTTCCTGCACCATTTAACATTAGCATTGGCAATGCATAAATGTCAGTATATCCTTGCCAGGTAAGTCAAATGATTTTTAGTGGAGATTTATTGTATCTTCAGTGAAGAGAAGTTTAGGGTTACACATTCTTATTTTTCTGCCCACAGTTGTCATTGCTAAGGGCTACTCCCTAGGGGCATTAACTTTCTTATGATATTAACACAGTGGCAAAAGAAAGTCCTCCACCTCTGCTGCGTGACCAGCACACTAGCTTCATACTAGAGGTTCTAAGCATATAAGTTAACTAGTGAGATCAAAATAAACACACAAACTCAATTTACCTTTTTCTTTGACCAGGTCTGAGACGGCCCTACCTCTGGCTCCTACCTCGAGCCACCCGATGGGGCAGGGAGGTTTACACAAGAGACTAGCAGGAGAGAGAGGGCATGCCAGGGGGTGGCCTTTTATTGGGGAACAAGAATTTCAGGGGAAAATTCCATCCAATGAAGGTCGAGGGGGACAGCATTCCAAGGTCAGGGTCAGTGATTGGTCTCAGGGTCAATGGTCAGTCACACCCCCACACGATGGACTCTCACACCTAGAAAGGGTGGGGATTAGTTCTGACACGGAACTAATTTGGCCCGAATGCCTCACACCCAGTCAGGGAGGTGCCCAATCACGTGCGAGAACGGCTTCCCACATCTACCAGAAATTTTCAGAGGTTAAATTTAAAAGTATGTTTTTAAAATATTCTTTTCTTAGTTGAAATTTTATATTTACATGCAGTTATAAATATAAAGAAAGATTTCTTATGCCCTTTACCCAGTTTCCCCATGGTCATACCTTGCAAAATTTTGTTATCACAAAAAGATACTAACATTGATACAGTTAAGATATATAGCAGTTCCATAAGAAGGATCCCTTAATATTGTCCTTTCATAGCCAAGCTCCCTTCTATCCTATCTCAATCTACTCTTTTACCTCTAGCAACCAATAATCAGTTCTCCATTTCTATAATTTTGCCATTTCAAGCATAAATTGAATTATACAGTATGTGCCATTTAGGGATTGGCTCTCTTTTATGTAACATAATTCTCTGGAGAGTTTTTCAACTTGTGAGTATAAATAATTTGTTCCTCTTTATTTTACAGTAGTACTCAGTGGCATGAATCTACCATAATATGTTTAACCCACTCAAATATTGAAGGATATATGTGTTATTTATATTTTTGGCTATTATCAATAAATGTACATTCAACTTTCATGTGCATATTTCTGTGTGTTTTGTGTGTGTGTATGTGTATGATGAAAGATTTCTCCATGAACCTATGTTTTATTTTTCAGGGACGAATGCTCAAGAGTGCAATTGGTGAGTCATGTAGTATTTTCATGTTTGTTTTACAAATAACTGGTGAATCGTCTCCAGAGCAACTATATCCTTTTCAATTCCCACCAGCATTTTATGTGTGATCCAATTTCTCTATGTTTCCACCAGCATTTGGTATTTCACTATTTTTTAATTAAATTTATTTTAACAGGTACATAAAAACATAAAAATTATGTATATTAATGTGACAATTGTCCCTATTTTGATCACTATCATCCTGATAGTGATACCTCATCGTGATTTCATTTGCATTTTAAAAATGATAAATGTTGTTCAACATCTTTTCATAAGTTTATTCACCTCTCTTTCCACAGCCATGAAAGTATCTCCCTGCTTTTTTTTCTATTAATCTCTGCTCCATTCTGGAAGTCACTTTTCAGCATGATTCATAGATGATACCTTTGGTATGTACTGGAATCTGTAAATTCTACAATGTAGAGAATTTCTAAAGTGTAGGAGCCTGAGATTTAGGCCAATACCACAAGGTAAAGAATAATCTGAAGCTACGAGCTTCTGAATTCTATCTTTTCAAAGATTCCCCAGCATTTTACACCAGGATTCTCTTCATGCCTAATAGTCCCTCTGTCCCACACAAAGACTTGGGAAAGGGCTGGGATGTAGCTCAGTGGCAAAGTGCTTGTCTTGCATACAGAAACCCTAGGGTTTACTTCCTGGTTCCAAAAAAGAAAAAACCCCCCCAAAAAAAGAATCCCACCAAAACAAACAAATAAATAAAAAAGGGAAAACAAAACAAAGGCTTGGGAAACCCTATCAAACATTTGCTATCTGGTTTATATAATAGCTCTAAGCAATTTTAACTTAAATTGCTGTGAAATTTGAAAAATTATGTTAACTTTAGTATTCTTTAAAAAACACACTTCAGGGATGGGGATGTGGCTCAAGCGGTAGTGCGCTCACCTGGCATACGTGCGACCCAGGTTCAATCCTCAGCACCACATACAAACAAAGATGTTGTGTCCACCGAGAACTAAGAAAAAATAAATAAATATTAAAATTCTCTCTCTCTCTCTGTCCCCCTCTTTCTCTCACTCTCTCTTTAAAAAAAAAAAGAAACACACTTCATCTTTCCTTATCATAACCTTATTGACCAAAATAAATCAGCTAAACTGCATTTATTTTCTGCCACAATTTCTTTTTTTTAAATATTTTTTTAATTGTAGATGGGCACAATACCGTTATTTTATTTGTTTATTTTTATGTGATGCTGGGGATCGAACTAAGTGCCTCACGTATGTTAGGCAAGTGCTCTGCCACTGAGCCACAATCCCGGCCCCTTCCATAACTTCTTGCACTAAAATAAATGACGGAAGAAAGTTGTGTACTGCTGACACAGATCACAGATTATTGCAAATGGTAGGTTAACTGCTTTTTAAGTAACTGGGAATAATTCTGGTGACCCATAAGAGATTCATCTGAAAGGAATTCAGTTCATTCTCTGGCTCTACCACTTCTATTGATGTGAAAAATCTTCCATATTCTACCTTGTTTCAGTCAAGGTAATGCTGAGAGTGGCACTTGGCTTGTAACAGGATCTTTTAATGGGAGAAGTGACACATTTAGTAATATGTCAAAGTTACCTTAAGGGACTGACAGGCCTCAAAATAAAAATGACATTCAAGAGTGTCTCTAGTGTAAAAATCATCTTTGGGGAATGAAGATTTGCTCCAATTCAAAGATCAGAAAGGCAGTGCTGAAGAAGAGATTTCCAAAGACAAACAAAACCTGTGACTTCACTTTCATCCTTGGGAATCAATTCTCTGTGTGATTGTGTATCTGGGACAGTCATTCACAGAGAACTGAGCAAAACTTTAGCAAAAGCAAAATGTATCACCTTAGTGGATGTCTTGGTGACATGAATTTCTTCACTGAGTTCACTTTCCTGTCTTGGGTGACTTTGAAGGGTAGTCTAGCCCAAGTAGAAATCATAGTTCTACATAATTTTTTAAAATATCTTCAAGCCACAGTGAGTTGAATTCACGGAGACAGAACCGACAAAGGCAAGGACCAATTTAATTTTTTTTCTGTGAGACTCATTAATGTTTTTGCATATTCCAGTAGTTAATTCTCACCCACATCCTGCACAGAGAGGGAAGAAGTAACCCTTGGAGGTATGGGCCAGCTGGAGATAAAAGTCTGAAAAAGTAATATCAAAAAATAAAGGACACAAGAAATGTAATTTAAAGCAAGGGCTTGACAGGTGGAAAATACCTGATGGGTCTGATCCTAACAAAGGGAAAAAGCCCACAAATGTTTTATTTATAGTAAAACACACCAAGGGAATTTATTGTGAGGAGGGGTTTTTCAAGGTGAACAAGAAGCAAGAGGCTGTGGGGAAGGTGGCCTGGTTGGGGACTTATCACTTGTGTAGTAATTCCTCCTCCAGGCAGTTGGTGCCTCAAGGCTACTTGGGGCACTGGTATCTCTCTCCACTTCCAGGGAGTTGTGTTTGAATCTAGGGCTGTCTGAGCCAATAAATTCCTGGAGGTATCACAGAATTCTCTTTGAGCAGGACATTTGCCAAGGCAATGAAACAGTCTTAGATAGGTGAGATTATGCAAAGAGTTCTCCATGAAGCTCACTTCCCCTTAGAGATGACTCAGGCATTCCCACAGTTCATTTGCAGCTTCCAACAGTTAGTTCTTTTTATTGCTCTGTTATATTTCAGTATATATGCATTTATACATACATTTATATTTTTACTTATGAATGAACATTTATGTTGTTTGCACTTTTTGACCATTATGTAGAAAACTACCCAAAACATTTTTACCGATCTTTTTTCTGTTGTGCACATGTACACATTTCTGTTGTATCCATAGACAAAAGTAGAAATACTGGATGCTAGTGTATTTCTTTTACTAAAGTACTTGGTCCGAAAGTGTTTTTCAAAGTAGTTTTACTAGTCTATCCCTTGACTGGCAATGTATAAAAGTTCTAATCACTCTATACCACTGCCAACATGTGGTATTGTTTTGTCCTTTTAATTTTCACTATTCTTGTAGAATACTCTATTGATATCTCAGTGAAGTTCAAACTTGCATTTCATAATGACTAAGAATATTTTTATTTACCTATATCAATTAGAAATTTAATTAGCAGCAAACTTCTAATTTAAAAAAGTAAAAAAAAAAACCATATTACAGATTAGATATTTTTACTTTTCTTCATAATCATATGTAAAAGCAATGGTTAATTCATAAAATTTACTATAACTATTTATTATTATTCAAAATTAATAAACTTGAAGCTAGACACATACAACTTACCAATAATGAATTATATAAAGAACTAGAAAAATCTGAACAGACCAATAATGAATAAGGAGGTAGCATCAGTAGGAGAGATCTAAGATGGTGGAATAGAGGCAGTCTTGTTCCTGGCTACTCCATGGCATGAAACCAGGAAAGTAGACAGGCAGTTTCTCTGTAAGGTGGGTGAACAAAAAGAAGGGGTAGGGTACTTTACTGGAACCCAAAACTGAACATTCAAAGTAGACTGCGGACTCAGGAGGTTGGATATAATAAAATAAAGAAAAAATCCCCAGCAGCACAGTCACTGCCACAGCCAGGCCAGAAACTCCAGCCAGAGGAGTCCCTCTGTGAGCAAAGAGGAGGGATCAGGGAATTAAAGGAACCCGCATTTTGGGGAGGCCTGAGGCATGTCTGTGTAAGTAGCTTTTTGAGATTAAGGACATTGCCCAACAAAACCAAAGGATGTGATGCATGATATCCATGTATGGGAAAAAAGCTTCCATCCCTTCAGGCAGCATGCAGAAGACAAAGGAAGAAACCATTTTGCAGATGCAGCACGGAGGCTAGAAACTGAGGGAGCCAATTCTTTGCAAACCTGAGTTTGGCCTGAAATTCAGGCCCACTCAACACACACTGCATGACTTAGAGGGTGCTTAAGCGACCAAGTGTGCTTAAGGGGTCAAACATGAAGAGAGGTTTACATAGGGGACAACTGGTCTCAGAAACTCACCTGGCTCTACCCACCCCCTTCAGTTTGGCTGCTTTCAGGACCTGCTGGGAGAGAGGCATCTATCTGGCCAGGAACTTGGAAAAGCAGAGGTGGGAGAGATTGTATGGAGACTGAACCCAAGACCAGGAAATTGTTTGGAGACTGAACCCGAGACCAGGGTCTACAGGTGACATAAGGGACTAAGAATTGGTTCCCTTACCACACGAATGGAACCCAGGGGAGATTCCTGGAGACTTTAGTCTTCCAGAGTGGACCAGCAAGTACTGGGTGCTGGAGATGTGCTGATTTAAAATCTCTAGGCCAATTAGCTTTCAGCAAAGAGCCTAGAGCCCATCTAAGCCTAAACCCTGCCTCCAGAAAGTCCACCTACAGGATTACCTCTCACTCTAACAATCTAGAAGGTGGAGCATCACACTCCAGACAACCCTACCTAAAACTTCTGAGAAGAGAAGCTGAGAATATTTTGAACTCCAATGGAAAGAATTCTTTAATTTTTCATCATAATTTTTTAAAATTCTTTTCACTGTTTAATTCTGACATTAAAGGTACATGGACATTTATACAGTTTCATATTTTTTCTCATTTCTAGAATTTTTGAAGCCAGTTATTTCACATGGATTAGTTTTTTGTTAACAAGGATGTTTGATTAGTATAATTTAGTTTTGTTTTATATTCTCTTATTTTTAGTTTTTTAAAAAATTTTGCTTTATATATTTTTTCTCCTGTTTCCCTTGATTTTCTCTTTTCTTCTGCTAACAACCAAAATTCTATTGTTCTGTCTTTCACTTTTACTTTAATCTTTTACTTCTGTCTTTTGTCATCCTCCCCCATAATCATCACATCCTATATCACTTCTGTTCTCCCCCTATCTACCATTTGAGAATTTTGCAAACTTGTTTTTATTATAGGCAATAACTAATCATATAATTTCTGTTAATTGTGATAATTAACATTGTGGACATCACAATAGGACCTATTTGGTTTAATGCTGTAAATTATTTGCATTAGTTGTTGTTATTATTTGTCTCCCCCTAAACAGTGAGGTATTGAAAACCTTCAGGGACACTATAAGTCCACAAGATAGAAACTCTGCTGCCTCAGATCCATACTGTTTGATGGGTAGACACACAAACAACATGAAAAGGCAAGGGAACAAACTGACCTAAGCAAATCAAGATAGTATGTCAATAACAGAATCCATTGACACTGCAGAGGAAGAAGGAGTTTAGAATGTACATAATTAAATTGACCGGTGAAATAAAGGATGATGTAAGAGGGCAAATGCAGGTAGCAAAAGACCACTTCAATAGAGAGAGATTCTTAAAATAAACCAACCAGAAATCCTTGGAATAAATAAAACAATAAACCCAATTAAAAATTCAAAAGAAAGCATCACCAACAGACTAGACCCTTTGGAAAATAGAACCTCAGGCAATGAAGACAAAATATACAACCTTGAAAACAGAGTTGGCCACAAAGAGAAAATGTTAAGAAACCATGAACAGAACTCCCAAGAATTATGAGATAACATGAAAAGACCAAATTTAAGATTTATCTGGATAGATAAAGGCATGGAGACACAAACTAACAGAATGCATAATCTTTTCAATGAAATAATATCAGAAAATTTCCCAAATCTAAAAAATGAAATGGAAAATCAAATATAAGAGCCAACCAAGAATCCTATATCCAGCAAAATTAAGCTTCAGATTTGAAGATGAAATAAAAATTTCCATAATAAAAAAATAAATAAATAGGAGATCAAATCAGTAATAAAATTTTTAAAAATTAAAGACAGGCTCAGGAATAGATGGCTTCATTGATGAATTCAACCAAACATTTTAAAGAACTAACACTAGTTCTTCTCAAATGCTTCCAAAAAATCAAAGTAGAGGGAACACTTACAAACTAATTTTATAAAGCTAATATTACCCTCATACCAGAGCTAAAAATAAAACTACAAAAGAAAACTAAAGGTTAATATCCCCGATAAACATATATGAAAAGGATCCTCAAAAATATTAGCAAACTGAAGTACACATTAAGGGCTGGGGATGTAGCTCAGTGGCAGAGTACTTGTCTAACATGCATGAGGTCTGTGCTTGATTCCTAGCTCCACAAATAAATCAAACAACAACAACAAAAAAAAAAAAAGAAAAAAGAAAGAAAAAGAAACAGAAAAAACACAACAAAAGAATTTTTTAAATGTCTCACCATTAAAAATGATAGGTAAGCAAGGTTATAGATACACTATCATTACATATCATATACATATATCAAAATATCATATTTGCCCTATAAATATGATATTACTGTTGCATTTTTATCATGAAAGGCTATCAAATTTTGTCAAATTATTTTTCTGCATCTATTGAAATAATCATATGATTTATATCCTTCACTTTAATAATGTGGTGAATCATATTTATTGAATTGTGTATGTTTATCTGATCAAAAACTGCTCTACCCCTACCCCTTAACTCAGAACCAAAGTTACACTGCTAATAAATGATAAAAACCAAGATTTTAATCAGATTTTCTCTTACTCTAGAATAGTATGTCAAAAATAAATTTTGGGGTAGTGGGGATTGAACCCAAGCTTTTTTAACTACTGTGACACATCCCCAGTTCTTTTTTTTATATTTTATTTGGAGAAAGGGTCTTGCTAAGTCCTTAGGGCCTCACTAAACTGCTGAGGTTCGTCTTGAACTTACAATTCTCCTGCCTCAGCCTCCCAAGTCACTGAGATTAAAAGCGTGCCCCACTCTGCCTATCATGTGCTAATTCTTAAAGGAACTATTTCCAAAAATTTAAAAGCAGCATTATGTGAAGTGAACACCAAAGCCAAATTCAGTTAAAATATCTTTGATAATTTGAATATTTTAATGATCAACTAGCTAAACACCCTATCCTTATACTAAGGACATAAATCTAAAGACATTATTATGAGTCATTCATAATTTTCTCATTCCTATTTAGAATTTTGCTGAGACAAATATAAGCACTGTTCTATTCATAAAAACTGTTAAGTTCTAAGAGTTGTTCTTCCCACCATGAATTTTTGTGTCAAGATCTGGCCTGAACTAGGAACCCAGGATGATCTTCCCTCTCTCCAGGAAGTATGCCTCTTCTACCTACAACCCATGTGCAACTGCACCATGAGGCCAGGAACACTGATGGTGTCTCATTATTGTCAACAGTGATAAATGTAACACCTATTGCCTAGACTTACACACCTGAAAATAGAAGTTGTCTTGAGGACCCTATTTAAATCCAAATTCATAGTTAGCTATGTTTCCAGGGAGTTGCTAAAGTAATTTTCTGTTTTGTCTCATCCCTGTAGAGCTTTAAGTCACTCCCCTAATGCATTTAGTGGTATAGTTAAAACCAGGAAATGCAATAACCAACATATCAGCCCAGCACTACATTCATCTGGTTAAAGTCACACTCTCCAAAGTGTCAACTTTGAATATTCTGGCTTTTGTGAGTCATTGCAGCTAGTGTGTTAATGGAAAAGTCCAACAAATTCCTAATGTCCATTTGCCATATGACTTTGTGTATCACTTTTTGATCTTTTGTGTTCTAAGCCAGAAAACCCACAGTAGCTAGGAAGCATCATTTTTTTTATAGTCTATAATTCCATGGTGTAAAAATACACAGTCTTTATTTCCAGTTTTGGCTAGGTATTAGTGGAGGAATGTAAGTCCAAATCTGCTACTGACATGACCTTCAGTTTGCTAGTCCTGCCCATGCCATTTGGCAATGATATTTAGTAACTTGCTCTTGGATATATTAAGTGGTTTTGTATGAAATCTGTTCTTTAAATCAACATTAAAGAGAAACAAGAGCAGTCTTGCAAACCCTTGAAGCAAGAATATAGCCAACTAAATGGGCAGGTCATGCTACAATTCCTGGAAAAGATATAATGAGACAGAGGGCTAACAATTCATTATATTTACTTCAAAGCTTAAGGAGGTTCCTTGAGCTCCTCATTATAACTTTTTAAGAAAAATACTCTCCTGACAACTTATAATTACTTATAAGAAATACTACAAAGTTGGGCTAGAGATGTAGCTCAAGTGGTAGCGCGCTCGCCTGGCATGCATGCAGCCTGGGTTCGATCCTCAGCAGCACATACAAACAAAGATGTTGTGTCCGCCGAGAACTGAAAAATAAATATTAAAAAAATTCTCTCTCTCTCTCTCTCTCTCTCTCTCTCTCTCTCTCTCTCTCCTCTCTCTCTCTCTCTCTCCCTCTCTCTTTAAAAAAATTTAAAAATCTTTAAAAAAAAGAAATACTACAAAGTTAATAGATATCTGTAACAGATTTTGGAAATAATTCCTTGGTGAAATATACTTTAATGTAGAAAAGTTTCTGATGATTGGTACTTTCGTGATGCAGTTGTTATCTAAGATATCTTCTGCATGTATACCTCAGCAAAGAACATTTATAATGCTATTTTATTTTTTAAACTTATTTATAATGCTATTTTATTTATTAAATTCCATCTTCTCTTGCACTACTCTGGTCCTTCATCTCCTCCTGATTCTTAGAATTTGATGAACCCTCACTTTGATTTGTATCTAAGAGCTCTCTTTTGAGTTTCAATTCTGCACATTCAGTTCTTTCACCTCCATCTAGAGGTATGCACAGAAAGCTCAAATTCCTCATATTCAACATTAAACTCATAAATGAACCCATACACCCATGCACATGCACACACACACACACACACACACACACACACACACACACACACACAAAGGCACTAACAGAAAAAAAGTAATCTAAAGTTTTGATGAGATTCCATACTTGCAAGAGAATATCTCAAATGCATTAGAATGACTGCAGGATGAAATAAATATAATGAATTAATTGTCATCCCTTTGTCTGATCAGATAAGTAAAAAATAGATAAACTTTTCACAGGTGAGGAATGCCAGCATATTTTAAGCACAGGAATTTGAAGGACTATGCAATTCCACATCTAAACTTTGTCTGATAAAAATAAATTTAGCAATCAATCTCAGTAAAATACTTAGATTTCTGACACCACCAGGACAATGTTATGCGGCCATAAAGAGCATTGAAACTAAACATGTAAACGCAGAGGTTATGCAAGAAAGATTTTCAGCCTTTGCTATGCTCTGAATGTCTATGTCCCTAAAACTTCATATATTGGAATCCTACCCACAGGTAATGGTATTAGGAGGCACTAATCACTTTGGGAAGTGATTAGACTCCTACAAAAAAGACCCCAGAGTCCCTGTATCCCTTCTATTATGGTTTATTTCTGGAATGTCCCCCCCCAGAGTTCATATGTTGAAAACATTATTTCCAATATAGTAAGGTTCAGAGGTGAGGCTTCAGGCAATGATTAGGGCTCTGACCATTGATAGCTGAATGTACTATGGGTGATAACTATAGACAGGTGGGGTGTGGCTGGAGGAAGTAGGTCACTAGGAGTGTAGCCTTAAACTGAATCTATTGCTGGTGTCTCCCCACCCCTCCAACCTAGACTTTCCCTCCTTCCTGACTACCATGAACTGAGCATCTTTTCTCCACTAGGCCCTTCTACCATGATGTTCTCCCTCACCTCAGGCTCAAAACAATGTAATCAGCCAACTAAGAATAGAGACCTCTGAAACTACAAGCCCAAGATAAAGATTTTCTCCTCTAAATTGTTCTTGGCGGGTATTTTGGTCACATTGATAAAAAGCTGGTTAACCCATATTTCATCATGTGTGGACACAGAAAAGCTGCTGTCTATAAAACAGAAAGTGGACACTCATCAGCAACCAAACCCTTCTTGGAATCGCCTAACTTTGGAACTGTCAGAACTAAATTTCTGTTGTTTATAGGCCACCTAGGATATGATTTTTATTAGTCCAAATGGAGTAATCAAGGCTTTAAATCAATAACTCCTAGGGATTCCTAGCTATTCTCTTGGTCTCTGTTCAGTCAAATTCAAGGTTCCATATGCAAATTATACACACAAAAAAATCAGTGTTTGTGCAAAATAGTGCCTATATATTTATATATTATGAAAACATATGTTTTTACAGAAAATCTATGGATGTGATTTTTATTTAAGTTGAAACAAAATAATTAATGATTTACCAAATCTGTGTTATTAATGATAAAGATTGTTATGTATGTGGGGGCTGGAGCTATATGTTATTGTTTGTTAAATGTAGTGTTAATGCCATCAGACTTCTCTTCATCCAGAAGGCACAAAATGATTTTTTTTCTCTCAATCTTCTCAGTTTTGTTGGAGTAATTGAGTAATACACTTGGAGCTTTTTAAATGTTAGAAGAGAAAAGATTCTTTTTTCTTTGCATCTAATTGTACCTCAAAGTTTCGATTGTTTTCTTACCTTACATCAGTATATGAATGTATATGAATGTAAAGTGTCTAAAGTACACTTAAGGTCAAGTAACTGCTATTGTCATTCTCAGAAAATCTTACTTTTTAAATGTTTTCTGTCTCAGTTGCTGCTTTCCTGTCAAACCTTGCTATTCTTTGCTTTGAGTGGAAATAATATTATGAATTAAAGATGGCTAGTCTTGAGTTTTAAAGAAATTTAATAAGTCATTTACAGGATTTGAATTTTTGGACTTAATGAAACAATCACACAAACTTTCATCTGTTGATATGCTATATCTAAAATCAAATGTTTCTATTATTCTCCTAACATCTATGGACATTTATAGAACTTTCTTTCAAGCAGAGGTACAATAGGCTTATTGACACAGATTATTTCCACAGAATGGAAGAGCTTCCAGCTGTCATCTAAAGTAGTTAGCTATTCATATTCCATGTGCAGGTGTATGAATGATGAATAAGTAAGTCTCTGAAAAATAAACCCATCCCTATGATGTGTTAGTTTATCATTCAAAAAGTTTATAGTTGTGTCATCAAAAAATAAGAAATATTAATATTATGGTGCTTACCTTATGCATAGAATTGTGCTTACAAAAAATCATAATACATGGGGCTGGGGTTATAGCTCAGCAGTAGAGCACTTTCCAGCATGTTTGAGGCCCTGGGTTCGATTCTTGGCACCACATAAAAATAAATAAAATAAAGGTATTGCATCCAATTACAATTAAAAATAAATATTAAAAAATCATAATACATATATCACACATACACATGTAGATTTAAGAACTTATATTTATTTATACATGCATATACACATATATGCAGATATATTAATCATATTTTACTCAATAACATAACTCAGTATTTTACACCATCTTTAATTATAACTGTGAATATGATTTAAAATAGGACTTATATGTGCACTATAATTTTAAATATAGCACGGGGTGAATTGCATTTGTTGAAATTCTAATATCAGTACCTCAGATTGTGACATTATTTGGAACTAAGGCTTTATAGGTGTAATTAATCAACAGGAAGTTAAAGTGGTGGATGGTAGCCCCATAATCAAATATTACTGGTGTCCTTTCTTTAAAAATACACAGACATACATTTGCACAGGGACACCACCATGAGAAAATATGAATCATGTTGTCACAAGTCAAATGATTATTAGAAGCTCAGGGAGAAACTTGGAATAGACCTACTCCTAGCATCTTCAGAGGGAGTATTGTCCTGCTGACACCTTGTTCTCAGATTTTTAGTCTCCAGAATTCTGTGATGATAAGTTTTTATTACTTAAGTCACTCTGTGGTACTTGATTACAGCAGCCCTACCAAACAAATATAACACATTTTTATTTTTTCTATTTCTTCCACAGATTTTATTTGTAGTGTTGTTAATATGAATGTTATTCTACCTAACAGTTGTTCAGCAAATAACTGTTTTACTTTATTTTACAAAATAAACTCTATTACAATATTATTTGCATACCATATATGCACTCTTTTTTAAAAGATAGATAGAGAGAATTTTAATATTTATTTTTTTAATTTTCGGCGGACACAACATCTTTGTTGGTATGTGGTGCTGAGGATGAACCCAGGCAGGCTGCACGCATGCCAGGCAAGCGTGCTACCGCTTGAGCCACATCCCCAGCCCAATGTATGTGCACTCTTTTTAAGGACATGATTTTAGGAGTTGGGAAAACATAGATCACGTTGACTAGCACTCTAATAAACATATAACCCTTTTCCATTATCCCAGAAAGTTCACTCTGGTTCCATGCATATCAACCCTTGATAACATTTGCTGTGATTTCTATAACTATGAATTAATTTTTTTCCCTTTCAAAATATATATCTAAATAAAACTAGATCTCTGTGTGTATGTATGTGTACTATTGACAACTCTCAATAATCATGGTTTTGAAATCCATGTTGTTGTGCATATCAGTACTTCATTTCTTTTTATTGATGAATAGTTTTCTATAATATGAGTATATAATATATTCTGTTTAACCCATTTATTTGTTGTTTTCAGAATTTCTCCTCCACCCTTTTTGTGTTCTTAGCTTGAATTCCCTGTAACAAAAGACAGATTAATGAGGGAAAAGTACACATCCTGAGTACATTAGAAAATCCAAAGAAATGATAGATCTCAAAAAGCTGTTTTCAATATATATCAGGTTTGAATATATTCTTCTCTGAAGGCAAGAAAAGAAGAACGTGAGGAAAGGCCCAGTTAAGAGAAGCTGTCCAGTTAATGTACCATAAAATAAAGGTAAGTTTTATTATGTAGATTTAAGTTCATGTCTTCTCTATTGATTGAGATTCTCTAGTGACTTAATAATCCCTCTCTTTCTGGCACAAAGAAGGAGACAAACAAATGGAGATTTCCTTTATAGATGGAAATGTCTCTAACAACCTCCAGTCTTGTTTGCACAGCTCCTCCTGTGTCTGCAGTTTCTCAAAATAACTAGCTCAAAATAATCTTTATGCACAAAAGCACATTTGGGGTGTCTCATCCTGGTTTTCTATAATCATGTTTTGGAGTGACATGCCCTAAACCCCATCAAAGTCAATCTGAAAAGGCTACACATTTTAAGATTCCAACTACATGGAAAGTACAAAATCATGGAGACAGAAAAAATACCAGGGGCTAGGGGTTGACAGGAATGAATAAGCAAAGCACAGAGAATTTGGGGGGCAGTGAAAATACTCTGTAGGATATTATAATGGTGGAAATATTTCACTATAGTTTATCTGAACCCATATAATGTAAAGCAATAAGAGTTGAACCCTAAAGTAAACTGTGAACAATAATAATATGTTAAGCTGGGCGCTGGGCGCTGGGCTGGGGTTGTGGCACCAGTAATCCTGTAATCCCAGTGGCTTCGGAGGCTGACACAGGAAGATCTTGAGTTCAAAGCCAGCCTCAACAAGAGCAAGGTGCTAAGCAACTCAGTGAGACCCTGTCTCTAAATAAAATACAAAATAGGGCTGCGATTGTGGTTTAGTGGTTGAGTGCCCCTGAATTCAATCCCTGGTACCAAAAAATAAATAAATAATATTAATATGTCAATATAGGTTAATTGACTGTAACAAATATACTACCTGGTGGAGGGCAGTGATAACAGAGGAGGCTCTGCATGTCAGGGAGGGGAAGAGAGCATATGGAAAATCTCTGAACTTTCTTTTCAATTTTATTGTGAACCTAAAATCACTCTAAAGGAATTAAGTCTTAAAAAAACATGCATTTTAGCATCAGATGATTATCAGAATTTTGTAGAGATAGAATCGAATACTTGAGAAGTGACATTAGAGATCTGGTATAACTGATGAAAAAAAACAATATCAATGATCATAAGTAGCACATTAAAATGTATATATAAATATAAATATACACACACACACAAAGAATAGTTGTGAAGGCCCAGCTGAGATTAGAAGCATGACTTTGATTTGGAAATTTTCTTTATAGTAATATAAAATTTGTAAGAATAGATAAAATATATTGGGATAAGATAAAATTAGAACACAAATTATAGTAGATGAAAGAAATTTTTCTTGGATTATGGCCACATTGAATCAGATAAACTCAGTGTCTGTTTTTATAATCATTCACAAGAAGATTTAAAGAATAAGACAAAGAAAGAATAATTTAAGGTTCTGAAAGCTGCCATAACAAAATAAAACCAGCCATTTCGGGCATAAAGCAACAAAAGTTTATCACAGTTTTGCAGGCTAGAAATTCAAAATCAAGATGTCCATGGGTTATGCTTCCAAGAAGGCTCTAGAAAAAATTCCTTCTTTGTCTCTTGCTTGCTTTTGGTGGATGTCAGCAATTGTCATTCTTTGGGTCGTAGATATATGACTCTACTTCTGCCTCCATTTTCATGTGACCTTCTTTCTCTCCAATCTATGACTCTAAGAGCTTCAGTATAAGGACTAAGTATTTAAGACCTACTGTAGGCTGGTATGACCTCATCTTCACTTCATTAGAATTAAAACGATCCTATTTCTAAATAAGGTCACCTTCTTGAGTACAAGGATTAGGAGGACTTTGATATATCTTTTTGGGAGATGCAACTCAAACCACAAAAGATACCAAAAATGTAAGAAATTAAAGATAAGTTGACTTAAAAAAATAAGGAAAATATAAGAAAATAAATAGGCAAATTAGCTGAGTAAACATTTTTCAAAAGAGACCTATTATCAAGAAAAAATATGCTGGCAAGGATGGGGAGGGAGGAAACTCTGAACACTGTTGGGGAATCTAAATTAGTACAGCCACTATGGAAATCAGTATGGATGTGCCTCAAAAGGCTAAAAATAGAACTACCCTATGAACCAGCTATACCACTCCTGAGGATATACATGATGGAAATGAAACTCAGCATGCAATAAATGTACCTGCTTAACCCATG
This sequence comes from Ictidomys tridecemlineatus, assembly GCF_052094955.1. Lineage (NCBI taxonomy): Eukaryota > Metazoa > Chordata > Mammalia > Rodentia > Sciuridae > Ictidomys > Ictidomys tridecemlineatus. The sequence continues at coordinate 97,400,733 of NC_135493.1, read as the reverse complement.
TTTATCATGGTACTATGCACAATAGATAAACTATAGAATCTGCCTAGATGTCCATCAATGAATGAGTAAAGGAAATATCATATATAGACAGAGTGGAGTGTTTTTCATCCATAAATATAAACAAAATCATGTCATTTGCAGGAAAATGAATGAAAATAGAGATCATCGTGTTAAGAGAAATAAGCCTGACTTAGGAAGAAAAGTATCACATGTTTTTCTCCCATGTGGAATCTAAAAAAAGATGAGAAGAAAGTATAAAGGGGACTATTTAGGAGGGGAGAGAGGACACCAGAGAGGGGCATGAGGATTAAGAGAGTATTAGGGAGAGCAGATATAATAATGTATTTTTTTGCATGTATGAAATTGTCACAATGAAACACATTATTCTGCATAAATCATATATGCTAATAATTATAATACAAATTGAAGGAATATATAGCAACCCAATGCAGACAGAATTTTTAAGGACTTGGAGATTTTAGATATAAAGGTAAACAACCATGTTTAGAAACAAGTGACTGGGTAGTGAGAGAAGGTAATATAAACATCAAATATGATATTGTGACCAACTGTAGAATCAACATCTTACATTTTAAGCCTTTTGCCTGCTGCTTTGTCTTATATTTATATATATTACACAACTTATGTTCTCATTTTGTCTTCACCTACTATTTTTTATAATGTGGATTCAAGGAGTTTAAACTTAAAATTTAATCTTAAGAATGCAGAATATCAAAGGAGGATTGTAACTACAGTAGAAAATAAATAAATCTCATCCAATAATGAATGTTAGACTGTTGGGAGTTTAGAGTTGGGATAGGAAGTTAAGGTGTCTTATTTATATCAGAGATAGCAGCATCACATTAGGTGGAAGAATTATGTTACTATATTTGTCTTTTGAACATTAAATATGTCAAAAGGGTGTGGATGATTATTGATTTGTCAAAGGGGTAGACCATGCCAGATTGCATCATACCAACATGATACAAACCCTGATTTATATTCACTTCTAAATCACAATGGAGGCTCCACTGCCAGTGGAGTTCCACGTTTAACTTTTCCTATAAGAAATATCTATATCAGATTTTGAAGGTGGTAGAGAAATAGTAGAAGCTGTTATTATTCAAAAGCAGTATAGGCAGGCTCTTGGGAAATTTCTAACATGAATTTGCAGCAGACTTAGGTGAGATCCTCTAAATCACTTGCTTTAGTCCTACACACAGCTGAGATTACATCAGGGGCTGCTCTGATTATTGTACTTCCAGATTTCCTAAAAACCAACAGTGCAATTTCTCTGACTTAGTTTTCCAGTATTTCAATGATTATTTAATACTCTAATTCCATGTCTTAAAATCCCTTCTACTTGAGATGTTCAGAGTGTCATTTGTCATACTCACTGATTTCAATTAAAACAGTCATATATCCATATTTTTATACTAAAGATCATGTGGAAAGTTAGGAATAAAAGTCATTACATTAAATTTTAAAAAAACACACTCGAAAAATCCTTAGGAAGGGGATCTATTAGGAGAATAAAAATTACCTAAAAAGTCCTGCACATTTTTTTTTTCCAAAGCAAGGGAGGCAGGTTGCTACTTCATTTGTTGAACACCAACGTGGTTGGCTGGCTTTTAGAAGCCATACCATACAAAATAACACACACTTAAATACTACAATCCCACTCAAAACAAATAGCTGTTTACTTTCTGGGAGATATGCTTGACCTGGGACCAACCCATTTAATAGCAAAGTCACATGTCTCACATTAGTTTCCTTCTTTGATTTGTGTTCATCAGAATGGTAGACATATTTTAACTTTTATTCTTTCTCTCTCTGTTTACCAATTCACAATTTTTGTTACTCTCATTATTACTATTACTCTTTTTTCTTCTAAATATAATATTGAATTTACTTAAATGAAATATACACCAAACTTTCTTCTGCTACTTTCTTTTCTATCTGTCCCCTTCATTGATTTATTTTCAGATATCAGTATGAGCATATTATAAACTAGACTCAAATATTTTTTCTCAGGTAATTTGATGTGTAACCTACAACTTGTCTTTTATTCTAAGCTTTATAATTTCATTCAAGTAACAATTTAACACTTGTCATAAGTAAATCTATAATAGAATTATATATGAGACATAGATCTTGAGTTCTTGATGAGTGATCAATTTTTTACAGCACTAGAAGTACCCTACAGTGAAAACTTTAGCTTACTAATATTTGTGTATCTGACCTAGTAGCTAGAATTTCCTCTGCTTGCAAACAAATAAGTTGATCTGTTTCAAAGATACACTCGGAAAACATGAGATGAGATGCTTATGTCAGAACTAATCAGAATTATTACTCAGAACAAGCACTGTGCTCATCAAAATATTTGCATCAGTTGCCACTATTCCAAGTTCCACAGGGACAACAAAATAGGCCCATATGGATGCTTTCACAAAAAGTGGGTTGCATTTCAGAAGTACAACCCTGAGTTTAGAGAACCCTAATCATTATATAATGAGCAGTAAGCATTTCTGCCCTTTGGTCCAGAGGGAAAAATTGTGTTTCTGTATTAATTAGTAAGTGAAACTGCCTTTGTTTCCACAGAGGGATACTATCTTCCAAGGCTTCAGGGAAAATCTGTTCCTTGATAAATAAACTTGTATTGAAGAAGGAAAATATTTCTTTACTTCTTTCTTTGTTTGGAAATAAATTGAAAGAGGTGTATTCTTATTTTTTCCTCAGAACTATATGAGAAAGAGAATCAGCCATCTTGATATACCAGCTGAGCCCAACATTCCAAGGTATTCACAAGAAGCCAGACCTATAAATGAACCATCTTAAATGTTTCCAGTCACCATGTGACCATAACAGCGTGAGTGGTCTTAAATAAAACCATTGTTATGGTTTGGATATGAGGTGTCTCCTAAAAGCTCATGTGTGAGACAAAGCAAGAAGATTTGGAGGAGAAATGATTGGCTTAGGTGAGCCTTAGCCCATCCCGTGAATTAATCACATGTGTGGGATTAATTGAGTGGTAATTAGAGGCAGGTAGGTTGTGGCTGGAGGAGGTGGGCATTGGGGCCGTGGCTTTGGGATATATATTTGTATCTGGCAGGGGTGTTTCTCTCTCTCTCTCTCTCTCTCTCTCTCTCTCTCTCTCTCTCTCTCTCTCTCTCTCTCTCTCTCTCTCCCCCCCCCTCTCTCCCTCTCCCTCCCTCCCTCCCTCCCTCCCTCCCTCCCTCCTGCCCATCATGTGAGCTGCTTCCCTCTGCCACACTCTTCCACCATGATGTCCTGCTTTGCCTCCAGCTCTGTGGAATGGAGCCTGCTGTCTATGGACTGAGACCTCTAAAACTGTGAGCCACCAAATAACCTTTTCGTCCTCTACAATTGTGCTAATGGGGTATTTCAGTCACAGCAGCAAAAAAGCTGACTAAAACAGATAAATAACTAAGCAAGCCTTAGTCAATCCTCAAAACTGTAGGAAATAGTAAAATGTCTTTAAGTCTTTTATAGTGTCTTTTAAATGTCTTTTATGGTGTCTTTTAAGCCACTACACTTTGGACTGGTTTGTAATAGAACAACAGATAACCAAAACAGACATTAAAATGCCATATCAGGTTACTTATAAGTCCATATGGTCCTAGTATTTTTATAGCAAGCAACATATTTTAAGAACTTAATAGTCCTGTCTAAAATATTATTCTCACAGATAAATGATATGTTAGCATGCACAATTTCTGCCATTAACACAAATTCTGGCATTCTGTGATTAACATTTTATCTCAACCATATATTTATATCTTCCATCTGTGTAACTATTGAGAGGAAATGGGAAATGTCTAAAATGTTGGGGGGAGGAGTTGGTATATAGTGATAGAATTATGCTAATTGTCCTTCCTAGAATTTTTTGAAGAAATTATTTAAATGCCAAGAAATAACTCTATTTTTGCCTTTTAAGCCAATGTTCTCCAAAGAAAAAACAGAACAGAGACTGACAGAAAATTAAATAATGTATCTTATGACATTTCACTAAAATGTCTCACATTTTATATTCCTGAATTTGTGTCACTTCTTTATTGATCACTTATGATGCACATATATATAATTTTTATGAGGAAAGGTAATTTGACTAAACTTTGACAAAATCCCCAATTGATTATATAGCAGGTTGTTATCAGTTTCTAAAATTTGTAAATATTAAGATGTACATTTAATCAGCAATTAAGTCCATCTTTCATTTCCTAAAGTCAGGTGAGGAAAGTGTCACCCTATCTGTAGGTATTCATAATTGTATAAGCCAAGATTCTGCAGAGAAACAGAAGAGAGAGAGAAAGAGAGAAGATTTATTATTATTATGGAGATTGAGAAGGTCCACAACTGGCTGTATGCAAGCTGGAGATCTTAAAAAAACAAACAAACAAACAAACAAACAAAAAAAAAGTTGTAGAGCATGAAGGACTAGAGCTGGAGAATCAATGGTGTACATTCTTTGTGGATGTGAAGGCCTAAGAACCAGAAGCACCATGAACAAAAAAATTTATGTCCCAACCAGTCAGAGGAAACACATATCCAACCTTCTTCTACCTTTATGTTCTATTCAGGCCCTTAGCAGATTGAATGATGTGCACCCACATTTAAGGAGGGCAATCTGTTTTACTTTGTCCACCAATTCAAATGCTAATTAATTCTGAGAACACCCTCAGAACCTACCCAGAAATAATGTTTAACCAACTTTCTAGGAATTCTGTGGCCCAGTCAAGTTAACACAGAAAATCAGCCATCACAATGATCATATGTTCCAGGGATGTATGTTTTATTCTGTGGTTTGTTTTACCTTTGGAAAAAAAATCTCTATAAATGTGTCTGGGAATTGGTAACATCAGAGTAGAATGAAGGAGCAAAGGACTAGAAAAGATGAGCATAGTAAGGGCTACTGATTTTGCCCTGAGCCTGACCGTAAATGGCCTGAATTGAGAAATGAGGACCTGAAACAGCATGGGGCACTTAGAAATGAAAGCTGGAAATATTGTGGTCCAGATGCAGAGGAGGAAGGTGGAGGGCAGAAATCTGGCAGGCAGGCAGGGAGTGGGAGGGACCTTATGGGGTCAAGGAAGGAGGGAAGCCATGAATCAAAGACCAAAGCAATGCATTCAAGTGTTCGTAAGTAGGTAAATCAAAATAATGAAAGCAGATGGTCAATGCTGGAAACAGGAGATTAGTGGAAACCAAAAGAAATAACAATTTTAAAAATAAAATAAATACTGTTAGCAGCTAAGCAGATGCTCTTAGGGACGATCACCTATGCTTGTGGTGGTGGGGGACTGCTGCTCCTTTAAGTGACTGTTCACACTGCTTCAAAGTTTTGTTTCATTTTGTTTGGTTGTTTTCAGCGAAGGCCTTCCAAATAAACTAACAATGAACAGTCAAAATCACTAATTCACCTTGGGTCACTCTTTTCAGGTATCCTCGAGTAAACTTTGTTCATTATAGCATAAATTGTCCTCCCAGGAGGCATTATGGGCTGCCATTTTTGAACAGGCGCAGCATGACCTCAAACTGAGCATGTTCAGGAATGTGCCAGCCTCTACATGTGATGATGAGTCTTTTCTATATGAATAGGTATAAGTTTCCCAAAATGTGTAAATTTGCCCATTGTTTTCTTTGTTTGGGGAGACACTGATTTGAGAATTATCTCCTGTGCATTTCTTAATTGCTATAATAGATCTTTTTTTCTCTGGGTTCTGCCTATTGACTTTGCACTCAACAAGAGGTAAACCCATTGCATTTGGTTACAAAATCATTAACTAGAGATGATCAAACAAGAAAGGAGACAGCTCCTCTCCTAAACTTCCTTACTTCTTTTGTTATTTTGGGGCCCTAGCACAATTCTCACACTCAACAAACTTACTTTCATAAAGGGAACAAACTGTGACTTTGTCTCTCATATATCGTGCCCAGCTTTCATTGTAATGGACACCAAGAATTGGAAAATCTTGTCAGATATGTGTTCTAAAGGCAATAAAGAGCACGGCTGTTGGATGCAGAACTGTCATAGAGTCATTTTCTCTCCCTGATCGGTCTTAGTCCAAGAAACCATTCTTTTTCCCTTATAAAACAAGGAGCAATGGTGTTTTGAAGTGGAGATAACAAAAAAATATCATTTTATATTCCACTCAAAGAGAAAATTAAATCACAAAAGAGAGATATGGCACCCATCAGTCAGAAGTGTGATCTAAAATCAAGTCTCAAGACTTACTCCTTTTAATAAGTGAGAAAACTACATTTGCACCAGCTGTGACAGTACCAGTGACTCGACAATAGCAACTGTGGGTGAGGGGGAACTTTCTTAGTCTTTAGTGTATGGCATGGCCTAAAGGCTAGATTCCCCCAAGGAGCTGCACATGTGGAAGAAGAGATTATATATATCAAGTGTCAAGTGTTGAAGTGTGCTTGGAGTGAATTTAGATGGTTACCATGACAACTGCTAGTCAAAGGGAATATTTGCTACTTGTTGGTATGGGTATGGAAATCATCAAACACCATAAGAATAGAGTCATGATGGTCCTATGGCCAAGTGGACCTAAAACACCTGGAGTTCATTTATTCACATCGTGAATCCCACTTATCTTAGTCTTCTAAGAAATGTTGAAAGCAAAGAGCCCAGTGGCAGATGCTATACAAATGTCTGTGTGGGCAATTTTATTCCATTCTTCTCTCAACTCTGGGCAAACATGTCAAGTGAGACTTTGCAAAAGTCAGAATAATTAATAACAAGTGTAACTTTTATTGCAAAATCATCTTTAATTTTTACCTCAAAAGTGTTTTGGCCCACGATTTTGCCATTTCCTTCTAAAAAGAGGCTATGAAAGATGTTTTAGTGCTATTTCCCTGCTTAATAATAATTAAATGGTTCAGGTTTATTCAGATATTGAAAGAGGGAGAGAAAATAAAAACAGTAAGGGTGTTGTTTAGACTCCTAATAACTGCATTAAAAAACCTTTGAAGGCTGGGGCTGTGGCTCAGCAGTAGTGCACTTGCCTGGCATGTGTGAGGCACTGGGTGTGATTCTCAACACCATATATAAATAAATAAAATAAAGGTTTATCAACAACTAAAAACAAATTTGAAAAACAAAACATTTGAGTCCCATTTCAGAAGGAAGAATACATACACAAATATTTTTCATGATCATGAATTCTGAATGTTATATGTAGAATTATAATCATAAGTGAATTATTACCATTTTCCTATAAGAATGATACTGCTGTTGGGTTTCAAATATCTAATTACCTTTCTATTAGAAGGTACACTTTAGATTTTAGAATTGCCAAACCATTTTATGGTACTGGAATATTCCCTCTCTCTCTCTCCCTCTTAACCCCATACCTACCCCTCACTTTGTGTGTGTACGTGTATGTGTGTGTGTGTGTGTGTGTGTGTGTGGTGATCTTTTAATAAAATGTCTTTTATAACCTCTTCTGAGTTGTTCTTGGTTAACTCTGTCTCAACTAGGACTCAGTGGGACAAGAACTAAGCGTGATTTTTGATAGATGGATCCCCATAAACTATAGCAATCCTCATGTCCCCTATCTCATATAATAGTCTCCCTCTCCTTCACTATGGGATGCTAGGGTATTGCATAGTCTGAGATATATGTAGTAGCCATATGTTCTGTCTTATGTTTATAACAAAGAAGCTTGGTTCTAAAGGTATTAAAAGAGGAGTAGAAATCAAAGTGATATCCCAGAAAGGATACTGAGAATTTCTCAGTAGGAAACTGGATGAGAGGGTAGAGTTAAGACTTAGGAGAAGACAGGAAACTGAAATAGAGGCCAAGGTAGACCTTTTATGGACTCCATAATCTGATGGCTAGAAGGGAAGAGATGAGGTTAGTCAGAAGGATATTTGTCATGGAGATGGAAGCTGACTGGAAACTCACATGCCCAGGCCAGAGAAGAGGATTATTTGGAATGCTAAGGGCCTAATCTGGTAGACAGAATCCCTTTAAACAGAAGCCCAAATCAAATGGTTTCAGTCTATACAGAAAAGACTTCTATTTTCCAGTGACTAGAAAAACTGAAACCCCTCTGCATTGGACCGACTGGTCCTAATCAAGGCAGGACTTTATCTTCAAGGAATGGATTTCTGACAGGGAGCTAAAAGAGCATGGAAAGACAGATGGATCTCTTAAATTAGTTATCTGAATAATATGAGAGAGCTACAGTTATATGCCCTTCCAGCAATTTGCAAAATTCTTATTGTTCTTTTCTCTTATGAATTATACATTTTAAAGAGGTCTCTGTGATGAACTTCAGTAGAACTCATAGGGAGTGAGATCCAATTACTGTTGGTTGACTATGAAAATTCCAGATTCCACAATGTTGCTTGAGAATGATCTGTATTATGTATTGACCATAATAAATTGACAACATCCATGGCACTCATGGGCCAGGTCTTGATTCCTTTTCTCTGATACCTCATTGTTTCCTCATGGTACTATCTTCTACTGTATTTGAAACTGTAAATATTTCTATCTCCAATATTTGTACATTGTCTCTAGATAAAATCTTTTTGTTTGAACTCTCAAGCTCCTTCATGATCTGACCTCAACCTCCCATCACAATCATCTTCATCATCAACATTGCTAGCCTTTTCTTAACATTCATTATTCACCAGAATCCTTTCTATAGATTAGCTCTTTAATCATTATAACAACTCCATAAGGAAGATTGCATATTGTATTTATTTTGCCAATGGGGACTTAATAACATTTGGGTTAAAAAAAAAGTCTTCCCAAACCCTTCACATGTAGAGGAGTTGAAATACAGTCAACTTTGAAACCTAGAGGTCTTATTGGAAATACATTAAAAACATGAGGATGAGCTTCATGATGCATTTATAGAGCCAGCTAATTTTTAAAGCAATGGGAATAAAGAATGGTCATAGAAAATTAATCTTAAAAAATGTGAACAAAGATGCATGTAAACCTGAATGCTTTGATACAGAATCATCCTGCATAAAGATAGTGGGAAGGTGGGGTAAAAAAGGACTTGTCAAGGTCAGTAGTAAAAAAATGTTATTTTGTACTGTATGTAGTTGTAACTAAAACTCTTAGGATCCCAATAGTATCTATCTATCTTTCTTTCTTTCTTTCTTTCTTTCTTTCTTTCTTTCTTTCTTTCTTTCTTTCTTACTTTCTTTCTTTCTTCCTTCCTTCCTTTCTTTCTTTCTTTCTTTCTTTCTTTCTTTCTCTGATTGAACTCAGGGGTGCTCAAACACTAAACCACATCCCCAGTCCTTTTTTATATTTTATTTACTGAGTTTTTTAGGGCCTCACTAAGTTGCTAAGGCTGGCTTTGAACTCATGATCCTCCTGCCTCAGCCTCTGAGCTGCTTGGATTACATGTGTGTGCCACTGTACCCAGCTGCAAATGGTTTCTGACCATTTGTTATATATATGACCCTATTCCTTTTGTATGACATTTAAGACAGATTCTTTTCTCTAGTTAATAACAGATGTGTCTAAAAGCGCCTATAATCATACTCTCTCCTCTTCCCACTCTTTGCTGATCCCCTGAGTACACACACACATAGGACACTTTCTTTCCTTACTCTTAAAGCATCCAAGCAACAACTTCATTCTCTTGGACTACTCTTGGTTTTCTACCCCCAGACAGCAAACAGGCAGCCTCTTCGAGCCTTTTCCATTTAGAAATGTGTGTAAAATTCCTTTCCACTTGGTCTTTTCTGAAAGTTGGTTCCTTGAGTACACAGATGCAAGGCCTTTCTTGCCCTTTCTTAGGAATTCCGCATTAGGCCTCTTTCACTTGGCTTGCTCTCTGGGTTGCTTGCAGAGTAAAAGCATGCACGGGCCTTTCTTGACTTTTTCTCTCAGGAATCAATTTTAGAATTCACTTTCAATAGACCTTTCCTTGGAGCTGATTCTGTGAAATGTATATATGCAGAATATCTTCCATACATACTCCTTAGGAATCTGTTTGGTCCCTTTTCACTTGGATTTTTCTAAGGGTCAAGTGCCCTGAGTGCCTTCCTCAATGTCCACTTACCCAACATAAAATTACTTTCACTTGGTTTTTCTTTTTCTTTCTTTTTTTTTTTTGTAGTTGTAGATGGACAGAATGCCTTTATTTTATTTGTTTATTTTTATGTGGTGCTGAGGATCAAACCCAGTGTCTCACATGCTAGGCAAGTGCTCTACCACTGAGCCACAACTGCAGCCCTCACTTGGTTTTTCTGGAGTCTGATTCCTGAGTGAAAACATGCAGGTCCCTTCCTGTCTATAATCTTAGCCATCCTGCATTGGATGTCCTTTTGCCTCGTTTTCTAGTCTTTTCTATAATTCCTATGTATACACAAACTGGCACTTACTGTTTGATCCTCTTAGGAATCCAGAGTAGGAATTCTTTTTTTCTTAGCCCTCTCTGAGACCTGATTCCTGGTATGTGCCCTAGCAGACCCACCCAAGCACTTTGGTCTTGTGAATCCTGACTAAGACTCCCATTTAATTGGCCTTCATTTGGAATTGGTTTCCTAAATGCACATGTACAAGACATATTCTGACTTTCTTCTCAAGAATCTAGCATAGTACTCTTGTTCATTTGGCCTTCTCTGGAAGTTCATTTGAGATGTGCACACATGTTGCTGAGCCTCATCTCCATGACATGTGTAGAGAAGACACAACCTGGAATATAACCAATGTTCTTTTGGTTTACAGTAAACTAGAATTGTTTACATAGTAAATCTTGGGGGCTTTTGTCATAGACAGACTCCAGCATCACTTTTTCTTGAATTTGTGGGACTTTTTTGGAACTTTTGTTCAAACCCTTTCCAATAAAAGCAGTTTATTTAATCTTCTTTATTTAAATGTAGCATCAATTGCTATCTCATTCTGAAAATTTGAGATTTGGATCTCCCTTGCTTATTTAAACCTAATTCCTCTTTCTGTTCTGAGAATATTTTCAAAATGCAAGGCAGAATGTCTGCAATTTAAATTCTAGGACCCAATTTCTAGTTCTATGTGATATATAATGTCTACTAATATAAAAAATTCTCAGAAGTCAAAGACAAAAAATGATACATTATAATAAGTCAGTGAAGTCTTAAGCATCAATGGAGTTATGAGCATATGGTTTGGTGCTATGAGGATAGAGATTTCATGGCCCAAAGTCAAGGATTTATGACCTGGTCTAGGTTACAGAAAGTGCAACCCAGGATGTGAGCTTCCAAATTGAGGCTCTATTGTAAGTTACATATTCTTCAGGCACAATGAGCCTAAATAAGAACATCCTGCAATTGCTATGGAGAAATACAAGTAAGAAATTCTGGGGAGGGGCTGGGGCTGGGCTCAGTGGCAGAGCACTTGCCTAGCATGTGTCAGGCACTGGTTCAATCCTCAGCACCACATAGAAAACAAATTAATAAACAAAGATACTGTGTGTTTCTATACAATTAAAAAATATTTTTAGGGCTGGGGATGTGGCTCAAGTGGTAGTGTGCTCGCCTGGCATGCGTGCGGCCCGGGTTCGATCCTCAGCACCACATACAAACAAAGATGTTGTGTCTGCCGAGAACTAAAAAATAAATATTAAAAATTCTCTCTCTCTCTCTCTCTCCTCTCTCACTTTCTCTTTAAAAAAATACTTTTAAATAATTTTGGCAAGATATATAAATGAAAGTGAACTTCAGCCAGATGTTTCTCAGGATATCATTGGCTCACAACTGTTCGACCACAGGATTGGCAACCTTGCAGGCCCACCAAAACAAAACAAGAAGGGCTGGCCTGAAACAGCACCTCCATCAGGCAGGATACAAACTATGTTATTTGTAAACTCAAGCCTTTTTAGTTCAGGGCACTTTTGACTTTTACTTTTATTTTATTTCCTAGTCTATAATACAGCAAATAAATAGCTTGTCTAGACAGGAAATGGGATCATTATTTTGCTTGCTGATGGCAATGTTCAAGGTCAGTTTCTTTTGAGCGAAGAAAAGTCAGCTCCTGTAGACATCTGTGTGCTGCTTCAGAGGACTTATTAGTTGTGGAAGATCACAGCCCTGTCAAGTAGACATGCAAACTGTGGATGTGCACAACTATTTCTCTCTGGCAACAAAATGTGGGCATACTCCATAATGATCAATTTTGTTTTTTTCTACAACCGACAGCAGTGAAAGTTTTCTAATTATAACAATAACAGAAAAAGACCTTATCATATGCTAAGGGCACAAACAAAGGTCACTGTGGTTATAATAATCAATTCAACACTTCTGTGAGTTTTCCTATCAAAGCTGCAAGACTATCCACCCCTCCCCACATAAAGCCCATCACCAGACCATCTCACTACTGGTACATTGCTCAGAGAACACTTGCTGGAATATGGATTTTGTGAAAACTACCTCATGTCTAGAGCTGAAACACAACTAGAAGTCAAGTAATTCTGCATCCAGCACTGGAAGCAGGTACCAAGTAACTCACAGTGAAGCCAGAGACAGGTGCCTGTACACAGAAACCTAGGAAGACTTTTTCCAAACATGTATTGCTCTGCCAAAGGCAATTATAAATAGCACCCACAGGCCATCAGACACTAGTTTTGACTCACAAGAATGTATGGAAATGACAGTTTTCCAATCTTAAACGTGTTTTGTTTGTTTGTTGGCTTTTGTTTTGTAGTGGTGGGGATTGAACCCAAGGCCTTGTGCATGCAAGGCAAGCACTCTACCAATTGAGCTATATCCTCGGCCCTCAAACATAAGTTTTAAGAGGCATTCATTATGTGTTTCTACTTCACCTCAGGGAAATTTAGATGTCTGCCATGAGAAGAATATGCCCCAGGTAGACACAGCCCCTTCAATCTGTGCCCTAGAACAAGACATATCAGAAGACATGAATTGGGTTCACAGTCTGAAGCAGAACTTCCTCTAACCATATAGAAACTTTTATTGATTAGTGATCATACTGTTTGCTTCATTATTTTTCGCGTTATATATACCATCTATGCTATTTTATATGTATAATAGATAATGATGGTGGTGGTGATAAATGCAAACATTATATATTTCAACAGCTGAGTTATCCATATTTTTTCATTAGTGCATATAATAAGGTATTTTAGGCTGACCACTTTGAGAAATCAGTTCTTCAGGGTCAACAGTTGTGTAATCAAAAGAAGTAGAAAGAAATACTCTGTTTCTGTGGGCTAATCTTCATCCAGGAAAGGTTCAAAGTGACTATGGTTGTGCCCGAGTCTAGGAGTAAAAATTTCCAATCCCTTGGATAGGCCTGTTTTAGCTAGTTGTGATTTGAGAGCGCAAAGCTGAAAAACAATGTAAAGGGATTTGTGGCAATGTAAAGTGTTTGGAGAGTAAAAGAATAAGTATGTTTCTGATGCTTATTTAAGATAAATAGAATATGCCTGTATATGGGGGTTCTTAAGTATATGTAAATGTCAATTTGGATGTTTATTGTCTCCTAGCTAGGCCACTGAAATATGGCTGAAATTCTTCACTGGTTGCTCCTTTTAATAGTTCAGCTAAGTCTGGCTAGGAATTGAAGAGTCAGGATTACAGTCTGAAAATAAATATTTTCCTGGAAAAGTTTCAGTAAAAGGAGGAAATTTGATGACCCAATTTTTGCCTACACTGCATTTCTGGGTAATGCTATTTCCCTGAAAGTGCAAGTCAGCCAAACTCTAATTGTATTGTGCTATCTACATTGGAGTCCCAAGGATGACTGGCTCCTACTTCATCCCATAGCATTCCCCTTATTTCAACCCACTAGTTCAATTTCTCTACTCAAATACTAATTTTCTTAACTCAATAAAGGGACAATTATGGTTCTAAGACTGATTTGGAAAATATAAGAAATAAGTTACACCCTGGATTTATTCTATAGGTCTCTGACCACACAATACATGTCATATATTTAACTTTCTACTTGACATTATGTTTGCCTTGCCATTGACTGTCTTCTGAGTGTCCACAAATGTTAGCTTTGCAAACTGCCACCAAATGTGTATAATCTCAGGCACAAAGGTGCAAAGTAATACATGTTAATAAAATATAAGAGGGGGGCTCGGATTGTGGCTCAGTGGTAGAGCGCTCACATAGCACGGGCGGGACCCAGGTTCAATCCTCAGCACCACATAAAAATAAAGGCATTGTGTTGTGTCCATCTACACCTAAAAAATAAATATTAAAAAAATATATAAGAGAATTGCATGATATAAACTAATATACTGAATTACCCCAAAATCAGTTGGAAAGACTATTATTGATCTACACATGGTATGGCCTTGGTGACCTAGATTACTTGTTTTTGGATAGACACAAAGATACATAGCTAAATCTACTTTAGCATCAACTTTAATATAATGCTATTGTAAACAAGCCAATATCTCTTTCTTTCATTGACATTTAAAATCAAATTAGCAGCTTGGTTTACATAAAGTCTTACTGATTTATTAAAAAGAAAATAATGTGGGCCAGGTGCAGTGGGGCATGCCTGTGATCCCAGTGACTCAGGAGACTGAAGCAGAAGGAGGACAAGTCCAAAGCAGCCTCAGATACTTAGCAAAACACTGTCTCAAAATAAGAAATTGGGCTGGGGATGAGGCTCAAGCAGTAGCGCGCTCTCCTGGCATGTGCATGGTGCTGGGTTCGATCCTCAGCACCACATAAAAATAAAATAAAGATGTTGTGTCCACCGAAAACTGAAAAATAAATATTTAAAAAATTCTCTCTTCTTTCTCTCTCTTAAAAAAATAATAAAAAGGATTGGGGCTGGGATTGTGGCTCTGTGATAGAGCACTCACCTAGCATGCATGAGGTACTGGGTTTGATCCTCAGCACACATAAAAATAAATAAATAAAGGTATTGTGTCTATCTACAACTAAAAAAAATATTTTAAAAAATTGAAAGATGTGGCTCAGTGGTTGAGTGCCCCTGGGTTCAATCCCTGGTATCAATAATAGTAATAATAATGGTTTGGGAATATTTACCTTTCATTTGCTATTTAGAATTGAGGAAACCAATAGAAATTAAACAGGGAAAGTAGCATGAAGAAAGGGTCTGAAAGCAAATAAAAGTTAGCCAAAAAAGCTAAGTTAGTAGCAAAGGGAAAGTTCAGGTTTTGTGAAATTTAAAGTTTATAGAATTTGTGGGTGCCCTTTAAGAAAAAAATAATACAGGGTTATGAATACAAAGTTAGGCAGGATGTTGAATATATATTTTAAATGAAAAAAGAAATAATTGTCTATTGTCTTTCAAATTCAGATGGTTTTCTCTGAGAAACTTTAGAAAATTAGCTGGCCATATTTATGTAGATAGGTTTCCTTTTTTACAACCTGACTTCCTCTCCCACCCAGAATACTCTGTATCTTCCAGAAAATTCTGACATTGTCAAGATCCCATCTAATTGAGGAGCTATAGCACAGATTACTTCTTTGGGGATCTCCCTCTAGTCAGCTGTATACCTAAATACATAAACTAAATATGGTAGCCCTTAGGGGTATGACCTGGAAAAGAAGTTACATTACATTGTTTTGTATAGCTGCTGTAGGAACAAAACTTAAAATCCCTGTACTGTGTCTCTATGTGATTCTAGCTTGAAAGAGATGTAATCTGTAGGCATGTAGGGCCAAGCAATGAAAAGCAAGATTCATTTACGTTTATTATTTTTAAAAGTTATTTTCAAAAAGTTTGAGTATCAATAATTCCAGCAAGCAGAGATGATCACTTAGATTCATCCATAGTATTATCCCCAGAATCATACACTTCAAGATCACATGTTACAAATTTTCACTGTCCTTATAAGTTGTGTGGGAATATATACATATATACAGGTATGTTGGACTGCTGTCAGTGACTGATTATTAGTTGTTTAAAATTATCCCAAATTCTGCATTAGTGTTTTCACAACCTCAATAATGTTATATGCTTGGTAGTAATGACAGGAGAGAATGACATTAGATGTGTGAAAAAGCTAAATTCTTTACTTGTATCTACTTATTTGGTGTTCACAATGAATCTATGAGGAAAATTGTATGATCCCCAGTTTACATATGAAGAAGCTGAGATACAGACAGCATTAACTTATCCAAGGAAATAAGGTATGCATTGGCGTCAGAGACTCTGGGCCTGAAGTACAAAGTCTAGTGCCTCACCAAGCTGCACAAACTCACAATTTATACTCATCAGAGTAGAAATTATTTAATTTTGATATAAATACTCAGCTATATGTAATATGTTAATATATTAAGTTTTATATATTAATAATATATGTAATACTCAGCTATAAATGCTTACTCTTTTGTTTTCAGTGAAAGGATAATTATTTTCCTTTCTATTATATTATACTAGTTGTAAGAGCATGTGGCTGGAAGTATATTTTCTTTTTGATCTCTGCTTATATGTTTCTTAGGAAATATTCTACAGCTTGTGTGTTAAAACATGTCTCTATCTTCCTTAGTTTCATTTTGCTTTCCCAGTTAGAGTTTGGGCTTCATTCGGTCAAGAACTTGGTCTTCTGCTTCCCCTTGATCTTGTAGAATCATGGCATAGTGCCAGCCTCAGAGAAAGGGGATAACAAACATTATTTTTTTTCATTGATACTGTTGTTTCTATCCACAGCTACTGCAGACAGTCAGTTACCTGAAATTTACATTGAAAACATCTTTCAAACAAGAGTTATTGGGTGTCTATTACATGGTAGAGACATAAGAATAATATAACTACAATTCTGCTGCCATTGAAGTTTTCATGGTATAATTTAGGAAAAATGTATGTAAACAAATAATGTAGAGATGAGATATAGAGCCATTGGTAGGATTTGATAAATGTTTGATGGGTAAATAAATGAGTTTTACAGAAATGAAGTGATCCAATCCTTGTTTGGGTAAGAGATCCCCAATTCATACATTATTGAAAATGAAATAAACTTTTAGACATTATTTTCTGATCTTCCGTTTTATATGTGAAAAACTAGAGTGATTTGGTACCAAGTGGTATTTCCTCTGTTAGTCCAGACTTAACTACAAAGAAAAACAAATGATAAACAATGACAAGAACAAAACCCTAGCAATCCTTTTAATCCCACGAGGGCTTTGTATGAACACCATCTTTTATTGTTGTTCTAATTATTTATATATGAAAGCAGAATGCACTTTGACACATCATACATATCTAACTTCTCATTCTTCTGGTTGTACATGATGTAGAGTTACACAGGTCATGTGACCACATATGCACATAGGGAAATAATGTTCAATTCATTCTACTATCATTCCTATCCTCATTCCCCCTCCCCTCCTTTCACTCCCCTCTGTCTAATCCAAAGTACCTCTATTCTTCCCTAGCTTCTACCCCCTTATTGTGAATTAGCATCCATATATCAGAAAAAAAAAATTGGCCTTTGGGTTTGGGGGATTGGCTTATTTAGCCTAGCATGATATTTTCCAACTCCATCCATTTATTGGCAAATTCCATAATTTCATTCTACTTTAAGGGTAAGTAATATTCCATTGTGTATACATACCATATTTTCTTTATCCATTCATCTTTCTAAGAGCACCTAGATTGGTTCCATAGCTTGGCTATTGTGAATTGAGCTGATGTAAACATTGATGTGGCTGCATTGCTTTAGTATGCTGATTTTAAGTCCTTTGGGTATATGCTAAGGAGTGGGATAACTGGGTCAAATAGTGGTTCCATCCCTCGTTTTCTGAGGAATCTCCACACTGCTTTCCATAATTGTTGCACCAATTTGAAATCCCACTAGCAGTGTACGAGTGTACCTTTTTATTCACATCCTTTCCAACATTTATTGTTGCTTATAGTCTGGACAATTGCCATTCTGACTGGAATGAGATAAAATCTTAGAGTATTTTTGTTTTGCATTTCTCTAATTGCTAGAGAAGTTGAATATTTTTTCATATATTTGTTGATAGATTATATATCATCTTCTGTGAAATGTCTGTTTAGCACCTTAGCCCATTTATTGATTGGCTTATTTTGGTTTTTTTTTTTTTTGGATTTATGTTTTTTTGAGTTCTTTATATATCTTGGAGATTAGTGCACTAACTGATGTGCATGTGGTAAAGATTTTCTCTCATTCTGTAGGCTCTCTCTACACATTATTGTTTCCTTTGCTGAAAAGAAGCTTTTTTGTTTGAGTCCATCCCACTTATTGATTCTGGAATTTATTTCTTGTGCTTTAGGAATCATGTTAAGGAAATCAGGTCCTAAGCCAATATGACAAAGATTTGGGCTTAATTTTTCTTCTTTTAGGCCCAGGGTCTCTGGTCTAATTCCTAGGTATTTGATCCACATCCTAGCTTCCTTTTGGTCATGTGGTGTATGAATTCCCTAACAAAGGGAGCTACCTTTATTCTTAGTTGTATCTTCCCATTACCTTTTCACCCCACATCAAAAAGTACAGAATGTAGAATACCTGCTGCCCAAGTGAGCCACAGTAAATGTTGTGTTTAATAGAATGAATAATTAAAATTGCTTATCTTCTTGCCCTCACTTCATGTCAATATAAACAGCTTTGTGTGTGTGTGTGTGTGTGTGTGTGTGTGTGTGTGTGTGTGTGTGCGCGCGCGCTGCTGGGGATTGGGGATTGAACCCAGGTCCTTTTGCATGCAAGGCAAGCACTCTACCAACTGGGCTACATCCCCAGCCCATAAACAGCTTTTTTGTCACTTGCTCTTGCTGGTAGTTCTGACTTGTTTTGAAATCAATGCATTTGTTTATTTTCTCCTTTATGAAAGAAGGATTAAAATCCCTAGTTGTATAAACAATATAAATAAAACGATATTAAGAAGAAGAAACATTACATTTGAAAAAAAAATGGATTAGACAACCATTTTCAGGGACCTGTGTTTCCAGTGACATCTCCAAAAACATAACTTCCTGTGCAGCACAGCACAACAATAATTGGGAGCAAGGTGTGTTACAGACCAAGGGAGTCAAGGAAATGAATAACATAAAGACCGATTCTCCAAAGCAAAGACTTTTTCTGAGAATAATAGGAAATTGCAATCTGGGACAAGCCTACCATGGCAGACCACAGATGCTTTCAAAGGGGTTGGGAGAAAGGAGAATCTTTGAAAAATAAGGCATTCCAGGTAAGCTATCAGGAAACAAAGAATATTGGTTACAATGGCTTGTTGCAGAAGTTGGCATGAGCTCATTGTAGATACAGCCATTATTAGGCAAGTGTCCTTATCCAAGCAGTTATCTGGAGTACTGAAATTTTGAGGAATTATTTGGATAGTTCCTATCTCATAGGCATGTGGTAAAGAACCCCTCCTCTAAGAGCATCTCTTCCATGGCCTCTGCCTTCATTATTTTTAGGGTTTGATATTAATGACTCCATTTTGATACTGATAACTTTCATAATATGCCAACAAAAGTTTTAAGAGGGAGGGAAGGAAGGAAGGAAGGAAGGGCAGAAATTATATATAATAATTTTCGCCAGGCATGTTGCACACCTGTAATCCCAGCAATTTGGGAGGCTGAAACAGGAAGATGGCCAACCTCAGCAACTTAGTGAGGCTCTAAGCAACTTAGGTAAACCGTGTCTTAAAATAAAAAATAAAAAGAATTGTAATGTAGTTCAGTGATAAAGTGCTCCTGGGTCTAATCTCTGGTACAAAAAAAAGAAAAGAATTATTTACAAATATATGAAGGTTGGGAGGCCTGTCTTTGTAAATTTAATAACAACTTTCTTTTGGTTGGTTGATTGAGGATAATTTTGATAGTGAGATGTTTATTTCCAGGATCAGGATTTCTAAATACATCAAGGAGGTCCAGCTGGTAGCTGGGATAAAGCATGAATGTCAGGAGCCCCAAGCAGCTGCTAAGGAAGGACCTGTCCTTTGCAAACTTTAGAAAAGGGAGAAAATTCTCACTGTCAGCATTCCCTGTTGGTCATTTACAGAGTATATCTGCCAAGTCAGAATGCTGACATAAAACCCAAATAATAAACAACATCCAATTCTTTCAAAGGATGTGGATTTATTCACAAAGGCATCTACTAGTAGATTCTTTTCAGTTCTAGGAGCCAAATTATTCACTCCTTATCTCCTGAAGGTAACTGAGGAGAGCTTCAAGTGGGGAAGATTAAAAAAAAAAAAGCCAAATGGAGGCTTCTTGGAAAAGCTCTTTGATACAACTAATTGTGATGCTCTGCTGGATAATTTGCTTGCTTCGAGTGCATGATTAATGGAATTATTATTCATAATTAGGAAATGCCCAGAGAGCAAAAAACATAAACAATATTCTGACTGCCTGTCAGTAATTATCAAGCTCACATTAATAATGCCCAGGAAATAAAAAGGTTCTGGCATTTTCTTTTAATTTTATTTAGGAATGCCATTTCTAACAGCAATTGAGTGCCGTGGGCAGGGTAGAGCCTGTGGATTATATCTACTTGAAGTGCTATTTCTCATGGCATCCCGTGCAGAGTACACAGAGGAGGCCAGTCAGATGTCATTGCTTAATTAATTAGGGCTTTTCTATGAGGATCCTTTGTAAATGATATCTTCCTCTTCCCTATCTCTACCTGAAATCACATGCACTACACCATAGGGGAGCCATTCTTCTCTGCCACTGAGGAATAATTTCATAGAGGAAACAAAATTGTAGAAATGGAATAGAATGGCATTAATGGCTTGAAGAATCACACTTGAGGACTTCTTAAATTCCCTTGAAAGGACATCTAATTAGTTTCATCTGAGAAGTCACAATGCCCAAAGCACCAAGTGAAAGGTAACATTTAGGCAATAGGGAAGTAATACAAGGAAGGGAGGAGGCCATGGTGGCTATGTTAATCAAGTAATCACTACTGAGGGCAATTAGTGCTCAATCCCACTAGAGACCTATGGCCTAGCTGTCGTTGGTTGGCCATTGCTTCTTGAGGTTACTAACCACTTGGAGTGTTTTATCCTGCCCCTTATAGACTCTAAGTTAGCTTCAAACAAAGCCCTGTCAGAGTAGGGAGTGTGCAGTAAGCTGACTTTCGCATATTGAGGTAAAGGAGGAGTGAAGGGGTAGGTTACTGTTTTACTCAGCTTTTGATCACTGTGATCAAAAGACATGACAAGAACAATAAAAAGAGGAAAAGTTTATTTGGGGACTCATGGTTTTAGAGGTCTCAGTTCATAGACATCCAGCTCTATTCCTCAGAGTCTGAGGCCAGGCAGAACATCATTGCGGAAGAGTGTGGCAGAGGGAAGCTGCTCACCAGGAAGGCTGGGAGGAGAGGGGGAGGGGGAGAGGGAGAGTAAGAGCTCAGCTCAACAAGGACAAAATATATACTCAAAAGGTACACCCCTAGGGATCCACCTCCTCCAGCCACACCCTACCAACCTTCAGTTACCACTCAATTAATCCCTATCAGGGGATTAATTCACTGATTGTGTTAAGACTACCATAACCTAAACTCTCAGGCACTATCTTATACATACTACTTTTGAGGGATACCATATATTTAAACCATAACAGTTACCAAGATTATTAGTTAAGGGGCTCAAACCAAAGGTGAAAAACGTCTAATCCCTACCTAGAACAATCTAGACCACTGATTCAGAAATCTTTTCTTTATTCTTGTTTTTAGTTGTTGATGGATCTTTATTTTATTTATTTATATGTGTTGCTGAGGATTGAACCCAGTTCCTCACACATGCTAGGCAAGCGCTCTACCACTGAGCTATAACCCCAGCCCCTGATTCAGAAATCTTTAATAGCTCCTCTTAGAAGGCCACTAAGCAAGTCAATATAGTTTCCCTGGGATTATCATATGGAATAGAGTTGGAGGCCAGATACAACATTTTGCAGAATATACTAGTATTTCTACACTGTATGACAGACACATACCTAATTTAGGAAATTTGCTGCTCATTAAGTTTCCCACTAATATCTCTTGGGCTCATTGGGAATTTTCAGTATGTGGCAATTTCTGAGCTGCATGCTTAGTGCATGGTAGAAGGCTATTGTTCTATGTCATGGTCCACTGCTTAACACAATATGCCAACAGCCAGAGGGATAGTTTTCTTTCTCACCGAGTCTCTCAGATGACATACTTTCCCAACATTATCATTATTGTCTCTGTAACTTGATTTTCTACCAGAGTTAGATCTTTGGAGAAAAACAGATTTTAGCTTTTCCCTAAGAAATGAATCTCAGTGGTGATATTAACAAGTTCAACTCAGATAAAACACTTTATTCTTATTGCTGCAAATATGTATCATTTGCATTATCTATAAACTTATTTTTCTCTGTAGTTTGAGAACATAGTTTTGGGATGACATATAGTTTTACAACAGATTTGCTAATATTTCAGTTACTAAAACATGAGTTTTATTTTAGCATTGTTTTATGAATGAAAAACAGTTAATTATGTCATGACAGGGGTATAGATCTTCCTTTATCATTTGTAGATCTTATAAAAGCTAAACTCTGGCAGGGATTTCTTTTTCTGATTTGTGATAATTTTGAAACTTTTGTGGGGGCAATGCTGGGGATCCAACTCTGGGTTTCACACATGCTGGGCAAGTACTCTACTACTAGGCTGGTACTGGAGATTGAACTCAGAGTACTTTACCACTGAACCATATCCCCATCCCTTTTTATTTTTGCTTTGAGATAGGGTCATAAAAGTTGCTTAGAGCCTGCTAAGTTGCTGAAGCTGGCCTTGAATTTGTGATCCTCCTGCCCCAGCCTCCCAAGTGGCTAGGATTACAGGAGTAAGTCACCGTGCCTGGCTGAAACTTTTTAATTATACCTAGTATGTTCTATGAAAATGAAAATGAAATATCTCCCACTGTTTTCATCCTGACAGGATTTCCAAAGAATAAGGACATTTTATTGCTTCAGTGCTATGTAGTTAACAACTTCAGATAACAAAACTAAGACATAAAAACATAAACTCAATTGTTCTAGGTCACAAAGTTTTCTTATCTGTAAAAAGAGAGTGATAATGGAACTTACTTTGTAAATTTATTATGATCTTAAATGAGTAAACACTGTAAACACTCTATGAAGCTCTGATAGAGTAAGATCTATACAATTGCTTTTCCAAATGAAATAGATAATTAGACCAGCTTTCTTCCTCTTCCTTATTTACATTTTTTTTGCTCTTACTCATATTAGACACAAAAAGAAACTACCAATTCTTCCACAAAGATGCAAGATCATTCATTTTTATATAGTTGTGTGCTTTATGACATCATTGAAACCTTCCTTGGCAACAATATGAAGGTATTGAATGGTATGTTAAATTGAAATGTGAATATTGTCCTTGACCAAGTAGCTGGATTTGTAAAATGGAGCCTTCCAGATTTGATTTATTTTCTCTGCTTTTAAATGCAGCCAGGTGCCTTAATGGAAAGAATACCTTAGGCTAGTCCCATTTAGTCATCAGTTGGCTTTGGTATATCAAGAATTCTCTCTGACTCTCAATATCTGTAGACCTTGAAAAACTCTCTGAGTACCCGTAAAAAGGACTTAGATCCCTCAGGAATAAAGTTCTGATTTACTCTCCCATTCAAATAAGAGGCTAAGTGCTTGTTCATGATGATGAAAATCTGGAGTTCTGATAAAACAGAAGGTGGTGAATATATTCCACCTTCAAAGTCAGGTAAAACAGCAGTCATAAAATTATTTAGAACGTCATAAGAGGTTACAATTGTCAAGGATTGAATTGTCAAGGATTAATGCTTTTACAGGGCTGGGGCCTTCTGGGAAACTGAAGTGCATGACTCCCCATATTCCCATGCCACACCCTTCATCCCAGTTCTTGCAATGAGGTCAGCAAGATTTTAGGTCTGTTACTCACAATTACAGGTATGAGTTTATTAGAAAGGATAGGAAATGGGAAAGGGGATATTCTCACAGGAAAGAGTGGATCTTCTCACAGAGGAGGTGCATGGTGTGTTCCTCCTGCCTTCTAGTTTAATTGGGAGTCCCAGGGAAATTTCCAGAATCCTCCCCAAGTCTACCTTCTGACTTTTGACTGAAAGCATAGGAATTGCATGGACTGCCACCAAGAGAGAATGGTATGGTGCTCAGAGTTAGTGTTTAAGGAAACTGAGTTCCTCTTTTTTGTCTCAGTTTTTTGCCCCCCTTAATCAGTTCATTACCCTTTGAATCACCCCCCCACCAAGTTTTCTTTGTGAGGGTTTTGATATTTTAGCTGTCAGGGTATTTGGGGGGGGGGGGATAGTTTTTATGATAAGGAAGGGCCACCTGGTAGTGTGTGACATGATTTCCAAGCAAGTTTTTCTTAAGGAGAAACTATGGCTAGGGGAGGTTTTAACATAACAAGTCTGCACCTTCCAGGTGCTTGCTTATCTGTCAGATGAGGCTCCCTGTGGTTTTCTGTTGCCCTTCACTGTCCTTCCCTGCTCACCCATTCATGGCTGACTAGCTACGAAATAATGCTATGCAAATTGTGCAAGTAGATTAGAAAGGTACAATTGACTAACCAAGTTTATGTACTTCTCCAGACTCTCTTGGACCTAGATGCCTCCACAACCACCTTAATAAGATGCTTTCATGGAAATATTTCCTAACACAGCCTCCCAGGGTGACCCCAGGCCTTCATGAGGACTCAGAGAAGGAACCACCACAGCTCAAACACCAAAGTCCTATAACCTATGGAAGCTATTGTTACTCATACCCCTTCCTCATTTAGATGATGTCCAGCATCATTAATAGGGGAGTCTGACTTTCCTAGTGGTTGCCTAGAGAAGCTCAGTAACACAACCTGAAGATTTCAGATGTTAATATTCTGTAGGGCAAGCTTGGACTAGAATGATACAATAAGCAAGAAGGTTCAATTTGATAAGTCCTGCTCTTTTTCTTCTTCTACAGACTCTTTTGAGGTGCAGTATCCCCATATAATTCTCAGGGGTTGGTCCATTGATCAATCAAATAGCTAACTTATGAAGCTGTGTTCAGTGTGATAATAAAGCATGTTGCACTTTTTCTTTTGTATCTGTTTTCTTTTTTGTCTTAATTCCTCCCCTCTCTCACCTCTTCCATGATATTTCACACTTCCCTCCATTTCACCCTCAATGAAATATGAGAATTTAAGCTTTGCTGCAAATTAGCTGTTTTCTAAGGAATCTGGACTAAGGTAAAGGTAATCTTTGTGCATGCATAAATTTAGGTTGTCTGTACAAGGAAATTCTGGGAAGATATGGAAAACTTCTTGTCAGAAAAACGAACTAGAAGTCAATAATATGAAAAATCACAGGAAGAAAAGAGGTGGTGCAAGATGCATGAAGTAGAAGATAAAGAAAACAAATACGGGTGGAAAGAAGTGGGAAAATTACTCACCAGATTTGAGCATTAAACTTCCCTTGAGATATTTCTTAAGAGAAAGGAAAGGTAATAAATTTGGAATATAAAGTGGAGAGTATTGTTGATAGAAAAAGAGATATAAAGTTCCAGAAGGAGCCAGGCTATCGGTAATCTCTCTTCCTTTCTGCCATAGTAATTTTTTAAAAGAATTCTATGTAGATGTTTATGTCAAAAACAAAAGCTGAAGCATGACTTTGCCTATTTACTTGAAAAGTGAATGAGAAGAAAAAACTGAGGTCAAAGAATATTCAAAATATCTCTTTAAGGGTTTTCAAGTTTATTTGAATTTTGGCTTAGAGACAGTAACAAGTTTAAAAGTTCTCTGGAGCCAGAGCACAAGTATAAATGCCTATATCTTCTATATCACTGATTCTCAAACTTTATTCTGAATTGGAATCAAGAGTTTATTAAAACCTAGCTTGCTGGACTCTGCATCCACAGTTTCTAATTTAGTACTTAGAGGCAGTACTGAAAATCCAAAATTAAAAAAAAAAAATTCCAGAAGATTCTGATGTTGCCAATCTGGGGACCAAACATTGGAAGAGTGACACTATGTTTGAGTCAAAAGATATATAATTTTAAAATTTATGATTATAAGAAATTCTGTCACTGAATATCCTACAGAGACTGTTAGAAGAACAAATTTGAAATTTAGAGCCAGGACTGTCTTAGGAAAATTTAAGTTGCACTGCTAAAAATCATTTTCCCACTTAGTTTCTTGAACATTTGAAAGTTAATTTTTAAAATAGGTGTTTCATAAATAGCTAGTGGTAGCGTTATTGTGCTGTAAGTAAGTGGTTCCATCTGGTAGCAGTTTTTCTGCTGCATAAGCATAAATTAAGCCTTTCTGGAGAGCAATATGGATGGGTTAGCTGAGTTATCTTTTGCCTTCCTTCTGTTCCATAGAAGAAAAAAAGTACTGAAGCATATATGTATTTCTCCCCACAATCCTTAAGACAAATCTGATGCCCTCAAGCATTTCTCTGAATATCTGCTGTTAGAAGTCAATGAGACATTGAAAAATTGCTGTTTGGATTATCTAATCAAAGTAAGAGTAGCCATATGATAGGGTAGAGTTTGTCTTAAAATACAGGCTATATAGGTTATGAGATGAATAGCTCTGTTTCTCCATAACTCAAAAGAGAGTTTGGTAAAAAGGGATTAGACCAGTGGCTTATATCTTGACTATACATTACAGCTTACAAAAACTCAAAAATCCTGGCCTCAGTTCAGATTCATTAAATCAATCTGAAGGTGAGACTTAGGCATCAGTTTTTTTTTTTTTTTAAAGCTCCACAGGTGCTTGCTCTGAGCAGACAGATTGAGAAGCAGTGGTCTAAATAGAAAACAAGTCATTTTTCCCACAGAAAGCATTATAAAGTCTGTTTCTAGCATCAACAGACTGCTATTTTGCATGAAGGAAGGCAATCTTTGACTCTTCCCTGAAATAAAATGTGTGTTTTCTTAAATTGAGACATTTTCACTAAATTTATTGAGACTTGAAAAATGTTGAAAATCCATTTTCATTTTCATAATGACATTAGTCATAGAATATAATCAAAGACTGAATTGAGGCAAATTATATTCCATTCTGGTATAATTATGTCAAAATGAACCCCAATATTATGTATAACTAATGCACTAATAAAATAACTAAAAAGACAATAGAGCATCTATCCATTAATTCTAAAACAGAAAATTCATATGCAGGCTTTTATATTTAAAAGCTAGTAACCATACAGACTGGAAAGTTACATTTGAGAATTTGGAATTTGGAAATGGTAAGAGGCTTCATATTCAGGCTTACAGAAATTCCTAGGGGTTGAAGAATAAAAGAAGCAATGGAATAAAAGGACAAATCAGTGGAGACTTGAAGGAGCAGGAAGGTCCTTCAACAGAGTATCCAGTAAGAAGGGAATGACAGTGTAGCAAATCACCACAATACTTGAACATTGTATAATTACACAGAAATCCTGTTAAAGTTGAATCATCAGCATTTAACCATCCAACCTCTATTTTCAAGGCACCTTGAATTGCCTGGACCAGACACTGAGCGAACATTTGAGGAAGGCTCCCTTTCACAGTGGCCATCATTTTGCAAGGGGACATTTAGATGAGACTAGTGGGAACATGAGGTTAAGAGAATAATTCTATAAAATGGGCCCACTATGCTGACCTCTCACATGCTTTCTTTGCCAAAAAGTAATCTGCCTGCAGCCCCGCCTTGCCTAGGTCAGGCAATTGGTGTAGATAATTGTTATGGTTTGGATGTGAAGTGTACAAATTATATTCCATGCTGGTATAATTAATAATATAAGGTTTGGAGGAGAAATGATGGGGTTGTGAGAGTCTTAACCTAATCAGTTAATTGATCCCTGGTGGGATTAACTGAGTGGTCATTGAAAGCAGGTGGGGTGTGGCTGGAGCAAGTGGTTAATTGGGGGGCAGGGCCATGGGGTATATAGTTTGTATCTGGAGCAGGAGTCTCTCTGCTTCGTGTGGCTGCTTCCCTCTGCCACCCTCTCCTGCTATGATGCTCAGCTCCACCTCAAGCCTCAAGGAATGGACCCGGCCTTCTATGAACTAAGACCTCTGAAACCGTGAGCCCTCAAACTTTTCCTCTTCTACAGTTGTTCTGGTCAGATCTTTTAGTCACAGCAGCACAATAGCTGATTAAATGGTTGATAGGGGTTGAGAGAGGATGATGACTGGTTATCCCTGGTTATCAAACAGAGGAAACTGGGTTGTTAACCTCTGCAATTGTGCTCCTGGGCTAACAATTAATCTTTGTGTTCCTGCTCTTAGGCACATCCACAGAGAAAAAATAAAAGCTGGGGCTGGGACTCAGTAGCAGAGTGCTCACCTAGCATGTGCAAGGCCCTGGGTTCAATACTCAGAACCACATAAAAATAGATAAAACAATGGTATTGTGTCCAACTGCAACTAAAAAATAAATATAAAAAAGAGAAGTCAATAATTAAGAGAGGGTCTCTGGGGTCTATAAAAAAGCAAGACATACCCCCTCCCATGGACACCAGTTCTGGGGACTCATCTCTTCAGAAAAGTCTATCTCTGTCCTTTTCTTAAATAAAACTTGCTTTCTGTGCTTGCCTCAATGTTTCCTAGATGCTTAACCTTCAACATTGGGGAACAAATACCTGTTCCTGATCTCTAAGACCAGTCTCAATTTCAATTTTACCCAGACTCTCAAGCAAACGTGATGTATGTTCATGTCCTTAGGTATCTTGTGGTCTACCCCCAAATTCTTTGCTATAGTTACTTCCATATACCCATTGAAACTTCTCAGAAATCTATTGGCCTATAAATATAAAATGTGTGGCTCTTAAGTGAAAATTGTAGTGATGAAAGACAGAAATCAGCACCTATACTTCAAACCACCTATGAAGTATAAAGGCAGCCAGAGAGTCCTCTGAAACCAGGCAAAAGCAAGGTACTATCCTTCTTATTTATCATTTGCAATCCCTCCACCTTCCAAAGAGAGATCTCAGATGAATCATTGGTTAGATGGCATAGAGGAGATTTCCTGAATAAAAGGATACATATTCAAATTCTTAGTTTGTCATAATGAAGGCCCTCTCCAAAAAAAGGTGGGTGGCTATAGAGCAAGATCAGTGTTAGGAGATCCAGTTTGGGGACATGGCTGGGACTAGTATGGCTGGTGTGACTAAATATTAGACACTATGGTATCCTGTGGTTGGTGATGTGGCTGGTTTCCAGAAAGAAATAACAGAAATAAAGATGTTTAATGATATAAAGTTTGCAATTTCATGGATGTCTGACCATTTTAGGCAGCATTGTGACCTCCCCTCTTTTTTTCAATAGCAAACTCTGATTTTTATAAAAAGGATTTCATTAGTCATTAATAGTTGATGGATATTGAATCTAAAAATATTGACACTATTTCCATTCTGATGACTATCCTAAAATTACAAAATAAAAGCTTCATCTGTTTTAAAACAATTGAAGTTGCCAGTATGGATTACAAATTAATTTTAAGAGGAGAAATTTCACAAATCACATCCCCTAGAAAGTTGTATGCTTTACTTTAAAAAAAAGGAGGTGGGGGATATTAGTGTTATGTAAGGAAGACCCATATCTCCAAGATTTTATGCAGAAAAAAATGACAAATAACACAAATAGAAAAAAGTAAAACCAAAAGAATTGTATAAGTTTAGCTAAAACTAATAAATGGAGACTTGAGAAAGAAACATAAAAGACTGGAAAAAAATCATTTCTGAATTATATTTGCAGGAAGTAGAATAAGAAAAAGTTGTGGGCTCATGTTATAATAGACTATGGGAAAATATCTTCATCTCATGTTACTTATGTTTTCTCCCATCAAGTGGCATGATTTTTTTAAAAAATTTAAAACAAGTTTGTCTTTAAGGGAAATTCCAGGCCATAAGTTGGTGAAATGTTTCAAGGAGAACAGTTCCTAGTTGGGAGTTATGTTTTTAGAGTGCTTATCATTATTTTCAGATATAATCTCTTTTTAGTGCATTTTAATTGTGCAGAGTAATAGGTTTCATTGTGGCATACTTGTAATTCAAATAACATACTTTCATCATCTCCACCCCCATTGCACTTCCTTTCATCAACCCTTTTCTCTAATAGTCTCCCTATTACTTTCATGTCCTCTTTCCCCCCCTAGTTTCCATCCATCTGAGGAAAAACATACTTGTCTTTTTTGAATCTCACTTACTTTGCTTACCATTATGATCTCCAGTTCCATCCATTTTTTTTCCTGCAAATGACAGGATTGCATTTTTTACACCTGAACAATACTCCATTTTGGACATGTACCACATTTTCTTTATCCATTCACTCATTGACTGGCACCTAGGCTGGTTCCATGACTTGGTTGTTGTGAACTATGCTGGGATAGACACGAGTATGAAAGTATATCTATAGTGTGCTGATTTTAATCCCTTTGGGTACACATTCAGGAGTGGTATATCTGGATAATATGGTAGTTCTATTTTTAGTTTTTAAAGGGTCCTCCGTACTGATTTCCATTCCTACAAACAGTGTACAAGGGTTCCTTTTCCCCCTGGCATCCTCACCAGCATTTTATTATAATAATAATAATAATAATAATAATAATTATTATTATTATTATTATTATTATTATTATTATTATATTTGTATTCTTGATGATGACCATTCTGACTGAGGTGAGATGCATTCTTAGTGTGGTTTGATTTGCCTTTCTCTGATATCTAAAAATGTTGAACTTTTTTCCATATAAATATTGTGCTTCTTTTGAAATGCTTTTCCACAAGAAACCTTCATGGCTCCTTGCTTTCTTCCTTCATGTGTTTACTCAAAATCCCATTTCAGTGAGGACATTCCTGGTCTCTAAACTAAAATTCGGCTCACTGTACTAAAACTTTATACTTCCCTCTTATTTTTTTCTGTTTAGCTCTTAAATCATTGCCTAATACACTATATATATATATATATATATATATATATATATATATAAACTTTTTAATCTTAATTGTGTGTCTACTCCACCAACATGTAAGCACCATAAACTTTGTGTTTGTTCTTTGCTGCATTCCCAATGATAAGAATCATGCTTGGCAAAGAGTTAGCAACCAGTGCATATTTGTTGAGGGAATGGAAGAAAGGGTAAAATTCTGTAATGGAACCAGCCTTATCTTTATGTATCTCTTGGAGTCTGGCAAAATGCTAAGCACTTTGCATGCTAACCTATCCATAATTCCCTGTAACAGCTTTCCCTACAGGGATTATCTCCATGTAACAAGTTAGGAGATTCAGGCTCAGAAGTCCATAATTTGTCCAAGATCCCACACCAACACTAGTCCAAGATAATGTTCATGAATCTAAAGCTCCACTGTTGCCCAACTCACTAAATACAAGGCACATCCCACCTTATCCATTGTCCTCAACATAATCAAAGGGGTGAGACATAAGTCTCTTAGAGTGAACTGGTTCGTTGACTGACTGTTAAAGTGGAAGGACTGAATGCATTTTTCAGCAAGAATTTGGTAGATTTTACTTGGTACTGCACCTTAAGGAGGTCAGGACCTCTGAGTTGTCATGGCAACAGAGAGCAGCTGCTCAAACTCATTTCCTGTGGAGTGATAATCCCTTCTTTCCAGTTTTAGCTGAGAACACATCTGGTAATTTGTTATGATATATTTGTCACCAGTACTACTGGTTCTATTTAGACCCATGTCTGACTTTTTCTTTTCATTTTAAAAGTTAGTTAATCATAGCACAGAAATTTTGGAAAAGATAAAACTAATTCATAAGAACCCACTACAACATAACATCATTATCATGGTTCTTTTTTATTATTGAGCTATAATTCACATATAATGAAATTCATCATTTTAAAGAGTACAATTTATTGGGCTTTAGTAGAAAGTATGTATATAAGGTTTTGAAATCAAAACCAGTATCTGATTGCAGAACATTGGGTATAGTGAAACATTGGGTATAGTGAATGGGGAATGGTTGCTATGCTCTTTAGCAACCATTCCCCATTCTTTACTTACCCTGCCCCTGCCATGGTGAATCTAGTTTCTGTGTCCACATATTTTTCTCTTCTAGACATTTGTTATAAATGGAATCATATAGCATGTTTTATTTTGTGACTGACTTCTTTCACTTAGCATAATGTTTTCAAGGTTAATTCAGTTATTAGTATTTTATTCTTTTTGATTAACAAGTGATAACAACAACAAAAACAACAAAGGATTTATCAGGGATAACCCAGGGGTGCTTAACCACTGTGCCACATCCCAGCCCTTTTTTTGTATTTAGAGACAGAGTCTCACTGAGTTGCTAAATGCCTTGCTAATTACTAAGGCTGGCTTTGAACTCTGGATCCTCCTGCCTCAGCCTCCCAAGTTGCTGGGATGACAGGCATGTGCCACCGCATTGGGGCTCAAATGATATATCTTTATAATGGATATACCACATTTTATTTAGTCATTCATCAGTTGATGCACATTTTGAGTTGTTATTCATTCTGATGTTTATTTTTTGAGAAAAAAATTCCAACTCCATCATCTACTAGCACTTTGGCCCTGGAAAAATTTCTTAACATTTTTGAGAAAATAAACCTCTTCAACTCTCAATGATACTAATAATTATTATTTCATAATTTCTTGTTTTTATTTTTGAGGATTAAATAATATAAAATATGCTAAGACTCTGGTGCTTTCTATAGAGTTCCTTATTTTTCTATATGTTGTTCCCTTCCCTGCCACTGCACAGATACCACCATCCCTAGTTAGCACACTTAAAGGTACATTTAAAATTTTTAAATTTTAGAAATAACATATAACCAATATATAAAGGTTGAAACTCTCCCCTTGGTTTTGGCTTACCCAAATGCCAATTTCTAAAGGTTTTGTCTCAGAGCAATATATCACTTAAAGCTCATAGGCCAAATTTGCCTACATTGGATTCAGAATCGCCATTCCCTGGATTTATTTGGATACACAAATATCTCCTGCCTCTGCTCTGTATTTAACCTCCTCAAAAACTCTGAAAACTGTTATACTATGGCAGTCCTTTACTAGCTAGTTGAATTTCAATGTTTTTGTATCCTCATCTATAAAATGCAAATGATCATAAACATAAGCTCATTTTTTAATTTTTATTTTTGGTACTGAGCATTGAACCCAAGTTTTAGGCAATTCATAGTTACCTACTTAGAATATATTCCCATATTTCTAATTTATGAATATATTCCCATATTTCTAATTTATGAATCAAAATGTAGGTATATTTTTAAGTATTTTGTTATACATCATTAAATTACCTTTCAGAGGGTTTGCATCAACAATGAGTAAATGAGAAATTTCAGCATAAACAAAATATTGGATAATTTTATAAGCAAAAATTATCTGATAAATGTGTATATTTATACTATCAATTAAAATAAAATGAAATAATATCTAATTGTTGTATTATTCTGTGGTGCTTTGTAACTAAATTTGAACTTCCCCCTGTTTTCTTCTAAGAGTATTAGAGATTAAGTACTTATATTAAGGTTTTTGATCCATTTTGAGTTGATTTTTATGAATAGTTTAAAGGAAGGGTACAACTTCATTTTTTTTTTTTGCATGTGAGTATTCAATTTTTTTCCAGAATTATTTTCTTAAAATACTGTATTTTCTTACTTATTGATCTTGGAACTTTTGTCAAAGTTCATTTGGCCATATATATGAGGATCTATTTTGGATGCTTCATTATTTTCCATTGGTCTATATCACCTGTCTGCATGCCAATACCATACTGTATTGATTACTGTGGATTACTGTAGCTTTGTAGTAAGTTTTTGCTTTCTTGGTACTAGGGATTTAACCCAGGGATGCTTTACCACTGAGCTACATCTGCAGCCCTTTTTTTAAAAAAATTATTTCTACTAATTAGTTATATATGACAGTAGAATGCATGTTGACACATCATACATAAATGGAGTATAACTTCTCATTTGTCTGGTTGGATATGATGTAAAGTTACACAGGTCACATAATCATATATGTACATAGGGTAATAATATCCAATTCATTCTATTGTTCCTACCCCCATATTCCCTCCCCTCCTTTCACTTCCCTTGTCTAATCCAAAGTACCTCTATTCTCCCCTAGCACAACCCCTCCCCCTCACATATTGAGAGTTAGCATCCACCTATCAGATAAAACATTTGGCCTTTGGTTCTTTGGGATTGGCTTATTTTGCTTAGCATAATATTCTCCAGTTCCATCCATTTACCTGAAACTTCCATAATTTCATTCTTCTTTAAGGTATCTGAAGCCCTTTTTAATTTTTAATTGAGAAAAGATCTCACTAAGTTGCTTACGGCCTCACTAAATTACTGAGGCTGGCCATGAACTTGTGATCCTCTGTCTCAGCCTCCTGAGTCACTGGGATTATAGGCATGCACCATCATGCACAGCTTGTAATAAGTTTTTAAGTTAGGAAGTCTGAGCTTCTGGGGCACCTCATGTGAACTATAACAATCAGTTCCTGGCCCTGGTAATCCTTCTACCTGATCAATTTCCAGGGGATTTAATAGCCTCATTTCATACTGATATATAGAAGCCAGGGAAATAACCAACTGTGTGAAAAGGCTCATGTGTAGTAGGGGAGAGGCTTATTTAATCTTTTTTTTTTTTTTTTCAGGATTGGTTTGGCTCTTTAGGCTCCTTTAAAATTCCATGTGAATTTTAGGATGGATTTTTTTGTTTGGTCAAAAAAAAGTCATTGTAGTTTTGATAGGAATTGTGTTGAATCTATAGATATATTTGGGTAGTGTTGTTATTTAATATTTAGCCTCCCCATGTTTGTGAAATAAGAAATTGCTTTCTACTTATTTATGTCTTCAATTTCTTTAACATTCTCCAGTTTTCAATATACAAGTCTTTTGCTTCTGTGATTAAGTTCAAGTATTTCATTCATTTTGATGTTATTATAAAAAGAATTGTTTTCTTATTTTCCTTTTGGACTGTTAATTATATAGAAATGCAACTGAATTTTGTATATCTATTTTGCATTCCTCAACTTTGCTGCACTTATTTCTTTGCTAAGAGCCACAGCCAAGTAATATGATGCATGGCACTTTTGGTTGTAAGGTGATGTCAGCTAGCCATTGAGATGATATGATTATGTTAAGATTTGTATTCATATGGATATTGGACTCCTGCTGTTCATCTCAGCCTGCTACGGACTCCTGGAGAGTTCCCATTGGTTGGGAAGTACAGTAGGAGGGAATTCCGGGGGAGGAACTTGTTCCCGGTTCCGGGAGAACGCACCTGCCCGCGTGGTGGACCGGCTTCTCCCTGGACGTGTACGGGAGTATTGGCGGCATTTTCAAAAATAAAGTTTTGTTCCTGCTTGAGTGGCTCATGATTCTGTGCCCAGCCAGATTGCGGCATTTCTTAACCTTAAATATTTCACAAAAATATAGCTTTCTATATATAATATCACCTCACCTGCTGAGAGATATTATTTTACTTCTTAATTTCCAGTTTATATTCCAGTTTTTATTACCAGTTTATATCTGTTTATATTGCCTTATTGCACTGGCTAGAATTTTCAATTACATGTTGAATATAAGTGGCCAAAGTGGGCATCCTTGTTTTGTTCCCAGTATTAGGAAAAACCTTTCAGTTTTTCACCATTAGATATGATAGATATGAGGTTTTCTATAGTTTCTATCATATTAAGTGTCTCTTCTATTCCTAGTTTGTTCATTGCTTGTAAAAAGAAAGGATATAGAATATTGTCAAATACTTTCTGTATCAATTGAGATAAACATGTGAATTTCCTCTTTTATTTTATATTGATTGCATGTTGAACCATCTTTGCTTTTCAGGAATAAATACCAACTGGCTATCATGCATAATTATTTTAATATGCTACTGAATTCTGCTTGCTGGTATTCTTTTTAAGATTTTTACATCAATATTCTGAAAGAAATTGGTTAGTAGTTTTTCCTTTCTTGTGGTATCTTTTTGTTAGAATGAAGTGTTTTTTATAAACACTTTTTTTGGGAAGTGTTTATAAAAGATGGGTAGTTTTTTAAATATTTGATAAAATTCACCAGTAAAGTCCTCCATGAATTGTTTTGAGGCTTCGATTGCTGATTTAATTTCCTTACTGGTTATAGATCTGTACAGATTTTTCTAGATTTTCAAAACTCTTTCTTGGTAGCTTGTGTGTTTTGGAATTTTTCCATTTTACCTACCTTATCCAATTTGATGACGTAAAATTTCTCATAGTATTTTATAATCTTTTTAAATATTTGTAAAATTAATAGTATTATCCTCACATTCATTTTTGATTTTTATTAATTTGAGTCTTCTCTATTTCATTCTTAATCCAACTAAAGATTTGTTTATTTTGTTGGTATTTTCAAAGAATCAGCTTTTAATTTTGTTGGTTTTATGTCCTTCCTTGAATCTTTATTCTTTCTTTCTTATGGTATTTTTTTATTTTAGTTTGCTTTTTCTAGTTCCTTATGATGTAAAGTTAGGTATTGATTAGATATCTTTCTTGTGTTAGGATTTGCTTATAGCTGCAAATTTCCTTCATAGAACTACTTTTACTGCTTTCTCTTTTTGTTTATTGTGTTTTCAATTCATTTGTCTGAAGGTATTTTTTGTTTTCGCTATTATCTTTTTAAACCATTGGTTGTTTAAGAGTATAATGTTCAAGTCCCAGGTATTTGTGAATTTTCCAATCTTTTAGTGAATTCTATTTGAGATCAGGAAAAAAAATGTGATTTTAGCCTCTTAAAATTTGTTACTCCTAGTTTTGTAGCCGAACATATGGTCTTTTCTGAATAATATTCCATGTGCATTCTGCAGTTTGGAGACAGAATGGTCTTTATGTGCCAGTAGTAATATTTTAAACCTTCAAAATTCAAACTTTTACCTTTGATAAATATGTTTCTCTTCGGGACCCTTCTCTGTCCCCTTTACACACTAAATTTCTATATGATGGTTGTTCTGAGCTATATTAAACATTCATGGTCTATGTTAAATCTAATTTGATGTTAGAGCACAGTTTGTATTGTAGAATTTAATGGTCTTTGGTGGAACTACATAAATTTTCCCTGAGGATTTTCAACATTGCCAAATCATTTTTGTCTGGTATATTGCTCATTTCTCAGCATGCTGGATGCTGGAGTTTTGCCCTGCAGCAGCTGAGTGCCATCAATAAAGACATATGCCTTACAAAGAAGCTGAAAAAAAGAGTTCCCTCCAATTATGGCTTTCAAATTCCTCAGGGAAAAATGAACATACAGTTGAGGTGTAATTCATAAAAGACAACAAAGTTTTTCCAACTCAGACTTGTTCCTAGAGCAGTGACTGGCATCTGAGGAGGAGAACTTGCTGACAAAATGTGAATCTCATTACCTCTGCATTAGAGAAGCAGATGTGTTCCCCACATTGCTTATAAATAGGAGTCCACCAAATTACATAACATTAAGCCCAAGTTCAGGGTACTTTAGCCGTTGTAAACAGAAAAATTATGGTCTTTCTATCATCAAAAAATGTGTAACTAAAAAAGTTTCATGATGAAGAGAAAATTCTCTTAATGACTGTTTGTATGTTCTTTTGTATGACTTGTCAGTATGCCGTATACATAAATTGTTAACCATATTTATTTTTCCCAGAACACAACCGTTCTTTTCATGTAACCCATATTTTCTCACCTTCATACAATTAAACTACTGTTATTCTACTTAAATTGAAGTGCAAAATATATGAAAAAGAGAAAAACTAGTGAGAGCATAAAGAGTTTGAAACATGAGGGATAAATCACATATTTAGTCTTCTCTTTGTAACTGTCTTGTCTTAAATTCCTCAGTCTTGGTGGATTTTAGGTCCTCCTCTTTAAAATACTCATTGTCTAATGAACCTCACAGAATTATTACAAAATTTTTGTTGGTAAAACATATATAAGCATATAATATGGCTTCAAAAATTAGTCATTTAGTATTCATTCTAAAATCGTCTTTAAATGACAATTTTTTTATTCCCACATCCACATTGACTAGGACATGACACAGGCTTCCTGTGCAACTTTAGACTTAGTTCATAATTAAGACACATCACTCAAGGAGGTAGAAACAAGCAAAGTAATAATATATTTTAAAAGAACAGATAAGTTAAATATGCACAGTTACCATTTCGGTATTTTGGGAAAGCTAACCTGAGAGTAGTCAAATGGCTATTAGTGTAAATTATATTAAATTAATTATATTAAATTATATAATATATAATGTAAATTATATTTAATTATATTAAATCACCCATATTTGGATGATATTGACCTATACAAGTGACATTTTTTATAGTTTGGCCTAATATCATTTCAACTATTCTCATAAAATTTAAATTGTTTCAGGTATACTCTATCCAATGCGCCCTATTATACTTTTTTGGGGGGTGTGGGGTTGAACCCAGGGGTTCTTAACCACTGAGCCACATCCCCAGCTAGTTTTGTATTTTATTTATAAACAAGGGCTTGCCAAGTTCTTTAGGGTCTCGCTAAGTTGCTGAGGCTAGCTTTGAACTTGCAATTTTCCTGCCTCAGCCTCCGAAGTCTCTGGAATGACAGGTGTGCATCACCATGCCTGGCTCCCTATTATACTATTTTAAAAGCACAATAAAAAGAACTGTGGTAGAACTATGAGATCCACAGCTGAAAAATAATTATAACTTTATAGCTCTGTGAGTGTTCTTGTGTGGATCTTTCAATAACAGTGTAGGGGCTGGGATTGTGGCTCAGGGGTAGAGTGCTTGCCTAGCACGTCCAAGACCCTGGGTTTCATCCTCGGCACCACATAAAAATAAATAAAATAAAGGTATTGTGTCCAACTACAACCAAAAAATAAATATTAAAAAATAGTATGATTTTTAAAATAAATTTCCAAAAGTCCACTTATATCACTTTCAATCTGTTATTTAAACATTATTTAAATATATGCATTTTAGGTAGCTGCAAGGAACTAGTGCAGGTATGCAGAAGATAGGCATTCTGTGCCTGCTGAGTTTCTTTCAAAAACTTAGCATTTCCCCAGCCCACCATGGTGGACGATATTGATTTCACTACCAGAGATTTGGGGGCTTCCAGCACTTATCTTATGCACTGCTTGGCCCTGAGCAAAAATGACTTTGTGGTGCTCAAAGGACGACAATGCAAAATAGTGGAGATGTCAACTTCCCAAAGTGGAAAACACGGTCATGCCAAGGTATACCTTGTTGGAATTGATATTTTCACAGGCAAAAACCATGAAGATATTTGCTCTTTTGTGTGTGCATGTGTGTGTGTGTTGTGTTGCTGGGGATTGAACCCAGAGCCTTGTGCATGCAAGGCAAGCACTCTACCAACTGAGTTATATCCCTAGCCCAAGATGTTTGCCCTTCTACTCACAATATGGATGTTCCAAATATTAAGAGAAATGATTATCAACTGATATACATTCAGGATGGTTACCTTTCCCTGCTGACAGAAACTAGTGAAGTTCATGAGGATCTTAAACTGCCAGAAGGTGAACTAGGCAAAGAAATAGAACAAAGTACAATGCAGTTGAAGATGTTCAGGGATCTGTCACATGTGCAGTGAGTAAAGAATATGTTGTAGCCATAAACCCCTGCAAATAAATGGGGTCATCAGGCATGAGCAAACAGTTTAGGTCTAGATCAACTGCAGTTCCAAAGTTTGGTTCTAAGTTGTCACCAAAGCTATAGCCTTCATAAGCAACCTCATTTTTTAAAAACTCTTTTGAAATTGTGCTGGTTCATTTTGCAGGTAGTTGGTAACTTGAAAAAAAAATCAAGATATATAATTCTCTTTAAAAATTATTTTTGTGTCTTTCCTATAACATTCCTGTGGTTTTCAGGATGGGAGTCCAAGAAACATAAAGCTTCAGCAAATGTGATTTGTCTGAGCAAATCATTCCTTAATTTTAACAAAATGATTAGTAAGCTAGGGTTTTAAAAGAGATAATGTAACATTTGGTGGTATTGAAATACCACATTTAAGTTGAATTGCTCTGCATTAATCTCAGGCTTAATGTCATAGAACACATAGATTATGGATTAAAATAGTTTTAGCCTGTGTGTAGCAAACACAATTTTTTTTCAAACACAAATCTTTAAACAAAAATCAAAAAGCATCATGGGGCTAGGGTTGTGGCTCAGAGGTAGAGCTCTCGCCTACCATGCATGAGGCACTGGGTTTCATCCTCAGCACCACATAAAAAAACAAAATAAAGATATTATGTTAAGAAAAAAGCAGCAGTTACCTTGCTGGCTGTGTGGAATGATATATATTACCTAGGTCATACCATTCTTTGCCACACTGTTGGTAGACTTAAACCTTACATGGTGGTTTTAGTACTTTCTTGTCATTGACAGCAGGATATTGAGTGAAAATGAGCAAATCAGACTGCAAAAAAGAAAAAGGACAGTGGCAAAGGAGATTGGTAAATTCTAGGTTTTGACTTGAGACCTCTGTAATGAGCAT
The DNA here is from genome assembly GCF_052094955.1 of Ictidomys tridecemlineatus. Classification (NCBI taxonomy): domain Eukaryota; kingdom Metazoa; phylum Chordata; class Mammalia; order Rodentia; family Sciuridae; genus Ictidomys; species Ictidomys tridecemlineatus. The sequence continues at coordinate 97,360,307 of NC_135493.1, read as the reverse complement.
AAAAAATAGAAAGTAGCTTTATATAAATGCATTTTAACAGAAAGCTAGTGAGATTGAATTTAAAACAATCTAACCACCAAATGGCATTTTTAAATCGGGAAACAGTTAGTCGACATGGAATTCTTTCTAACTGTGAAAAATGTAGTATAAATCTTTTTCTTTTCCATATCCATTCCTTTTCTCACACACAAATAGATTCTTTATAAATTTCTTGTGTTTTTTTTTTCTATACAAGTACTTGTGCATGGTCTGTTATCCTACAAGTGATGAATCTCAAACATTTTGACTGAAAACATGTACACAATTATACCAATTGCTTCCATGGAGACTCATAAACAAAGTTTCCTTTTGGGAGCTAAGGGTCTCAGTACACCATTTTGTACCATCAGACAATGGTTTCCTTGCAATGAAATTTTGCAAATCCCCATCCCCTGGTATCATATGTTGATGAAGTTCAGGTCCACTTCCAATAATGACATTAATGCCTTTGATGCACACACCCGCCCCCTCGCTCCATGCTCACTCATAAACATTTGCTCAGCTGTCAACCAATCCTGGGGCTTGTGTCTGTATGTTTATTACAATGTCCAGCTCTCTCCTCCCCAACTAGCTCGGTCTCTTAGACCAGAGACTTTAAGGCTTAGAGTCATGAAAAAAGATTTAACTTATTGGTAGAAAAGAATAAGCCATAAAATAGTAGATTCACTGAGAACTTAACTATTCATTAATATTGACTTAATGCAACATGGGGGTGAGGATCTAACACAAACTCATTAACTGATACATATACTTTTTATCAATATTTTTAATCTATATTTTATTAACTTCTACCATAACGGGTATGTGGAAGCATTTTGAGATTGATATTTTTATATTACCTGAACTGTGATGATGGCTATATGAGTATACATACAGCTGTCAAAACATGTCAAACTGTATATTTTAAACAAATGCTATGTATTTCATGCCAATTTCACCTTACTAAAACTATAAAAAAAAAGAAATGCTACATAACCTGTCAAAGATGGCACAGACAGAAAACAGTATTTTTATTTTTTCACCTCTGAAAGACATTTTCTTCCCAAAGCACCATGCAGCAGATTCATGGGGACAAAAGTCATAGCCTTGCTGGAATGAAGGGAAATGGAGTAAAAAGGAAAATACATACATAATTTTGTTTTCCTTAGGATCTTTTTTTTTCAGGAGCTCCTATTTTATTTTTTTTAAACTTTTTTTTATTGGTTGTTCAAACCATTACAAAGCTCTTGACATATTTCATACATTAGATTCAAGTGGGTTAGCTCCTCCTCATGTGCAAGGAAAAATAAAGCCAATGTCATTGTTTTTGAAAAATTTATTTTCTCCTGGTCTAATTAAAAACTATGGTCTTAAATGAAAAGAATTATATTCCTTAATGATTTGGAGATTTAGAGAAATTGGAAAGCAATTTGCTTTCTGGAATTGACTTATGTTGTTTTTTCTTGTCAATTCTGCAGGCCACAACATATTTGTTTGATAAAGAACATGAATTCATTGGGTTTGGAGCTCTGTGGCTGTTAACTTTCAAAACCGCTCCCTTAGCATACAAGTTCAATCAGTATAAAAAGCACAATGAGGCATGAAATTGTTATGTTGCATTATCCAGTAATATAATTTATTCTTTGAAACACCTAAAAATGAACAAATACATTTCAGAGGCTCGAGAACATGTATTCTACACTGTAGGCTAAAATTAATTTAGCATGACTAATAGTTTCAAAATTATACTGGACAAGGAAATATGTTTAGATGGCATAAAGTTTAAGACATTATGAGGAAATAGTACTATACAGAAGGCAATAATAATGGGCAGATATCGAGGAGGAAAGTAATGAGAATTAAAATGTCACTCTGAATACCATGAAAATGGGGGAGATGGTATTGTATTCTTAGCTAGAAATTGCACCCATTTATACTGAGGATAGCAATATGCATCTCTCCTATCTTAGTGGTTAAAAAATTGCTATGAAATTAAGACCTTTTTTTTCTTTTTTGTCTGTACCAGGAAGATTTTTTCCATTCCATGAGTCCTTTTCTTTCAAATATGTACTAATAATACAGTTTAAACATTGGTTTTAAAAAATGAATTGTCAACATCCATCATTACCTCTAGGAGTCTTCTGAAGAAAGGCTCAAAATGTGTTTTCTTTATTGGATGAATGCATCAAATAATATTATTAAGCTTCTTTATTTTTTCCTTTACTATTTTAGTACAGTGGGATTTTTTTCCCCCTGCTGGTATCATTTCATTGGTAATTAGTGGTGCTTAATGACATCTTTATTCACCACCCCCCTTACCATCTCTCATAAACAGAGAAATGTAATTAGCAATTTGTGTTTAATAATCCATGTTTTTAAAATTTGCAGTGGGTAAGAATTTGGTTTATTGTTTTACTTGGTTTGCCTACAAGATCTCTCCTAAATCCTCACCAAAGGAGGAAAAATAAGGCAAAGATAATTCATTTCTGGTTCTAAAGGGACCAAAGCATGTATGGTGGAAGGCAGTTTTAGATCTTTTTTAAAATTAGTTCTTTGCAGTTGTACATGACAGTATAGTATAATTTGACATATTTATACAAACATGGAGTATACCTTATTCTAATTAAGATCTCAGTCTTGTGGTTGTACATGATGTAGAGATTCACTGTGGCATATATTTCCTATGGTGTACATAGGTAAGTCAAGACAGATTCATTCTGTTATCCCCCTCACTTCCCTTCATTCCCCTTTGTCCAATCTACTAAGCTTCTTCTATTCTTTGCCCCCTTATTATGTGTTAGCATCTGCATATCAGAGAGAACATTTGGCCTTTGGGTTTTGGGGATTGGCTTATTTATCATGATAGTCTCCAGTTCCAACCATTTCCCAGCAAGTGCCATAATTTCATTATTCTTTAAGGCTGAGTAATATTCCATTGTATATATGTATGTATGTATATGTGTGTGTATTATATATACACACACACATATATATATATATAAATTATAAAATCATATTTTCTTTATCCATCCATCTGTTGTAGGACACCTAGCTTGGTTCCATAGTTTAGCTACTGTGAATTGAGGTGCTATAAAATTGATGTGGCTGTGTCACTGTAGTATGTTGACTTTAAGTCTTTGGGGTATATGCTGAGGAGTGGGATAACTGGGTCAAATGGTGGTTCCATTCCAAGTTTTCTGAGGAATCTCCATACTTCTTTCCATAGTGGTTGCACCAATTTGCAGTCCCACCAGCAATGTATGAGTGTATTAGGTCTTAAGTAGAACATATAAATGATTCTCATTTAAATGAGAAAGAGGGAGGTAGGGAAATAGTAATGAGGGATACCCATTTCAGAAAGCACTGCCAGTAATCTGTGGTGATGAGTTTGTTTAATACAGCATACTGGGTATGGGAGTCACTAAAAATCCAGTGGAGGAAGTGCAATGGGAACTAGGCAATTTACAGTGTATGTGATACTGATTTGAGAATAAGTTAGAAAGAGGTAATTACAGCCAAGGATGGCAGGTTGACAACCACAACGTGCAAATGTAAAGACAGCATGCCAAGGCAGTCTCTCTACAGGACATGGCACAGAGACTATTCCCAACTCAAGCCTTCTGAGGCATGCCTTGAAGCCTAATTTTAGATCCAAACAAGTTGCTACAGTTCCATCTCCCTCTGGAATTGCTTCCACTGCATTAAAACCCAATCACACTTGATATTAGGCTGAGATTAAGCCAGCATTCTAGCCTCTTGCAGGACAGCTGATTCTATTCCTCTCACACTTATTTGTGTTGGCAGGTCCAACAAGCAAGTAGTTAAAGAGGCCTGTCTGAGAAATTCAGGAGGGAGCCTTCTGGGGTTTGCCCCTTCACCTTTCCATATCAAAGCAAATCACGCCTGTCTAGACTGAAGAGCGCCACATAAAACTGCAAGAGACTGGGCTGCCATTATGTGAAAGAATTATGAGGGATTTTGAGTTATGGGGAAATAAACTCTATTGAGGGCATCAAAATATGTAACAGGAGGGGTTTGAATCCTGCCCCAGGAAGAATTCACAGTTACATCAAATCATCTTATGTGCTATCATCCTTCTTTTACCCTACACTCCTGAGAATGTTTTTTTTTCCCCAAACAATAGTGCTTTATTTTTCTCCCACCAAGTATTCTCACAGTATTTTATTTTTATTTTTTAATACTGAAAATATTTATGCTTATATAATATTTATTTTAGAAGTTCACAAACGATAATAACTTTCTGCTCATTTGAGAACATGAATGATTTTAAAAAAAGAATCATGTTGCTGGGTGTACTGGTGCACACCTGTAATCCCAGCAGCTTGGGAGGCTAAGACAGGAGGATCACGAGTTCAAAGCCAGCCTCGGCAAAAGCAAGGCCCTAAGCAACTCGGTGAGACCCTGTCTCTAAATAAAACACAAAATAAGGCTGAGTGCCCTTCAGTTCAATCCCCAGCACCTACAGCCCCAAAATAATCATATCTATATTTAATCATATTTCAAAATTGAGCCATATTTGGATATTGCATTGCATTCTTATACATATTTGCACATTTCCTTTGAATATGCATTTTTAGTTTGACAAGGTAATGCCATCTAATTATGTAATAAGTCTGCACTTCCCAGTCCCTACATTTTTTATTTGTTCTAATTAGTATACATGACAATATAATGCATTTGGACACATGATACATAAATGGAATGTAACTCCTTATTCTTGTGATTGCATATGATGTAGGGTTGCACCAGTCATGTAATCTTATATACACATAGGGTAATAATGTCTGATTCATTCTACCATACTTCCTACCCTCGTACTCCCTCCCCTCCCTTCTCAACCCTCTGTCTAATCCAAAGTATTCTTCCCTAGCCCTCCCCCCTTATTGTAAATTAGTATCTGCATATCAAGAAAACATTTGGCCTTTGGTTCTTTTAGTTTGGCTTATTTTACTTAGCATTTTATTCTCTAGCTCCATCCATTTACTGGCAAATGCCATATTTTTTATTCTTTAAGGCTGAGTAATATTCCACCATGTATATATACCACATTTTCTTTATCCATTAATCTATTGAAGAGCAACTATGTTGGTTCCATAGTAGCTATTGTGAATGGAGCTACTATAAACATTGATGTAGCTTCATCACTGTCTCATGCAGATTTTAACTCCTTTGGGTATAAACTGATGAGTGGGATAGCTGGGTCAAGTGGTAGGTCCCTCCCAAGTTTTCTGAGGAATCTCCACACTGATTTCCATAGTTTTCGCAGTATTTTAATGGGACATTTTAATTGTGTGTTTGATTAGCACACAACTTAAGAATTTATAGAATCATTAAGTCTAACATGATCTTTCTTTGGTTTTAGCTTCCTAACAAAAAAAATTTGTTAGGAATGAGAATCATACCAAGTCTGGAAATATTAATTATAGGATTTATGTATGATATATATTATATCCATATATTATAGACATATAAGATATATTATAAAATATATGAGATAATTTGTGTGTATAAGATATGCATACATTATACATCTGCAATATATTCAGCATATACATACATATATAAATATATGCACCTTTTCTAGGGTTTTGGATGAAAATAGAACCCAGAATAAATACTATCCCTTTATTAGAGGAGTTTAAATTTTTTAAAAAAATTTTTAATTGTAGATGGAAACAATATCTTTATTTATTTATCTTTATGTGGTGCTGAGGATCGAACCCAGGGCCTCACACATGCTAGGTTAGCACTCTACCTCTGAGCCACAGCCTCAGACCCTAAAATTTTTAATGCACACAAACACTTAAATTGACAATTATATGACAAGGCAAAATGAAGTATAACATTTATTATTAGTAGAATAATGCACAATTTTCTTATTCAAATGGCCACACCTTATGTTCTATCATCCTCTCTTCACCCTACTGCCCTGAGGGTGAGGGATTTTTTGCAAACAATAGTTCTTATTTTTTCTTTCAAGAGTTTCACAACATTTTATTTATTTATTTTTTTGTGGTACCAGGGATTGAACCCAGGGCCTTGTGCATGTAAGGCAATCACTCTACCAACTGAGCTATATCCCAATATTTTAACAGCCATTTTTAATTGTGTGTGTATGTTTAGCACGCAGCTTAAGAATTCATAGCATCATTAATGATTAAAATCTAACATGAGTCTTTGTAAGATTCTAGATGATTTTTCTTTGGTTTTCACGTCCTAGGAAAAAATTATGAAACCTATTCAAAATAACAAACAAACCAATTTAGAAAACATTAAAGATATAAATATGAGCTAGCCTATGAATATATTAATATATTTAGTATATATGTGTGTATGTGTGTATGCACATACAATTCATATATATGAAAGCTCCACTATGTGAAAAGCTCTTTGCTATGTGCCCTAAATAAAATTAAAACACACTATAAAATCTGCCTCTTTTTGGGAGGAGTTAAAAATTCATCTTATAATGTGCATAAACACTTAAATTGATATTTATATAACAGGGCAGAATGAATGATAACTATAATTATTAATTATTGGTAATAGACCACTCCTTTCTTAGAGCAGTACAATGGCCATAAATATCTTTAACAAGAATAAAAAAGCAAAACAAAAGCATTCTTTGTCCCTCACAAATTGATGTCAGACCTCTTCAATAAGCCTGCAGTTATGGAAATGATGGGTTATCTGTTCCTTTATAAAAGTCCTAAGCAACAGGACAAGTTCCCATTCTTGTTTTTAAATATTAGAATACACAAAGGTCCTTAAAAAGAGAGGGTCGTACATCTTGTTGGATGATTAAGTGTACAGATTCTCATAAATTGGATAAGGGCAGAAAGGAAGCATTCCTCAAGGTTGTGTGTTGATTCTAAGAAAACTGAAGAATTAAAATGATTAGGGCTATTGGCTTAGAAGAAAGGATCAATCAACAAAAGAGTAAGATATCAAGATTGTTCCCTTTTTAATGTTTTCTTTTTTGCCCCCAGCTTTGAGGTATAGTTTACAAACTAAAATTACGCACGCGCGCGCACACACACACACACACACACACACACACAGTGCCAAATGTGATTTTTAAAAAGAAATAGTTATACATAACAGTGAAGTTCATTTTGATATAGTAATATTTAACTTTGTACGACTCCAGATACATGAAAAAAAAGTATTTTTGTTGTTTAAAGATCTAGTTTGTGGTACTTTGTTGTAGCAGCCCTATAAAACTAATATGGAGACTAGAGTCCCTGTATCTTTGGATGCCCAAATTTAAGACTCACTCCAGTTTCATACTCATTTAATTCAATTATGGAGGTAAGGTGGATCTTCTCTGTTTTTTTTTCTTTTTATACTACATTATAAACTCTCTTGTAAATCAGAGCATTTATTCAACAAATATGAGTGTTTTCTAGTGACAGACACCATTTTAGGCAATATTGCCAAATATGTTTGTGAATAATAAATAATGTTCACACATTGGAGCTCATAAAATTTTGGGAGAATACAATAAACAAATGAACAAATAATGTAAAATAAAGTATAACTAAAAAGGGGAGAGATAACAAGGTAGTGGGAGCTATTTTTGTAAGTTGTATGTAGAAATAATGAGAAATGGTCAATTGAGTAGGGACTTAAGTAAAGAGTGAGATGAGCAGAAAAGATAACACATGGCAACATCCAGTACAACTTTACTCTGTCTTGGGGATGGTGTGTTTGGAAGGGTGACAGAAGGAGGCTATTGAGAATATAAATACTTATCTAGATGAAAAAGTACACCTAGAAATTGTGTATTCACTTATTGTTTGCAATATATCATAGTATTTGCACTCATCAGAGTGTAACTCAAGGAAGGCCTAATATATAAATTCTCTGAATTAAAAAGGAAAAGTAATGTCACTTAGGTGTCAATATTTTATAAACTACCAGGTTTTATCACATTTGGGGGAAGAGGGCAGACATGAACTGGCAGAAGTGGAGCAATGTATAAAATAAAATCCACAGATATGAGAAAGATGGAGGAATACGATACCCCAGCCCTCATTCCTCCACAGAAACACTAAGTTAATGATGATAGGTGGGTCAAAATACTTTTATGGGAAGTCATAAATCTAAGAAGGTTTGAGACTCCAGATGAGCACCATAACTGAAAACAGCCACACTGAGAATTGAAAAGTGTAAAAGGAGTGATATCTGTTTATTCATACCAGCCTATGTCATGCATAGAACAGTTCAACATGGAGAGAGATTGCTTTGACCAACAAATTTTCCATTGGGAGGAAAGTGAGAGTGGTACATAGCTCTAGCATTCCAGACTTTCCTTGTACTTCCAGAGAACTTGTTTTCTATTTTTGACTCCCATGAAGCACAGGCAGAATTGGCAGTTGAAATGCTTGGGCAGTTAAGTACAAAGGACAATGAGCTGGTGGTTTGCTGCAACTGGAAAAGTTCTGTGAGACTGAGAGAAAGTACAGAACCAGAGTCATGAGAACGAGGAGGATTGCAGCATACTTTCAGTGCCCAATCCTTTCAGTGTGCTGGCAATGGACCAGATTCTTTCTTGCCTCACCCATAGTGCTGAAGACTGGCAGCTAAGAACAACTGAAAGGGGGCTTTTTGCACTCCTCTGTGAGATTGGGAGAATGTGAAAAAATTTCTCCAAGGAAAGCAGTAAAAGCAAGGAGTATGCTTCCAACACCTCATCATACAGTACAGAAGTCAAACATCGAGGAGGAAAGAGACAAGCTCAAAATAATAAATCCCTTTGACTTAAAATGTAATCGATTCCAAAGAAGATAAATCCATACAAAAAGGTTGAGAGGCCTCTATAACCTATACTCAGCTCATTGGTCAAGGGTTTTCCAGGTTACAACAGATTTGTAAAGACTAAAAGAGGTGGCTGATTTTTGTATCTGCATTTTAAAAAATCAAAGCTGTAAGGAACACAAAATATCAGAGAAACATGATGTAATCAAATGTACAAAATAAATCTCCAGAAATAGACTCTAAGGAAATGGAGATCTATGCAATATCAGATGATAAATTCAAAATAATCATCTTAAAAATGGTCAGAGAGTCACAAAAGAACACAGATAAATAACTAAATGAAATCAGGAAAATGATAAATTGAGAATATCAACACAGAGAAAGCACCTATTAAAAAAGACAAATCATGACACTGAAGAATATAGTAAATGGAAAAAATTCACTGGAAGGTTTTAATAGCAGACCTGCTCAAGCAGAATAAAGAATGAGCAATCTCAAAGATAGATCATTTGAAATAATTGAGTCAGAGAAACAAAAAGAAAAAAATTAAAATAATGAAGAAATCCTAATGAAATTATAGAATTTCATTCAAGCTAACCAACACAGACACTGTGTGAGTTCCAAAGGTAAAAACAGAAAAGGGGGCAAAAGGCTTATAAGAATGAATGATTGCCAGAAACATCACAGATCTGGGGAGGGAAATGAAATTTCCAGATTCATAAAACCCAAAGAATCTCAAAGAATGAACACAAATCATTCTGAACTGACTAGCATGACAAATTTTCAAAAATCAATGAAGAGATTTGAAAGCAGCAAGAGAAGTTATTATATATAAGGAAGCCACCATGAGACTCTCATTGGATTTCTTAACAGAAACCTGCAAGCCAGAGGGATTGGGATGATATATTCAAAGAAATGAAAGAAAAAAAATGGTATTATGTTCTAAAAAAAAAAAAAGTCTTTCAAAAATGAAGAAAATATAAGACTTTCCCAAATAAAGCCCCTAGAAGAAATGCTAACAGGAGTCCTTCAAGTGGAAAACAAATGAATGCAAGAAAGCAAAATGGAAGTGTAAATCTCTCGTAAAAGTAAATTTATAGACAAACAGAATATTTAATATTGTGATGACTGGGTGTCAATTTTAATTCCAGTATAAAAGTTAAAAGTATTGGGCTGGGGATGTGGCTCAAGTGGTAGAGCGCTCGCCTGGCATGCGTGCAGCCTGGGTTCGATTCTCAGCACCACATACAAAAATGTTGTGCCCACCGAAAACTAAAAAAAAAAAAAAATATTAAACTAACTCTCTCTCTCTCTCTCTCTCTCTCTCTCTCTCTCTCTCTCTCACACACACACACACACACACACACACACACACACACACACACACTCTTAAAAAAAAGTTAAAAGTATTAAAAATAATTATAAACATAAACTGTGAATATGTAATTCACAAAGGTGTAAACTATGGCATTAATAACAAAGTGAGTGTAGGGGATAAAAGTGTAGAAGTTTTGCATGTGATTTAACTTGTTATTAACTTAAAATAGACTATTATAACAAGAAGATATTTTGTATAAGTATAATGTTAACCACAAAATATCTACAGAAAATGCACAAAAGAAAAGAGACACAAACCAAAGCACATCAGTATAAAATATCTTAAAGTAACATAGCAAGAGAGGAAAAACACAAAAACAATCATAAAACATAAACTAGTGTATAAAATGGCAATAAGTTTTTTTCTATTTCAATAGATACTTTAAACATAAATGTTTTAAACTCCCTAAATCAAGATATATAGAATAGTAGCTGAATAGATTTTTTAATAAGTCCTTTCTGGTTATATATAGTAGTTGGGTCCAACCCAACAAACTGATAATGCATAGAAATCGATTTCAATTCATGATCTCACCATTTTCCCTCCTGTCCTCCCTTCCCTCTCCCATTCTTCTTTCTCTACTAGACTTCCTTTTGCTCATCTATTTATATTTGATTAGTTCTTTGTTATCCAATCCTCCTATCCCCCTTTTATTTTGCTCTAGCCTCTTCAAATGAGAGAAAACATTTAACATTTGAGTTTCTTGCTGCAGTCTGGCTGGGCACAATTCAGGAGCCACTTGTCAAAAGAAACGAACTTTATTTTTAGAACACACACACGGCACCACACAGCTCTTCATGAAAACCCTCAGAGCCCAACTGCCACCACTGGCTTCCCACAAGCATCTCAACCTCCCCCACTCCTCCTGCTCTTGAGGCCGATTGGCTGGGTCGCATGGGCAGAGCCAAAAAAAGTCCCCCAATGAGCAGCTCTGTGGTCTGAAAGGGCGGGGAAACAACCCAATGAGCATCACCGCAGAGGAGCCAATCAGTTGGCAGCTAGAAGTTTGCTGGGGCCGCTGTGAGCCAATCATCAGCTGGCAGCTGGAAGTTTGCTGGGGCCCCTTGGACTGCTGTGGCTCTCAACGGTTTCTGAGTTTGCTTAATTTCACTTAGCATGATATTCTCCATTTCTATCCATTTGCCAGCAAATGCCATAATTTCATTCTTTTTTTATGACTACATAGAACTCCATTTGTCTATTGACAAGCATCTGGGTTGTTTCCATAACTTGGCTATTGTGAATTGTGTTGCTATAAAGAATGAAGTGGCTGTCAAATAGCTGTAGTATGCCAGTTTAGATCTTTGGGAAAAATACCAAAGAGAAACATAGCTAGGTCATATGATGATTCCATTCCTAGTTTTTTTGAGGAATCTCCATATTGCTTTCCAGAGTGGTTGTACTAGTCTGGAGTTTCACCAACAGTGTACAAGTGTGAAATTCCCCCCCCACACACACACACATCCACACCAGCATTTATTATTAATTGTACTCTTGATCATTGCCATTCTAACTGAAGTGAGACAAAACCTTGGTGTAGTTTTGATTTGTGTTTCCCTAATTGCTAAAGATGTTGAACATTTATTATATATTTGTTGGCCATTTGTGTTTCTTTTGAGAAGTTTTGTTCTTTTGCCCATTTATTGTGTTTTTCTTTTTTTAATGTTAAGTTTTTGAGTTCATTGTATATTTCTCTATCAGAGGAGTAGCCGGCCAAGATATTTTCCCATTCTGTAAACTTTCTCTTCGCACTCTTAATCATTTCCTTTGCTGTGCAAGAGCTTTTCAGTTTGATGGCATCCAACTTATTGATTCTTGGTTTTATTTCTTGCATTTTGGGGGTCTTGTTAAGGAAATTGGTGCTAGCACCTATATGATGGAATGTTGACCCTACATTTTCTTCTAGAAGTTGTAAAGTTTCTGGTCTAATTCCTAAGTCTTTGATACATTTTGATTTGAGTTTTGTGCAGGGTGAAAGACTAGGGTCAAATTTCATTTTTCTGCATATGCAATTTTCCCAGCTATCCAGTTTTCCCAGCACCATTTGTTTAAAAAGATTTCTCCAAGATGTTTTTGGCACCTTTGTCAAATATCAAACAACTGATGTATGTGGATTTGTCTCTGTATTTTCTATTCTCTTCCATTGGTCTTCATGTCTATTTTGATGCCAATACCCTGTTTTTTTTTGTTGTTGTTGTTGCTACAGCTCTGTAGTATAATTTTTCAACAGATATTGTGATGCCTTCTACTTTGCTTTTTGTGCTTAGTATTGCTTTGGCTATTCTGAGTCTCTCGTTCTTTCAAATAAATTTAAGAATTGTTTTTTTTCCAATTCTTTGAAGAATGCCATTGGTATTTTCATGGAAATTGCATTGAATCTCTGTATATTGCTTTTGGTAGTAAAGCCATTTTGACAATATTGATTCTGCTTATCCAAGGAAAAGTGAAGTATTTCCATTTGTAATGTCTTCTTTAATTTCCATCTTCAGTATTCTATAACTTTCATTATAGAGCTCTTTTACATCCTTGGTTAGATTAATTCCTGAGTATTTAATTTTTTTAGGTTATTTTTGAATAGGATGGTTTTTCTAATTTCCTCCTTGGATGAATCACTGTTGGAGTATATAAGTTATGGATGTTCATTTTGTATTCTGCTATTTTTCTAAACTCCTATATAAGCTCTAGAAATCTTCTGGTGGAGGATTTTTTTTTGGGGGGGGGAGGCCTGGTGGAGGATTTTTTTTTTTTGAGGCGGGGATCTTCTAGATAAAGGATCCTGTCCTTTGCAAACAGAGATAGTTTGACTTCTCTTTTTCCTAGTTGTATCTGTTTGATTGCCTGATTGTTCTGGCTCATGTTTCAAGGACTATATTGAATAGGAGTGATGAAAATGGACAGCCTTTTCTTATTTCTGATTTTAGAGGAAATGCTTTTAGTTTTTCTCCATTTAGTGTTATGTTGGCTTTGAGTTTGTCATAAGTGACCTCTATGATGTGGAGTTCCTTTGATCCCTAGCTTCTCCAGAAGTTTTAACATGAATAGATGTTGGATTTTATCAAAGGCTTTTTCTGTATCTATTGGGATAAATATGTGATCTTTGTCCTTAATTATGTTTAAGTGATGAATTATACGTGTTGATTTGCATATGTTGAAACAGCCTTGCATCCTTGGAATGAAACCCACTTGATCATGGTGTATTATCTTTTTGATGTGTTTTTTAATGTGGTTTGCTAATATTTTATTAAGGATTTTTGCATCTATGTTTATCAGGGATATTGATCTGAAGTTTTCTTGATGCATCTTTGACTGGTTTTGGTATCGGGATTCTACTAGCTTCATAAAATATATTTGGGAGAATTTCCTTCCTTTCAATTTTGTGAGATAATTTGATAAAAGCCTGGTATAGTTCCTCTCTAAAGGTCTGGTAGAACTCAGCTGAGAATCCATTAGGTCTTAGGCTTTTCTTTCTTAGAAGGCTTTTAATTGCTGTTTCAATTTCATTACTTAATATTGGTCTGTTTTGGTTTTCTATATCTTCCTGATTCAATTTGGGCAGGTCATGTGTCTAGAAATGTGTCAATGTCTTCCAGAGTTTTCAGTTTATTGGAGTGTAAATTTTCAAAAATAGGTTCTGATAATCTTCTGGATTTCAGAAGGGTCTGTGGTGATATCTCCTTTTTATCTCTGATCTTATTGATTTGGGTCTTATACTTTTTGTTATTTTGGCTAAGGGTTTTTTGATCGTATTTGTCTTTTCAAAGTACCAACTGTTTGCTGCATTGATCCTGTATATTTTCTTATTCTCAATTTCATGGATTTCAACTCTAATCTTAATTGTTTCCTATCTTCTATGGGTTTTCTGGTTAGTTTGTTCTTCTTTTACTAAGGCCTTGAGGTGGAGCATAAACTTATTTTTTGAGGATCTATTTTTTTTAATGTAGGCACTCAGTGCTTTGGATTTTTCCTCTCAGGACTGCTTTCATACTGCCCCAGAGATTTTGTTATTTTTATCTCTGTTCTTGTTCCTTTCTAAGAGTTTCTTGATTTTTATTCTCATGTTTTCTTTGATCTATCCCTCATTTAAGAGAGTATTGTTAAATCTCCATGTGTTTATTTGGTTTCTATTATTTTCTTGCTGTTGATTTCTAGCTTCATTCCATTATGATCTGAGATAATCATATTGATATTTTTGTATTTGCTAAGATTTGCTTTGTGATCTATTTTGGAAAATTTCCATGCACAGCTAAGAAGAAGGTGCTTTGAGGTGGAATATTCTGTAGATGTCCCTTAGGTCCATTTGATTTATAGTGTTGTTTAGGTTGGAGCTGTCTTTATTGAGTTTGTTTTGTTGACTTATCTATTGGTAATAAGGGTATTTTGAAATCACCCAGTTTTATCGTGTTGGGGTCTATGTGGGGATTTATATCATGGGGCATTTTTTCCATGTATTTGGGTGTGTTGATACTTGGGGCATAAATGTTTGCTATTGTTTTATCTTCTTGTTGGATTTTCCCCTTTACTAGAATGTAGTGGTCTTCTTTGTCTCTTCTGATTAATTTTTGCTTGAAATCTGCTTTGACAGATTTGACAATAGCTACTCCTGCTTGTTTTCTTGGGCTATATGCATCGAATATATTTTGCCATCCATTTAATTCCAGTCTGTAGAAGACTTTGCCCATAAGATGAGTCTCTTATGAATAGTATATTATTAGATTTTTTTTTAAATCCATTCTGCTAATCTGTGTCTTTTAGTTGGGGGGGGGCTGAGACTATTAACATTCAGAGTTAATATAGATATGTGTTTGTGGTTTCAAGCCAGTTTGATTTTTTTGATATATTTTATCCTGTCTTGAATCTCATTAAGTGGTTTGTTCTTCTTTTTAACTTTCTCTCTTTCAGAATTGTTTTCAAGTTTCTTTGTGTACAATTTATCTTTTGAGTATTTCTTGTTGTGCTGGCTTGATGCTCATGAATTCTTGTTTATTCTTATCATGGAAAGTTTTTATTTATCCCTTGAATTTGAAACTGAGCTTTGCTGGGTATAGTAACTTTGGCTAATAGTCGTTTTCTTTTAGGACTTGGAATATCTTATTCCAGGTCCTCTTTAATTTTATGTTCTCAGCTGAGAAATCGGAAGTGAGCTTTGTTGGTTTGCCTCTAAATGTGACCTGATGTTTCTCTCTTGTGGATTTTAGTAGTCTTTTCTTATTTTTATATTAGGCATTTTGATTATGAAATGTCATGATTAGCTTCATATTTGACTAGGTCTATTTGTAAGCCTTCTGTAATGTATGCCTATCTCATTTCTGAGATGGGAAAGTTTTCTTTAACTATCTCACTAAAAATGATCTTTATGGGCTGGGGTTATAGCTCAGTGGTAGAACGCTTGCCTAGCATGTGTGAGGCACTGGGTTCGATTTTCAGCACCACATATAAATAAAATAAAGGTCTATTCACAACTAAAAAAAAGTTTTTTAATGATCTTTATGCCTTTAGTTTGTGTCTCCATATTCTCTTTTTTCTCAATGATTCTCGGGTTTGATCTTTTAAAATTGTACCAGAGTTCTTGTGTATTCTGGTCATGTTCTGTAATTTTTTTTCCCTTTTCTGTCTTCTGTGTACCTAAGACTGTATAGCCTGTCTTCAAGGCTGAAAATTCTGTCTACTAGGGCTGAGGTTCTATTTTCTATATGCTATAATCTGTTTATTTATCTTGTTTCTCTCTCATCTTCTCCTGCTAATGGCTAAATTCCATTGTTCTCACTCCCTCTTTCCTAATATCTTGCTTTTTCTATTTTCTCCCTACTTCAGATATCAAAGAGATAAAATATAACTTCAATAAAAAAATAGAAATAGTGAAAAGAAGCCAAGTGGAACTCCTAGAAATGAAAGACACAATCAAATTAAAAACTCACTTTAAGTGGCACATTTTGGGACGCAGCTTTCCTCTATTCCATTATCTTCTATCTTCCTGAATATATGTTTTCTAAAAATCCAACATTATATTCTTTACAAGAGCCTTGCTTTATATTTAAGGATGCACAGAGCCCACATGTGAGTGTTCTGACATGCACAGCAAATAGCACATATGACGCATCCAGTTTGTACATTCAACTAGAACAATTTACTATCATGTTCTACTACTAAAACAACTCTGGATTCCTACCCCTTTTCCATAGCCTGAGTTATGATATTCTAACCTGCACAGGAAGACCACAGTTTAAATCAACAGAGGCTTTCATAAGTAAATAAATATAGAAATATTCTTGACATATCTTCCTTTAATTTTGCTCCTAAATTTTATTATTTTAAAAAATCTTTCAGATATTTTTCATGTATACCCAAGACTATTGTAATTCTTCACCAATTATTCTTACTATGTGAGATAGTTTTACTTTAATTCATCTTTCATATTGTTCATGCATTATATTTGCTAAAGTAAAAGTATGTTATTATTGCTTTTCTACTTAAAACCATTCACTTCTAATAACCATTCATTGATCTAGTGTTTACAATAGAAGAAACCAATCCTATAGTATGACCCACCTTGAGCCTCAATACCAGATTTTAATCTAAGTATCATTTTATGACATTATTACTTATAAGCTAAATTATTTATTCATAGTGGTCTAGTAATTTTTACCCCTCTGGGTTTTATTCTTCCTGTAATTCCCCCTGCCTTTCTCATTTCTATAATCATTGAAATTCTATTCAAGATTAATTATAACCAGCTTTGTAAGGCCTTTCCTCATATTGTCATGTTACTGATCAGGCCATGATATATTTAGATGAAAACACTTCTTCTTCACTGAAAGTGAGCTTCTTTAAGCTAGGCCTGTCTTTTTTCATTTTTGTACTCTAATTCGTGGCCAATTTCTGGAACACTGTAGCATTTGCTCTATAAATATTGGTGAAATAAATAAAATGAAGATTCACAATTATAAACAGACTCAGGCCCACAGATGCATCATCATTTGGAGGTTTTTCAGAAACTTATCTGTGGCAAACATTCATTACTAATGGAGTGAATACTGATGTCAATTTTCTGGAATGCAGTTTTCAAATATGCATCAAAAGCCTTGAAATATTGCTGTTCCTTGAGCCATAAATTCTACTTCTAAAATGCAACCCTCAAAAGGCAATCATAGATGCCAAAATTTGAAAAATAAGCTTTTCAGTTGTATTTAATGTATACTCAACCCAAAATAGTTGAAACAAACAAGTGGACATGTACGTAGTGTTAAAACTAGAAAGAATACTATGTGAGTTCACAAAATTGAAGGAAGAGTTGCAGTAGTCAGGGTTCAAGGTCAAACATTAGGGGCCAGTATTGTCAGAAATCTCTAATCACTGCTATCATTCTGCAGTTTCACTCAAGTTCATTTGTTTTTCTGTTATTGTTTGTTTTGGTACCAGGGATTGAACCCAGGGGCACTTAATCACTAAGATACATCCCAAGCCCCCTTCTTAATTTTTTTTTTTTTTTATTTAGAGACAGGGTCTCACTAAGTTGCTTAGGGATTCACTAAGTTACTGAGGCTGACCTCAAACTTGCAATCCTCTTGCCTTGGCCTTCAATTAAGTTCATTCTTTTTTTTTTTTTTTTTTTGAGAGAGAGAGAGAATTTTTAATATTTGTTTTTTAGTTTTCGCTGGACACAACATCTTTATTTTATTTTTATGTGGTGCTAAGGATCGGACCCATGCCAGGTGAGCACGATACTGCTTGAGCCAATCCCCAGCCCTAAGTTCATTCTTCATGTAGCTTTCCTTTCAACAAGAAAATATGGCCCCCAGTAGCTGCAGATAGATGCTAAAAGAAGAGAAAGATTCTTTTACCTTTTATCAATCCAGAAAAGATTTTGAACTGATGTACTTAGGTCATGTGAACATGCCTGACCAATCATTGTTTCCAAGAGAGTGGGATGGAGTACCGATTAGCCAAAACAAGGTTGCTAGAAGATTAAAAAAAGAGAAAGAGATAAATAAAGCACATGTCTTCTCTGAGTCAGAGGATTATGTTCCAAAGCAAGTACCACATTACAATATTTTAAAATGTTAAATGCAGATACCTACTTATAGCTTTGTGATTAAATAAAGTATGAATTACCTGCATAGGATGTAATATTACGAACTCATTAAAATTGTTTTTAAAGCCAGGCACAGCAATACATACGTCCCAGCTACTTGGGAGGCTAAGCCAGGAGTTTGTTGGCAACACAGCAAGACCTCATCTTATTTACTTATTAATTTGGTACTAGAGATTGAGCCCAGGGGTAGTTAATCACTGAGCCTTATTCCCAGCCTTTTTTATTTACTTCATATTTTGCAGCAGGGTCTTGCTAAGTTGCTTAGGATCTCTGTAAGTTGCTGAGTCTGGCTTCAAACTTATCATCCTCCTGCTGCAGCCTCAGCTCCTGGGATTACAGGCTTATGCTACCATGTCTGGAAACATTATTTTCTTTACTACTCTACTTTCTTGTTGATCTAAACTACCACTTGAAGCTTGAGGTTATGGGAGGAATATATTTGTTTCTCATTTTAATCTGTTATATTCACATGTGAGTTGTCATGGTTCAGATCTAACAGGTCCCCTAAAATTCTTGTATGGAAGGCTTCATCCTGGTGCAGCAGTGTTAATTAGCAGGGCCTTTGGAATGGCACTAAATCATGAGAACGTTGACCTCACAATTGGATTAAATCATTGATGAATTCATGATTAAATGGGCAATTGGAAGGTGGTGGAATCTTCAGCAAGTGAGGCCTAGTTTCAAGAATTAGGTCACTAAAGGTGTGATATTGAAGGGTATATATTGTCCTTGGGCCCTCTCTCTTTCTCCTCCTCCTCCTTTCCTCCTGCTCCTCCTCCTCCTCCCTTTTTCCCTCCCTCCCTCCCTCTCCACTTCGCATCCATGATATGAGCAACTATATTCCACCATACACTCCCCTCCATAATATTCTACCTTGCCACGGGCCCACAGCAATGGAGCCAGCCAACCATGAAACGAAACCTCTGAAACCATGAGCCAAAATAAATTTTTCTTAAGTTGATTTTTACGGGCATTTTATCATAGCCATGGAAAGCTGAACAACACATGAATATTGCCAAATTTATTCAGGAAATCATCTTTGAACTCCACTATCCAAGAATTAATATTCTGCTGATAACATGCTCAGAAACAAAACATATTATCTATGTTCATTAACCTTGTGAGTGAAGCAAATTGGAAAAATTAAATACCATTCATAGTTATTGACAGTGCGGTCCTGTAACTCATTGCCAGATAGAAAGCTTCTAAAGCAAGAACTATCCCTCACCTAGGAAAGCCTTTTATATTTTCAATTGGGCAAAGTAATGCTAAAGCCCATGGCACAAGAGCATAAGGTGAAACATATGAGAATATGTCAAAGAAATCGGGTTTCTCTTCTTGCCAACTTAGGAGAGCTAAAGGCATTCCTAATAGCTTCTCTAATCATAAAATCCTGATTGTAACTCTGGCAACCACAAGAAAATTCAAATTCCTTGACATTGATACCTCCATGAATTACTGTCACCTTAGGGAAGGGAGATAATGTCAAGTTTCTAAAGTATCTAGTTGAAAGTTTTTTTGAAGCTATGAAAGTAAGTCTTGGTCATAAACATGTCTGATTTCACTAGACACTTGGCAGATATCCCAGATAAAAATGAGCAAATGAATGCCATAAAAATGGGGACAGCATTTAGTGGGAAGGAGTGCCTAAGTGTTTATGATAAAACCACAGGAGTTTTCTTTGTTATTTTGTGGCTATTTAAATAATTTTTATAGCTTCTGAAATTTCTTCTTACTTAGGTCACTGATAATGATAAGATGAAAATGTCACAAACAGACACATGAGACCTATTTCTTGGACACCTGGGTTTTTTTTTTGTTTTTTTTTTTTTTTTTTTTTTTTACTTCTATTATTTAGAAATTGAAAGCATACTAGGATTCAAGCTGAGTTATTTGCTACCTTAACTCAGTGGACAATTGCCATTCCTTCATGATGGTTTGAGCTACAAAGATCTAACATAAGATAAAATGAATTACATAACAAATCTCTGGAGAAAATAGGTCAGTTTTAAGGTCCAATGCTATTGGTTTGAGCTCCCTTGCAGAACTCGGATCACTTAAAAGTACATTTGCCAGCAATGTATGTTTTTTAAAATTCATCTTTCTTTGTCTAAATTTGTTGATCTTCAGCTACAAATTACATCACATTTATGGCCTCTCCATCTCACTTCTAAATTAGAATGTGTATTTAGAAGATAAAAGGAAAAAAGAAAAAGAAAGGAATAATTAAACTAAAGCATTCATTTTTCTTTCCAGTTTTGCATATCTAAGTGCTTTTTATTTTGATAACATGTGAACTATCCCATTTCTCAAACCTTTAAATCTGGTCCTACTTTTAAATCATAATTGCCCTCATTCATAACAATACTTAGGCTGACTAGTTCCTTTTCCAACTCTCAGAGATTATTGTACCTCATTGCATGAAATTTAATGCTGTCAAAGCAAATGTTTCATATATTTTGGTCAGTTTTCTTTAGTTGCTTTGTATGCAAGGGTATATCCAGTTAATGTATCTTGATAGGAAGCATAAGTCTCTTGCCATTTGTTTTTGTTTTTTTATTATTAACACATTGATTGAACAAATTAATAGGAATCACTGTGACAGTTCCATACACTCATACATCACACATTCATGATGTCCATTCACCCTTTTATGGAACGCTCCTATCCCATTCCCCCATGCCTGACTGACACCCTTTCCATTCCCTGGTAATCTCCCTTCTACTTTCAGGTATGTAAGTGTATATATATATAAAATGTTTTTACATTTGGCTTGTTATTGTTGATTTGTTTTTTAGTTTCCTCATATGAAAGAGAACATGCAATACTTGCATATCTTTGTTTTATTTCACTTAATATTACGGTCTCCAGTTTTATCCATTTTGCTACAAATGACAGGATTCTATTCTTTATGTCTGAATAATACTCCATTGTGTTTATAAATCATATTATCTTTATCCATTTATTTTTTGATGGATACCTAAGCTGATTCCATATATATCTTAGTTATTGTGAATTCATGTAAACATGGATATGCTGGATCTCTTTATAATGCTGCCTTCATTTCCTTTAGATAAAGAACCAGAAGTTGTATACTGGGATCATAAGGTAGTTCTAAGTTTTAGTTGTTCTTTTTTATTATTTTTTAAAATTTTTGGTACCAGGAATTGAACCCAGGGGCACTTAACCACTGAGCCACATCCCAGCCCTTTATTTTTATTTTGAGACAGGGTCTCACTAAGTTGTTTAGGGCCTTGCTAAATTGCTGAGTCTGGCTTTGAACTTTCGATCCTCCTGTCTCAGCCTCCCTGAGCCTCGAGATTACAGGCATGTACCATCATGCCTACCTATTTTTTTTTTTTTTTGAGAAAACTCCATACTATCTTCCATAGTAGCTATTTTTTTTCCCCACCAACAGTGTGGGAATGTACATAAGTGTTCTTTTTCTCCACATCTTTACCAGAACTTGCTTTTTTTTTTCTAATAGCCATTGTGACTAGGGTGACATGGTAACTCATTAGTTTTAATTTTCATTTTCCTGATGCCTAATGGTATGGAACATTTATTCATATATTTAGTGGCCATAGTATTTTTTCTTTTGAGAAATGTCTATTCTGATTATTTGCCCATTTTTAAAATTCAATTACTTGGCTTTTTCTTACGTTTTTGAAGTTCTTTATATATTCTGAATATTAACTCTCTATCAGAAGAAGAGCTGGAAACGTTTTCTCCCATTCTGTAGGCTGTCTTTTCACTCTGTGGATTGTTTCCTTTGCTGTGCAGAAGCTTTTTAGTTTGATATAATCCCTTTTTTCAATTTTTGCTCTTGTTTCTTGTGGTTTTGGAGTCCTATCCAGAAAATCCTTGCCATACCAGTGTCTTTAAGTGCTTCTCCTGTTTTCCTATATTCGTTTCATTTTTTTTTACATTTGTTTTACATTATGATCTTTGATCCATTTTGAGTTAGTTTTTGTATAGGGTGAGAGATACGGGTCACATTTCAATCGTTTTACACATGGATATCCTGCTTTTCCAGTACCATTTGTTAGGGGTTGCCCTTTCTGCAATGTGTGTTTTTGGCAACTTCATTAAGAATCAGTTGACTATAGATGGGTGGGTTTATTTTTTTGGAATTCTATTATGTTCCATTGGTCTATGTGTCTATTTTATGCCGATACCATACTGTTTTTGTTACTATGGCTCTGTGGTATGTCTTAAAATCAGGTATTTTGATGCCTCCAACTTTTCATTTTGCTCAGGATTGCTTTGTCTATTTGGGGTCTTTTATGTTCCCAGATGAATTTTTAGGATTGGTTTTCCTAGTCCTGTGAAGAACGTCATTGACATTTTAATAGGGATTGCATTGAATTTGTACATCACTTTTGTTTTGTTTGGACACTTTAACAATATTGATTCTTCCAAGCATGGGAATATTTTTCATGAGCATGGGAATTCTTCCCATATTTTAGTGTCTTCTTTTATTTACTTTTTAAAGTATTTTATCATTTTAAATATAGATGTCTTTCATTTTCTTGGTTTATTCTTAGATATTTTGTTTATTCTGTGGCCATTTTTAATAAGATTGTTTTTATGATTTCACTTTCAGAAAATTCATTGTTGGTGTATACAGAAGCTACTGATTTTTATGTGTTCATTTTGTAACCTGATATCTTATTGAACTCATTTATCAGTTCTCATAATCTGCTGGTAGATTTTTAGGTTTGCTATGTAGAGAATCATATACTTCACAAGCGGGAACAATTTGACTTCCTCCTTTCCTAATCATATGCCTTTTATTTCTTTGTCTTGCCTACTTGATATGGTTAAAGTTTCTAGTACTATATTGAACAAGAGCAGTGAGAGTGGATGCCTTTGTCTTGTTCTTGCTTTTAGAATAAATGCTTTCAGTTTTTCCTCATTTAGTATTATGTTGGCTTAAGGGTTTGCCATAAACAAGCTTTATTATGTTGAGGTATAATACTTAATTTGTTCAGGGATTTTTATCATGAAGGAAGCTGTATTTTATTAAGGTTTATTAGGCATCTTTTGAAGTGAACATGATTTTTATCCTTCATTATATTCATGATGTGTTACATTTATTGATTTGCATATGTTGACCATCCTTTGATTCCTGGAATGAAACCAACTTGATCATGGTGTATCAACTTTTTGATGTGCTGTTGAATTAAATTTGCCAATATTTTGTTGAGAATTTTTGCATTTATGTATGTCAGGGATATTAGTATATAGTTTTATTTTTTAGTTATTGTTGTGTATGTATGTACGTACTTTTCATAACAGGTAATGCTGGCCTCATAAAATGAGTTCAAAAGGGTTCTCTCTCTCGATTCTGAGGGATAGTTTGAAAAGCATTGATGTTACTTCATATGTAAAAGTTTGGTAAAATTCTGCAGCGAAGCCCTTCAGTTTTTGGCTTTTTTGGTGGTTGTTAGAAGACTGTTTTATTACTGTTTCATTCTCAATATTTGTTATTGGTACATACAGGTTTTTTTTTTATATTCACTTGGTTCAATTTGGGTAGGTCATGTATGTCTAGAAATTTCTCTATTTCTTCTGGGTTTTCTACATTGGTAGTCTATAGTTTTTCAAAATAATCCTAAATAATTATTTGAATTTATGTGGTATCAGTTATAATGTCTCCCTTTTCATCTCAAATTTTATTTATTTGGATCTTTTCTCTCTTGTTTTGGTTAGTTTTAATAAACATTTGTCAATTTTGTTCATATTTTCAAAGAACCAACTGTTTCATTGATCATTTTTATTCTTTTACATTCTATTTCATTTATGCTCTGATCTTTATTATTTTTTTTTTACTTTGGGATTTAGTTTGTTCTTACTTTTCTAAGTAATTGAGATTCATCATTACTTTATTTGGAATTTTTTTTTTTTGTACCAGTGATTGAACCCATAGTACTTACCCCCTGAGCCACAGCCCCAGCCCTATTTTGTATTTTATTTAGAAACAGGGTCTCACTGAGTTTCTTAGGGCCTTACTAAGTTGCTAAGGCTGGCTTTGAACTTGTAATCCTGCCTTAGCCTCCTGAGCCATTGGGATTACAGGTGTGACCACCATGCCCAGCTAGAATGTTTCTTTTATGTAAACACTTGTTACTATAAATCTCTTAATACCATTTTTTCTTTCTATATTCCACAGTTTTGATATGTTATATTTCATTTTCATTTATTTCAAGGAATTTTTCAGTTTCTCTTCCAACTTCCTCAATGATCCACTGTTCATTCAAAAGCATGTTATTCAGTTTCATGTATTTATATAATTTTTAAAGTCTCTCTTGCTATTGATTTCTACTTCCATTCTGTTATGACCAGAAAAGATATGGGATATGATTCCAATAATTTTTAATTTGTTAAGACTTGTTTCATGGCTTAGTATATTGTCAATGATGAACACTAGAGAAAATTGCATGTGCTGATGAAATGAATATGTATCCTGTAGCTATTGTAGCTATTGGAATGTTCTGTAAATGTCAAGTCCACTTGATCAATAGTGTAGTTTAAATCTAATATTTCTATGTTAATATTTTTGGCTGGATAATCTAGTCATTGGTGAAAGTTGGGTGTTGAAGTTCCCCACTATTATTTTAACTGAGCCTACCTTTTCACTTTCTAATAATGTTTGTTTTATAAAATTGAGTGTTCTAGTATTAGGTACACATAGATTTATCATCATATTTTTGATAAATTGAAACTTTGATCATTAAACTTTGATCATTATGCAGTGACTTTTTTTCTAATCCTATAATTTTTGTATTAAAGTCTATTACTTTCAGATGTAGGTATAGCTCCTGCTGCATGCTTTTTGGATTCAATTTGCTTAGAATATTATTTTCTATTCTTTCAGTTTCGGTCTCTGTTCATGGCAAGCTTGTTCTAGGTACCCATTGTTAGGTCTTGTTTTTTAATCCAGTCAGTCAGTCTATCAAGTTTCAGTCTATGTTTATGTCTTTAAGTGGATAATTAAGATGGTTATATTCATATCCAGTTATTCAATTCAATATTATTTATTATGTGATGGGTGTTTCCTTGGGCATGCTTGATAGTGGCTCTGCTATTTGAATTGGTCTCTGGTACTGGCTGCTCCTGTAGTGGCAAGGGGACTGAAGCACTTATTCTCTGATTAGACACTGATGCATATCCAGGGGCTTCATAGGGAGAAGTGGAAGCAGGCATAATAGGACTTTCTCTGTTTCACAACCAGCCTTGTCAGTAGTACATGATCAGGCAAGAAGCAGGGGTGACTTATGCAAGGGACCTATGTAAGTGCAATGGCAACAAAAGTTCTGTTATTCTTTTGCTGCTACAATAGATGTGCCTGCCCAGGAGTGGGACTTCAGAAAATCCCAGCTATTCATACCTGGGGATGGCCCTTTTCTTCCCTACCCATTCCCAATTCTTTCAGTTGCAGTGCTCATCAAAGTTGTAGCTAGAGCTGAACAAAATTCCTGACAGCTGAGGTGCTAGTGGAAGAAAGTAAAGACATAATACAGCCAACACAGGGCAGTTTCTCAATTGAACTTCTTAAGCTGTGCACTCGGGAACAGGGCTCTATTAACCACAGCAGCATTGCTCAAGACTGATCTCACCATGCATTTGCGGGTAAGGAAGGAGTGAAACCTTAGTATTCTTTCTCTTTCTTATTATTGAAAAGTGCCCGTGCATAGTGCAGGGAGAGGAGTAGTGGGAATCATGTAGACTACTGCCCTCAGTCCTACTGATTCTGTGAAACCACTACAACTGTTTATGGCCCCATTCTTCATGGTGGGGCCCTCAGCTCCCCTCTATATTACAACACCTTCACCCCCAACACAGTGTAACACTCTCAGTAGTTTAGGGTCAAAGTGATTCCCCAAAGTCAATCATATCTTCTGAGGCAATCTACCCACAGTAGATTGTCTATGGGGTCTCAGGGATGAGAATATGCTAGGATATCTGACTTTCTAAGGCAGTCCAAATTCAGACAATAGGTTCCTTTCCAAGATAGCTCCTGTATAAAACCCTGGGGTTCATTGGGAAATAAAGTGCACTATGGTGCCAAATTTAGGCCTTTATCTATTTAGGCCACTAGCCTGCAAGGGCCATGAAACTTTCCACTAGCTAGGATTGCCAGTATCTGAAAAGGAAGACTCCCCTCTACTCTGACTATGACGCCATGATGGTATAAACTTGGATGTTTTGTGTTTCTTGTTATGATGTTCTCCCAGGTCTTTGGATTTTATGGTTTTCATTTTTCTCCCATGGTCATTCACCTCAATGAGTAGCTATACACCTGTTGCTTTGGTTCTTCTTCATGGAAGAGTAGGTGAGTGTTGTGTGCCTATATTCAGTTATCTTGCCACTCTTAGTGATCATGTTGGTCAGATTTTTGACTTTGTGACAAATGCCTGAGAAAACAATGTGGAAGATGAAAGATTTATCTTAACTCATGGTTTCAGAGGTTTTAGTCCTTGTTTGTCTGGCTTCATTACTTTGGGCCTGAGATGAGGTAGAATTTCATAGTAGAAGGGCATTGCAGAAGAAAGCTGTCATCTCATGTCAACAAGGTAACAGAGAGAACAGGAAGGATAGGGCCAGGGATATGGTATATTCCCCAAGGGTATGTCTCCAGTGACCCACTCCCTACAATTATACCCCAACTACTTATAGATTCTATCACCTCCTGTAGGCCTTTCAAATTATATATCCATCAAATGGATTAATCCACTGATGAGTTTAGAGCCCTTATGACCCAATTATTTTCTAAAATCCTCACCTCTTTATTTCCTGTATTGGTTCCCATTGCTGCTTTGGGAACCAAACCTTTAACATATGAGACTTTGTGAGACATACCAGATATAAACCATAACAGTAACATTTTTTAAAAATATCATTCTTTATCTTCCTCATTTCACCTAAAGTCTGGCTGACCAGTTCTCATTATCGTCTTCTGGAGATCACTCACTCCTTTCTAAAGTCTTCAGTGAGGTTCATTCAAGAAGGCAGAATAGAAGATGCCATTTTCCAGGCTGCTCCATTGCATGAAACCAAGAAAGTGGGTAGGCAGCTTCTAAGTAAGGTGGGTAGGGAAAAATACAAGGACTTTACTGGGAGTTAATACTGGATATTCAAAGCACATCTGGGACTCAAGAGATTGGATATAAATAAAATAAGGAAGAAACCTTCTACCCTACTGCTGGCACTGCTATACCTGGCAAAGCAGTCCCTTCATGGGCAAAGTGGAGGGATAGGACTAAAGGGAACCCACATATTTAGGAGGCCTGTGGCTTGTCTTGGTATGGAAATACAAGAGATCAAAGATACTGCTGAACTGATCCAGAAAAGTGTGGGAAAGAAGCCAAATCTCTCCAAGCTGGTGGAGAACACAGGAAGAAGCCATCTTATAGCCAGCCATTCAGTGGGGCCTGGTAGCTGTGGGTGCCGAGTCCTGGCAACCTATAATGGGACTGAAAACAAACCTGACAAAGCCACACCTTGTATCACAGAGTGTGTCTAAGAGGCCACACATTTTGCCTAAGAGGCAAAATGCAAAGAGGGTTTAACACAGGGGACTATGGAGAGGGTTTCACACAGGGGACTATGAGTCATGGAAACCAACCCAGCTTCCCTTTTCCTTGAATCTGGCAGGTCGCAGGAAGGGCTGGGAGGGCAGCACCAAGACGAGAATTTGAAAGGGAAGGAGTAGGATTGACTGAGTTTGGGGACTGAACCCAAGAGTCCAGGAAAGGCAGGGCCTGCCAGTGACTGAGAGGGTGAAGAACTGGCTCCTCCATTGCATGAGTGGAACCCAGAGGAGATTCCTGGGGTGCACTCTTCCCGTGTGGCCCTGCAGCTGCTGGGCCTTAGAGGTGCAGTGAGTTAAAATCCTCAGACAAATGAGCAATGCCTACAGCTTCTCCTCTCATAGAATTCTACCAACTCCACCCTGAGAGTGGAGCAGACACGGCACTCCAACCCACCCCACCTAACACTGCTGAAAAGGGAAGTGAGAATTTTGGAACTCAAACTGGCAACTTGACAAGCAACTCAAAAAAAAAAAAAAGGAAGGAAGGGATTTGAAATGAAGCTCAGTGGTAAAATACTTGCCTCTCATGTGCAAGGTCCTGGGTTCAATCCCCAGTAAAGCACACATACACAAAGAGGAGTATTTGGCAGACTGTAGCCAATACTCTCATATACACTACATACCTCAAGAAGAAATTCAAAGAAAGACATTTGGGAAGAAAATGAACACATAGTCCCATTGAAAATTTTTCACCACTACAACAGAAAAAAATTTCTTGACATTTCATCAAAATCATTTTTTTCTGTTTAATTGTGAGCTGAAAGGTTCATGGAGATTTAGATACATACATATTTGACTTTTTTTCTCATTCTGAGCATTTTTTAAGGCAGGTATTTTTCAAGGCTCAGTGTTTGTTGTTGTTGTTGTTGTTGTTTTGGTGCCAGGGATTGAACACAGGTGTGCTTAATCCCTAAGTCATATCCCCAGCTCTTATATTTTTTTAGAAATAGTCTCACTGAATTGCATAAGGCCTTGCTAAGTTGCTGAGGCTGGCTTTGAAATTGAAATCCTTGTGCATCAGCCTCCCAAGCCACTGCGATTATAGATTATAGAAGTGTGCCACCATGCCTGCAAGGTTCAGTCTTTTGAGGGCTAGGACTTTTGATTAGTATTTTTCAGTTTTACTTACAGACACACACACACATTTTTCTCTTACTTAGCTGCTTTCCTTGATTCTCCTTATCTCTTTTCTTCTGCTGACAACCAAACTGTATTGTTCTTTCACTCTTTCTTTAATTTTGTACTTCTGTTTTCTCTCCCCACCTAATCATAACAGGCATCTCTTCTGTTCTCTCCCTATTTCCCTTTTGAAATTGCAAACCCTTTTGCAGACTTACTGTTTTTACTATGAGCAATAGCTGATCACATCATTTCTGTTTATTGTGACAATTAACATAAAAAAACATAATAGCATGAACTATTGGGTTTAATGCTGTATACAGTTTGCATTGATTGTTGCTGTTATTTATTTACTCTAAACCATGAGGCACTGGAAACTTCAGGTACAACTAACTCTACTGCCTCAGATCCTGCTGAGAGCCACAGCCAAGTCGGTGTGGCCCCTGGCATTTTGCCAACAGTATTGGTTGACAGGCGAGGCATTACTATCCACCTTGACCCGCTACTTTTGAGTTCTCGCACTACTTTGGAGTTCTTGTGGGGATTCCCGGGGATTCCCCGAGAGTTCCCATTGGTTGGGGAAGTGCAGGAGGAGGGATTTCCGGGGGAGATATTTCCGGTGGTTGGTTCCTGGACGAACCGCATGGTGTTCGGGACGAGTTGCTGGTGGAGTTCAAAAATAAAGTTGATTCCTGCTTCAGTGGCTCGTGATTTGTGCCCAGCCAGACTGCGGCAAGATCCATTCTGTTAGATGGATAGACACACAAACAAAATCAAAGAGCAAAGAACAAACCATCCCAAACAAACCAAAATCCCTCAAAGACAGAACCCACTGACACCACAGTGGAAGAAATGTCAGAGAAGGAATTTAGAAAGTTCATATTTAAACTGATCTGTGAGGTATAAAACTAAAAAGCTGCTTTACAACAATCAAGAGCTTGACAAAAGAGCCTACAGAATGGGAGAAAATCTTTATCACTTGTACCTCAGATACAGCATTAATCTCCAGAATGTACAAAGAACTCAAAAAACTTAACACCAAAACAAAAACAAAAACAAATACCACATATAACCCAATCAATAAGTAGGCAAAGGAACTAAACAGTCACTTCACAGAAAAAGAAATATAATCAGTCAACAAATATATGAAAAAATGTTCAATATCCCTAGTAATTAGAAAAATGCAAATTAAAATTACTGAGAAATATTGACAAGGATGTGGGGGAAAAGGGTACACTCATATGTTGTTGTTGGGACTGAAAATTGGTACAACTATTCTGGAAAGCAGTATAAAGATTCTTAAGAAAACTTGGAATAGAACTACCATATGACCTAGTTATCCCACTCCTCAGTATGTATCCAAAGGACTTAAAAAACAGCATACTATAGTGACACAGCCACATCAATGTTTATAGAAGAACAATTCACAATGGCTAAACTGAAACCAACCTGGGTGCCCTTCAACGGATGAATGGATGAGGAAAATGTGGTATATATACACAATGTAATATTATTCAGCTATAAGAAAGAATGACTTTATGACATTTGCTGGTAAATAGATGGATCTGGAGATTATCATGCTAAGTGAAATAAGCCAGTCACAAAAAAACCAAAGGCCAAATGTTGCCTCTGATATGTGGAAGCTAATCTACAACAAGGTGGGGAGGGAAAGAATAGAATAGAAGTTCAGTGGATTAGACAAAGGGGAATGAAGGGAAGGGAGGGGGTGTGAGAATAGGAAAGACAGTAGAATGAATCTGACACAATTTTCCTATGTTCATATATGAATATACCACAATGAATCTCTACATCATGTACAACCAAAAGAATTGGATCCCATTAGAATAAGATATACTGTTTGTATAAATATGCCCAAATATCCAGTTGTATATATCTAAAAAAGATACATATCTACTGTTTTGTATATCTAAAAATAAAAAAAAACTATTAGTTAAATCTGAATTTAATCCCTCTATAAGAGAACAGAACCCTATTCACTATCTTACCATCAGCCACAGTGGAAGCAGTGACCATAGAGGATGTGCTTTGGGTAAAGATTTTTTCTCAGATTTTCAGTGGGGTCTGTTTATGCAAAGTCAGTTGTAAAGTGGAGGAAATCATGTGAATAATTCAAATCCAAGAAAATATCATGGCCTCAATTTGTAAGTATTTTAGATAAACAAGTTGAGTTTGATATGTGTGGAATTATGTATATTTTCCACTTGTATCTCACTTGTGGCAGCAGCATGATCCTAAAATTGTCTTAATGCCTATGTTAAGGTGCTTACTGAACCTAGTGCCTTTATTTTTATTCATATTTGTACAATATAAGCTTAAGATGGGGGGTGTGAGGTATGAAAGGACTAAATATAAAATATTATAAAAGTAATTGGAATCAAATAATCCCAGGGCATTAACTTCCACATAAAACTATCACCTACATTAGTATGACAAATATATGCCAGTTTCTTATTGGCTATTTGTTATTTTATATCATATGATATAAAAGAAGTATGTTTAAATATTTGTATTTCTGATGACTAGGGAATTAGATAACAAGTTTTGGATAGTCGGTGGATATTGAATAAAATGAATGAATAAATCATTGTGGACCTCTTATTTTGTGGCCTCTGTAGCACTAAAGGGCTTTCTGAGTAATATGTATAACAATAATCCATGAATTCATTAGTTTCTTCTCACAGAGAAATAATAGAACAATCCAGTGAATATTTGAAGATTCATTTTCCACTTTTTTCATGTGCTTTCTCTTCCAAAAGCATAAAATCACTCAGGTGGAAGCAGTATACTCTAAGGCTTTTTGCCAATGTTTGTTCCTAAGCATCCTTCAAATCTACTTCAAATATATCCTTGTAGATCTATAGAAGCAAATATTGGCCACTCTAATTTCCACAAAACAGAAGAGAATTTACTGCAGAGCACTCAGGCTGTTCTTAATTTCACTGCAAGCAACAATGAAAGGCTTTTGTCAATATGTTCTGACTGTGTTTGGGAGAACTACATTCACTTCTCAAAGGAAGAGTACATTTTATGGTTGTCTCATTATATACATGGAGTATGGGACTAGAACTATAGATGTGTCATTTTAATTACTAAACAAGTCCTTTTAATAGAGGAAGAAATAAATATGCCTATCTGAAACAAGTGACAAGTGAAGACTTATTTTCATTATTTTTAATGTGTAGTAGAGAGAGAGATGGAAAGATGAGAGATTGAGCTCAGGTGTGACAGCCCTTAACATCCAATGTCACAAATACCAGCATCTGGTACTATTATAACTATAGGAGGGGTTGGGGATGTGGCTCAAGTGGTAGTGTGCTCGGCTGGCATGCATGAAGCACTGGGTTCGATCCTCAGCACCACATAAAAGTAAAGACATTGTGTCCACCAAAAAAAAAAGTAAATATTAAAAAAACAATAATAACTACAGGAGTTGGCTGGCCAGGACTATCACAATGGAATCCAAAGGGCTTGCCTTAAAGACCAGTTAGGTTTTATTTTGTCACATGAAGGTACAGAGATAATTTAAAGCTATTTAAGATTGTGAACAACTAGGGAGAGTAATACTCTATGCTGAGTATTATAAAAGCAGTTAGTCCTTTCAACATTTCCGCTGCCTTCATGCTCATGCAACAAGAAGAGAGGTCAAGACATGGACACTGCTTATTTGCACCAGGTTTTGGCATGAGTGATGAATCGGGAACACTACAGTCACACTGTAAGAGAACTCTGATGAATCATCCTCTTGGGCACATATCTCTCTGTCCTATTTCTTTGGTCCAGCAAAAAAAAAAAAAAAAATCTTAAAGAGTAAAAATAAAATGTGTGATTCCACTTTAAATTATAGAAGCAAAGCACGTCAGCCTTTTCTTTTAAGCCCTAGTCCTCCTTATTACAAAGAGTCTAAAAACCAAAGGCACAATTATTGACTTAGCAAGAAGAATATATATTCCCTGGTATGGGTTAAAAGTGAGGGACATGTTGGGTTGAGGTTGTGACTCAGTGGTAGAGTGCTCACCTAGCATGCATGAGACCCTGGGTTCAATCCTCAGTACCACATACAAATAAATAAAATAAAGGTATAAAAAAAGTGAGGCACATGTTATTTGAGGAGGCAAGGATGTGAGAAAAAGAAAATTAAAAATAGAGGCATAGAAATAGTGATAGTTATTAAATGGCCTGAGAGCTCATAGTTGTAGCATTTTTATTAAGTAGTCTGTATGGCTTGTAAATATGCAAAGAAAACTCACATTGCCAATCTATTATCAGAGGGATGATATTGAAACAGAATAACTGAGTGCAAACTTGGAAACCAAAAGCGTTAATAAGTAACTTAAAAAATAGTACAGAGATCTCACTGTGCCTTGGTACCATGAAGCCTGCGAACTTAATCAATGCAAATTACAGAAAATTATTAGGCAAGGCATGTTCTAGTGCCAATTAAGTGACTCTATTGTTCTATGAAGAGTACCTTTCTCTGATTTCTGAAGCTATGTGTTGCATTTGTTTTCCAGGAATGCATAATTTGCTTTTATTTTTAACCATTTAAGACTGTGATATCTCAAACCTGTGTTATTCTTTTTAATTGAATATGTTATTCCTATTGGGAACGGACTGTAAATTTCGCAGAAAAGAAAATAAGATAAAGGGATGTAGATATTGGAGATGGTTTTCAGTAAGCTGATTAGGGAAATGGGGATTAACACAGATGCTAATGAAATTTACATGCAGCTCCCCTTCTAACATATGTCTCTGGCACTCTCCAAGGTCACATCATCTCCAGAGAAAAACTCCACTATTTAATGCATTTCCAAATGTTTAGAAAAGAGATTTAAATGAATATATAGAAAACTAACTCTGAAATTGTACTTTCATATCAAGGATCGCCTAATTCTTCCCATAGCCCAAACCCATATTTATTTCCTTATAACACATGTCACATTCTTTATTCACTAGTCTATTTCCAACTAATGTCAGCTCTCTGAATTTGGGGGTTTTAATTTTATGCATCTCTGTATTGGTGGAATAGAATGTCATGTTTCACATACATTTGGGGGGTATACAGATATTTAATGGAAATGATATTCACATAGATGAATTTATACTGAAATAAATTTAGTGCATTCTTAGTTTTAATTTAGCTTTGACATATACTTATTGGACATAAAACTATAAAAACTAAATTAGCTTTTAGTATGAATTTTGTTATTATCCTATAAATTATGTATTTTATATTTGACCTTCATGGATATAAGTAACCTGGTATTTACACAAAAATGTTTACCCTTCCATTTCAGCTCAAATGCACAAAAAGCTTAGATATGATCATGCCCATCCTTAACAGAAGAATATGGTAAACAAACTGAAAATTAGTTACTTTTTTTTGGATCCACCAGAGAGCTAAAGTCATAGGATAGATTGAAACTCCAAAATCTGAAGATATATCTAGACAGCCATAACCAATATCTGTCTGCCTGGAAAAGAAGTCATTTGAACAATAAACTGGAAGAAACATATTGATAACTAGATGATGGGTATGGATTAAACTGAAACTGAGAATCTTTTAGGTGGCAACAGTCTTAGGAAAACCCCCACACTTTTGTGGACTTTATCCCCAAGTACCTCAGACTTTACTGGTGAAAACTAAGAAAGATCCCCTTATAGGTCTAGCAGAGAAAAAGAAAACTAACCATTGTGAAACATGTCCTGAGTCTTCCCCAGAATAAAGACCTACTTAATCTGTAGGAAAAAGAACTTCATCAGAGCCTGATCATAGCTGACAAAAGGGAATCCCTCCCAATATAGTCTCCTGCAGGCTTCTATCATGTAAGAGGGAAAAAACACAGTCAGCAAGATTTAAAACTTCAAGGATGTTTGTGAGGGTGCAGCCTAAGAAGGTAATATGGAGCCAAGGAGGAAATTAAAACTATACTTCTGAGAAACTCTTGCAAAGGTCATAGCCAAAACATAAGACCACTAAAAGACTAAGATTAATAAAAAGATTATTGTGTGGACTCCCATGTGCATACTTTAGAATTATGCTCACAGGACCCTAGTATTAAAAAAGTGGGTAACAGTACCTGCAAGATTATCTCTCTTGAGAAAGAGCATTTAGGAAAGCCTAAAGTCAAAAAGAGGGAAAAACAAAGCAAAATAACAAAAAAATAGAGGAATTTGAAATCTCTGGCACCAAACACTAAACACGTCCAAACTCAGAGCAACTTTATCATAAATCTGCCCTTAACAGCCTATTTAGTTCACATTTTATTCCTGCTGAGTGGAATGCTCTCTCTGCTTCCTATTGCCATATCCTGGGCTGCTTTCCTCCCTTGTACTCTCCTCTGCCATGATGTATCCTCTTACCATTGCCCAGAGCTACAGAGTTAGCCAGCCATGGACTGAGCATCTGAAACTGTATGCCAAAATAAACTTCCTCCTCTACATTGTTCTTGTCTGATCTTTTGGTTACAATGATGTGAAAGCTGACTAAAAAAATGAAAAAATAAAAGATCAAAACACAACTAAGAAATGATTTAGGTTAGTGAGTTAAAATGAATTTTATTGCCTAACATAGGAAATCAAAAACATCACAAGTAGTAAAGCATTAAATAACATAATATACCAATACATATAAACAATTTCAGAAGCATGTAGACTTTGGAGGAGGAGCCATGTTTAACTTGGTGTTCTTTTAAATTGGGTAGGTGTGCCATTCAAAGAGAAATTCATATCTACCAATTTCTATATGGGATCATAGCTTTGCCTTGTGAAGAAATCCTATCTATTAGGAAAGCCTTGATTAAACATATTCAGGGCTTGTTAATATACTTTAATCAATAGAAACCTACAAATGTTCTCGGAGACAATTTTCCAAACCCAATCAGATGTAACATTCTATGGCACATTAATTCTTCCCAGAATAATTTCATATTGAACCCCTGAAAAAAAAAACACCCTATAAGCTGCCTCCATTCATCCCTTTACTCACATTGCATTTAATGTTTTCATAGTATACAACAACTTGGGAAGTTATCTCTCCTTCAAGGTAATAAACTCTGTTATGATCTCTAAAATTGCAATTATATAAACAATTTCTAAGATTGATTACGTTGGTAACTTTCCTTCAACTATGTACTTTTATTACCCTTCATGCCGTTCTCTCTTTGTTATTGCCATTTTGTCACTTCTTACAACATGGAAAAGACTGAAGAGCATTGGCCAGAAATTTTCAGTAGATATAACTTTTGTTCTAAGTGCTTCATACACAATTCTAAGATTTAAGAAATATTCACCTTGATTTGCATGTTTTAGAAAACCTAATAAAAATCAACAGATTACTTTGGGTCAGAACTTTTTAAATCGGCACTGTTTCTTGTTTGTAATTTACAACTTCCTTGATAATCATTCACCACAAACTGAGTCACAAGCTAGTGGCCTCCAAATTGCCCTCCTTGCCTACAGCCAAATTCCCTTCCAATCCTTTAAATTATATCAAGTAACAATCATTAGCAAAGATAAAAGAATAAAAATTAAAATAGATTCTTTAGAGCACAGTTTCTAATAAGCCAAGTATATATGAAAAATAAATTTAAATGGAAGGAATAATGGTGAGAAAAAAACTAAGAATAAGTGCTGGGGATATAGCTCAGTTGATAGAGTGCTTGTCTTGCATGCACAAGGTCCTGGGTTCAATACTCAGCATTACAAAAAAAATTGAGAATAAAGTAAAATTTGATAAGAGTTTTATATGAGATTATTCACTATTGCTGAGCAAAATTAGGGCTCATTCTGGGAAAAAGTGAAAGTAAATATGAGGGAAAATAAATTCGTCAGCTGCTCTTAGTACTTTTTATTCCCTCAGCAAATATCATTTCATTCCACTTAAAAGTAAAATGAATGAGTGATTTGCACTGGTCCTTGGAAAACTTCCACTGTTCATTGAACATCATTTAAGTTGCCCTTACAATCCTCTGTGAAATACCATATGGGTTTTTTATTATTATTTTTAATATTAATGAATAGAACTCTGGCTAAATGGCTTGTCTCCAGGATACAAAGAGGCTGTCAAAGCTGTAAGAATATTCATACCTTCTGCCTCTCAAAATATTTACTTGGCAACACAAAAAATTATGACTGTGGCTCTGTCCTCATGATAACAAAAATAGTAGACTGATTCAACTGGAAAAACTACTTGCATGTATGTGGAATTGTTTCCTCAAAGAAATACCAAAATTTTTTTCATATTTTCATATTTTATGTGTTATGAAGATTCAGCTTAAGTGCACCAAAGCACAGAACAGTGTTTTAAATTCAAAGCTGTCAATTTTAGAAAACACTTACTTTGTTGTTATTCTGTATGCATCATAATTTGGGGCACATACTTGTGAACAAAGGCTGATTCTGATCGCTCATGTCTGACCTTTTAATGGTCATCATTGTCAAATATTTCCTATGCTTGAGATACAGCAGTGTGATATGTCACTAATTTCTTTAGATGTAATAATTTTAGAGCAATGCATGAAGGGTAAATGAACTTTATTCAATGTCATGGTGACAGTTTTTATTTTTTGATTGTACATAAATCAAAACTAGAAGTAGTGTATATGATCTAGTGAGAAAAAAAATTGGTTTAAGTGGCAAAAGAAATGGTCCTTGCTTCAGTTCCATCATACTACTCACAGACGAACTCTGTAAAATCATCTATAGTAGTTCTTTATTTTTAGGGAATTCATTCCAAACCTCCAGTGGATGCTTAAAACCACAGATAGGACCAAATCTTATATATACACACACATACACTATATATACAAATATATATACATATATATATACACACTATTTTTCCTATAAATACATACATATGATGAAGTTTAATTCATAAATTGGGCTTGGTAAGACGTTAACAATGACTAATAATAAGATAGAACAACTATAATAGTATTCTGTAATCAAAGTTATGTGAATGTGATCTTTCTCTCGCTTGCTCACTCTCTCCATATATTTTACCGAACTCACTCTTTCCCTTATGATGTTAAATGATAGAATGCCTATGTGATGAGATGAAGTGAAGCAAATGACATAGGTATTATGATGTGTTAAGCTACTATTGACTTTCTGATGATGTTAAAGGGGACGCATCTGCTTCTAGTAATCCTAGATCAAGATATGATGATGTTGGTGGTTGAATATCAGGAGCAGATGATGTCTGTGATTGGGGATCCTTAATAAATAAAGGTGTTTTTGCCACAAATTTTTGCAAGAATGTTATAATCAGAAGTTGATGTCTCTTTCCTTTTAACTCGTCAAAGCTTTGTGGCAGAGGTTGTAATCCTTCAGTGATCATACTGATGACCTGTATTGGGAGGTCATTATGAAGCAAAATAAGAATTACTTAAACATTGCAATCTGCTAGTGTTGACCCAATAACCAAGGAAACTACAGTGTGTAAATGCTAAACAAAGGGATGTTTCTTATCCTAGGTGGGATGGGGCAAGATGATTTGATATTTCATTATGCTACCTAAAATGGCATGCAATTTAAAACTTAAAAATTGTTATTTCTGGAAAAGTTGACCATGAATGACTGAAACTATGGAAAGCAAAACCATAAATAAATGGGGCCTACCCTAACTACTCTTAGCTTCAGTTCTATTTCAGAAGAAGGGGGAGAGGTTAGATAAAAGGAAGAAAGAAGGAAGGATGGGTATTAAGGAAACAGAAAAATAAAGAATAGAGGGAGGGAGGGAGAAAACAGAAGAGATAGAAAGGGACACAATTTTGAAAATATGAGTGTTATTACATATGCCCAAAGAATTCAAATTCATCTGCCTCCTTCTAACCTTTGACGTAAACAGAAATATTTTCATATGTTCATGAATTCAAGAAACAAAAAGAAAACACCTACCATTGCTAAATATTATGCTCTGTTCTGAAAATACCGCAATAAATATCCCATCATACCCACATTGAATATTGTTACAGTGTAGTTAGGGTAACATGGAAAGCGCACAATTATTATGACTTCACTTCAATGAATAAACCTGATTACAAAGTGGAAGACATTTTCTTCCATAAGAAAGTTTTTTTTTTTGTTTTCTTTCAGTGTTCTTCAGGTGTTACTTCTTTGTTTTATGACTTCACTATTTTTAGGCTTTTGTGACTCTGGAGCAGACAGCAATGCAAATCAGGAGGTAGGCTGGTCTTGACTAAAATAAGATTTCCTTAGTGTCTTATCAGGATAACCTTTAAATTTGCATTTCATTCTCCAGCTCCTACTCTGCTTTAATTCCCCTAATATTTTTCTTTCTCGTGTCTCAGGTTTTCTTCCCACTGGGTGTCAATCTATTAAGGAGACTGTCCCAATAATTATTGCTAACAGAGGCATTTCTTCTAATGGTTCTCACCTGTCTTGTCTGGCAATACAATCAAAGAGGTTCACTGCACAGATTTTTTGGACTCTTGTGTCCATATTCCTAAGGATTGGTACAAGTAGTTAGCCAAGAAGTAATAGCTCTGACATGGTACACCTGTCCCCTGTTTTACCTACAAAATGATTAAACTATAAATAAATCCTCTGGGTCAACACAGCTTTTGTGGCTCCAACTTTCTTGCCATCTGTGTTCCCTGAGAATTATCAAGAGGCAGATTATGCTTGGCAGACTTTATCTTCTCTCCAAGCAGGTACTTATTGATGAGTAAATTCAGCGCTTTCAAAATCTCCACTAAACAAACATTACAACTCATCTGGTAGGTTTAGAAGGTTTTTCCAGAAGCAGGCTCAGAAATAATTTAGGAAGTATTTTTACAGGCCATCCTGCCAAATCCCTCAACAGACAAGTATGCTCACTTCCTCTTGACTGCCTGGTGATGTTTCAAATGCATGACCAAAAGGGACACTGTATGTAGCCCTAAAAGGAAAGAAGGTTCAACTACTGTTGGCAAATGCTTGGAGAAACAAACCCTATGACTTAGAACAACTTGGTTCAGCTGTTAAGCTATTTTGGTAGACATACAGCAAGAGCAACCCAAAAGCTTCAGGCTTAATAGCACCCCAAAGTGTCACTTCTAGATTATAATAAAGGCAGACTTTAGCTCAAACATTACAACTCATCTAGCATATAGCATTCTAGCATATACCAATTTATTAATTATACATTATTAAACATCTCTAAAGCAGTTCATGTAACTTGGGAGTGGCACCTCCTAATCATGCATTTTAATGAGTATTTTAGGTGATCCTGAAGCACACAAGAGGATTAATACCACATCCTCAAACTATATATACATCAAAGCAAATGCCTCACTTCACTGCCTCCCATTTAGCCTTTCAAAGCTAGAAGAGTCCAGAAAAGAGTGATGAAAGAACACCCTGGAAGGTAACATTTGAGGCAGATTGTATATGCATTACACATGCTCTTCAACTTTGCTTACTTTATAAACATAGAAATTATGCATAGAGTTTATTCTTAAAATGCAGAGGCATGGAATCTACACTGAGCTTGCTGAATCTGCATATTTTCTGTCTCATGTATTGAGATTCATATGTATTTTGCAAATGCTCTGTGGTTGATTCTAATGCACAGTCATGTTTATGAATTATTCATGTTGAACTACCTGGAAACTACTTTTCATTTCTCCCATCTAAGTGATACAGCTTCAGCTCATAGAAAAACACTGCACTCTTCTGTACTCAAAGTTGCTATTAATTAGCATTATGATCTCAGGCAAGTCATTTAACATATCAGAGCTCCAGTTTTCACATACAAATTAGTTAAACAGAAGCTAATACAGTTATATTGATAAGATGTTAGCCAAAGTATATCTATTCAATTAGTCACAAGTCTGTTACAGGGTGGCAGAAGGCACTATTTTGATAATAGCCAAGGCGTTTCTATCTCCTATGATTTTTGACAATTTTGGAGACTCCATCCTTTGGGTCACTGGTGTTCCTTGAATCCAGGGAGAGCTCTATTCA
Source organism: Ictidomys tridecemlineatus (assembly GCF_052094955.1). NCBI lineage: Eukaryota > Metazoa > Chordata > Mammalia > Rodentia > Sciuridae > Ictidomys > Ictidomys tridecemlineatus. The sequence continues at coordinate 97,319,333 of NC_135493.1, read as the reverse complement.
AACGAGAATAAAGAAATCAAGTGAACTTCCAAGTGGATTTTTTTTGAATCATATAACATACAAGAATTGTAAATTGTTTACATTCCAGTAAAGATAGGCCTTTGGAGGAAACCCACTATAATTCATGCCATATGCATTTAACTCCAAGAAATGATACGAGCATGGGAAAACAGTTTTCTGTCCCTGATAAAATAATGAACCTATGCATTTAGGGAAAATGAAATAATTGGCAAAGGTAATGAAGGGTGGTGAATTGTGAATAAAAATTTCCTAAGGCGGTGTCTTTAGGTTCTATTTGTATAAATAAATAAATAAATATCTAGACAGATTTAGTGTGACACAAACATAAACAAGGGTTAGTAAAGAGCTCCTGGAGAAGTCACAAATCTACTTTGTCGCTTGATTTTTCGAGTAGCTATATGTGAAAATATTTTCCATGTGATGGGTAGGGAACTTCCAAAACTAGCCCAAACCCTTCAGAAGAACATAAAAATACTCAAGAGTTGGTTGGAAACTAGGAGTCCTCAAAATTATTGGAAAATGAAGACATAATGATCTGCAATAAACAGGAAGCAGCAGAGCATAGGGGGCATGGGTATTTGGACCACAGAGGCAGTGGACAGATATTAATAATGTCAATTAAAATTATAAATTTCAGTCAAAGTTAACATTGGAACCAATGAGAATCCATGATAAGTTATACACAATAAATTATCTGTCTATATATCTGTCTATGGCAAATTTTTGTAATCCCCCTACAACATACATCACTTCTTTTTGTTGTTATTTTTAGATATACATGACAGTAGAATATATTTTGACTTATTATACATATAGGATATAACTTATCCTAATTAGGATCCCTTTCTTGCAGTTATACATAATGTGGAGTTTCATTGGTCATGTATTCATATAGGAACATAGGAAAGTTATGTTTGATTCATTCTACTGTCTTTCCTAATTCCATCCACCCTCCCTTCCCTTCATTCTCCTTTGTCTAATCCAGTGAACTTCTATCCCCCCTCACCCCTTATTGTGTGTTAGAATTCACATATCAGAGAGAACATTTGGCCTTTGGTTTTGGGGAATTCGCATTTACTTAGCATGTTAGTCTCTAGTGTCATCCATTTATCAGCAAATGCCATAATTTCATTCTTCTTTATGGCAGAGTAATAGTCCATTTTGTGTACATATACTACATTTTCTTTATCCATTTATCTTTTGAAGGGCACTAGGTTGGTTTCATAGATTGGCTATTGTAAATTGAGCTGCTATAAATATTGATGTGCCTGTGTCATTATAGTATGCTGACTTTAAGTCCTTTGGGTATAAATTGAGGAGTGGGATAACTGGGTCAAATGGTGGTTCCATTCCAAGTTTTCTGAGGAATCTCCATAGTGGTTGCATCAATTTGCAGTCCCACCAGCAACATATATCACTTCTAAGGTAACCAGAAGGAAAAACAGGGCAGGAAATTTCTGAGTTTAAGTGAGTACTAACTCCAAAAGAGACTAAATATCAAATTAGAATTTAATGAATTTAATTTTAATTTGAAAGATTGGGCCAACTACCACTTTGCAAAGTGCATCACTCTAGGCAGATCCAAAACCATTACAAAGGCTGGAATCTTCATCACTTATAGTTGGCACAATATATACTCTCAGATCAGTGGTTCTCAACAGTGTAGTGTATTAGATTAACTTAGAAAGCTAAATAGTGGAATACACTCCTCTGGGGCATGGCTTGGTCATTTGCAGGTTTTGAAAGCATATTAAGTACTTCTCATATACAGTTGGCTTTAAGAAACATATTCCTATATAAGAAGTAGGACTATATTAGGAATTAAGCATTGGGCTCTATTCCAAAGATTAAAGTTAACTAATCTTATTAGATTCTTAAAATTTCTTTGTGCAGGAGTATGCAGTATCATCTGCTAAATTCATCCAGTCTATAAAAATTAACTAGGTGCCATTATCAACTCCATCCACTGCAAGGGTATATTCTCAACTCCTTCCATAGAGAGTCAATTTTTGTTTCTCTCAAGAGACCCTACAGCCTTTCATCCCTGGCTTCATCTTTCTCTCCCTCTGAAAAAGCACTCTCAATCATGGCGATAGTAGTCAGTCTTCAGTGACTTTGAGAAAACCACATAGATGAGAGACTTTGCATGGAACATGAACGTAAAATGGTCTAGTTCCAAAACACAAAGCTCTAGTCATGTTTTCCTTTCTGGAGGAGAGTCACAACCCAGTCTCCTGGCATTAACTGTCTATCTTCAAAGAAGCACAAGCAAAGACAACTCCCAGATTATCTCAGTAATAAGAGATTGCAGTCCAGAAGAGTCTTTGGCCTTAATAGCCTCATAATCCCACCACAACTTCTTTATTACTGGCCATGTTCTCTTGATGATTATAGCTTATTACATAATTTTTCTGTTTTTTTTTTTAGAAAAACAGAAAATAACATGCTTATTGTATAATAACAGCTTTAGCTGTCATGAAATGTTCTAGTACACCCTACCTAAGAATTAACTATACTCTTTAGCTCAGGTGTGATGTCCTACTTCTTTTAAAAGCCCAGATTATCAAATAATATACCCTGAACTGGAATTGACTTTTCTCCTCTCATAAGAAATTTAGTACTTTCAGAAGCAATTCAAAGACCACATAGAGGCTTCACAACATTTTGCCATAAGCATCCACAGATGGTTTCCTTCTATTGACAGCACTATATCAATTTAGGGGATATGATAAATTATATAATATTCTTATACCCACTTTCACTACAATCCACTATTTGAAAATTAGCCATGATTTCTAAGAATCTATTTCCTGTCTCTCACAAGTTTACAGAAATGCCCTCAAGCTGGCTTATGCCCCTTCCCATCTAGGCTTAGTAATCCTTGGAATCAGACCAGACACCATTTACTATACTGCAATTATAGAAGTTATGAAATTTGGGGTACAAACATATAACTTGTCCTATCTTTTTACCAAAGGTTACTCCCTATAATCCAAGGATGAAAGGAAACAAACTTGAATGCTTATAATAAACTCAGCCACTTCTTGATGTTTTTCTCAGTATTATGTAAGGAAGAAATTCTGGACTTATACCTTCATCGTCTTTTTTCTTCTGGATCATCTCTACTATAATTGGTGGGGTGCTTTAAATTGTCACATTAGGATGTATTTTTCATTCATAACTTTTTCTGCACACAATGGCCTCTACTAAGATGGCTCTGATTTTGTCTTCAATCCCATAAGTTTTTATCTGCTCTCGGACATGATCTCTGCTGCCAGATCTACAAGGAACATGTGCTAACTGTCTCATCTAAAATCAACATCACTTCAAGTCTGCTGTGTCTTTGTGAAACTGGCAACATTCCATGTCCCTTTTTAGATTAACCAGAAATCTCTATGTATTCAAAACCTACATCATTCTTGGTCAACCTGTACTAAGAAAGAAACATGGAACTTCTTTTTCTTACAGCATTTCCTTTGGAAAACTAGTGATTATAAACATTTCTGTGCTTCTCTGAGACTTATATAATTTTTAAAGGCAAATAACCCTCTTGCCAGCTTTATGATACAGGCACATTCTTCATAAAGGCCTTGAGTCATCTCTTTACAATGTAAACATCAAGAAAAAGAGCACCCCTATTTTCTAGTCTCCCTAAGAGTTTGACTTGGATCTGACTCTAAATTGTAACTACCTCTCTGTTATATAGATATAGAAGTTATATAATCCCTTTGGATAAAAGCAATTAGCTAACAACAGATGGCCACCTCAATTGTGAGGTAAATTTAGAATAAACTCTGTGTAACAAATGGTACTGTCAGGTCCATTTATCATAGACACCATTTATCATAACATATATGTAATGTACTAGGTTGTATCTGACTACAGAGAAGGGTTAGATTCCCATCTTTTCAAACTTCTGGTCCTTCTGAAGATCATTGCAGTCTTCTTTAATGCTTATTCAACAGTAAAACTGTTTTCTTTCTCATCTACTTTTGTGAAGAATTTTTTCTGGGTTGGCTGGAAATATTTTTCCTAATTATTTCCACATAATATGAATCCACCTCTTAAATTCAAAAGCCTTGGTATTAAGAACATTATGCCAGTGTTTCAAAAATTCCATGGAAAAGCAGTTAACATTTTTTGTTCCATGATAAAATACTGTTTTTGTTGAATTTTTATTTCTGAAAATGACAGGCTATGTTATTCAGATGAATCCTCTCACAAAAAGTAATTCACCCTTTTTGTCCAGAGAAATGGTTTACTGCAAAAGAATACCCTTCCTGTATGGCTTAGATAAATTTCATGAATGTCCCCTTTGTTTACCTATAACAAGGCCAGACACTGTCTCTCCAAATTCCTATGACTTGTCTCATGAATGATTACTTGAATTCATCAATAAATAATCCACCAAAATTATCCCTACTGATTAATTGAAAGAAAATGCTTATTAATAACATTTTGAGTAAGTTTCATTTCCCCAGGTCCTGGAACTTTGATCTATACTCGGCTTGAGCAAACATATAGCATCTCCTGAGAACAAGCTGGTCTTGAAATAAATTTTTTAAATCTTGGATTTAATATCCTACTACCTCTTTCATTTCATTTTCCCGCACCCAGTTCTTTCTAGTATGTTCCTTTGCAGAAAGGAACATTCATTTCTCTGAAGAAAAAAGATGAGGATGATTTGTTTAAGCATCACTGTTTTTTTTTGAAATTTTTATTCTAATTTGTTATACATGACAGCAGAATACATATGTAATATGAAGTAATATGAATTGTAATGCATAGCACAATTTTTCATCTCTCTGCTTGTATACAATGTATATTCATACCATTTGTGTCTTTTTCATGTATGTACTTGGGGGTAGCGATGTCCATCTCATTCCACCATCTTTATCCCCTTGCCCTCTCCCTCCTCCTCCTTCCCCTTTGCCCTATCTATAGTTTGTCTAATCTTCCCATGATCCCCTCCCACCCCACCATGAATCAGCCTCCTTATATCAGAGAAAACATTCAACATTTGTTTTTTGGGGGGGATTGGCTTACTTCACTTAGCATTATATTCTCCAACTTCATCAATTTACTTGCAAATACCATAATTTTATTCTCTTTTATTGCTGAGTAATATTTCATGGAATATATCACTGTTCTTTAGGAGCAAAAGGTTCAGGTAAAATTTAACACCATCAAAGACAAAACAAAGAATGCAGTATTTTTTTTTTTATTCTGCTGATGCAGTATTTTTCTTCAGTCACTAAGCTAGCAAAAACTTGATTGTCAGGGAAGCAGATTGGCCTGTGAGTGAGACTAAGAGAAGATGTGATGCTCAGCACCTTGAATTAGTATCACTTCCAGTGTGCTAAGACTGATAGCTTTCCCTGAAAACCAAATGGGGAAAAGACTTTGTGATACAAATCTATGTTCATTGCAAAATGTCCAATAAAAACCAGGGAGTGTGATGGATGATAAGATCTGGCAATGTTGGCACTAGATGATGGGAAAGCGAATTTGGAATCTCCAGACCTAAGGGTCAGAGAATACATAATTCAAAAGCCTTGGTGTTAAGAACATTATACAGAGAGACCAGGTGTGTATGGCACCTCTATGGCAGGTAACACTGGCTTTATGCACCAAGTAGTTACTACATGTATAGAGTGTGTGTGTATGTTTGTTTTGGTACCAGAGATTAAACCCAGAGGTGTTTAACCACTGAGCAATATCCCCAGCCCTTTTTACTTTTTTATTTTGAGATAGGTTCTTACTAACTTGCTTTGGGTCTCACTAAATTACTGAGGTTAGCTTTGAACTTAGAATCCTTCTGGCTCAGTCTCCCAAACTGCTTGGATTGCAGGGATGCACCACTGCACCCAGCCTGTGTTTGCTTTTTAATTATCATTTATACAGGGCACCATTAAACCTTGGCTGTTTACAAAGATAAAAGGAAATAGCAAGTTCCACCAGTTGAGTTTCTCTTCATATCTCTGTTTCCAAGGCTGATTACTCAACTGACAGCTCAGTCTTGAAGCCATCAACTAGGATGATTCTTATGTACAAAAGGAAAAGTACCACCAGGTTTATGATTCAAACTGGAGGATTTTATATTTACTTTTATTCCCTATGGGATATAACCAAGGCACGGCAAAACAAAAGCCAGTGAATGGTTATCACTTCATTGACAGCAAAGTGTCCAGATAAACTTGAAGAAGACCTTGATCAGCGATATGGACAAATCAATTGTCATTGGGACCTGGAAAGAACTCTTAGCAGTCTTAGGCACCAGCCATAAGGTTAAGGTTCCAGTCAGGATGCCAGAATCTAGTAAGGAAAAGAACAAACACACACAGTCCCAAAATCTAAGAGAGGTTATGTTAGTCAGTTTTCTGTTACTATAACAAATATCTGAAGTAATAAATTTATAAGGAGAGAAGATGTGTTTGGGCTCATGGTTTTGGAGACTCCAGACAATAATCAATCAGCTCCAATGCTTTGGAGCCTATGGTAAGGCAGCCCATTGTGACTGGTGGAGCAAATCTGCTCACCTCATGACCAGAAAGCATAAGAGAGAAAGATAACCCTCCAATAACCCTCTTTAAGGGCACAACACCATTAATCTAAAACTTCCCACTTGGCCCCACCTCTTAAAAGTCCCACTGCCTCATAATAGTGCCACACTAGGAATCAAGCCTCTAAAATATGGGTCTTTGGAGGACACTGAACATCTAAACTACAGCAAGGGGCCTCAGGATTTTGCAGAACATTATTATAAGGAATGTAAATAAAAGTCCAGGTCCCAGCAGGGAAGTTAACTTTATCCTGAGCCCTGATTTTTAATTTTTATTTTCCCCCAAGAGAAGGCAAAATAACTGTACTTTCATTTTTCTATCAGCCTTAGAATACTTACCAAATGGTGGAAGCAAGAGCAAGTAACAAGGGTTCCAACCTTAGTAACCACAGTCAACATTACTGCACACTTACCACTGTAGAAGAAAAAAATGTTAGAATCATAAATTTATTTCTTGCAATCAGTCTCAAAAGAAGAGATTTAAAATTAAAGTGCTTCTTCATAGACAAATAAATTTATGTCACATATATAGTAAGATATTAGAAGATTTAGAAAGAATAGACAAAATGAGTTAAACACCAGAGGACTAATGTGTACAATTTTGTTAAGTAAATCTAATTTACTGAAATAGATACTCTAACAGGTAACATTTTCTACAAAAACATGTACAAGTCCCTTGTTGTAATTATGTCTTAAGTTTAAGGGTTAATTACACTAGAGATAATACTCTACAAATGAAAACATATTATAGAAAAGCTCTTTCTGTTTGCAGCAAACTTGCCCCCAAATCAATTCTATGACAGGACAAAAAACATGTATAGATTTGTTAAGACAACTCATGACTAGTGGTTTTTCTTAATACCTTTGCCTCTAATGGTAATTGACTTGTAGGTATTTCCCAATGTTATGGATTGGATCTGGAACATAGACAAGATGTTGAAAGCATGGACCCCAATGGCAAGATTCAGAGGTGGAGCTTTTAGAAAATAATTAGATAATGAGGGTTGTAACCTTATCAATAAATTCATCAATTATATAGATTAATAATTTGAATTGACTCCAAGGAAGTGGGACCTAGTTGGAGGAAGCGGCCCACTTGGGGCATGCCCTTGGAAGGGTCTGTCTTCTCCCCAACCCTTTCCTCTCTGCTGCCCAACTGCCGTGAGCTGAGCAACTTTCTTCTGCCATACCCTTCAGCCATATTTCTGCTTTAAAGCCAATTGACCATGAATTGAACCTCTGAAACTGTGGGCCAAAATAAATATTTCATTGTGTTAAGTTGTTCTTGGCAAATATTTTGGTCATAGCAACAAAAAGCTGATGAACACACCCACTTTTTTATTATTTTTCAATAAGGATTGATGAACAGTCTTATATCTTGCATTACCAAACAACTTGTAATCAAACATAGTGATATCCCCTAACAGTTTTGTATTAAATATTATGGAAATATTTGGCTTATTGCTGTATTTTAACCAAAATGAGTCACAATATCTGACACTGAAACACCTCCAATTCCACATTATGTTCTAGATAGTTTGCTTAGGTATTTTACAAACATTATTTTATTTGACCTTCCTTAAAACATTATGGTCTAGGTCATCTTATTCCCACTTTACAGGTAAAGAAACTGAGGAGTAGAAAGGAGTTGCTCATCTATTAAGTCCCACAGATGAGATTGGAAGCCAGACAGTCTGTCTTCAAAGCCCTCCCTCAGAGTCAAAGGGAAAAGTGGCCCAAAACAGTGTGATAATAGAGACCATAGCCTAATTACCAGAAGTGTATTCATTATACAATGCTCCAATTGGAATTTGTTCTTATTAGATCATTTTTTAATCAAGTCAATATTATGATGTGCCATCAACAAAATCCAACTCCAGTAGACTTTGTAGTCATTTGGTGAATGTCTACTTTTACAGGCAAATTGTTTCTGGTGCTTTTGTGAATTGACTTACAAGCTATGAAGTATTGATGGCATTATAACTAGAGTAGGCTGCTTCTTTTTTGCAGTGGTATATCTGTATTGATTTCTCATGGCAAAGATCCTGGGTGGCAAGAGACTTCTTATTTGGATTAAAGTAATCCTGAGAAATTGAGTCAATTTATAAGCATTTTTAAATGACACTGCTCTTTTAAGTATAGTAATGGGGTTTCTTCAGGATGGATACACTACTGACAAATTCTATCCAATTTTCCACTGAATTTTGCTGTAATATCAAAGTAATGTTTGTGCCAAGATATGATAATATCATACTTAACAAAAAACTTGCTTTCATTTATTTAAAAGGAAAGATGATAATTTGGGGATGACATTTGAATAATACTCTAATTTAGCAGATGTCGGTATCTTCAGAAATTAATAACTTACAGTCTGTGCAGAATATAAAAATTCTATCAACTCAAAAAACAGGAGCACTAAATTATCTTTGAGGGTCCCCCAAATATTTACTTTAAGGGGTATCCACCATAGAGTAGAGGAAGGAGCACAGCTGGGGGATTCAAAAACTGATATTCCAAGATTTTTACAATAACTGGGAATCAGGAGCAAGTCATGACTGCATTTGACCTAAGTCTCCTATGTTCAACATGAAGGGACTGAAGTAAATTATTTCTAAGATGACTTTTGACTATAAGACTCCACAACTTTAATGCATTTCAATCTCAATACATGAATACGATTTTGTATCACTTTGCTCCAGAGTTTAGTTTTTCAATTTCAGATCAACTATATACTGAAATAAATGAATAATTTTAAATTTTTATTTATGTATACACCTTTTCTGTGACTGGAATTCCAGTCTGAATTTATAGAAAATATTTTAGGCAACTAATAGTATACAAAATGCATTTATACAAAAAATAAACTCATAGTACATAAAACCTGGAATTATATTTAAGTGAAGACATCTGGAAAATAAAAACATCTGATATAAATACAAAAAATAACCTGGGTGCAAGCATGCCTGTAATCTCAACATCTTGGGAGGCTGAGGCAGGAGGATTGAAAGTTCAAAGACAGTCTTCGCAATTTAGCAAGGCCTTCAGCAACGTAATGAGATTCTGTATCAAAATAAAAAATAAAAAGTTTTGAGGATGTAACTCAGTGATTAAGTACCCCTGGGTTCAATCCACAGTACCCCCCCAAAGTCAATAAATATAAATAATATTCCTTCCTTGGTCATAAAAGAAAACATCACAAATGGTTAAGAGTTTGAATCAATACTGGATATACAAAGAAATATCAAATGCCTTAAATTGCCTAAATAAGGCATTTAATTTCATAACTGAGAGCATGCAGTTTCATATTTCTGAGAAATCCCACAAATTAGGGTACATTTATCACTGCCAAATTTCAAAATATTTTGTACACATTTTGACATCATGAGTCACTGTCATTTCCAGGGTCATCTTTGATCACCTTGAGAGCAATTCAAAATACCCTGGCATTCATAGAACCATGTTAACATTATAACTTAATCAATAGCCCTGTTTCTCCCTTCAAGTTAAGTATGGCACTCTTTAAATATGGTCTCAATATGAACTTTTATATGCCTCACTTAACTTTAGTAGGATTAACTAAGTAGGATTAGGCTGACTATAGAAATACATATTTAAAACATTTATTAAATCAACTACTCTGCTGTTGAATGAATTAACCACATTCTCCCCAACCCCACTACTTTCTGTATTTCTGGAAAATTCCTCTTGATTCCATGCAAAATCAAATATTATCTCTTACAGCAAGTCTCCCTAACCACCCCCCAAAGAGAACCAATCACTGTTTTTTCCCCATACTCCATAACACATTGCACATAGGTCCATTGCTGCCCTTACATACTGCATTAGATTCAGTTTATGTGCTTCTTAATACTCAGAATGATCAAAGAATGGTCCATCGTGGCACATTCTGGGAGGGTATCAAGGTATGAGTGAAAGATCAAACAACAGTGTAATAAATCGGAATTGGGCTGTAAATAGTTCAGACTTACCAAACTACTTATACAAATATATGGCACATACATAATATGGATTATACCTTAGAATAGAAACAGAAGGAAAGGAAGAAATGAAAAAAGGAGAAAAGGATAGAGAGCAGATGGAAGAAGAAGAGAGAAGGGAAAAAATCTTTTTCAATTTTTAATTCTTATATTTGATGTCATTCACATTTGATTTTATGCTGTAGCTACATGTCATTTCACCAACCCTGATATGGTAAGCTAGTAGTTGCTACAGTGAAGGGTCTGTTTTCACTAAGGATAAACTTATTCATAGACATAAAGGCAAAATTCTTTTTGTCCTGATTTTTCAATTTGACAATACATTTCTGAGTTTCTGTTAAATTTCTCATTTCTAGTTTTCTGTTTTTATTTCAATACATTAGGGTATTTTAAAAAATATTTTTTTAGTTATAGGTGGACACAATATCTTTATTTTATTTTTATGTGGTGCTGAGGATCGAATTCAGTGCCTCACGCATGCTAGGCAAGCACTCTATCTCTGAGCCACAACCCTAGCCCCATGGGATATTTTTCTTGTTTTTTTTAAACTAGACATCTTACAAATACATTTAAAGAATGTAAATTGGGTAATAAACTAAATCACTTATTCACAAAGAACTTTATTTTGTATTACTTGTTTTTATAATTTCAGGTTTTAAATTTATTTTTGACGAGTATACCCTTATGGAAAGTTTGATACTACATAGATTCAGTGGAACATAGGATTGGTATAGGATAAATTTATAATGAAAACAAGATAGGGATGGAGGTATAGCTCAGTTGGAAGAGTGCTTGTCCAGCATGCATAAGACCCTGGGTTCAATCATCAGCACCACTCACACACACAAAAAAAAAAAGAAAAAAAAGCAAGAAAGAAGGGTATAATTTGCAGTTTATATATTCTATACACGCAAAATACTTTATGAAGCTATAAGTATTAATTTGTACTAAAAATATAGATACATTTTAAAGTAATTCTGTCTTCAGTCTTTCCCCATGAAGTTAGTTCTGTCTGGTTCATTGTCATATGAATCATTTTTTTTTTCATTCTACTTGGTAGAATAGAATAGTCTGAGTGGATAATGCTCCCTACAATGACTTTGGGGTTAACCTTCACATTTTCTTCCTTCATGCTATATTCTAGACATATTGAGTCAAGTCTCATGCAACATTTTCTAATAGTGTTTCCTCTATGATATATGTATTTCTCTGGTAAAGCTGATAATGAGGATTTGGGAACGTCATCTAACTTCTGATTAATGATGTCTCTCTAGTTTTCATTCATCTATTATTGTATTACATTAATCTTTGATGTGAATATTGGCATGCATATCAAAGTACTCTGCTTTCCTGAATTGGACTGTTCTCTTTTTGAGAATAAACTCCCAGATGTTGGCTTTGTGGCCAACTCTCACTGACATTGATGCTGACATTCACATAAACCATAATCACTGGTGACATCTGTAAGATTTAATTTAAACAATGAGTAACAATGCCAATGTCCAGCAGAAAGAAAATACCTATTGCAGAACAGAAAGGGCTATTTTTATCCAGATGGTAAGCCACCATTCAATAGAGTAAACAGAGTTTGAATTATCAGTTTATGAAGCAATGTTGACCAATTTTATCACATCAGATTTCAATGTTAGAATTTGGCTTCACAGTACAGCTGTTGGCTTCATTGCAGTATTTGAGAATGCAGATGTGGCTATGAGGATTCATTCCCTGAGGCTAGAATATCTAAACAAATTGCTCTGTCGCTGGGCATGATGTCAGGAATCTTAACAGCTAAGAGTATTATAAACAAAGCATTTGCCATTTTGCATCTAAACTAAAAGCAAAATTGGAAGCCAAAGCACCAACATACACATAAGTCAAAGGGTCGAGGGACCACTTTTAATCCTACTGCTGCTTCTGAAGGATGTCATTACTGGTGTCCTGTGGCCACTGTGGTGGCAATGGCACACTCATGGAACCTGGGTAGCATTTTAGTTGTGTCACTTCAGTGACATCAATTTAACCTCTTAGGACCTCAAATTCATCATCTGTAAAATATGACCTAAAAACCCTGCCTTTTTATAAGAGGATTGTGAAAAGTGTATGAAATATTTATGCAAACACATTTTGGAAGCACTAAAGTATTATAAAAATAGTTTGTTATTTATTATCCATTCATTCATTCCTCCACCCATTCAGTATTCATTTGAGCATCTCCTATGTGCCTTTGGACCTTCTGTTTTGTCTCAGGTGGCTGATGAGTCCTCCTCCCTCCCTAGCCTCACCCATACTTTTAACTGTCCACCTCTATGGTCCTGATTGTGGGTGATTTGTCTTTTAAAACAATGTGGTTAGACAATGCATATGCTTTTCTAATCCAGTGCATGTCTCTCTCTGCAGACAGCTGATTATTATAGTTCCAATGCCCTACCAAGTTTTGTTTTATTAGAATTATTTTAATCCTCCTCTTGCATTTGTAAGTACTTGCCCTAAAATAGTACAATGTGCTAATTTTGTATTTTTATTTTAAATAATTATTTTTTAGTTGTAGTTGGACACAATGCCTTTATTTTATTTATTTTTATGTGGTACTGAGGATTGAACCCAGGGCCTTGCATGTGCTAGGCGAGCACTCTACTGTTGAGCCACAACCCCAGCCCTAATTTTGTATTTTTAATGCTGAGAGAAGGTTGTTGGGAGATTAGAGATATTGATGGATAAATAGTGGGACAAGGGGCTGGCAGTCATTGGTCAGAGTATTTTAGCTTTAGTGCACATATTGCAGGGGTAGCAGGGAAAGATTCAACCTATACATTGTACACAGCAGGTTTTAGACTCTCTAGGCAGTCTAAAGAATTAGTCATATAGGCCACTAGAGTCCTGTTTAAAAGGACTGGAGACATTTATTGGAAATAATTCTTTTTTAAAGAAGCTTTAATCAAGCAGGTATGCTTGGTCTTCATCTGTTATGGGAGGAATAATTCTATTTGTATAGGATGATATTCAAATGCATCTAAAGAGCAGCTTTTATGAACTCATTCTAAACTGGAAGGCAAAAATGTGAGTAAATTCTCAAAGCAATAATTTCATTCAAACCTCTTTATAACATAAAAGCAGGGTGCAGTGGGCCTTGTTGATCACCAACTTGGACCTAACATAGTATATAACACAGAAGGGAAGTTAAATTTTTCCTAAACTCTCCATAGAATAGAGCTTTGGCACCTCAGAGGCTATGGACCACAAGCAGTGATAACCAGCAGAAGCACCATGGGCTCTAGTTACAGCCATGGTGTTTAAAAGAAGGAGCATAAATGCTCAACAGAGATGGCAGGAATTAGGCAGCAACAGTGCCCACCTATAGAGGGGTGGGACAGCAAGGAGGTTAAGTGACCTACCAGTCACCTATTGGCTCTCAAATCTCTGTTTTCTCCTCCATTTTCCTCAGCCAATGCCACTTCCAATACCAGGCAGCACTTTCATCCAACAATTTAATGACTTCTAGGCTGTTCTCTAAGTTCCTTTTAGCTTAATTCCTGACACGTCCTTTCTCATGAATGGTCTCCTTTTATTTTTAAATAATCTATGTACCTGATTATGAAATGTAAATGATTCAAAATACTATGCAGGGAAACATAAATCTCCTTATTATTCCTGACTCCTAATTCTTTAGCTTCTATGCCAGAGATTGATACAAGTATTAATTTATAGTGCAATCTTCCAATTTCTCTAGATAGATATATGAATATATACATACAGAGAACTGTACATATAAATAGACATAGATAAAGGTGTATGGAAATATGTGAATGTGTATGTATAGAACATATAAATAGATGGACACATAGATGGATAGATAGGATGCCCAAATGAGATATCTAACAGCTGTTGAATTGACATGACTGTTTTGTGAATAGAGTGTGTATTAGCTTTTGTTGCTATGACCAAAATGCCTGACAAAAACAACTTAAAGAATAAAAGCTAATTTGGGCTCACAGTTTCAAAGTTCTTAGTCCATGACAGGGTAACTCCATTGCTTTGGGCCTAAGGTTAGGCAGAACCTTATGGAGGAAGGATGTAGTGGAAGAAAGTTGCTCAGTTTATGGCTGCCAGGAAGTGAAGGTGGGAGTGTCAGGGACAGATACAGTTCAGATCTAAGTCCCCAGTGACATTTTTCCTCCAACCACGCCCCTACTTACCTACAGTTAGCACTTGGCAGCCCATTGAAATTATTAAGCCATCAAATGGATTAAACCGCTAATGAGGTCAGAGCCCTAAACATTGCCTAAAAGCCCCACCTCTGAATCTTTCTGTATTGGGGACCATGCTTCTAACACATGAGCTTTGGGGATTATTCCAGATCCAAACCATAACAGAGTGGATGGGAATGAAGGCAGTCAACTGAAGAATGCTTGAGAATTCCATCTTTTATAACTAGAGTCTACTTTGTGCAAGGCATAACATGTATGTTCTTAATGGGTGAAGACTGTTAATTCTCAGACCTATATGAGGTCCTTCTTAGTTTCAGAACAGGAAACATACCTTGGGGGATCTTGGATCTGTCCTGGGTCTGTTTTATGTAGAATGAGTTTATATATTCAATACTTTTGTAATGAAAATATGACCTTACCACTAATGTATGTATTTAAGTTCTCTTTTATAAGAGGTATTATCTTAGACATTGCCTCACACGTGTACTCTACCACTGAGCCACAACCCCAGTCCCACAAATTTGTCTTTTGAAAAATATTTTTAGTTATACATGGACACAATATCTTTATTTTGCTTATTCCTTTTTATGTGGTGCTGAGGATTGAACCCGGTGCCTCACATGTGCGAGGCAAGCACTCTGCCGCTGAGCCACAACCCCAGCCCCACAAATTAGTCATTTTGACATGTTTGATGCATTCGGCTGTCTCACCTTTTTATAAAACAAATCATGCATAATAAATAGATGAGAGAGGGAAACTCTTCCTTATAATAGAATTGCAGCTAATAAATAGAAAAAGAATGACGGCAACTAAAATTTTCAATTGGGCAAACAATTGAAATCCTCAATGGATGTTAATATTAATCCTCAATGGATGTTAATATTAATAAGTAAAATTACAATCAGAAGTAGAATTTTTGTGCCAGGTGCAGTGGTATACTCCTGTAGTCCCAGTGGCTTGGGAAGCTGAGGAAGGAAGATCATGAGTTCAAAGCCAGCCTCAGCAACATGGAGAGGCACTAAGCAACTCAGTGAGACCTTGTCTAAATAAAATACAAAAAAGAGCTGGGGATGTGGCTCAGTGGTTAAGTGCCCCTGAGTTCAATCCCCAGTATCCTCTCCCCCCCAAAAAAGAAGTAAGATTCTTGCCTATCCGCCAAGTAATAATAAATATAAATAAGTAACAATAATAAGTAATAATAAATACAAATAAACTTTTAAAAAGAGAAAACAGTAACTTCATGGTAGAGAAACCTGTCATATAGCACCTTACCTACCTGATGTAGTTCACATTACTTATTGTCTTCTGCACCTCTTCCTGACAGGATGCTTTCTGAAAGACACAACACCACCTTTGCCACCTTGATCCTCTATGACCTCTAATCTGAATTGTGGGCTCCTTCTCATCTGTTTCTGCTGAGATGACCTCCAAGGTTCTAATTCTATCTTACAGGTGTATCTTCTCACAAGGCCATTGCTCTAGGAAATTTCTTGATTTGTTCCATATAGAGAAGGCTAAGTTAGTATAATGGAGAATATAAACAATAAAATACACTTTTGCTCCTCCACAAGTTCAGAGTTCAGCCAGAGATGCACAAATTTGAGCACATTAACATCAAACATAACTAATTCTATGATGTGGGTAGAAATGACATCATCAGCCATGTGGATAAAACAAGCACTGGCTGACACATTTATAATCTAGCAGGTCTCACTTTCCCAGAGAGGACAGGCATCCTCACTTAAGAAGCATAAAACACAAGATATCATGAACAAAAACGAGGGAAATCAGAAAACTCTAGATACAGCTACCATTACCTGTGCTAGACTCATTCTGATATGATACAAATGCCCTCCCAGTTTTATTTCCCTTCAAACATTGTTTCCATTAAATTGCCCTTCCATAATCTTTCTCCCCTTCTCAAAAGCATTTTTTCTATTTGTCTGTTCTCAGTATGGCCACAAAAATTTTATAGTTTTTACATAGGAATAATGATATCTACAGCCTCATATTGATAGTTTATATGTGAAAATTATCATTTTCTGATTATTAGACTTATTAATCACTGAAAATTTTATATAAATGTATGTGCATACATTACATATATATTGACATTTTTTTTCTTTTTTCCTTTTTTTGTCAGCGAATATTTGAGGATTGAACCCAGCAGTGCTTTGCCATTGAGCTATAACCCAAATCCACTTTATATTTTATTTTGAGACAGTCTCACTAAGTTGCTGAGGCTGGCCTCAAACTTGGTGATCCTCCTGCTTCAGTTCCCAAGTCACTGAGGTTACAGGCATATATCACTGTACCCAGTTATATAAATCTTATTGCTCCATAAAAGTTTATTTACCACATGTGGTTAGAACCGATTTAAATATTTTCTTGACTGAAGACCAGAGCCTCATCAGAAAGGATCATTTAAGTATCTTCCAAGCTTGCATCATCTTCCCTTTCATGGTGTTTTAGCAAAGCCTTACCTTGCCTCTACGTAATGGCAGTAGAACACTAGTGTCATGTATCATTCATTAGTAAGCTATTTCTGGAGATCCTGTCCAGCCACTATATTTTGCAGATACTACTTGGAAGTCAATGACTTACTTAAAAAAAAGGCATTCAGATGCTGAAATGATGAGTTATAGAAGCTAGGTACTGTGAGAAATAGAAAATCCAGTGGTCCATTTTTGAATACAATATTTAGCTTTAAATGTAAAATGACTTGGGATGTAAGAAGGGTAGCTGAAGGAGAGAACAGAATGAAAAATTGCAAGAAGTTAATACCATAATGTAAAAATTCATACAGCTGCTTGACAGACAGGTGAGAAGGAAGGGACCCTACCTGACCAACAGAGATAAAGTGCCAAAAAGTATTCAATCCAAAAGGATTCTCCTACCACAAGAGAACAAAGGGAGGTGGAGATAACTAAAGGTATATTTTTAGAAATAAATAACCCAATAGGAGACAGTAAAACCTAGATGATGCTAGGGAAGACTGTGCATCCCATCATAATCAGCCAATGAAGAAGCTGAGAAGGGATCTTGCACTTCCAGTGATAAAATGCTGGCTGTACCCAATCTGTGTGTCCCTGACTACCAGGCATCTGATCTTGCAAGACCTTCATTAAAGTAAAGCTTCTCTTTTTGCTGTTTCTTTTGTCTCTTAGTCCATTCTTTGTGTTTGGATCTGTGAGCATGTTTCTCACAGTACCATTTTCCTAGTAGTGGGGGGAAATGAGTTAAAGATTAGCAAAAATAATGAGTATTCAAAAAATTAAACAATAAGAAAACAAATAACCCAATCAACAAATGGGCCAAGGATCTGAACAGACACCTCTCAGAGGAGGACATACAATCAATCAACAAGTACATGAAAAAATGCTCACCATCTCTAGCAGTCAGAGAAATGCAAATCAAAACCACCCTAAGATACCATCTCACTCCAGTAAGATTGGCAGCCACTATGAAGTCAAACAACAACAAGTGCTGGCGAGGATGTGGAGAAAAGGGTACTCTTGTACATTGCTGGTGGGAATGCAAATTGGTGCAGCCAATTTGGAAAGCAGTTTGGAGATTCCTGGGAAAGCTGGGAATGGAACCACCATTTGACCCTGCTATTGCCCTTCTCGGACTATTCCCTGAAGACCTTAAAAGAGCATGCTACAGGGATGCTGCCATATCGATGTTCATAGCAGCACAATTCACAATAGCTAGACTGTGGAACCAACCCAGATGCCCTTCAATAGATGAATGGATAAAAAAAAAAATGTGGCATCTATACACAATGGAGTACTATGCAGCAATAAAAAATGACAAAATCATAGAATTTGCAGGGAAATGGATGGCACTAGAGCAGATTATGCTTAGTGAAGCTAGTCAATCCCTAAAAAACAAATACCAAATGTCTTCTTTGATATAATGAGAGCAACTATGAACAGAGCAAGGAGAAAGAGCAGGAAGAAAAGACTAACATTAAACAGAGTCATGAGATGGGAGGGAAAGGAAGAGTAAAGGGAAATTGCATGGAAATGAAGGGAGACCCTCATTGCTATACAAAATTACATATAAGAGGTTGTGAGGGGAATGGGAAAATAAACAAGGAGAGTAATGAATTACAGTAGATGGGGTAGAGAGAGAAGATGGGAGGGGAGGGGAGGGGGGATAGTAGGGGATAGGAAAGGTAGCAGAATACAACAGTTACTAATTGGGCATTATGTAAAATTGTGGATGTGTAACCGACGTGATTCTGCAATCTGCATTTGGGGTAAAATTGGGAGTTCATAACCCACTTCAATCTAATGTATGAAATATGATATGTCAAGAGCTTTGTAAGGTTGTGAACAACCAATAAAAAAATAAAAAATTAAAAAAAAATAATAATGAGTATTGTACACAAAGAAAAATCATAAATTTGCCTTTGAGGAAGGAGATGGTGATGCAATGATTGCAAAAGAACAATTATTATTAAATTTCCTCATTTTTTTCTGGGAGTAGATCAGTATCCTGTTTTATAATAAAATTGGCAAAATCTTCATCCTCTTTTATAAAAAATTTTAAAATAAATTTAATAGGTATATGTCAATGCTTTACTATGAATGGCTTTCTTTCACACCTTCATGTGTTTTTCATAGTAGACCTGTGAGATGATTGTCAACCCTTAGGAGAAACTTAAGCATAAATTGATTAAAAAACAAAGAGAGTCTATCTGATCTGATAGGGGTTGCAATTTGGGCAGGGTGTGGCAGCACACACCTGTAATCCCAGCAACTAGGGAGGCTGAGGCAGGAGGATCGCAAATTCAAAGCCAGCCTCAGCTACTTAATGAGATCTTCACCAACTTAGCAAGGTCCTGTCTTAAAACATAAAAAGGGCTGGGGATGTGGCTCAGTGGTTAACCACGTTCAATCCCTGGTACAGAAGGACAAAAAAAAAAAAAAAAAAAAAACCTGCAAATCAGGAAACACATTCCCCCACCCCAAGGTCTTTTTTTATATTTATTTTTTTTAGTTGTAGTTGGACACAAATACCTTCATTTTACTTTGTTTATTTTTATGCGGTGCTGAGGTTCTGAGGATCGAGCCCAGTGCCTTGCATGTGTTAGGTGAGCGCTGTACCACTGAGCCACAACCCCAGCTCCCCCAGGGTCTTGAATATGTTTTCCCAGTGTCTTACAAATTTCCAACAAGTTGTAAAGGTACAAACCACTAGTGGGGAGGGGGATTACATGAGTTATTTGTCAGGAGTGTAAATGGGTACAGACAGCTACCAAGCTGTCTTCTAAGAAAGGGATTGGGTAATTTAAAGGATATACATAAAGCAGTTTTTAGAGAGGGAGAAAATGAAAAGAGCAAAGAAATTTGAGGGAAAGGAAGGAAATTGAATGAGATGACCCTAGTGACCCTAGTGACTATCTACAGGATTGGAATGTTCAGCTTTAATAAAAACCATAGCTCTTGGCACGTAAACTATAGGATATAGGAAGTTTGGGCCTGGCAGAGTTTTAATATATGTTGGAAAAAGGATACATATATCTACAGAAGGTCAAAAGTTCTCCCAGGTAGACATGACTAAGCCTGGTCTCTTATGATTTCTCAGCCTAATATTTGGGGAGTGCCTCAATTCACTTTTTGCTTTGATTTTAATTTCTTCCACATAGGAAGAAATTAATTTCATCTCATTTCATTTCTTCTCACTTTATTGCTGAGAAAGTTGAGCTCAGCAATGGCTGGGACTTAGTCTCAATGAACCAGGTATTGCACACAGTAAACCAAGTTCTCAGTCCCACATCTTTTGCTCCATGGACCATGCTCTTAGCACACCACTCAGAATCCTTAGAAATCTGCTGGGAAACAAATTATCAATAGTCATTGTCTAAAGTCTTTGATCTAGCCTCTCTGTTTAAATTCCTTGACTCTCAACCAACCAAAACATGAATACTAGGGTATTTCTAATATAACCTAAGAAAATACACCTTGGAACGAGTTCCAGTAGGATGAATTTAGAATCCATTGGAATAAAGTCTTCTTAAGCCAAGGTCTTTTGTATTATGAGAGTAGCCACCCCTCTCTACCTTCATTCACTCCTCTCATCTTCCTGCTATGCAACAATTCTGGATGCCATTGCCATTCTGGGGAATCGGGAAGGAGATGAAAAATGTGTTATTCTTCCCCCATATTTGCCCATTACTTTTTCAAACTTTTAATTTATATATTGAGTGTGTCTTACAAAAAGGTTCTTTTCCTAGTATTCTCCAAGAAAGAATACAATTCCGACAGTTCAATAGATTGTTTTCATAAAGCTGCCACATTTTCAAAGGGTGAATAAAATGTATTGATAGGAGAGAAAAATACAAAATGGTACAAAACAGTGGTAAAATGAACTACACAAGTGTCTTTTCAGAGGATTTCACCCATCATTCAATACCCACCTCCAGATTCAATTCAATTCATAGCATTAAATTGTATAATTATCCTGAACACCATAATGTTGGTGAAAACATTCTCAGAGATAGTTGAGATTTTTTTTAGGTTTTAGTATCACTTTCCATAGCTTCTTGCTCTGAGGAAAGCATTGATTTCAAATTATTTCCTTTAAACCAGGGCACTGGTGTTAAGTGGAAACATTTATACATATCCCTTACTATAAACACTTACAATCCCATCTTCCAACTAACACATCTTCAAGACCCCTGTAGTTTTCCTGAACCAATTGCTACTCATTTGTAACTTTCAATAAACTCTTAATGAACCATGCCCATAAGAAGCAGTTTCTAGCATGATTTTTTCCAGCATCCATGAGATATAATCTCATAATGAGTTAAAATCTGTTTATTTTCAGGGAACACATGTTATTAGACATATACATGTATTGTGGGGTTATTACCACAATCAATTTAACATGTCCATCACCACATAAAGGTACTAGTGTGTGTTGGTAGGGTGGGGTGAGCAAACTTCAAACAAACATAACAGAATTATCAACTATAGTCAGTCACTATGCTATACATTTAATTACCAAAACTTAATGCATCTCTTAAAATTTTATTAATTCTTCTTAAACACAACATTAAGATTCATTTTGACATAATTATAAAAGTGTGGATCATAATTTGGTCTAATTCAGTACAACAGTTCTTCCCCTTTCCCTCCTCTCCTCCCTCTACCTGTTTCCTTCCCTTTACTGTTCTTTCTGCTGTACTTACCAGGGATTTTTTTAATGTCTGTGGATAAAATAAATTAAAAAGAAGGCCATAAATATATTTTTTAAAGTCTTTACTTTTACCCACATGGAATACCTCTGAATCTATTGTTAGTTATATACAAATTTGTTTATGGATTTCTATATGTGTGATTTGAATATTAAGCTATTGAATATAAAATTGGATATAATTTTAAAATAAACACTTTCTATGATAAAAACAAAATTTAATGCATCTTATAACTGAAAGCTTGTACTCTTTGACTAACATATCCTCATTTACTCCAAACTTTCCCCCCAGCCACTGGAAGTAACCATTCTTCTCTGCTTCTATGAGCTCTATTTTATTAGATTCTATAAATAAATGAGACCATATACAGTATTTGCTTTTCTGTGCCTGGCCTGTTTCATGTAGCACAGTGTCTCCTGGGTTCATCTATTTTGTTACAAATGGGAGCATTCCCCCCCCCTTTTAACCTAGCAATCTCTTTATTTTTTATTATTTATTTACTTTATATTGGTGATTTATCATTATACATAATATTGGTGTTCATTTTGACATAATTATACAAGCATGGAATAAATACAATTGGCTCTAATTCAGTCCCCAGTACTTTCTCTTTGCCTCCCCTCTCCCTTCCCCCATTCCCTTTCCTCCACTCTACTGATCTTTTATTTGTAGTTTTTTTTAGTTAGAATATATATATATATATATTCTATGATATATTGAAATTCACAGTGGTGTATTTATTTATGTATATAAGATAGTTTGATCACTTTCATTCCACCATCCCTCCTCCCTCCCTCCGTCTCAATACCCTTCCTCTACTGATTTCTATTTTCATGGGATTCCCCCATCCCCCCTTTTTTCCCCACTATTTTATCCAAACTTCCACACATGAGAGAAAACATTCAACCCTTAACTTTATGGATCTGGCTTATATCACTCAGCATGATGTTTACCAGTTCTATCCATTTTCCAGCAAAAGTCATCATTTTATTCTTCTTTACGGCATAGGAAAACTGTATTGTGTGCATATTTCATATTTTGGGTCTGTTATTCTTCCAAATGAATTTTAGAAATGTTTTTTCTAGTTTTGTTAATAATGTCATTGGTATTTTAATGGAAATTGCATTGAATCTTTATAGTATTGTGGCACTAGGGCCATTTTGATAATATTAATTCTGCCTGTCAAAGAATATGGGAGGTCTTTCCATCTTTTAAATTCTTGAATTTCTTTTGAGTTTCTATAGTTTTCATTGTTTGGGTCTTTTAACTCCTTAGTTAGATTTATTCCTAAATATTTTATTTTTTGGAGCTTATTGTAAATGGGATAATTTCTCTACTTTCTTTTTCAGCATATTACTTATTGGAGTATAGAAAACAACTGATTTACATATGTTGCTCTTGTATCCTGCTACTTTGCTGAATCTTTTTTATTACCTCTAGAAATCTTCTGGTAGGGATTTTTGAGTTTTCTAAATGTAAGATCATGTCTTCAGCAGATGACTTCTATTTCTACTTGTATCCCTTTCATTTCCTCTCTTGCCTGAGTGCTCTGGCTAGCGCTTCAAGGACTATGTTCAATAGGAGTGGTGAGAGTGGACATCCTTGTCTTGTTCCTGTTTTTAGAGGAAGTTCTTTCAGTTTTTTTCTTTTTTTAGTTTTTATTTATTATTTGAATAAATAATAAATAATAATTCATTTTTTTGTAGTTGTAGATAAACAGCATGCCTTTATTCTTTTTATTTTTATATGGTGCTAAGGATCGAACCCAGTGTCGCACACTAGCCAGGCAAGTGCTCTGTCACTGAGCCACAACCCCAGCCCTCAGTTTTTTCTTTCAGAATGATGTTAACTGTGAGCCCCAGGTAAACTTTTTCTCCTCCATAATTGTTCTTGTCACATCTTTTAGTCACAACAGCAAAAAAAAGAAAAAGAAAAAAAAAAAGACTAAAACACCATCACTCTTTGGCTTTGAATTCCCCAAGAGGTGATGGGCACAGGAAGCACTCCCATAGTTGCTATGGACCTCCACCAGCTGGTTCTCATTTGTCAGCTTTGGGGCCTGAGGCTGGATGCTCAGAGGGTGCAGGCTGTGTCTGTTGGCTATTTCTATTGTGCACAGGAGTTAATATTGCAGAGCTCTGGGCTGTCATTTTGCTGTGGGTCACTGTGCATGGACTTCCCTCCACAGAGCCCTTTTCAAAGTGGCCTGATGGCTGTCTGCAAGCGTGGAACCTGTGGTTGTGTGTTCCTCTGGGTGATCTGTGGTGCGGAAGTGTCCCCCCTAACACAGATCGCTGGGGCACTGTCCCTGCTACCAGGAAAGAAACTCAGCCAGCTCAGTGGGCTCAAGCTCCCACTACCCAAGACTGTGAACTGTGGGTACCCCACCCCTGGCTGAATGGGGACAGAAACCACCATCCCAACCTTATCCAAGCTCCCATTGGCTGCAGCCACAAAACCCAGGTGCCATCCTTCTCTGCTGTCTGGGAGAAAAGATGCCTCTCCACCTGCTTCTGAGCTCTCACTTCCCACCAACTTGAATTGCAGACATCAGCTCCACTCTAGCACTTCCCTGGTGTGTCCTAGGAGTATCCTGGTTGGATTGTTCCATCCCACTCCCCATTTTGGCAGTGAGGGGAAAGGGGTTTTAGCAACTTTCAGTTAGTAGCAATCCCTCTATAAATTCTTTCTACATTATTATTGAAACAGCCCACTGTAAGGGTACTCCCTCTGGTTTTATTTGTTGCTCTCTTTAGGTGGGAAGATGCCATGTTGATTTAATTTCTTTTTGGGTGACTGGACAGCTGTGGACTCCACAAAATGGCTGCTAAACCCAGCATGGTTTTCAGTCAGCAATTAGGTTTAAACTGCTTGATCTCCTTCACCAATTCTACTGCTCCTGTCGAGTTTTAATTTGGTCTGCTTTTTCTTTCCAGCTGTTGTGAACGAAGTGAGCTTATATGCTTTTCTGCTCCCTCTCTCTCTATTGCCCTTCCTCCTCACCTGACACTAGTCCAGGTTCAGGGTTGAGGAACTCTGCCCTTATTTTCTGCTCTGGTAACTGAACTTTAAGTCTCCTTGTGTCTCAAACTGTCAAACATTGGGTCTTGGGCTGGGGCTGTAGTTCAGTGGTAGAGCACTTGCCTAGCATGTATGAACCACTGGGTTAGATCCTTAGCACCACATTAAAAAATAATGTCCATCTACAACTATTTAAAAAAAATTGGGTCTTATAGTACTTATTCTGTCCACCTCTCTGGTCACCTATGCCTTCACAGCTTCCTTTCTGTGCTATGAAGGGGTCAGGGGTCACCACTTAGCTTCACTCTGCCATCTTCCTGAATTTCCTGTCTTTTTTTGGTAATAACCATCTCAACAGGTGAGAGGTAATAGTTTATTATGGTTTTCATTCACATTTTTCTGATAATTAGTGATATTGTGCACTTTTTCATATAGTTGTTGACCATGTGTATATCTTGCTTAGAAAAATGTCTGTTTAGTTTGTCTATTTTTTACTCATCATTTATTTAATTTTGCTATTGAGATGTATGACTTCTTCATATATTATGAATGTTATCTCTTTATCAGACATAAGTGTTTCAAATATTTTATCCCATTCCACAGTTCTGCTGATTATTTCCTTTGCTATACAGAAACTTTTCAGCTTAATGTAATCCCATTTGTTTATTTTTGCTTTAGTTGCCTCTGCTTTTGATGTCATGTCTAAAAAAAAATCATTGCCGAGGTCAATATCAAGAATACTTCCAGGGGTGAGGTTGTGGCTCAGTGGTAGAGAGCTTGCCTAGCATGCGTGAAGCACTGGGTTCTAGTCTCAGCACCACATATAAATAAATAAATAAAGGACCATTGACAACTAAAATATATATATACTTTTAAAAAAAGAACACTTTCCCCTGTATTTTCTTCCAGGAATTTTACTATTTCATATTTGACATCTAAATTTTTTGATCCATTTCTAGTTAATTTCTGCATATGGTCTAAGGTAAACAGCCAAAGTGTTGTTCTTTTACAGCTGTATTTTCGATTTTTCCAACACTATTCATTGAACAGACTCTCCTTTCTCCATTGTATATTCTCAGCACCCTTTTCAAAGATTAGGTGACTGTAAATGTGTGACTATTTCTGTTTCATTGTTCTGTGTGTCTATTTTAATGCCACTCTTATGCTGTTTTCATTATAATAGCTTTGTAATATAGTTTGAAAGCAGGAAATGTGATGCCTCCAGTTTTGTCCTTCTTCCTCAAGATTGATTTGGATATTAGGGGCTTTTGTAGATCCATGCAAAGTTTAGGATTATTTTTTATATTTCTTTGAAAAATGCCATTAGAACTTTGGTAGGGAACGCATTAATCTGTACATTGCTTTGTGTAGTATGAACATTTTAACTCAGCAAAAAAAAAAGCAAGGTGCTAAGCAACTCGGTGAGATCCCATCTCCAAATAAAATACAAAATAGGTCTGGGAATGTGGTTCAGTGGTTGAGTGCCCCTGAGTTCAATTCATGGTATCAAAAAAAGATATTATTTCTTCAAATATACAAATATAGTGTGGGCAGCCAGTCTGAATGATTTCACATTCTCCTTCCCTGAGCAGAGAGGCTCTGACCATCGCTTCATCTCGTAGTGACCTGAACATTGCCCCAGTCCTGGAAGTTTGAGGACGCGTCTTCAGATGTAGGCATGGATTGAGCTACACTCACCTGTTCCTTTGTGATATTACCTCTTTGCCCTGTTTGGGATAGAATGTTCCTTGGAAATAACCATTGTGTGTCCCCTTCTCTTGCTTTACCTTTGGGTGTGGCCTTCCTAGATGTCAGTCAACCTGCTGACAGCAGACATCACGAAGCTAAACTCAACCCCTGAAACTTGACCCTTTGCCTCATTTGAATGGCTTCTCCTCAATACAAGGATTCAGCATGTGCTCGCTGTCTTTCTGTGGACACTTAAGGTCAGAGGAGCTGTCACAAGATGCCCCCCCCCAAAAAAAAGGTATCTCTGTTTCTTGTGTGGTTATTTTATGCAGCCCACTTCCCCTGGAGTGACCTTGAGTGTTTTAGTCAGAGGAACACAACAATGTAGGATATCCTTCCATTATGTTCTTGTTATATTTGATTCTAATGTAAGTGGAATTTTTTCTTAAGTTATTTTTTTGGAAAACTTACTGTTGGAGTATAGCAACACACTTCTGCATGTTGATTTTATGTCCTCCAAATTCACTAATTTATTAATTCTAAAAGTTCTTTGGTAGGGTTTTCTATAAATAAATTTATGACATCTATAAACAGCAACAATTTAACTTCTCCCTTCCTGTTGTAGATGCTTTCCATTTCATTTTCTTGCCTAATTGTTCTCAAGCAGAATTATTAAGGGTAAAAAACACCTGAGGGTTGTATAACCTCAATAGCAAGCATGATGAAACAATAGAGAAAGGGATGAGCTGAAATTCTATCTGCTGATGTTAATTCCTTAATCACACACCTTCCAGCTAGTATTTTCTGAATGCTTAGGTTCCTACTTGCCTTATCTTATGTTTACTGTATTTTAGGATTAGAGACCCTCACCTCTTCCCACACAGTTCCACCATTTTCACTACCATTCCCAGGGGCCACTACAAATTAAGTGTGTGGGGCTTAGTTATTTTAACTGTTTATTTCTAAACCATCCCAAGTTCCTGTGAAATTTCCCTGTATTAGGCTATGGTTAATAAATTGGATGTCCTAGCTGCATATATTGAATCCTATTGCAATATAGGAGGAAAGTGCCTTGTAGAAGTTGGGGAAGCAGTTCAAAAGTACAAAAAAGAATATTTCAGGTTTTCATTGTGACCAATGCACTTAAATGAAGCAAATATGACTTATTTAAGTATATTGACCCTAGTTTCCTAGAAGCATGTTTTGTTTGGTTGGTTGTTTTTCCAAACCATGGATTTTGTAGAGCTCTAGTTTTGTCAATTTATGAATTAATGAATATTCTATTAACTACAGTCTCCAGGAAAATAATAGCATATTTTTTGCTATCTCCTACTACACTAAATGCAGTGTTATAATAAATAGGCATTGGTATTTATTAATATTGTCTTTGAATAACTGAGGACTTCAGGTAGAGTAGCCAATTCTTTCTCTTCGTCCACTTTCCTCATCTTCCTTTTCAAAATGGTTTCATAATATTTTATTAACTTTTAGTTTCATTTTTAAAACACAAAACCATTGTGTTTGATATTGTTTTCACATCAAAGTGATGTTAATATACTATTTTAAAATTTTGAAAGCTTATACCTATAATATTTTCCTCTAACATGTTTCTTGGGCCATGTATCATGGTGAAATTAAACTATTTAGCAAATGCATAAGATTACTATTAGTTTTTGAACCTCATCTCAAGGTCATACATCCATATTGTACTACTTTGTTTCAGAAAATATTTTTACTGAATACTATTACAGTCCCACAACTATGAAACCACAAAACTTCAGAGACTAAAATTATTTTCTCAGTTTCACACACAATTCCTTGGCACTTAAACCTAAAAGAGTGTAAGACTGTTTGTAGTCTTTATTTATCACACAGTGAAAATTTTTATACAAAACTGCAAAAATGTTAATAGGCTTGATTCCCTGCTGACAGAATTACATAAAACATGCACTGTCAGCTGGGCACAGTGGCACAAACCTGTAATTCCAGTGGCTTAAGAGGCTGAGGCAGGAGAATCTCAAATTCAAGATCAGCCTCAAGCAACTTAGGCTCTGAGCAACTTAGTGAGACCCTGTTTCAAAATAAAAAGTAAAGAGTAAAAAACTAAAAAACAGGCTGGGGATGTGGATCCGTGGTTAAGCACCTCTGTATTCAATTCCCAGTACTTTAAAAAAAAGCATTATCTTTCTAAATTCTGAAATATTTCAGTTTCTGTATAACATCTTTTTTTGGAGTTTAATAATATATTTTATTTAACAATCTACATGGCATGTCAAATATTATTCCAAAAAATTTTTTATTTGTTATTATTAGTTACACATGATAGTAGAATGTATCTTGACATATTAAATATATATGGAGCATAACTTCTCTTTCTTCTGGTTGTACATGATGTAGAATTACATTGGTCATGTAATCATATATGCACATAGGATAGTAATGTCCAATTCATTTTCCTATCTTTCCTATTCCCATTTCCCTTCATTACCTTTGTCTAATCCTAAGTACTTCTATTCTTCCCTACCCACCCCTTATTGTGAGTTAACATCCACATATCAGAAAAAAAACATTTGGCCTTTGGTTTTTTAGCATTGGTTTATTTCACTTAGCATGATATTCTCCAGTACAATCTATTTACTGGAAAATGCCATAATTTCATTCTTTTTGGCTGGGTAGT
The DNA here is from genome assembly GCF_052094955.1 of Ictidomys tridecemlineatus. Lineage (NCBI taxonomy): Eukaryota > Metazoa > Chordata > Mammalia > Rodentia > Sciuridae > Ictidomys > Ictidomys tridecemlineatus. Next base: position 97,289,953 of record NC_135493.1, on the reverse strand, counting down.
ATTCCTTTGTATATATAAACCACATTTTCTTTATGCATTTGTCTGTTGAAAGGCACCTAGGTTGGTTCCTTAGTTTAGCTATTGTGAATTGAGCTGATATAAACATTCATGTGGTTGTGTCACTGTCATATGCTTTATATCCTTTGGGTATAAACTGAGGAGTGGGATAACTGCATCAAATGGTGGTTCCATTCCAAGTTTTCTGTGGAATCTCCATATTGCTTTCCATAGTGGTTGCACCAATTTGCAGTTCTATCAGGAATACATGAGTGTACTTTTTCCTCCAAATCCTCACCAGCATTTATTATTCCTTGTATTCTTGATTGCCATTCTGACTGGAGTCAGATAAAATTTCAGTGTAGTTTTAATTTGCAATTCTCTAATTGCTAGAGATGTTGAACATTTTTTCATATATTTGTTGACTGATTTCTTCTGTGAAGTGCCTATTCAGTTCCTTTGCCCATTTATTAATTGGGTAATTTGTTTTGGGGGGTATTTTTTTGTGTGCGTGTGTTAAGTGTTCTGTATTTATATATCCTGGAGATTAATGCTCTATATGAGTTGTAGGTGGCAAAGATATTCTCCCGTTCTGTATGCTGTCTCTTCACATTTGTGATTGTTTCCTTTGCTTTGAAGTAGATTTTTAGTTTGATTCCATCTCGTTTATTAATTCTTGATTTGACTTCTTGCATTTTAGGAGTGTTGTTAATGAAGTCAGTTCCTAAGCCAACTTGATGGAGATTTGGGCCTACTTTTTCTTCTGTTAGGTGCAAGGTGTCTGGTCTAATGCCTAAGTCCTTGATCCACTTTGAGTTGAGTTTTGTGCAGGATTAGAGATAGGAGTTTAACTTCACTTTGCTACATATGGATTTCCAGTTTTTCTAGCACCATTTGTTGAAGAGGCTATCTTTTCTCTAATGTATGTTTTGGGTGCCCGTGTCTAGTATGAGATAATTGTATTTATGTGGCTTTGTCTCTGTGTCTTCTATTCTGTACCATTCCTTATTTCTTTCTGGTCTACATGTCTATTTTGGTGCAATACCATTATGTTTTTCTTACTATAGCTCTGTAGTATAATTTAAGGTCTGTTTATTGTGATGCCTCCTGTTTCACATTGTTTTGCTAAGGATTGCTTTGAGCAATGTTCTGGGTCTCTTATTTCTCCAAATACATTTCATGACTGCTTTTTCTATTTCTATGAAGAATGTCATTGGGATTTTAATAGGAATTGCATTGAATCTGAATAGTGCTTTTGGTAGTATGGCCATTTTGACAAAGCTCCATTTTGACAATCTTCTACCTGCTGCTGCAGCTGTGGTGCTGGGGATTCTTCCTTGTTATATTAGATCTCCTGAGTCCCTGATCTGTCTTGAGTGTTCAGTGTTAAATTCTAGTAAAGTTCCCCCTAATTTTTGTTCATTCCCCCACCTTGCAGAAAACTGCCTATCTGCTTTTCTTGATTTCATGCCATGGAGCCACCAGGAAAGCAACCTCTCTAGTCCACCATCTTCTAGCCCTCCATAACACATCTTACTAAAGGGTTTTGGTTAAGATATTGTGGACATCCAAATATGCACATACACATGCATATGCATATGAGCATGCAAATGAGTGCATTTTAAGGGTTACAAGTTAAGGAAATGATAGGTGAAATAGAGATAAAAAGGTCTCTTTTTAAAATTTCTGAAATCTTTTAATTTGCTTTCTTATTCTCCAAGGAGAAATATTGTATGCAATGTTTACAGAATATTTGAATGAGTAACCACTTTATCAAGAAGCTTCTTTGCCAAGTCATTGACAAAAACATTTTATGGAAAAACACATAAGGAGAGAAAAACTTACTGTCTCAGATTTGGAGGCTGCAAAATTCTCTCAATTCTACCAATCACAGAAATTGCACTTTCGATGTCATCAATTGTGACCACATTGCAGAATCCAATAGCCGTTATTCAGTCCCCATCTTTCCTCTTGCAGCACTTAAAACAGTTGATCACTTCCTTCTTGAAATTTTATTTGGTATCCAAGACATCACACAATCCCTCTTTATTCTGCTGCCTCATTTTCTGCTGTTGATGTCTTCTTTACTGGAGACAAACCATTTCTTAATCACTAAATGTTAAATTTTCTCAGAGTTTAAGTCTCAGGTTTGTTCTTTTCTATGTCTACATTGATGATGTGCAATTTACTACCCAAGTTCCTAACTAGAAATACTCATCTATATCTGAAAACCCCCAGTAGAGCTTATCTAGCCTAAATCTTTTCATGGATGTCCAATTTCCTCTATCATGATGGAATTTCAATTGGTCTTACTTTTCCTTTGTTATTTTCTCCATGTAGAGATAACATTTTGATATACAATCAGATACAGTCTTCATTAAGAATAGTTTTAATTAAGCAATGAACTTTCCCCATCTAAACTAGACATTGATATTCATGCCTCAGGAAAGATAGGATAAGTTGATTCATGGCTTTTAAGCTTAAAATTCTAAGGTTTTAAGCAAGAGAATTAGAATTACTTTTGAGCATGCCTATTCCTTATTTCCTTCTGAAGTCGTAGAAAATGTTACTTATTTGTTCACCCTCTTCCCAGATCCATTCTCTGCCTTCTCTACCTTGCTCTTTACTCCAAGAAACTGACTATTATGGACCATACACCCAAGATCACTTGATCTGTGGTTTCCAGTTAGATTCATGCAATAGATGTCACAATTACGAACCAGAGAAGGTGGTGAAGACCGATAATCCCAGCGACAATGAATGCTGAGACAGCAGGATTGCAAGTTCAAAGTCAGCCTCGGCAACTTAGTGAGGTGCTAAGCAACTTAGTGAGACACCTGTCTCAAATTAACAAAAAAGAAAGTCTGGAGAAATTGCTCAGTGGTTAAGCACCCCTGGGTTCAATTACCTTTAAAAAGTCACAATTAGGAGACAAGAATGAAGAAAAGTCAAAGTATTTGTACCTCTTCTTCCCAGACTTAATAAATTCCTGCCAGTGGCTGTCTTGCAGTGACTATGGTAACTACTCTCAATTTCTCCTTTTATCATGGCTCCAGGTCCCAACAAAGCTGCATCTAATGCAATTTCCTTTCCCTACCATCCCTCTGGCCTAGAGTGGGAATAAGTTTCTGCTTTACTAGTGCCTAGGTGCTTCAGCACCCCTTGAAAAGATCCTCATGGTAGCACCTCTATTACTCTTGAAATATGCTGGTGAAGGGAAGATTTCAAGGCTTGTAATATGAATCTGTTTCATGGGGAAAAAAAAAAACAGGACCCTCAGGAAACATAATAAAGAGGCTACTGATATAGAATGAACAAAGTTGAATTGTATGTGCAATATCTCCACAGCAATCTGATTGAATGGTCTGGTTCCAGAATAATCATAAAACATGACATAGAAATATATCTCTGGGGGCTGGGGTTATGGCTCAGCAATAGAGTGCTTGCCTAGCATGTTTGAGGCCCTGGGTTTGATCCTCAGCACCACATAAAAATAAATAAATAAAGGTGTTGTGTCCAACTACAACTAAAAATAAATATTAAATAAATATGATCTCTGTTTTATTTGGTAGATTTATATTCATCTAGCCTCAGAAATTTCTGCTTAATTTTCACTCCCTTATTAAGTCCAAGGGAGGATTAAATGAAAATAAGATTTATCTATTCATTGAGAACTTATTTCTGCAATTTTACTCTGAACATCAACAACAAAGTCTCTGCACTTACAAAAGTTTAAAAATGACATGTCTTTATCATGTGTTTCATTGAAGCTCAAAAGAACTCTAAAGCAATGAGTTGCACTTGGCAATATTCTATAACTACAACTAATAACATTTAGTGAACAAGAACAATAATAAAACAGTGAATAAACTAGAATTTCAGAAGGAAATAAAATATCTTCTATCAAAATATAAAATCAATATTTATTAAGTTACCCGAATCATGAAAACTTATGTTTTCCTTTTTAACTTAATTAAAAAAAGAGAGAGTGAAAGGGTAAAGTTTCTAAGCTGGAAAGCTTGAATGTAAAAGATTAGGTATTATTAAGTTCCTCTGTTACACCCAGATTCCTGAGATAGTTAAAACAGCGCCCTACTGGCCATTTAGCCTAGGGCCCTGTGCAGTTGTCACAGGGCCCAAACCAATCAGTCTGAATGTGTACCGGCTTAGGAGTGACCAATCACCCCCGCCCGACCTGTTCCCGCCAATGAATGTGCCAATCACATCTCAGAGTTGTTGTTCAATTTTCCCGCGCCTCATGATGATTTGTTCTGATGTATGCAAAGCCCACCGCCCTCTTCAGAAAGTGTACTTAAGCTCTGCTTGACCTCAGCTCTGGGCTCTGGGCTGCTCTCCCTTCTTGAGTGAGCACAGGGCCCCAGCGCGCTGGAATGGATCCCCAATAAATCCCCTTTTGCCAAATGCATGGAGCCAGTCTCTTGTGTGGTCTCTTTCTCCGACTCTCTGCCGGACCCTTACAAGAGTACATTCATATTTGCTTTATTTTAGAAAGGAAGCAACTACTGAAATGCTGGTATGGTTTCCCGTATCACCAGTGTATTCCTTAACATCCGGTATAAGGTGTACCCTATCATCTGCAGCTGGTAGAGATAACACAGTACATGTAATATTTTGATATTACGTAGTATATTCACCTTTGGATGCTCACTTTTATGAGTATTTTAATACCATCTTCCACTGTCTACAGTGTTTTTATGGCCAGAGTTTTTACCTCAATTATAAAAGCAATCATTTTTCCCATGCTTCAGTGTGTTCACAGGATAGCTGGAGCTTCTTAAAACCTATATCCCAGAAGAGTGCTCACAAATCAATAAGCTTTTATTTTCTACCTTTATATTTTACTCACATTTTATCCAGTACCTTCTATTTTCAGTCTTATATTGACTTTTAAGGCTCCTGGTGATAGAGGTTTACTAAGTCCTTTAGATTTTTTTTTAATAATATAGTCTCTTTCCTCCTTTATTAGATATACTATATTTCTAAATGGATTGTATTATAAATTAAATTCAGTTATATCTTAGTATCCAACAGAAAAAGAGAAATATCCAGCAGAAAAGATAGAATCAGATCCTGGGGTGGTGGTCATGATGCCTATCTTCAAACAAGGAGTAGTGCTCACTAGCCATTAATAGACAGGAGTGGGACACTTATTCAGACTCAGGGAATTCAGGGGAATATTGAGATTTAAGAAATTTGGGTTGTGTTATCATAAATGTTTTGAGATAAAAATTTCTAACATTTTTTAACATGTAGAAATTTTTTCACTGTGTTCATGAGAGACTAATCAATATTATTCTTTCTTATAATTCTTCTTTAATTTTTGATACCAAGGTTATACTGCAATATTAAAAAGTTGGAAGAGTGTCTTCTCTTTTGAATATCATTGCTGTTATTTTTTCCTGAATATTTGTAGCATCCATGAATAAAACCATTTAGGGCTACATAGTATCATTGTGGGAGTAAGGGTGTAGATGAGGAGATTTTGAATTACAGATTAAATTTCTTTAAACAGTTTAGGGTTGGGGATTCCTATTTATTATTGTATCAGTCCTAGTAATTTGTTTTTATTATTCTTATATTTAATATAAATTTTCAAATATGTTGCAAAAAGTTATTCATAATGTCTTAAGTATTTATGTCTGCAAGATTTTTATTATTGTCCTTTTTATCTTTGATATTGATAATTTTATCATGGTTTCCTTATCATTGCCAAATTACTCAGGGTTTATTCACTTGTATCAGACTTTCAAAAAGACAAACTTTTGTTTTAATTTTCTATTATATGATTGTTTTCTAATTAATTAGAACCTACCTCCTTAGATAAGGGACATTTTTTCCCCTTATTTTCTAATGTTATTTTAAACAATATAATCTTTGAGATAGAGTACTTTCTTGTTTGTAACACATTTAAAGCAATTATCATGATATATGCCTTAATCCATAATTCATTTGTCTTTTAACTTTCTAAGTAGCTATTTATAACATGAACAGAATGGAAAATATCCATCATAAAGCCAAAATTCCTCAGTTTGGACTCTAGTTGAATTTCTCAATACTATATTAATGGAGGCAATTTAATACACTTTAAACTCAGTTTCCTTGTCGGAAAAATAGATATTCTTGTTAGGATTGCTAGGATCATTAAAAGAATTAAGTGAGAAAACATTTCTAAAACTCAACCATGTTATTTGTAAGTATTATTTTCATTCCGTTATTTTTTGGTTTTCTTTTGTAAATGTGGAAATTGAAATGAAGCTAATAGTTCTTACAAGATAACATATATCATTAATTAAATGAAACTGGAATTTATATTTTCTAATTCATTGTTGAGGTAAGATTTTCCTACTGGACAATTATTTATGAAAAGAGAAAAATACAATGTTGTAACAGTGGTCCACTTTATGCTTTGAATTATAGCCCTTGCTGCTCTGCCACTGCAACTTATTTTTAAAATGGACATGTTTCTTGCTCTTCCTCTCTCCCTGCTCATCCCTAATCTCTCCACCTTCCTAATCTCAGGGGAAACAGGATTACCTTTTTCCCCATCCTAGGCAGAATTATCTGTCCCTGAGTACACACCCCCCACAGGAATGAAGTAATACAGACTTTGAGGATGGTAACAGAAGATCTCAGAAATGACTGTCTCCCAAATTAACAAGTGAATTACAACTCCAACAGAGAACTCCTGGAATGTAGCCTTTGAATCACCTCTTTAAAAGCCCCCTATTCTTGATGATAGGCAGAATCACAGCCTTTAGGACAGGAGTCCCCTGTGTTTCTCCTTTGATAGCAAAGCAATAAACCTTCTTTTTCTCAAAACTGTCTTCATTAATTGGATTGTCATCAGGGCAAGGACCAAGCTTTCGGCAACAAATTTGGCATCCCAGATCCAGATGGGAAACAATAGCAGCCCTCACTCCAGCTTTCTTGGGCAGGCCTGGCTCTCCAAGGAATCCCACTTCTATGGTGAGGAGGCCAGGTGTTGGTGAATTTGTTGAGAGCCAACTGCAGGAGAGTTAGTAGAGGGTGAGTTTGCTTTGGGTCCAACCAGAGGAGCTACACTTATGAGTAAAGGGAGGGATTGAGGAACCATTCCAGCAGCTTCCCAAGCTCCTTTTGCTTCAGGGAACTCTCACCTTCTCTCTCTGAATGGTACAGGTTGCTCCATCATAGTCTACTTTGAGAAAAAGTGCCAAGGCCAATGCTTGGCACCAGAATCACGAGCCACCACACAGCTTCGTAGGTTCAAACAGCAATTCTTTATTCCCGCTCTCACACCGCCTCCACACAGGTCCAGGGGCAATCTCGTTCTGCCGTCTCCCGCACAATTCACCTACTCCAGGAGGCTCTCTCCAAATCCCATTTTAATCTCAAGAGAACTCTAGGGAACAAGCAGCAGGAACACCCTAATCCCAGCAATAATCTTCAACTTCCAACTTCCCTAAAACCCATTATCTTAAACTGGCAACGCCTTAAACTCAAGGAGCCGGTTACTTCCTCAAACCTGATCAGCTCTAAACCCGGATCCGCCTTGGTCCTTGAGCAAGGTCACCTTATAAAGCATGCATGCAATGTCCCATCGAATGTCCTCTAAGCAGCATGGGGTACGCTTGGCAAGGAAATTTCGATGCGTCATTCCTACTTGGTAATGGCCCTCAGCACCAAGCTGTGCTAATCTTACTGGTAGTCTCTTGAGTTTACAGATCTTGGCTGAATGGGCCACCTATAGGTGTAAGCCTAAGAGAAAGATGGTTTACTGTAACACAATCTGGCCTTTTAATGGTTTTTCTGGATTATTATACAATCTTGACATTGATCTGTCAGGGGTAAAGTACAAAAAAGAGATTTTGTATGTACAGGCATTGATGCAGTTGCATGTTAAGGAGTCTGAACCATCAGGAACGAAGTTGAAGTTGCCAAAAGGCACTGCCTCTGGTATGCAGGAATATCAGAACATCAGAAGAAAAGGTTAAAAGGATTTAAATCTTTTGAACCCAGTGCTGGCACTCATAGTACTGTTTCTCAACCTGGGCCCACGCCGCCTTTGATCATCTCACTGTGGTCAAGGATACTAGCCCTAAACTGGGGGTGGTGGAAGAATCCAAAAAAAGCTGCCTGGGCTGTAGAAAAATGGCCAAAGAGAATCTGGCTCTGTCCTGCCTTCTAGCCCCTTTTGCCCCTGGCAGGGATGGGGGTGGAAGCTGCTGGCCACAAAGAATGTGGTAGTAGATTCCAGCACTGTCAGTTTATAAACTGGGAATAGGAATAGTCTTCCCTTTTAAAGATCTTACAGGACACCCTGTTTGGCCAAAGATATTCATCACTAGGGCACAGCAATTCTTGCTATAATAGTATCCCATGAAACTAAATGCTTAGGGAGACTGCCAGAATAAATAACTGCACCCAGAAAAGAAAAAGATAGACATTAAGGCCAACCTGTGTTTTGTAGGCAGCCTCTGCAAAGGGATCTTCAAGAAAACCTAAAGAAAGTATGAAAGGGCCTCCTCTATTGCATATCCATATGCCTAGTATAAGAAAATGGTCTAAAAGGAATCTCTGGGTATAATTGACAATGGGAAACTCACTTAAAGTTGATGGCATTGTGATAATGATAAAGGAAGCAGATCAAGCTCAAAATTATCCTGTGCTCCACTCCTTTGAATGCAACTTGGGAGAAAAAAGATTAAGGCACAGTTTTTATATATGCCAGATTGTCCAGCCTTCTCCTGGGATAAAATTTGTTGTGTGAATTAAATGCACAGATAACATTCATAAGGTCTGTTTCAGAATATGAATTTAAAAAAGAATATAAAACTAGAAAAAAGAAAGTTATATGTATAAAAATATATTTTAGTACCAAAAAAAAAACTAGAAGGTAAAATAAATGTTTCTGGATGAGAAAGTATTTTGTGTAGTAAAGTAATATTTTTTGGCTAAAGTCCAAGATGAAAGAGGACAAAATGAAAGATGCAAAGTTGTGAATGTCCAAGTAAGTCACAGAGGTTTGTGGAAAGTAAATCTCAAAGAGTTTGTGTTTGTGATTAAATTGGCTATAATTAGCACAGTCAAAGTTATTTGAACTTTAATGTATTGATAAGAAGCAAAGTCTGAAAACACTGATCTGCTCTTATCCATCAAGATAATTTTCTCATGTTTGTTAGGTTTTTATTACTTGGGGAAATTAAGTCTTAAAAGAATTAGGGTTTCTGCCTATTTGAAAGTCTCAAATGATAACTGGTTAAACAAACAACTGTTAAATAATAATATAGTTGACACCCTAAATGTATGTAATTAGGTATATGTATGCATCTGAGAACTAGATCTGTCTAAGCCTTGTATAAGTGTTATGTAAATATTTATAAAATGAGAGTTTATGTAAGTTTTCCAGCAAGATAACCAATAAGTGCTCTCTTTTATACATTGTATCTGACAAAGAAGGGCCACACTGTCATTTGAAAAACTGTCATATATCTGTTTGCTTTGACTAAGTCAATTTCTGATAATTAACAGTGTTTTCTAAATGTACAACAGATTTAAGGCTATCCTTTGATTTTTGTTAACCCATGAAGACCTGAGATTATTGTTATGGTACACTCTGGATTCTAAATTGCACTTTGAAAGTTAAACTTAGTTAAATGTAAAGATTAGGAGAATACTTTTCCAAGTTGGTGTTCTCCAAGCTAAAATTATGTGTAACAAAAGTCTCAGGTTTGTGTAGAAATAACAAATTTGGTTGGTATTTATTCATATATTTGATATCTTATTGGCAACAGGTTACTTTATTCAGCTATAAGTTATATATAAAATTTTGTGTTACTCTTTACACTGGAATTAGAATTTAAATGTATTTTTGGAAGATATTAAGGAGAGTCTGACCTGTTTAAACATGGCATTATCAAACATGAAAGCATTCTGCCACTTTTTCCACCAAAAGAAAGTTAAAAGCTCTCTCAGCCTTTCTTTGATTCATGTTTCAGATGTAATGTTGTGTTGTGTTATTTGTGACGAGGCCTGACTTACCTGAGATAAGGCTTTGCCTCCCACCTTACTCCATGTTAGAATGACTCCAAAATAGGCTAGACTTCAGCTCATTTAAAGTTGTATTCAAAAGATTGATTTTGGTTGGAAAGATTACTGTGATCTCAAACAGGGAATATAATATATAACTGAGGAAATGTTCAAGATTATAAAAGTCATTTTTCTTGGTTCATAGCTATTACACAAACTGAATGTTTTTGCTCTGTTAATTATTTTGCGTTTTCCTTGTAAACTTTACCTGTTTATTACCTGTTAGTGTTTTACATAGGTACTGCTCCTGGAAAAAAAACAACCTGGGTTAGTTTGAAATAATAAGCCATCATCTACAGAGTAGATATTATATAATGCTGACTTCCAGTACTAATAATGACCTCAATTAAATAAAAAGGGTATCTGTAAAATTATAAATATTGGAGTTATGACCTGTTACTCCCTCTTTAAGACTGAAACTGCCTTACTGGGTGTTTAAAACCAAAAAATTGGATACCAAATAAAGTAAAAGGGCTAAAGAAAAAGCAGCCAATATTTTGGCTCTTGCTCTCTAAGGAAAGCCGGGACCCAATGAACAACTGTTTTTTAAAATGGACCCCTCTCTGGGTGCTACAACTCTAGTGAGTCATGAAATCTGCTGATCAGGAAGATCAAGAGACCCTAGAGCACAGGAAGCCAACCAGTACATTCTGCAATTTACTGGTCATTGGAGATGGAAATGTCACTGATGCTTCCAAGAGAAGCCACATATGGTCAGACAGACCCTGACCCATCCTGGCAGGTGGCACCACTGGTAGAGGAAAACTAAAGAAGGCAAGAGGCTTCACACATGTCCCCAATAGAGATCTCTGTGGAATCTTAGCTGACACTTAAGAATAGATAGGAATAATGACAGTTTTGACCAACTTGGTCTTAAACACTTAGCAGGAGAGTATAGCCTGAGCACAGTCCTACATGGACATTTAAAAGGAAAAACAATGTATATTTTTAAAAAATGTAACTTAAGATGTACACTTGTGTCAGCCCTACCAAAAGTAAGTAAAGCTATAAGCTATAAAGGAAGGGTTCTTGTGTGAAAGTGCCTAATAATAATGATCGAGTTTGCCCTGAGTTAATTTGAGCCTGATCTCATAGACTTACAAATTTTCCTATATTGACAAACTTAATCTGTTTTTTTCTTTTCCTTTTTTTTTAGAGAGAGAGAATTTTTAATATTTATTTTTTAGTTTTCGGCAGACACAACATCTTTGTATGTGGTGCTAAGGATGGAACCTGGGCTGCATGAATGCCAGGTGAGCACGCTACCGCTTGAGCCACATCCCCAGCCCTTAATCTATTTTTTCACTGATATGATTATGAGTTTGTTACTCTCTTCATGGTTTTCAGATACTGGCTTAATACTAATTGCTTTCTTGCTGATTGTTTATGAAAAAAAGGAATACTTTCCTGTCTTGTTTATTGTTTATTAGCATGATTCCTGTCATATGTACACCTTGTCCAGTCACCTACCATCAGCTACCATGGACCTCTGAACTGCTCTGATACTAAATATCTTTAACTGTCCACACCCCACCTTATAGAGTAAAAAGACTTTGGGTTAGTTTCACCAAGAATCTTGGGTTACTTCCCCCAACTTTGCCAGATTCTGAAACTCAGGGAAATAAGAATGATTGGAGGAAGAATCTTGGAGATGTCATTGGCCATTTTTCTATAGAAACAGAATGTAGAAATTGACAGGGGAAATGTAACAGTGATAACACTTTTTTCCTTTTATGCAGCCCTTGCTGCTCTGTCACTGCAACTGATTTTTAAAATGGACATGTTTCTTTCTCTTCCTCTCTCCCTGCTCATCCCTAATCTCTCCACCTTCCTAATCTCAGGGGAAACAGGATTACCTTTTTCCCCATCCTAGGCAGAATTATCTGTCCTTGAGTACACACCTACCACAGGAATGAAGTAATACAGACTTTGAGGATGCTACCAGAAGGTCTCAGAAATGACTGTCTCCCAAATTAACTCCTTTGAGACAGGAGTCCCCTGTGTTTCTCATTTTCCAGCAAAGCAATAAACCATCTTTTCCCTTTCTCTCAAAACCATGTCCTTATTACTGGATTTGCACTGGGGACAAGGACTGAGCTTTTGGCAACAATGTCATTTTCTCTTTTTTCTCAGAAGTTATCACAAAATGTCTACTCTTCACCTTCAAATATTTCTTATAAAACATATTATTTTCCTGTTTATGCATCATTATTTTTCTCATGGATTTGCCTTTTCATATTGCAATGAACTTTTAATATATTTACTCCTTGACTTTATCTATAAAATTACGAGTTGTTAAGATCCATAATGTTAAACAAAACTCAGATGCCCTGCAAAAATAAAAAACAAATGGTAAACTCTGATGTATAAATGTTACCCAAATCAAATTGCAGTCTTCTTTGAGAAAATTAAAATTTCAATTTTCCACATCAGTATCCACCTCTTTTGGCTGCTGGGCATTGTTTTAGAAAGGAACCATTCTGAGCCTGAAATATGTTAGAAAGATAGCAAAGATGTAATAGCAGTACTTTACTGTCTGAATTCTGCACCTCATGTTAGAGAGTCTTGAAAATGTAAATTTAAATGACAAGCAGAAGTTTTTAAGTTTTTTTTCCTTCACATATACATGCATTCACTTCATACTCATACATGTTGTATTGAGAACAACAATGATATATATGGAAGTCATGAATATTCTTTCATAACAAATCATTTAATCTTGCATATAATCTGTTTTATACACAAAGATAGAATCTATACCATGATCACTGAAGGGAGAGACTACAGCTAAGCATTCAATTTGACTTCAGGTTATGAACTCTGGATTTATGTGAATTCTTTGAAGCATATGTCATTTGGGGGCTCAAAACATGATACCCCAAAATAGAGCACCTTGATATGCTGAGTACTTTGAAGGAAAGGAGATTAGAAGCCCTCAGAATCGGCCTGAGGGGAAAGGTCTCTCTCTGACCTTCTGCTTTCCTGCCTCCCTTCATCCTTTTTTCTGCCCCAAAACCAGTCACCAAGGCAGAATTCCTCTCCTCTGAGGCAGGTCATATAAGATAGAATCCCTCCCTGCAAACCCTAAATTCTAGAAAGGTCACTCTCTCTTCCTTGAAGACTCTCATTCTGTTACAGAGCTGGGTCCTTCCATGAAAATGAGGCAGCACAAAGATACCCCCTTTTCCAATTCCAATTCTTGCTATCATATCAGAATTATTTCAGATATGTCGCTCAAAATAACAAGCATGAGTTTATTGAAAGGATAGAAAAAGGGAAAAGTGACACTTTCAAGGAAGAGAATGGGTTCTCTCAGAGAGAAGAATAGTGCGCCTTCCCTGGACTTCAGTTTTAGAGAGGATCTAAGAAGTTTCCAGAGAGTCCAACCCAGGTCCACCTCTTGACTTTTGACTGACAGCAGGCTGACATTAAACTTTCAAGTCACCACTCTCATAACAACTCTAGGCCACCTTGGCCCATGCAGACCATTTCTAGTTGGATTGATTATAAATCCTTACAGATTTTATAGTTAGGAACAATTATCTGTCTGCTCCCTATCAATTCCAGAGGGATCTTGACCCCAATCCAGGAGAAGTGAATGCTAGTTAGAGAAACTGAGAATCTATCTATTTTCTCAGAATCTGAAACTCGGGTAGACCAGGTCTATGAAAAGTGTCACATTTTTGACATTATTTGGGGCCTGCTTTTCTCCTGATGCAACAGGTAGTTTGTTGAGAAATGTGACATATCTGTCCACTTAAGCCAGGCAGGGCTGCAGGTAAATTGCTTCTTGGGAAAGAAAGTATGTGGGGGTCAGCACAATGGGCCCATTTTATAGAATTATTCCCTTAACTCCATGTTCCCACCAGTTGCATCTATCTGCCCCCTATCAGTTCCAGAGGGATCTTGACCCCAATCCAGGAGAAGTGAATGCTATTTAGAGAAACTGAGCTGGATTTCCCCACTGAGTCTATTATTCTTATCTGTGCTTTATATTACCAACGTACAAAATAAGAGAGAAATGGAGAAAATTGAATAGAACTAAGTGGTAAGATTAATGTCAAATGATAACATATTCAGGAATATATAATTGGACCAAAGCAAAATTTCCTGTGTGGGTCTGAGCAACTCCATTGTCTATTTGTTGCCCCCACCTACCAACATGAAAGTAAGGTAACAAATTGGATTTGGGCATTGACCGGGATTTATCCTTTCTTTTTTCCCCCCACACTTAGATCTGAATACATCACATACCTGGGCATACTGATGACTTTTTCTGTGCAAAAAATAGAGAAGTTTCTACTCAAGTGTACGTAGTACTTTCAGGTAGTGATTAAGGAACTCTTCAAAGTCTATATAGGAAATTTTGTTTTGTGGATACTCAAAATTTATTGAAATGCCAACCTACTTTCCAAAAGCCATATTCATGAGATAAATGCAAATAAAATACAAATTCCAAATGCCATGACAAAGAAACCTACTTAGAAATTTCTTGTGATAAATACTGTGTTTTGTTTAGCTTGTTTCTTCTGTTTTTATTTGACTATATACTATGACTGATACCAGCTTATTTTCTGTGTCAATAAACAAGTTTACAACTCAGGATATCTATTTTATATTACTCCTTTTCTGAATATTCATTCATCTGATATCACTTCTATTAAAAGGGAAGAAACATGGAGTGTCATTCATTCATCCAGATATTACCTTAAAAACATTGGTAACTTGCCCAGGGTCACATAGGTATTCCATTTAAGAATCTGAATCTTCTCCTATGTCTGCTTGCCTGTTCTCTTTCTGTTGTCGTCATCTGTCAGAGTTTTCTATTTTATTATCAGAACCACTTTTTTCACTTACTATAGCCATGATTACTGCTAGAAAACAAATCAGAGAAGTTTCTATAAAGGATATCTTCAAGACATGTTGCTTTTGTATTTTTTAAAAACTTGCTTAACATATTTCAATCAGTCTTATATATTTTCTTCAATTCTATCTGGAATGTAGAATTTGAATGCTAAGTTGAAATTCAGGGCTGCAATTATTGATTCTTTAAAAATATCAAAGAATCAATGTAAATGCATTTTCTGTAAACTGCATTTTTTCCATATTTTATTAGCATATTGGTACATAATAGTTTTTATTTAATACTTAAATGCTATACCATGGGTGCAGTAATGAGCTTCATGTCAGCAGTCAAAATTAAAAGGTGCACATCTCTTTAAAATGCATTTCTGATCTCAAATCAGTTCACCTCCCTGTACTCTGTGATTGTCTGTTCAAATTGGGGGAGCAGAGGTGACATTCAGGAAAATCAATAGGTGTTAAGAATACTGTTCAAAGCACCAGGGGCTTCATTTATGGCAAAGTAAAAAAATCTACTACCAGACTAGAGGAGGATTTGCAAGATGTGTGCTAAGTTTGATCCAAACACTTTCTAACCCCTTAGAAAACCATTAACCTGGCTAATATTGAATAAATTTTTATTTAGAAATTTCTAAACTGCTGAGCAGAAGTCCTAGATGGATACTGGGTTAACAAGATTAGTCCCCACTCTTGAAGATATAATGATCTAGTGGAGGACAAACCAGTGTAATAGGTATAAACACTGATGAGACTTTCAATGAAAACATCTTCTTTGTGCCCAGGGTTCACACCACGAGCTTTAATGATACACCTATTAGAGAAAGAAATAGGAGAATCAAAAAGGGCCAAATCCACATTAGAAAAAATACCACAAAACGGGGGGAAAAATAATAGTGACTAATATAATCTCCTGAATAGTTTTTCCAAGTATGGTATAAGTCTGATGTTCTTTACTGACATTTTTATCCCAAAGCTCTGTGTTTACTACATTTTGATAGTAACCCATGAATCATCTGGGCTTCATCCCAGACCCATTGTATCAGAATGTGTGTGAAATAGGTCTGGGAATCTCTATTATTAGCCTGTCCCCTGGGTGATTTTGTTGAGAAGTTTAAGACACATTGCTACAGCCAATGCCCAAACCCTACCATTTAAACTGAGAGCCCCACTCTCAGTTTAATGAGCAAGGCTGCTATTGTTACCAAAAGTTCTGTCCTTGTCCCTGATGCCAATCCAATAAAGATGAGACAGTTTTGAGAAAAATGAAAAAGAAGTTTTATTGCTTAGCTAGCAAAGGAGAAGCACAGGGGATTCCTGTCCCAGAGGCTGTGATTCTGCCCATCAGGGGAAGGGGTCAGGGTTAAAGAGGCAACTCAAAGGCCACATTCCCCGTGTTGTGTTCTTTGTTGAAGTTGTAATTCACTTATTACTTTGGGAGATAGTCATTTCTGAGATTTTCTGGTGGCATCCACAAGTCTGAATTACTTCATTCCTATGGTGGGTATGTGCTCAAGGACAAATAAGTCTGCCTAGGATGGGGAAGAAAGGTAATCCTGTTTCCCCTGAGATTAGGGAGGGGGATTAATAGAGAGGAAGTGAAAGAAGCATGTCCTTTTAAAACATAAGTTCCAGTGACAGAGCAGTAGGGGCATAAAATGGACCACTGTTACACTATAATCATTGTTTTTGACAACCATGATAAGAGATTCTGATGAAGGTGATTCTTGGGAGGTATAATGAGAAGTATGGGTTTAATTATAATTTATTACTTTTGAAAAGAAACAAATTCCATTATTGCACTTTGGTGCAAAAGGATTTGAAATTAGATTTAATTTCAGATTATAAAAATTCAGTAGAACATAAAGTCTAGAGGACATGGGGTGTTTTTTTGTTTTCTGTTCTGTTCCGTGATAGGTACCCAGCACCTAAGAAAAGTGGCCTTTACATAGTAGATGCCCCCAAACTAATAGTTGGCCTAATAAATAAACTGTTGATTTAAGGACAATGAATCTCTCACTCTTGTGTACCCCTATACCTCCCAACACACTGTGATAACCAGAAGGAATTTGCAAATAGATTTGCAAATGGACAACAGGGTGGAGATGACAAGATTAAAAGGGAACAACTCTAACACAATGAAACTTCCAGAGGAAAAAGAAAGTGACAATAGAGGCCAGAAGGGAGAGTCTCTTCCCCAATTCTACAGACTCCACAGGGCTCTCTCTAGGGCTCTCTTGGGTTCTCAGCACTGATTAGAGATTTTGGATTGCCTGCCTCTGATGAGAGATTATGTTTTATAGCCACAACATGGGAATCCCAAAGGGTGAAGTGAGGTGATGTGGAAGAAATACACATGAAGGAAAATTGTATGTTTCTTCTTCCCTTTCTCTCCTATTTTCTGAGCTTTCCGTATGTATTTATGAATGTGAAACTTTTCATTTTGTCAACAGGAAGTGGGGTTGTGGCATCAGATGTCTTGGGCTCACTGAGTCACTTTAGTTCTCTTCAGTTTTGCATGAGATTCTGTGTCTCTTCATTCAGCCCCTTACTGTTATGTTAGGAAAAGAGAGACCCTGTGTGTTAGTGACCTCATCAGCTAAAATAAAAAATCCACCCTATGGTATGCAATCCTTATGTTTTCTGTAAGGGCTGCTGCTACCAATAAATGCTTTCAAGGGGTAAGCATTTTCCCCTTCAGAGACACCATCTGTTCCTGCATTCCCTTTTGAGTATGAGAATTGTTATGAAGCCACTACAATGACTCCTCCCAGCTGTTCCTGGATCTGGGACTGTATCTTTTTAGAGCTGCATATTTTCTGGGGCAGGAGTATAGAGATTATAGAAATGAGATTTGGGGGTCTTTAAATGGAATGTGTTGCAATATGTACTGTCATCATAGGAGACACTTTTTTCCTCAATTATTAAGTGTCATGTAAAAGATGAAGGATGAAAATGGAATATTCAATGAATCATGTTCGTGAAACACTATTCTGTCACTTTCTAAGTGTACTGGCTGTAAGGAAGATTGGACAGATGTTGTTCTTATAGCTTTTCTATGACAGGGACTGGAGCTGTTCTAAGAATATGCAGGATGTCAAAGAGGGTTTTCCTTTGTAGATGAGATCTGGGCTGTGCATAAGGCTCTCTGGGGTATATACCTCATGTCAAAGTTTAGTACAATTTTTTTCATACCTATTAAAGAAGAGTTTTGGGGAAAATAGCTTTGTGGGTGTCAAAGGGAGCATAGGTAGCTCCAGTTTTCAGAAAACCAGGCCTCTTTGATCATTTTATTTTAGCTAGATACCTGGTAGCAACTACTTTACAACAATTATTACATTTGTAGAGCCTTTGATAGTTTTCCAGGCATCTTCACATGCTTTGTGTTTTGAGTCACAATTAACTGGGCAAGATGGACTCTTTTCTGCTTTTTATAATACAAAAAGAGATTCAGAGACTTTAAGAAAAAATTTCAGGAGAACCATGCCAGTGAGTGGCAGAAAAGATCCCAAATGTATCTTATTCCAGATTGTATACTTTTCTCACAATAACACCATGTGATTTTCACAATGAAGGTCAATAAAGTCAGGACAGATAATCAGTAGCCTCACAAATTTGGGAGATATGAAAAACAGCAGCCAAGCAATCACTTAAAGGAGTCAAAATAATTCTGAGCTTCTCTGAAAGCTCTGAACCCCAGAGAGGACTGGAGATAAAGTTCAGCCAACACAGAGATCCCTGCTGTTTCCAAGATTCAGCTATTTCTCGTCAATGCATATTGATCTGCTTGTTGTAAGAATTAATTTAGAATTTGAAAAAGTTGATTTCAACCATTTCTTATTTGAGTTTTTAGATTTCTGGCCATGCTTGCTTTACCATTTCAGAATTTCAGCCTCATCCCTTTCCTTTTGATCTCCTGCTGATACCACATATTGGTCAAATATACAAGCCAAACAACAAGGGATCCTGGTAATGAAGTCCATAAATTCAGTTTTCTGACACAAAGACAAGATTGGAAGATCATGTGGAGTCAAGGAGAGGGAATTGAAAATAGTGTGTAAGCCAGAATTCCAATTTCAAATAATTTTACATGCATCATAATACATGCAATTAAAATGACTAGCACATACTGTCCTGTACATAAAGCAAAATTATAATCAATAATCTTCTTGGTTGCTATGAAATCCAACAAGAATGATCAATTATAATACCAAGTCAATTTTGTTTGCTTATAGGCTCCATGCCCACAATAGGAACACGTATAAACCATATTCTTCTTACAAAGTATTTGTTAGATATAGCCAATGTCTTTTCTATCCATGACCAGTGAAACTCCACATTATGTACAATGTCTTTATCTTCCATTTCTTACTTTCTGGGCTAAATAAATTCCACTATGATTTCATATTTTAGGTACACATTTATTCAAATAAATTTAAATCTTACCAAACTGGAGACAGCCCTATCTTTAATTTTATTTTCTTTATCTTTAAAGCATTTTTCATTCACTGATTTTATGGTTAAACTCTTAGATAATCCTTTTTTTTCCTTATTTTAAAGTTAATGGGGTAAGGCAAATGCATATTTGCTTTGTATATTATATATATAAGACTAATAATAAAAGATTTTTTGTACTCAAGACAATTCAGAAATGTGCTATGAAAATAAGAATCATAGTTGTGATAATTGAATGAAGTTCAAGAAAGTTGACTGGACCGCAAGAATAAGGATTTTCAACTTGAATGGAACCACCATTTGATCTGGTTATCCTACTTCTTGTTTTATAACCACCCAAAGGACTTAAAATCAGCATACTACAGTGATACAGCCACATCAATGTTTATAGAAGCTCAATTCACAATAGCAAAGCTATGGAACCATCCTGAGTGCCCTTTGACAGATGAATGCAAAAAGAAAATGTGGTTATGAATATAAGAGTGTGTGTGTGTATATGTGTGTGTGTGTGTGTATGTATGCAGTAGAATATTAATCAGTCATAAAGAAGAATGAAATTATGGCATTTGCCACAATATGGATGGAACTGGAGAATACCATGCTAAGTGAAATAAGCCAGTCCCCCAAAACCAAAGGCCAAGTGTTCTCTCTGATACATGGATGGTAACTCACAATAAGGGAGGGGGAAGAAAGAATAGAACTTAATTGGATTAGACAAAGGTGAATGAAGGGAAGGGAGAAGGATGGGAATAGGAAAGACAGTAGAATGAATTGGACAGAACTTTCCTATTTCATATATAAATACATGACCAGTGAAACTCCACATTATGTACAACCACAGGAATAGATCCTAATTAGAATAAGTCATATTCCATGTATGTATAATACATCAAAATACACTCTACTGTCATGTATATCTATTTTATGTATGTATGTATATATGTATGTATGTAATTATGTATGTATTGGTGCTGGGGATTAAATCCAAGGTCTTGTGGCAAGCACTCTACCAACTAAGCTATATCCTCACCCCTTACAGTCATGTATATCTAAAAGAACAAGTAAAAAAAAAAATAAGGATTTTTTCACATAGCACATCTGAGTACAGTTGTTCAGAAAACTTAAACATTTAACAAAACATTCTTCTATATGTACGATGATTTCTATAGATCTATCACTTTCAAAACTATGAACTGTTAACAGATGAAAACTAATAGCTTGATTATAAAATAATTTTTATCAGTCATCTTAGACTAAGTTTTACTACTATAACAACTCACAAATCACAATGACTTACCAAACTAAGATGTGTTTCTCCTTCCCTTCACAGATCTACCATAAGTCAGATATGATCTTATTAAAGAAGTCAGGTTGACCATAGCTCTACCGAAGGTATTGGTAGTCTAGTGGCTGATAAAACAAACCCCTAACATAGAAATAACAAAGCACACTCAGGCCATGAACTTTTCTCCTAAGAGATCAATCACTTCTACATATAAGTCATATGGCCCAATCCATATCCAAAGCATAGGGGTGTACATTGTTCCACAGAAAGAGTAAAAAGAGAGCTGGGGATGTAGCTCAGTGGTAGAGCACTTGCCTAGCATGAAACAAGCCATGGGTTTAATCCCCAGCACCCCTGGCCCCCGCCACCAAACCAAGGAAATTGTGGTGGATATGGTAAACAATAATGCAACATACTATATTATCCTAGTCATCTACCTTGGAAACTAAATTATATTTGTTTTCAAGGAATCTTAAGTCCTTACTATTTCCTTTTCAACAGTTTTTATCAGCATGCATCATTAATATAATAAATTAATTAAAATTAAATTTATTGAATTCATTAAAATTTACTATAAAAGTAAAATTTATTTTAATTAAAATTTTGAGATGATTAAGGCTTTTGCTTTAGCTTAGAGAATAAGAGAATTGACATAGAACTGAAATGAACTCCTGAAGTATTCCTGTTCATACCAAATGAATGCATGCTATTACTCCTTTCGTTTCCATTTTTTATTTTTAGTTGTATATAGACACATACCTTTATTTATGTATTTTGTGGGTGCTGAGAATCAAACTCAGTGCCTCACATGTGTTAGGCAGGTGCTCTACCACTGAGCCACAACCCCAGCCCTCCTTGCCCTCTTAACAAAAATAAAACACTTGCTAGACCAAGAAGTACATACTAAGTCTCTATTGATTTGCTCAAGCAACTGTAATTAAGTTGACCATAACTCCCTGTTACTCAAAAATGTTTATCTTATGCTTAGTTTAAAAAAAAAACATAATACAAAGGGATGTAACAGAAACAACCATCTCTGAACAATAAACCCATTCTGGCTAATTAAGAGACAGTGGTTAAGTAAAAGATTTATAACTCATAGTTTTTGAGTTTTGTGGGACCTGGAAAATGTGTCCAAACCAAGAGGCACAATTGTCATAATTGGAGAAGTTCTGCTGCAGCATTGAGAACAACTGCCACCAGCAGTACTGCCATTATCACTCCTTCTAGTACTATTGACATTTGTGTGACAGTTAGCTGTCCCTTTCACTGAATGATAGATGTCCCTTCTGTTAACAAAACCAGGTAGGATGGATGGTTCCTACTTGTTTTATTTTCTTACCCTGATAAGTTTTGAATCAAATATGCCCATAGTGTTTCTTGTTGGTAGATCCAAGGCCACATGCCTCTTCCTTGCTGAAAGGAAGGTTTGAAATACGAGATGAGATTCTTAAGTTTGTAAAATATATAAACTTTATAGAGATTTTCCTAAATACACCTGCTTAAATAAGCAAAAGAAAGCCAAAAGCTCGCTACAAGAGGGAGCCAACATAAAATGTTTCAAAAAATAAAACTTTGGAAAGCTTTGGCAATCTGAGACAAAATTGGGTGGAATAAGATGGCAGCTGAGTAAGATTTCCTAGTAATTGTCTTTGCATAGACTCACCAATGTTTTTAATTGGAGCTTTAATTAGAACTTTTATACACAGTTTGGTTCATCCTGACAGACTTATACATGCATAGAGGCTATTCACTTATCAAATTACCTTCACAAAAGCAAAAGAAGCCAAGTAAGAGATCATAGTGCTTGGTTTTAGAATAGCAATAAGAAAGGATGCATTGAAAAAGATAGGAAGACGCCTGGTGTGAGTGTGGTGGTGAACACCTGAGGCTGAGGCAGGAGGATCATAAGTTCAAAGCCAGCCTCAGCAACTTAGCAACATCCTGAGCAACTCGGTGAGATCCAGTCTCAAAAAGTAAAAAGTTAAAAAAATGGACTGGGTATGTGGCTCAGTGTTTAAGCACCCTTGGGTTCAATCCCTGGAACCAAACAAAAAAGGCAGGAAAGAAAGTTGTTCATGTTACTGTTACCAAAAGCTCGATCCTTGTTCCTGATGCCAATCCAATAATGAGGCCATGGTTTTGAAAAAAAAGGAAAACGAAGTCTAATTGCTTTACTAGCAAAGGAGAAACCCAGGGGACTCCTGTTCAAGAGGCTGTGATTCTCCCCATCAGAGAGAACAGGGGCTTTTAAAGAGATGATTCAAAAGTGCAGTCCAGGTGTGCCCTGACTCTGGTTGTAAATCACTGGTTAATTTGGGAGATTTCTTATATCTTCTGGTACCAGTGCCATCCCTGAACTCTGAATAATTTCATTCCTGTGGTAGTTGTGCTCAAGGACAGATAATTTGGCCTAGGATGGGAAAAAAACGGTAATACTTTTTCCCCCTAGATGAGGGATGGAAGACTAGGGAGGGGGGGAATTGGTGGTGGGAGAAGAGAAAAAAACTTGTCCATTTTAAAAATAAGCCACAGCAGCAAAGCAGCAAGGGCTACATTCGAAGCATGACATTAACCACTGTTACATTATCCCTCTCTCAACTCTAAGCAGCATGGAGAGATGATGCCTCCCCATGGCAGGAGGGAGAAGGAATTAAATCCAGGTTTTAGATTTGAAATCCAGTACCAGACCCACCATAGTAAAACCCAGAGTTGGACAGAGCCCAACAACCCCTGCTCCTAGGCCCAAACCCGTGGACTGAGCCTCAGAAATAACATTAATCAAGGGACAAAGGGACTGCCTCTGTCACCCCTCTTTCATACTCAGTGAAAGGATACTCACAGAGTTCATGTGAAGTCCTTGAACTTCGCCTAAGTCCTCCTATCGACAATAAATCTCTTGTGTGGGGTTTCTGGTGTGTGATGTGGTCTTTGGACTTTGTGTGGACTCTGCAAATGTCCTTTCACTTGGGCAGCGGGAGAGGGAGCAAGACTCTGTCCTCTGGGCAGCAGGGCACAAAAACTAGTAGAAGGCTGTCACAAGCAGTTACCATAGACTCAGTCAACCAAATCTACTTTTTAAATGCTCATCACACTTCAGACACACATCCTAATTCGAAGTCCTAACTGAGTCTACACCCGAGGGTCCTAGATGCTCACCTCTGATATGTCTTAAGTCCAGGTCTCTGGAATTCAATCCAGGCTGGAGGAGTCTGGTACAGGGGGGACAACAGTGACAGAGGCCTCTATCTCTCTATCCAGATCCTGTTAGTCCTATCGCCCCCCGGAAGTCTGGGTTTTAAGTCCTAGTTGTTGTGCTTGCAGCTGATAACTGGGTGAGCTCTGGGGTGTACACCTGGGGTGCAAACTCTTACATCACTAATTTAAGTCTAAGTTCTGCAGTTTATCCAAGTATTGCAGTTCACATTACATCATGGGCACATTGCTTATAGTCTTTTACCCAACACACACACTAATTAATATAATCAATAGTCAATAATACTACGATGTTTCTGCTACTCATATTAAAGGCTTTGCTTTGGACCACAGTGCAGGGCCTGCCATAGTGAGGTCCAGGACCACGCAGAAATGAAAAGCCCTTGTACCTGGGGCAGAGCTCCTGGCAGCCCCTAGACCTGCCTCAGCACCTTGCAAAGGGCAGACAAGTTTTAGCTCACATCATTGCCAGCCTTGGATTGGGCCTGGGACACCTTCTCCCCTCCATGAAGAGTAAGTGGTGTTACCACTGTTGACCGGTGATGAGTTCTTGCTTCCCCAATGTTGAAGAATAACACCAAAGAAGCCCCCCGAGGCAAGGTCAGAGTAGAAATTAGAAGTTTATTAAAGGACAGCAGAAAAGACTTCTCCAGGAGGAAGAAGGGGACCTAAGAGGTGGAATCCGTGGAAGTGCGGTTGTCTCTCCATTTTATAGTTTCTTTCAATGATGGAATGTAGGTGGGAAGGCCCGAGGGGTGGGACACAGGTGGGCCAAAGAAGTAGTCTGAGCAGGAAGGACTTCATTAACACTTCTTTGGGATGGACTTTGGCCTAGGGCCTTTTCAGGACTTCATTAACATTCCATGAGTTGTCCTGCATTTCCTGGAATCATTCCCAGCATGACCTCCATTTTAGATTTCACTGGGTATTAGACTGGATTTACCTAACTACACTGACTACCTAACTTTAAATCTGGCTTCAGTGGGTCCCTGCAGCTGTGACACTCAGGTGTGATCCAGCTTAGCATCTACCTTGTCAGCCAAGAGACTCTCTCTACCACCTCCCAATTTTGGGCAGAGCAGCTGATACCAGCATTATCAATCAGCATTCCAGTCTGTTCTCCCAGGTATTAAAGATTGAACACCCAAGGAAAGCAAGAGCAAAAAGTTTTATTTAAAGGTTAAAACAGAGAAAGAGACAAAGACACAGAGAGAGGGAGAGAGAGAGACTCCTCCACAAAGGCAGAGGAGAGGGTCCAAATTGGAAGTTGGTGCCCAGGGAATTGGGGGTGTCCTGCCCCTTTTATAGATTTTAGATTTCCTTTGTTCTCATGATCCCTTCTCCCCTTATCTTGCCTACGTGACTAATGACCAAAAAGTAGAGTGATCAGAGAGGGGGAACAAAGCCACCCAGGGGTACAGGCAGAAAGGGAGGGACCCAGCCGGGACTTTCATTAACAACTCTTTGCAGAGAGAAATGGTTCCCTGGGGGCAGGTAACCTTGGCAACAGGAGAGGAGGGAGGGAATTGTCCTGAAAATATTTGCATTTCATTTCCTTTCAACTGTCTACCCAGTCTGACCCAATTATTCACAATCTACACTGACTGTCCTTTTGTCCCTCCCACACACACAGCTAGCCCCAGGCCAGTGCTCACAGAACTCTAGACTAGCTCTTTGGTCTGAATTGACTCTAGCTGCAGGGTAGACTTTGGTGCATCAAAGAGACAGTGCAGGTTCTTGTGGCTGTAAGACTTAGGCACTCTGCAGTAAGAACTGACTTCCTTCACTAACCCTACTGAGTCACCTCAAGGTCACTCTGACTCAGCCTGACCCAAACTCTAGACAATACTCCATCATAATGCAAAGAAACTCCAAACACCCCATCATCATAAGAAAGGAAATTGTTAACTGAGAAAAAGTCCTGAAAAACACCTGGTTCCTTATGAAGGTAACACCACAAGAACCCTTCCCTGACAATCCACTGGCAAGGGACTAAATCCCAGACTCATACCCTTACATCCACCCCACACGGTAAGTGGAAGATGGGTTCCAGTCTCTACTGGACCTCCCTTGGCAGATTTGTCCCAAATAAACCTGTGTTGCTGCTGAACCACCTCTCCTTTCTATTTCCTTCATTTGCTTCTTTCCTTACACCTACCCCAACCTCAGGAAGCACAGTGTGGATCAAGAGTCCATTCACCAGAGGTAAATCAAGGCAATTAGCACAGGTCTTGGTCTTAAACTCAGTGCCAGACTAATGAAACCTAACATTGGGCAGATCCTAACAGCCCCCATCCCCAGATCTGCCCGCAGACGGAGCCTCTGGAACAGCCCTCCTGTCAGGCAGAGACAAAAGGCCTCAGTCTATCAGGACTTCTGTGATGGCCAGCACCCTCTGTGGCTGGTTGCAATGGTCTTGGACCACAAGTCCACCTCAGCAGTAGGCAGCCCATAGCTTTGAGGGATTTGGCCTTATGCAATGCCCTGCTGGTCTCAGCAGGGTGTGACAGGATTATGGCACTGATGTGATATGGTCACAGGTATGTTATAGTAGCCTGGAGCTGATCCATCCATGGAGTTGGGCAGAAATCTACAGCGCCTAACCAAAGGCTGGTGACTGGGTGACAAGACATCTGGGTCTACCCCATATTGCATCCTCACATCCAGGTCAGTTTTTGGAAAATATCAGATGTTCAAGGATTAATTCTGGATAAGTAATCAATCAGCTTTGTATAATATCCAAGAACTTATTCTATAGGCCCAGAGAATATGGACTTGGAAAATACATTATGTGTTTAACTCTACATTTCTAACCTCTACTTCTAACCTAAATTCTAAATTATTCTATTTCTAACCTAACTTTCTAACCTAAATTCTAAAATTCTCACCTCATTGTAGCATCTTTAGCACTTTACAGTCGAAAGACTAAATGTTTCTGTTAGGTGGAAGTGGCTGAGGAACAAAGCATCAAGCAGCCTGTGGGAGCAAAAAAAAACCCCACCAATCAGGCACCAATGGAACCGCCTGTCAATCAGCAGGGTCTCTTAGCCAATCCTGGATCTTAGCCAGCTCCCCCCACCCCTCCCCAACCAACCCCAGTAGGACAAGGGACTCTAAAAACCCCTTTTCTGTCCCAAGCCCTCCCTTCCTACCCTAAGCCCAATAAAAATTCCAGTCCGGTGGAGCCCCCACCACCCCCCTTCTTCTTCTCAGAACCTCTTCTTACTGTGCGGGTGTAAGTTCTGCCCAGGAGCGAAATCTCAATAAAGCCTCCTTCAGCAGCCTTTTAAATCTGCCTCCTTTTGGTCACCATTGCCTGACCTTACAGTTTCCACAAAGAGTTCCCCTTCCAACTTTGTCATCATTTTCACTTTAATGTTGACTATGGATTCAGTTTTAGGAAAGTTCAAAAATGAACTCATTTTTATTAAAAAAGTGGCTCCCCAAATTGAATTGATACGATTCTATATTTAGACTCTGGGGCATTCATGAGAAATAGGACTAAAATAAAATCCATACTTTTTGAAATTAAGTGATAAAAGAATCTGGGATTTTTTTTAAATTCTGGAGGCTTGAGGCACTGATTAAATTCTATCCCTATTAGTGTTTATGTGCTAAACCAGGCATTATATGACAGTTCAAGAAAACTGCCAGTAAGAACCATCCTATTCCATCTTTCCTCCTCCCTTTCTTTTCTTCCTAGTACTGACTTAAAGAAGTCAGAATTAAGGGATAAAGAAAAACAGGAGACAAAGGAAAAAAGAGCAAAGAGCAATGGAAAATTACCCTGGCAAAGCAAACAGCTGGGACAATTCCATGTCTCAGTCAGAACTATGCAGATTGAAGAGGTGTACAAATTAGAGAAATACACTTTTTTTTTTTTACAGGAAAAGTGCCCAGGTTCTTGAAAATAGAACTGAACTCTTAATATTCCAGTAATAAATGACATATGTCTCCCCGTCAGAATTTGGGAATATAAAATGTCCAAGGGTGTCACAACACTAAATATCTCAATGCATGAAAACCATATTGGCAGGTTTGTGAGAGCTCTTAAAGGACAGCTGTGCCTCCCTGCTGCCTTTCCAGAATGCAAATCAATAGAAAATGGCATTTCAGCATTACATGCCAGTGAATATTAAATATAAAATTCTTTCCAGTGCTGGAAGTTGGTGGGATGCATTGATTTTTACCCCTGACACCATTGGCATCCTACTAAGCCTGCATTTGTGGATTTGTATATTCTAATGTGAATCAATGGAAAGAATGTACAATATCAACTGCCCTAGATCCATGAGAGCATTTTCTGAAAAGAAAGAATATGTGCTCTGGGGTTGGGGTTATGGCTCAGTGGTAGAGAGCTCACCTAGGTATTGTGTCCAACTACAACTAAAAAAATAAATATTTTTTTAAAAAAGAAAGAGTGTGTGCTCTAGTAGCTTCAGGGATCTTAGAACCACAATCTACACTAAAATATTCTACTTAGAAAAGTATCATGGCTTTCACAAATGTTTATTTTATCAAAGTGAGTTTGCATTTTGGAAAGATTTCTTTTCCTCATGTATTGCTAGATTCATGGTTAAGGCCCCTGTAAAAACTGAGTTCAATAAAATAAAATAATACAAATTTATTTAATATATATTTTACATGACATAAGAACTGTCAGAAATAAAACCCTCCCCCCATAAAAAAGAAAAACAGGGAGAGATGGGTGGTTTTATGCTTAGGTTTGATGAAGAGTGGACAGTTGTACAGAAGTATGATTGGACAAAGGGAATGTGATCTAATGATAACAAATTGGGGTGAACTTAACAAAGCCTATTTTTTTTTCAGACTCTTCTGTGTCCATCTGCCTTCAGAGATAAGAATGTTCCTTTCTTGTGGTCATAGGGAAGATACTTCTAGAAAGAGGATTGTAAGGCCTCCTCAAGAGAAGAGGGCAGGAGAAGTTCAAAGAGTGATCTTCTCAGGTTATGATTTTTTTCTAAACTTTCCAGGTGCCATATTTTGGGGTAGCATGTCCTGAACCCCATCAATGTCAGACCCATATCCGCTATAGGAACATAAACTATAGCAATAAAAAGATGCCAAAAGGATATTCCTCCACAATTATTCCCTATTTCATGTGAAGCAGTGATTCTCAAACTTGACTGTACATTGGAATGACCTGGAGAGTTCTGACAATTATGACCAACTAGAACCCACACCTAGGAACATGGACTATAGCCTTTAGCATAAGAATTTTTCATCGTCTTCCAAGTGATTCTAAGTAGTAGCCAAGGTTGAATGCTACTGATGTAAATAATATGGGCTGTGGTTCAAATATACAGAAGGCATTCTCCCATTGAGTTAGTCACTGATTATGATTATGTTTCTGTATACTCCAATTCACTCACACTCACGTTAATATGTTTGATATGTTTGCTTAGCTTCTGGGCAATAGTGTGGGGGTGGGGTAACACAATCAGAATTTGGGAAGGAGTTGGCCACTAAAGTATTTGGCCTTCTTTGTACTAACTGGTATTTTCCTGGAAATTTAAAATAAACATAAATATTTCAGAAAAAAAATTGGCTATAGATATTCCTCTTTTAGACTATTTATTGGTAAAAGCTAAAATTTACTGTCATGGTGAATGGTGACAAGTTCATTGTTTAAAATAAATGATTTAAAGTCATATGAAGAGCTTGATGACAGGCAGTTTTCTTCCTGGAATTTATGTTACAGTCCTCAGCAGATTAATCTTCCCAACCTATTTCTCACATATTCTAAACTGTATGCTGACCCAAATGAAGATACAAAAAGGTCATTACTGAACCAGACCAACTTTATCAAACAAAATTCAGGTGAACCAGGTGTGGGGAAGAAATGCAGTAGCTTAGCAGGGCTCCTACTGCACACATAGACATGCTATATTGCTTGGGTCATTGTTAATGAAGGAATGCAGTGGAAGTATATGTTCCTCTAGGGATACTTCTAAGGCTCCTTGGGCATATAAATGATCTTTCTTGATTCTCTTAACTTGGTCATTCTACCTCCTTTTCTCAATCTTCTCTCATTCCACAAAACCTGGTGTTTCATGCTTTCACTTACCCCAATCTCTCAGGACATCATCCCTGCCAAAAGAAATCAACATTGCTCTTGCAAATATAGCACTTTGCTTATAATGAGTATAAATGGATTTTGCTCTGCTTGGTTATTGCTCGCTTTGCTCAGAAGCATAGTGGTAAGGGTTTGGGATAATGAAAGGCTTCTACTCTGTTTCTCTTCCCCTAAAAAATGTGTGAGGTTACTCATATCTCATCTTATGGGAGGCAATTTCCTTTCAAACATTCTCAACTATGCCATAAAAGAAATTTCTTTATCTACCTTGTCTTTGACTTTATTTATAACTAAATAGTATCTTTTCATATTAAGATATTTTACCCCTTTCCTTGCCCCAGTGATTTTATAACCTTTCCTGTATTAACTATTAATGAAGGGCATAGTGCCCAGATTGCTCCACTCTGATCTGTAAATCCATTTTAAGATGAAAAAAAAAAAAACCTCAGTTCACCTTACCACACTACATTATCAGCATAGCCCACTATTTCTTATTTCTGATATTTCAATGTGTGGAGTTCTAGTACAAAATGACAGAGGATAACTCCATATTACTCAACATAAATGTCATCTATACAAAAGAATCTAAGTGCAAAGGGACAAAGACTCACTTGCAAATCTTGCATGAACAAAAAGTTCAGCAACTACTTCAATTCCCCTTGCTCTTCTAGCTAATAGTGGTGATAAACCTGTTGGTATTTTTTATACAAAATTTTAAAACCAATAATTAATTACATCATTGCATACACAAACAATAATGGTAATATCACTTAACACAAAGCATTATGTATAGCAAGTATTCAAGAAATATTTATTGAATGAAGAATTGGCTCACATGGTGACAGATTTCTATGGTCAGCAGTCAGAAAGCTGGAGACCCAAGAGGGTCAAGGGTATAGTTCTAGTCTAAATATGAAGGCCTGAAAAATCACAACTGATGATGTAAGTTCTGGTCTTAGAGTCTAAGTCTAAAGGAAGGAGAAGACTGAGGTTCCAGCTCAAAGACAGCTGCATAAAAAGGGCAAATTCTTTTACTTTTGTTGTTGTTGTTGTTGTTGTTCAGGTTTTCAATGGATTGAATAAGACCCACCAACACTGGGTGGAACAATCTGCTTTACTCAGTCTACCAAATAAAATGTTAATTATCAATAAATACCTTTACAGATATACCTAGAATAATATTTAATGTTTAACCACATATCTAGGTACCCAATGGCCCAATGAAGTTGACACATAAAATTAACCATCAAAAACAGTTTCAAAAAATTAAAAAATAAATATCATATGATTCATGAATTCCATTTTGGGGGTATACATGTAAAAGAACTGAAAGCAGAATCTCAAAGAGCTATTACTCACCCAACAACACTACTCACAACAGCCAAGAGGTGGAGCAACTCAAGTTTCCACTAATGGGTGAATGGATTTTTAAAAAGCGGTATATACATAAATGGAATATTATTTAGCTTTGAAAGTAAAGGGAATTCTGACATGCTACAATATGGATGGATTTCATGGACATTGTGCCAAGTGAAAAACAACACATTCTATACAATTCCATTTATATTCAGTATCTAGAACAGACAAACTCATAGAGATAGAAAGTAAGATAATGATTGCCAGGAGCTGGAGTAAGGGGAAAATTGAGAAATGGTGTTTAAAGGAAATAGAGTTTCAGTTTTATGAGATGAAAAATTTCTGGAGATTCATTATACAGCAATATGAATATGTTTAATGTTACTAAACTATAAATTCAGAATGAGTTAAGATGGTAAATTTTATTATAATTTTTTTAATACCAGGAATTAAACTCAGGGGCACTTGACCACTGAGCCACATCCCCAGCCCCATTTTGTATTTTATTTAGAGACAGGGTCTCACTGAGTTGCTTAGTGCCTCATGGTTGCTGAGGCTGGCTTTGAACTCATGATCCTCCTGCCTCAGCCTCAGGAGCCACTAAGATAACAGGCATGTGCCATCACACCCAGCTTATTATAATGTTTTTACTACAATTAAAAATTAAAATTAAAAATTAGTAAAGTGAACATCGTTTAATAAAGGGACAATTTTCATAGGCTTGAGCAAGTCTAATGAACCAAACAATCTTTTTTAAAATTATTATTAGTTATTGATGGACTTTTACTTATTTATTTGTTTATATGTGGTTTTGAGAATCAAACCTAGTGTCTTACACATGCTAGGCAAGTGATCTACCACTGAGCCACTACCCCAGCCCCTGAACCAACCAATCTGGAGGCCCCTAATGACTAACCTCATTTGAAATGCATTACCAACATTGTCTGACAGCACAGAGAAGAAACTGCATTAGTGTTAGCAAAATCTGGTAAGACCTGGGCATGTAGACTAGGAATTGATGGAAATAAACTGTGGCCTTAGAGGAATGCTGCTACGGCCAAAATCCTAGTGAAATGAGGAAGGAGCTGGGAGTGGAAAGGAAATAAATATTCCACCTTCTCTTCCTTTGATCTCCTGCTGGTACTCGCACATTGGTCAAAACACATACACTGACAAGGGAGCTCTAGACACAAAGACCATAGCAATCAGCCTCCCAGGGGCCCCAGAGCAAGACTCAAAGGTAGAATTGGAGACTGTACATTTTTTACCATTGTAAGCCTTCTTCAGGATCTGGTGATATAGCTCAGTTGATAGAGTGCTTGCCTCACAAGCATAAGGCCCTGGGTTTGATCCCCAACACCACAAAAAAACAAAACAAAACAAAAAAAAAACTTTCTTCAAAGCACTCACATTAGTGCTTTCAGAGTTCAATAAATTTTGTTGTTGATTAAAAGGTGAGTTTTGTTTTATCTATTCTCATTTTTTCTAGTTCAGGCCCTTTTATTTCTTCTTTGGAACTATCCTTCACTGTGTTTGCCTCATTAACTGCTTCTGGCATAGTTCTAATCATGACACTCCCTTAATGTGATAATGTTCCTTTTGCCTAGTGTCTAATGATGCAGTACTTGTATACTTTCTACAACTCATATATTATGTCCTTGCATCTAGAGTCCATGTACCTATAAACCATGTTTTATGAACCCCAATCTATGCATATCGTAATTCATTAGTGAAAAGACCATTACTTTTTCTGTAAGTGATGCTGAATACTTGGTCCTTGTCTCCAATGCCAATCCAATAATGAGGAAACAGTTTTGAAAAAAAATGAAAAAGAAGGTTTACTGCTTTGCTAGCAAAGGAGAAACCCGGGAGAATCCATACCAAAGGCTGTGATTCTGCCCATCAACAGGAACAGGAGGCATTTAAAGAGATGATTCAAATGCTACAATCCATGTGTTTCCTGTTGGAGATGTAATTCACTTGTTAATTTAGGAGACCATCATTTCTGGGATCTTCTGGTACCATCCCCAAAGTCTGAAATACTTTATTCCTATGATGGGTGTGTACTGAAGGACAGATAAATTTGCCTAGGATGAGGAAAGTAATCCTGTTTCCCTGAGATTAGGGAGGTGGAGAGATTAGAGAGGAGCAGGAAGAGAGGAACAGAAAGAAACATGTCCATTTTAAAAAAAGTTGCAGTGATTCCAAGATGGTGGGCCAGAGGGAGGCAGCATCCTGTGTTGCTCAGTGACCCAGATCTCACCAAGTCAGAATACTGCATCTCAGAGAGTGTAAGAGGACCCCATACAGCTGATTTCTGAAGAAATCACCAGCGCTGTGACCCCCACACAGGGCTCAGAGCCTCAGCATTTGAGTAGGACTTCAGACCCCTGGCTCCTGAAACCTAAAGCGCACAGTTCTTGGCCATGCACAGCTCTCAAGCGGCTTAGCAGAATCGCCTATCAGCACCTCTGCAGAACTCCAGACTGCACTCTGCTCCCACACAGGTCACTCAGCTACTACCTACCCACAGCACAACTCCATCTCCCAGCTCCCCCCTCACTAGACACCCCAGTACTGGAAACAGACTGCCTCAATCTTGGATAACCTTTCTCATCATATCTGGTGGGGGCAGGTCTCAGATCTATGTGGCCAGGCACCAGGTATCCAACTCTCACACATCCTCCTCAGTGGTGATAACTCAGCACAGTGACCACTCAACACAAAAACAGTTCCCAGTTAGGCAGGTGTGCAGTACAACCAGGGAGCTGCCCACCTGGTGTGAACCTTGGTGTGAGAGATCCTGCAGGTGGGAACTGCTATGTGAGAGGGGATGAAACTAAAGTTTGGAGCCTAACAGAGAGACCAGGAGCTGGGAAATCTCCAGGCAAGAAAGGGAAATAGTACCCGGCGCTCAAGTTGGATGAGAGGTGCAATCTCCCAGCAGGGACTGGTGGGTGGCACTCCCCACTTCTCAGATGCCCTAAAACAGGACCAGTCTTCCCACCATGGTTACCTACACCATCCAGAGGGCAGAGACAACAGCTAAAATCAAACAGTCCCACCTATTGGATGAGAAGAGAAACAGAAAAGATACAGATCTCTAAAACTAGCAACAACCCTGGTTTCTTCTTTTGAGTATTTTTTTTTCCTCTTTCTCTTCTACCCCTTTATACTTCGGCCCTCATATCCCCAACATATGTGAAACCAAGAACTTTGCATGAAATAGGATTTTGAGGACAGAGTCATCTGAATAATATAATATATAATTATTGTATATGCCCCCCCTTTTCTCTTGTTCTTCTTTCATTTTTCTTTCCCCCTCAGAATTTTACTATTTTAACATTCTGTACTTTTCTAAATACATATGTGTGTTGGTTTTGTGTACTCTACTATCTCCCTAAATTACTTCCTGTCTCTTTTCTTGCTACTAACCCTCTTCATTAGATTTCTTTTTCACATTTCCTAAGATATATTAACTCTATATCTTCACATCTTTCCCCCTCAGCATATCTTCCTATGCCCCAACCCCAGTTCATTTTCCACCATCAGAAACTGTAAACCTTTTTATAAAACTACTGATTATATTTTAGATAGTAATTGAATCCAACATCTCTGTGCATTGAGACTAAACTGTGAATGTCTTAATAATAACAAGTTGTTCAAAAGTGATATGTTATTGATACTGCGATCTGTTAACATTGTCTTTCCCCACAAAGGAGTGATCTTGGAAACCTACAAGAGCACTACAGACATATAGGGTAAAAACAATAACACTCCA
The DNA here is from genome assembly GCF_052094955.1 of Ictidomys tridecemlineatus. Lineage (NCBI taxonomy): Eukaryota > Metazoa > Chordata > Mammalia > Rodentia > Sciuridae > Ictidomys > Ictidomys tridecemlineatus. The sequence continues at coordinate 97,254,817 of NC_135493.1, read as the reverse complement.
GACCCACAGAGCTGGAAAGGAAGACACATGAGCAACCTGAAAAGAAAAGGGAAGAAAGTACCACAAACAAATGAAGACACCACATCATTAGAATCATTGGCAGCCACCGCAAAAAAAAAAAAAAAAAAAATGACAGAAACAGTTCAGGATACACATGGCTAAAATGTTCTGTGAACTCAAGGAAGATATAAGAGAGCAAATGCAAGCAGTAAAAGATCACTTCAACAAGGAGCTACATAAACAAATCCAAGAAACAAAAGATCACCTCAACAGGGAGATAGAGGTTCTAAAAAACAAACAAAAAATACTTGAAATGAAACAAACAATAAACCAAATTAAAAACTCAAATGAAAGCATCACCAACAGAGTAGACCACTTGCCACTTGGAAGATAGGACATCAGACAATGAAGATAAAATATATAATCTTGAAAAGAACATAGACTACACAGCAATAATGGTAAGAAACTATGAGCAGACTATTCAAGAAATATGGGATAACATAAAGAGACCAAATTTAAGAGTGATTGAGATAGAGGAAGGCATAGAGGTTCAAACTAATAGAATAAACAATCTATTCAATGAAATAATATCAGAAAACTTTCCAAACATGAATAAATTGGAAATCCAAATTCAAGAAGCCTATAGGACACTGAATGTACAAAATCACAACAGATCCACACCAAGGCACATTATAATAAAAATGCCCAACATACAGAATGGGAGAATTTTAAAAGCCATGAGAGAAAGAAATTATATTACATATAGGGGAAAACCAATTAGGATAATAGCAGATTTTTCAACACATACCCTGAAAACTAGAAGATCCTGGAACAATATGTATCAAGCTCTGAAAGAAAATGGGTTCCAACCAAGAATCATGTATCCAGCAAAAATAAGCTTTAGATTTGAAGATGAAATAAAAACCTTTCATGATAAACAAAAGTTAAAAGAATTTATAGCTAAAATACCTGCACTAAAAAGCATCATTGGCAAAATATTCCATGAAGAGGAAATGAAAAAGAACAATGAAAATCAGCAGAGGGAGGTATTACCCTAAAGGAAAAATTAATCAAAGAAGAAAATCAAGTCAAGTTAAATAACAAATATAACAAAAAAATCAAGTCAAGTTAAATAACAAAAATATGGCTGGAAATACAAACCATGTATCTATATTAACCCTGAATCTTAATGGCTTAAACTCACCAATCAAAAGACATAGGCTAGCAGACTGTATTTTTAAAAAAGACCCAACAATATGCTGCCCACAGGAGACTCATCTGACAGGAAAACATACACAGACTGAAAGTGAAAGGTAAGGTAAAATCATAACACTCACATGGACTGCGGAAGCAAGCAGGGGTTTCCATCCTTGTATCAAATAGACTGCAAGCCAAGGTTAAACAAAAGGGATAAAGAATGACATTACATACTGCTCAAGGGAACCATACATCAACAAGACATAACAATCATAAATACATTTGCCCCAAACAATGGTGCAGCTATGTTCATCAAACAAACTTCTCAAGTTCAGAATCAAATTGACCACAACACAATAACCTTGGGTGACTTTAACATACCTCTTTCACCACTGTATTGTCTTCCAAACAAAAGTTGAATAAAGAAACTATAGAACTCAATAATACAATCAATAACTTAGACTTAACTGACATATATAGAATATTTCAACCTGCATCAAGCAGATACACTTTCTTCTCAGCAGCACATGGATCCTTCTGTAAAATAGACCATATACTATGCCACAAACAACTCTTAGAAAATACAAAAAAAGTAGAGTACTGCCATGCATTTTATCAGATCATAATGGAATGAAATTGGAAATCAACAACAAAATTAAATTAAAAATTTCTCCATTACCTGGAGACTAAACAATATGCTACTGAATGAACAGTGAGTTACAGAAGGCATCAAGGAGGAGATTAAAAAATTCTTAGAGGTAAATGAGAACATAGACACAACATATTGAAATCTCTGGGACACTATGAAAGCAGTATTAAAAGTAAAAATCATTCCATGGAATTTATTCCTTAAAAGAAGAAAAAGTCAACAAATAAATTACCTCATACTACATCTCAAAGCCCTAGAAAAAGAATAACAAATCAGCAACAAAAGCAGTAGAAAGCAAGAAGTAATTAAAATTAGAGCTGACATCAATGAAATCAAAACAAAAGAAATAATTGAAAAAATTGACAAAAAGTTGGTTCTCTGAAAAAATAAAATTGACAGACCCTTAGCTACGCTAATGAAGAGAAGGAGAGAACTCAAATTACCAGCATACATGATGAAAGAGGTAATATCACAACAGGCATTACAGAAATACAGAGGATAATTAGAAATTATTTTGAAAACTTATATTCCAATAAAATAGAAGACATTGAAGGCATCAACAAATTTCTTAAGTCATACAATCTGCCCAGATTGAATCAGGAAGATATACACAATTTAAACAGCCCAATATCAAGCGAGGAAATAGAAGACACCATCAGAAGTCTACCAATCAAGAAAAGCCCAGGACTGAATGGATATATAGCTGAGTTCTACAAGACCTTTAAAGAAGAACTAATACCAATACTCTACAATTTATTTCAGGAAATAGAGAAAGAGGCAGCACTTCCAAACTCATTCTATGAGGCCAATATCAACCTGATCCCAAAACCAGGCAAAGACACATCAAAGAAAGAAAACTTCAGACTAATATCTCTAATGAACATAGATTCAAAAAATCCTCAATAAAATTCTGGAAAATAGAATACAAAACACTAGAAAAACTAGGGATAACAGGAATATATCTTAATATCATAAAGGGTATCTATACTAAGCCCTAGACCAACATCATTCTAAATGGAGAAAAATTGAAGGCATTCCCTCTAAAATTTGGAACAACAGGATGCTCTCTTTCACTACTTTTATTCAACATTTTTCTTGAAACACTGGCCAGAGCAATGAGACAGATGAAGGAAATTAAAGGGATATGTATAGGAAAAGAAGAACTTAAATTAGCACTATTTGCTGATATGATTCTATACCTAGAAGACCCAAAAAACTCCACCAGAAAACTTCTAGAACTAGTAAATGAATTCAGCAAAGTAGCATGATATAAAATCAACATCCCTAAATCAAAGGCATTTATTTCTGTATATCAGTGACAAATCCTCTGAGAAGGAAATGAGGAAAACTACCCCATTTACAATAACCTTAGAAAAACAGTAAGATACTTGGGAATCAATGAAAAAGGTGAAATATCTATGCAATGAAAATTACAGAACCTTAAAGAAATCAAAGAAGACCTTAGAAGATGGATAGGAAAAATTAATATTATCAAATTACCATACTAACAAAAGCACTATACAGATTTAATGAAATTCCAATCAAAATTTCAATGGTATTCCTCATAGAAATAGAAAAAGCAATTGTGAAATTCATCTGGAAAAATAAGAGACCCAGAATAGCTAAAACAATCCTTAGCAGGAAGAATGAAGCAAGTGGCATCACTATATCAGACCTTAAACTATACTACAAAGCAATAGTAACAAAAACAGCATGGTATTGGCACCCAAACAGACTGGTAGACCAATGGTACAGAGTAGAGGACACAGAGACTAACCCACAAAGTTACAATTATCTTATATTATACAAAGGTGCCAAAAACTTGCATTGGAGAAAAGATAGCATCTTCAACAAATTGTGCTGGGAAAACTGGAAATCCATATACAACAAAGTAAAATTAAACCCCTATCTCTCACCATGCACAAAACTCAACTCAAAGTGGATCAAGGACCTAGGAATTAAACCAGAGATTCTCCCTCTAATAGAAGAAAAAGTAGGCCCTAATTTTCTTCATGTGGGATTAGGCCCCAACTTCCTTAATAAGACTCCTATAGCACAAGAATTAAAACCAAGAATCAATAAATGGGATGAAAAAAAAGTTTCTAAAAAGTTTCTTCTCAGACAAAAACAATAAATCTGTGAGGTGAACAGAGAGCCTACATCCTGGGAGCAAATTTTTACCCCTCACATATCAGATAGAGCACTAATCTCTAGGGTATATAAAGAATTCAAAAAGCTAAGCACCAAAAATCAAATAACCCAATCAACAAATGGGCCAAGGATCTGAACAGAGACTTCTCAGAAGAGGATACATAGTCAATCAACAAATATATGAAAAAATGTTTATCATCTCTTGCAATTAGAGGAATGCAAATCAAAACTACTGTAAGATATCATCTTACTCCAGTCAGAATGGTAGCTATTATGAAGACAAACAATAGTAATTATTGGTGACAATGTGGGGAAAATGGTATATTCATACATTGCTGGTGGGAATGCAAGTTGGTGTAGCCAATATGGAAATTCCTTAGAAATCTGGGTATGGAACCACCATTTGACCCAGCTATCCCTCTCCTCGGTCTATACCCAAAAGACATAAAAACAGCATACTATGGCTACACAATAGCCAAACTGTGGAGCCAATTTAGATGCCCTTCAGTGGATAAATGGGTAAAAAAAATGTGGCATATATACACAATGGAATTTTACTCATCAATAAAAGAGAATAAAATCATGGCATTTGCAGGTAAATGGATGGCGTTGGAGAAAATGCTAAGTGAAGTTAGCCAATCCTCAAAAAACAAATGCTAAATGTTTTCTCTGATATAAGGAGGCTCTCTCATAGTGTGGTAGGGAGGGGGAGCATGGGAGGAATAGATGAATTCTAGATAGGGCAGAGAGATGGGAAGGAAAAGGAGAGGGCAGGGGATTAGCAAGGATGGTGGAATGTGATGGACATCATTATCCAAAGTACATGTATGAAGACATAAATTGGTGTCAACATACTTTATATACAACCAGAGATATGAAAAGTTGTGCTGAATATGTGTAATAAGAATTGTAATGCATTAACCATCATTTATTTTTTAAAAAATCAATAAAAAAGTTGCAGTGGCAGGGCAATGAGGAGTATTGTCAAAGCATAAGATGGACCACTGTTACATAATAAAGAGGTTTCTCTTAGAGAATCCTCAAAAGGTTTACAGCTGTGTAAAATTTTCTGGACCACTTGACCTTTAAAGTCCATGGTTCCTTGGCTAAGCAAGAACTATATTCTAGTTAAGATACTCACGTGTTGTTCATTCATGCAATAAAGATTCATATAATCATCTGGACATGGTGGCACATGCCTATAATTCCAGCTGGGCAAAAGGATTGCAAGTTTGAGGCCAGCCTAGTCAACATAGCTATACCCTATTGCCACAGTCTGGCTGGGCACAAATAACCGAGCCACCACAAAGCCTTGTAGGTTCAAACAGCAACTCTATTCCCAAATTCCTACCGACACTTTACACACACTTCCCGGGAATACACTCCCTCCACCAGGCTCCGTGCGCAAATTCTCCCAGAACCCCACGAGAACTCAACAGGAACTCCAAAGTAGCAGGGCCTGAGGCAGCAGGATCTGCCCTAATCCCAACAGGATCTGCCCTAATCCTGGAGCCACCCTAATCCCAGAGCAGGGTCACCTTTCAACCATTCCCTCTAGCAAAATGCCAGGCATCATTCTGACTAAACTGTGGCTCTCAACATCTCCCCCTTTCTGTTTAATAAAATAACAATCATGTGGTTTAGGGACCGTGCCTGTCTTAGGTTGTCCAATACTACATATGGTCCTTACCCGTCATCGGATGAGCTGACCTCAAAATTAAAAAAAAAATAAAGAACTGGGGATGGAGCTCAATGGTAGAGTACCAATGGGTTAAATCCCCACTACCCCCCCGCCGCCTTAATCATATAATCATAAGACAAGATGCTTAAAATAATGAAAGCAATACAAAACCCAAATACAAATTTGTCTAAAAAATGGATAAAAATAGTTGATGTTTGGTAAAATCCAGAGTTGTTTATCTGATTTTGACTCAAGAAGTATTTGGACTAGGGCTTCATAACGTGGGGTTTGTTCTAGAGAAAACACAAAATTGTCATTGAATCTGCCAAAATATTCATGCAGTGACAGGAGAAAATTGCCCTACTTACCCTGTTGACTGAGTATTGCCATCTCTGAATTTTTCTAGGCTCATCTTGCCAGGAATTTCTCCTTTAGGGCTTTCCTAGTAGTGCTGGTGGCAAATTCTTCAGACCAAAAGGGAAGTCTTCTCATAGCTCCCCTCTCTTAGATTTCTCTTTCAAACAACTTGTCCTAAAATACCTGACTTCCTCTCCTTTTCTCTCTCTCTTACTTTCTCAATGTTTTCTCCCTTCAAGCCTAAAGGAAGATAAACCAATTCATAAGTAACAGAACTTTTCCTCTGTACATTATTTTAAATTTGAAAAGTGTCAATAAAATATTGTGTGTTTACATGCATATGCATACCTGTATGCTTACCTGATTCAGAGAATTTTAGGGATACTACAGTTTATTGGTTGGGAAAACTAAGAAAGAATTCAGAAGATTGATGCTTAAGTACAGATTTCCCACTTTGGTTTCTTTGGGTGGGGAACTACCCTCCACTGTAGTGAATTAAAATCTTGTTCTAGAAATATTTGGCTTTAAAACCTCAAAATATTGGGTGAGGGGGCTGAATTGTTGCAGATAAGGTCTGAGAAGGGCCAGGAAGCTATGATGTTTCTGAGGAATCCCTGGAGAGTGTCCTGCTCACTCTGGAGCCAGGGTCCTAGTTTTCTCTACCAACAATAAAATGTGTATAATAAGAATTCATATTTATGAAGAGGAAGAGGGGGAATGCATTAGCACTGTGCTGTTTCAAAAGGGAGAAAGGGCATTTGATTAGATGATTGATTTTCATCTGTCATGAAAAGCTTTCTTGTAAAGAAAAAAGAAATCTCAGTATGTTTCTAATAGTAAAATGGCTGATTCTCATTTCCTGCTTAATGAATTATTTACATACTCCACTGCAGGCCATTTATACTCAATCTACACTTAAGCAGTACTCCAGAAGGAACATATTCATTTATAATAGCATTGCTTCTGAATTCAACGTATTCTTATTTACTACATGAACATGGTAGTGTTCTCCATCTTAGAGGTGAATGAAGACCTCTATTACCTTACAACAGTTCCTCTATAACCACAGAACAATGGGTGATATGAGTTTTGCAAGGATGTCCTTATTTGAGCAATGAAAATAGACAAGATCAGCAATTCAGAATTCAGCAAGAAAGGACCATTGTAACCCTTAAATATGGTCCAGTCACTTATTGAATCTGCCTTGGAGTCCTGTTGTCATCTCCTTGCTGCTTTACATTCCTCCTCCCTGACCTAGTGCAGCTTTAGAGGAAATGAGCAACTGGTGGTCTTTAAATGGAAGATAGCATTTTTAATATCTTGGGACATCTTATAGGTAACAAATTGGGGGCAAGTTTTAGACTCTTTTTCCCAAAGGCATGCATTTACCATACCTAGCTCATCTGTAGAAGAGGAGCAGGTTTTCCCCATCATAGAAAAGCCCTGTTCTTGTTCCACATGCTGTTCAGGAAGAAAGATATATCTTCAAATCCCTACAGGCTCCTTAATCCTCCATCCCTCATTACAGATATAGGCTGGGAACTTTACAATAGCAATAGTAGTAGCAGGCTGATCCCCAGTAGGTTGCTCAAAATGCAATGGGTTTTTTACTTCATGTTGCTGGAAGAATTAATTCCCCCATTAATACTTCAGCTGGACAACTTTTTCTGATGACTTTTCTGATTGTAGAACAACATATCACTTAAAAATTCCAGTTTAATATTAATTTTGAAATAAAATTAATCTCTACAGATTAAAGGTGTGGTGATGAAACTAACAGAAATGTGGCAGCAGCATGAATACTTTGCTGGATTCAAATACTTCACCAACGAATTGTAGTTCATCATACTTTTTTAAAAACCAGGAATACCTTTGGGATATACCACTGGGGCATATTTTCATGTGTCCACGAATGTGAGCCATCTCTTGATGATTTTATTTTCAAATTCAAATTCTGTTGTCAAAAATATCCTTTCAATTATTAATCCTGTGGCTTTGTATTGCTTCTTATTTTCTGAATGATATATAATTGTTACTATAGAGTTTTGCTTTTGATTATCAATAATAAGTTGAGGGCTGGGGCTGAGGCTAGGGCTTAGCGGTAGCATACTTGCCTGGCATGTGTGAGGCACTGGGTTTGATTCTCAGCACCACATATGAGTAAATAAAATTAAGGTCTATCGACAACTAAAAAAATTTAAAATAATAAGTTGAGTAATTTTCAGGAATTTCATTTTTTACTTTATGAATTTGTGAGATAACTTCAGAATTAAGTACTTTTTAATTTTGGGGAGATACACTATTTATAAAAACAAAAGCATATGTACAATTTACTGGATAAATTATAAAACTGTATAAACCCCATCTAAGTTAGAAAATAGTACACTATTAGACAGAAAATACAACATCAGCCTCTTGGCAGTTTATTATTTGACACATTCCTTCTTCTTTCCACCAAAGTTACTTCTGACTATTGAAAACTCTCCTTGTTTTTCTTTTCAGTTTTACCACATATGATGAAGCAATAAACAATATACTGTTTAATTTAGCCTGACATTCATATAAACAGCTGAATGTATCATTTTGTGTCTTGCTTTTATCAAAATTATAATTATGAAAATATGTGTTGTTCTACTTAGCTATAATTAATTTTCATTGCTACATAACATTCTTTTATATAAATATACTATGATGTGATTATCCACTTTACTCTTGATAAACATAGGTCATTTATATTTCTTGCTATTACAAATAATGATTCAATGAACATACTTTCACAGGCTTCCTGGTGCATATAAATATACAATACTATTTATTACATATTTAATATTTTAATATTGAATATGTAGGTTAATATCAAAGACAGTATAACTAAGTATTGATCTTTGTATCATAGTTCATATACATCTTTGACTTTATGAAATAATGCCAGAGTTCTTTCCAAATAAACCACACCAGTTTATATTCCCAGGTGCAGTGGGTGTGAATTTCAGTTGCCCCACTTTTCTTCCAAAACATAGTCAATGTTTACCAGTCTGGTAGTTATATAATGATATCTCATTTGAGTTTAAATTTGCACTTCAGTGAAACTTGAACACCCATTCAGAGGTATATTGACTATTTGGATTCCCTCTTTGGTGAAGATGCTATTTAAGTGTTTGACTCTATTAGTTACTGTGTTATCTATAACATTGGTATTGATTGTAAAAGTTCTTCAAATATTCTGGACTTGAGTTCTTTATCAATCATATTACAAGCAAACATCTTCCCTCAGATTATGACATTTGACTTTGTCTTCTGATTAATAAAATATCTTCCATTTTAATGCAGTTTAATTTAGTATTTTTTTCTGCAGCATAATGTTTGTGTTTTGTTTAGGTGTCTTTTTCTACCATAAAGTCATGTTGATAATCTTCTTCATAAATATTCTAAATATTTTATCTGGTGAGTGTTGTATATATATTTCAATTTAACTGGAATTTAACTTTTCAAAAATATTAAATTGGGGTCAGATTTCATTTTCCCCCATGGATTTCAAATTGAACAAGCATTATTTCTTGAGAAATCCATTCTTCCCTGCTGATCTTCAAATGTTTTTTTAAATATATCAACTGTCTATATATGTGCAGATCTATTTCTAGTTTTTCTATTCTGTCCTGTTTGACTGTTTCAGTCTAACAGTTAACATAAACATCTTTGATTGCCAGAGCTTTAAAATAAGCCTTGAGGTCTGGGGAAGTAGCTCAGTGATAGAGCACTTATCTAGCATGTGTAAGACCCTGGGTTCAATCTCCAACACCATAAAAAACTGATATATGGTTAAAAAATAGCCTTAATTTCTATTTCTGTAGGGGAATCTTGACTTTCATTATCATTTTTCCCTTCCTTCTAAACTTTTTGAAACAGCTTACCACATTCCACAGAATTAATGTTAGGCATCTCAACTGGGATTATACTAACCCTTTATAGCATTTGGATTGAATTTATCTTTAAGATACTGTGTTTTACAATTCATGAAAATGTTTATCTCTCTGTTAATTTATGTCTTCTTCAATTTCTCTCATAAAGTCTGTAAGATTTCTCCTTAAAGGTCAGATATAAACACACATACATCAAATATTTTTTGTCTTTTTGTCACTAAAATTATTATATGAATTTTATCTGATATAAATAAAAACAGCTTACATTAGCTGTCTTTATAATGTTAAGCAAACTTAATCCAAGTCTGTTATTCTCCTTATGTGTTATAGATTCAGTTTTCTATGATTATGTCTAGGATTTTTAAATCTATGGTCCTGGGCAATGTTTTAGTCAGCTTTTTTCTAGCTGTGACCAAAAGAACTAAGAAGAACAATTAAAGAATGAAAAGTTAATTTGGTTGAAAATGATGAAAAGTTAAAATAGTTTCAGAGGTATCAGTCCATAGAAAGCAGGCTCCATTTCTCTGGGCCACAAGTGAGGCAGAATATATCAGGAAGAATGGTGTGGCAGAGGAAACTAGTTCAGGACATGCTATTCAGGAAGCATAGAGAGTGTTCTGCTCACCAGAGACAAAATATACATCCCAAGGCACTCCCCTAATGACCTACCTCCTCTAGCCACACCTTATCTGCCTACCATTACCACCCACTTAATCCATTCAAGTGAATGAAAGCACTGCTTAGGTTAGGGCTCTCATAACCTAATCATTTCATTTCTAAACCACCTTGCATTGTCTCACACATGAGCTTTTAGGGGATACCTCATACTTAAACCTAACAGGCAATATTGGCCTGTAAGTTGCTCCTCTTTTGCTTTATTCCTCAGGTTTTTGTATTAAGGACATGGTTGCATAAGCACAAGTTGGAATGTGTTTATTTTTTTCACCCTATATTCTGGAAAAGTATATGTGAGGCTAGAATAACCTTTTCTTGAAAAATTTGAAACCATATTTTCCATATCATCCTGGTAGCATTCCTAGCAAATAGATGAGGGCAAGTGGGGTATGAAGTAGAATTCCCTCTGGTTCTCCCTTCATAGAGCTGTAAAATTTATCAAGTAAAAGCATAGGTAGTGTGCTAGTCATCTTTTCATCGCTGTGACCAAAATACACAAGAACAATGTAAAGGAAGAAAAGTTCATGTGGGATCACAGTTTAAGAGGGTCAGTTCATAATCAGTCCACTTCATTGTTCTGAGTCTGAGATGATGCAGAACATCATGGAAGAAGGGTATGGCAGGAGAAAGGTTCTGAGCTCATGAGAGCCAGGAAGTAGAGAGAGAGGGAGGAGAGAAGTAGAAACCAAGGACAAGATATAGTCTAAGGACATGTACCTTGGTGACCTACTTCCTCCAGATACACCCTACCTGCCTACAGTTACCACCCAGTACTCCATTCAAAGTATTAATCCATCAAACTTGAGTACATTTGTTAAGTGAGATAAGCCAAACTCTGAAAGTCAAGGGTCATATGTTTTCTCTCATATGTGGAAACTAGAGAAAAAAAGGAAAGGAAATTAAAAGGTAGGGGAAGGAATCTCATGAAAATAATAGGGTTACTAATAGAGTAAAGGAAAAGGATCAGTGGGAAGCAGGAGAGGAGGAACATGGAGGTACTAGATGATGATATTGGCCAAATTGTATTGTTATACTATGTGTATATATGAATATGTAACAATAAATCCAACTATTATAATTATAATTCACTAATAAAAACTAGGAAAAAAGATAAAATCCTCAAAAAAACACAAATCATTAATCCATCAAATGGATTAATTCACTGATGAGGTTACAACTCCTATGATCTAATCATTGCCTTAAAGCTCTATCTCTGAACGTTTGTATTGGGAACCATGCCTACAAAGCATGAGCTTTTCAGGCTTCCATAACAGGGAGCCTCACTAAATTCCAATTATTTTTAATGCCTGCATATATATATTGAGATACAATAAAATATTGTGGGGAACATACTAAAACAAAAATTACTTGTGATTTATCTGAAATAAATTATAAATGTCTAAACTGTATATCTATTTTAGTTATATTTCCTTGATAATTTGTCTCTCTTAATAACTCCTTGCTTTGCAGAATTTGCTTTTGAAATTCCTTACAACTACAGCCTACTTATATTGTAACATAATTTCTACATAGGGTAGCTTGCCAATTTATTTCTTTGGTCTCCTGAAGAATCATTAATGAGAACGTATGCTCAGCATTTATATCATGAGCCAGAATATTGAACATGTACTGGCATAAAGGTAACAACTAGAATTTTTCTTCAAGTTTGATTTCTTAAGCATGGCATAACTTGATTTTCCATTCTTTAAGATTCTGTTGTTATCTATTGATTGACAAGGTTTTTCAATGTTGTCCAATGACACACAAAAAAAGAGCATTGTCAAGATTTCTTTACTCCCTTCAACACTACACAAGATGATTTTACTTGTTCCTGTGCTACAAGAGTATATAGTGATACCCATATAAAAGAATCAAATGGAATGTAATGAAATCTATTTATAAAGATAGTCATGGCAAGTGCCATAATAATTACCCATTTTGAGTCAGAATTTCTTTTTCTGTTAATAAGTAATGATGTCCCTTTTAAGAAAAGCCTTGACACTTAAAGGAATGAAGTTTCCATCAATTATTCCCTTAACATGTTCAATGAGTTCCTTTAAACACTAGAGTACTTCAATAACACTATTATTCTTTCAAATTGCAAAATCCTATTGTGAAAGATATATTGAAAACTATGAACAAGAAATACATAGACTTCACCCAATGAATAATTTTAAAAGTCAAAAAAGAATTTTGAAGAGCTTTTCTTCAGAATTGAAGTATGATTTCAGTGCTTCAAAAAAAAATCTGAAGATTCTTTCAACTGTATTTGTTAAACAGAGCTAATAGGCTTTTAAATGAGAGAACTAATAAATACTGGATGCTAACAGAATAGCAAAAACACTTTAATTGCTAAGTTCAATCAGTACAAATGCTGAAGTAAGAGAACAATTTTGTGGCAATTACTTCAAGGTCTATAGAAAGGACATCAGATACTATTTGAGCAGAATTATGCAGAATATAGAAAGTATAACCAACATTTTCCATGGAATTGTTTATGATCTGCTTTATTTTTAATGAACTTTGTTTATACAAATATTCACCAAAATGTGTATTTGTGTTATCTCCATGAAAGCACTATATTTTTCTTATTCATTCCTGACTCAAAGTTAATGTCATTGCAAAAAGAGAAAGAAGAAACAATAAATAAAAGAAAAAACTGTGGTTTCTGAAGTTTCATCTGGAAGGAATTTTACTTATAATAACCTTATGAATAAGCCTTTTTGATGAGAAAACTATTGCAAAAGCAAAGGAAAAACATTTTCCTGCACTCATTAATTGCATCTGTTGCTATGCTATAAAATTTTTTAGATCTTTGAGCATAGATAATTTAAATATATCATTTAGATCTTCAATAACCTCCCTAATAGTAAGTGGAGATATTACATTTTTATTATCACAGTAGATTTCACCCTGGCATGATGAAATATCTGCTTGAAATTTTGAAATCAGAAATATTTCTGTTAGTAGTACCTTCAAAATAGTCATCTGCACTGAAAGACTAATGATGATCTATAGTGCAATAGAACATTACAACTTCTGCTGTGATTGTTATATCTTCTTCTTGTGAATTCCTTTTAAACAATGGGATTTTTATAACTATCTTTAGTACTACATTAGGAAATCGTACATGCCTCATGCACAGTCGTTAGTATATGCTGGTTTATATCTGACATTCCACCATTTTCTATATTGAATGAACAATTGCATACTGTACAAAAATCTTTGAAAGGATTTGTTCCTTATTTAATAGATGCCTATTATTCATAAAATTCATCACAACATTTGCATTTAAACTTTGGGCAACCTCAAGTTCAAATACACACAAATAAAAAAGATGATAGCAACCACTGCAGAATTGCAAGATTGAATTTTAAACACACTGCCGTGTCAGTGAATCTGTCACAAGTGTAAACAGGCCTCTAAACAATGGTTAAAATGTTGTGAGCTTTCAAAGTGACAATAAATTGAACTCCATGCATGCTTGGTCAAAAAAGGTGACTTTCCCTCTTACCTCAAGGGAGAACCACAGATGTTAGACACAGTCTTCCTGAATGAAGTCAGAGCTGATCCTATACCAAATTTTGGTTAGTCTCTGGGGACAGAAATTGGCAGGCATCTGAAGTGGAAGTGTTTATAGACTTTAAGCTGTGTCCTGTGGTCACTAGAGTAATGGCTACTGTGTACTGGCTAATTTTGGAAGGAAACAAGGCTGCTGGACAAAAGCACTTGCTGATTGGCTACTGTCTAAAAGTGTAAGACTGTCACCGATTGGCTGACTTTCCAGACTAGAGTTTTATCAGTGATTGATTGATATTCAGAAGCCTAGGGTAGAATGGGTACTGAGTGGATGGGACTCTGAACTTGCAGTTCCCACTTTACCCAGACTGCCTAGCCGCCTTCATGCTCATAGGTTGGATTTTGAGGAAGACTTCAGCTAGAATAAGAGGTCCCATGCTGGAAATTTTCATGATCATTGTCTCCTAATTAGATATAGAATGCATTATAGACTCCTGGCATCTAGAAAAGCTTGAGTTACTCTGACGTTGCCACATTCCCAGAACACAGCAATTAGAGCAGATAATTGGGCTGGTATTGTGGGTATATAAACTAATTCTTGGACAAAGGCTATCAAAAGTAGAATTCTCATTGGAACCCACAATAGAAGGTGAGAGATTGAAAAGTCAGGAAATATAGCTATATTTAATGAGTTACAAAAGAATAGGCATAGGAGAAGGAACACATTTATACTTAGAAAGAGCTTAAGTAAACTTTCTGTGATTGGTGAGTATCTGGGTAAGTATTTTCCCAAGGAAGTGCTTATTCTTCCCTAAGGAAGAATTTGGCTTTATTAAGTTTTATTAAGTTTTGTGCAATTTTGGTTTCCAACTGTATTTTCAGGAAGGGAAACAACATCCTAGAGTATGTAGGTCAAGATACACACAAAGCTTGATTTTGCCTAAACTTATAGCTTCAAATGATCTCCATTGATGATGCCAGATTTAACCCATTTTGTTCCATCATGACAGATGTGGAACACCTATAGAAACTTTAATAGAGTATATAATATGATTTTATATAGAATACAATTGAATTATAATTATAAAAAAGAAATGTAATTATATAATATAATATAATATATATTATAATTATATATTATATCTTATATATTATATATAATATATAATTATAATATAATATATAATTATAATATAATATATAATATAATATAATATATAATATAATATATAATTATATAATATATAATATAAGACCTAGATTATTATTTCTAACCTATTTTAATGCATTTGTGTCAATTTCATTGAAATATTCACAGAATTGAGAACTTGAAACTTAATGAGTTGATCAATAGCCCAGATCCTTCTCTTGATAGCCAGGCCCATGTTTTCTACTGCCCACTGGACAAGTCTACTTGCACAGCCCACAGAACCTTATATGACTCACACTAACTTCAGCTACCACAACTTCTTCATCTCTGCCTCTAATTCAAATCACTACCAACTATTTTTCTTTCTCTAACTTTAATATCAGTCCATTTTCTATATGAATGTTCTATATGTTCTAAATGTTCTATAGAAGAACATTTTCTATCTAGTCAAACTTCTCTTACACACACACACACACACACACACACACACACACACAATTTCCAATAGTTGCTTGACTTCCCCAAACCCTCAAATATATTGCTCTTCTCCATTCCCCCATCCACAACTGAAATTAAGTGTCATATTATTTCCTTTACTTTCATTTACCAAGTTGTTTTCCTCAGTTCATCAGTCAGTCAGTCAGGATTCAACCATAGAAGCAGAATCAGTAGGAGATTATAGAAATATGTCCTGGGGGGCTGGGGACGTAGCTCAGTGGTAGAGTTCCAGCCTAGAAATATACCCTTGTTTATTTATTTATTCAAGAAATAGGATTATACAAAAGTGAGTGAGTGCTGCCTAAACACATCTGAAATTTGTCAGGCTGACAGTCAAAATAGGAAAATTATAGACAGGTTGAAATTCTTAGTTACAGGCTGAACTTACTATATAAAACCAGTGGGAAACAGAAGGTTATAAATAAGGATGGAACTCCTTGGGCAAAAGCCAAAGGTGCTATTGATAGGAAGAATCTCTTCTCAGGGAATTAGCAAGCCTTATTTTTTTTAAATTCCACTTCTTACTTTGAAACAATTATGGCTTTGCATGCAAGGGAATAACACAGATAGATGGCATGTACCATTTGCCCAGTTATTCTGAATAACAACATCTTGAAAACCTATAGCACAATAACACAATTAAGATATTGGTATTCAGTCAAGTGCAAATATTTTAGTCACCACAAGAATTCCTTGTGTTTTTCTTTTCTAGACTCAATCATCTTCCTTTCATCCAACCTCCCTCCTTAATGCCTGACAATCACTACTCTGTTTTTTTCTATAACTTTATCATATCAGAAATGTTATATGAATAGAATCATACTATAAGTAACATTTTGGAATTGGCTTTTCTCTGAGCATCGTTTTCTGGATATCCATCCAGGCTATTGCATGTTGATTACTATTTATTGCTTATTAGTGTTATGGTATGGATATACCACAGTTGTTTTAATCATTCACCCATTGAAGGACATCTGAGTTATATTCAAGTTTTAGCTAGTATATATAAAGCTCCTGTGAACAATTATGCACATGCTTTTGTAAGGATATATGTTACCATGTAAATACCCAGGTGTATCATTACTAGGTAGTATGGTAGCTTTAGTTTTAGTATATTAGTTTATTAGTATATTAGTTTTAAAATGACCTATTAAACTTTTTTCCAGAGTGTATCTGAGTGAACCAGTTTCTCTGCATCTTTACCAGCATTTGTTGTCACTATTTGTTATTTTAGTCATTCTGATAGGTGTATAGTGATATATCTCATTGTGATTTTAATTTGCATTTCTTTGATGACTAATGATTTTGAATATGTTTTTATGTGTTCATTTGCCATCTATATGTCTTCCTCAGTGAAATGCCTGCTCACATTTTTGGCCCATTTTCTAGTTTGTTTTTATATTGTTGAGTTTTGAGTTTTTAAATATATTCTAGATATTTGTCCTTTTCACGCTATGTGGTTCACAAATCTATTTTTAGAGTATAATATTTTAAAAATTGTGAAACACAATATTCAAAAAAGTATATGAAATATAATGTACAATTTAGAAATAATGAAATCTTTATGGAGAATCACTAACTCAGCACCCATTTAAGAAATAGAACATTACAGGTCTCTAAGAAGCTACCTGAATGTTCCTCAGTGTTGTATTTACCCTTTCCACACCAGAGGGAGTCTCTATGTTGATGTGCAATAGCCCTTGATTTTATCTATAGTGCAGGCACCTAAGTATAGATCTCTAAAATGTTTAATTTGCCTGGTTTAGAATCATACTTTGTTTTCTTTGTGACTTGTCTCTTTGGCTCAAAGGTATGGTTTTTAAATTTTTTAAAATTTATTTATTTTAATTAGGTATATATAACAGCAGAATGCATTTTGATTTGACCCAGCTATCCCACTTCTCCGTCTATACCCAAAAGGACTCAAAATCAGCATACTATAGTAATGCAGCCACATCAATGTTCATAGCAGCTCAATTCACAATAGCTAAACTGTGGAATCAACCTAGATGCCCTTCAATAGATAAATGGATAAAGAAACTGTGATATATATATATATATAAAATAAAATATTACTCAGCAATAAAAGAGAATAAAATTATGGCATTTGTAGATAAATGGATGGAACTGGAGAATATAGTGCTAAGTGAAGTAAGCCAATCCCAAAAAACCAAAGGCTGAATGTTCTCTCTGATAAGTGGATGTGGATCCATAATGGGGGGGTGGCCTGGGAAAAATGGAGGAACTGTAATTGGGCAAGGGGGAAGGAGAGTGGAGAGGGTGGATGGAGGCAGGAGAGATGGTAGAATGACATGGACATCATTACTTAGGTACATGTATGATTGTATGTATGGTGTGACACTACATCGTGTGCAACCACTGAAATGAAAAATTGTACTGCAATTGTGCACAAATCTTTTCTCATAGTCTATAGCTTGTGATTTTTTTCAGGTCAGTAAATCTATTCTGCATGATACTATAATGGTGAACTTGTATAATTACACATATGTCAAAATCTATTGAATTCATAATATCAAAAGTGAACCCTAATGTAAACTATGGACTTTGAGTGATAATGTGTCAGTATAGGTTCCTTGCTTGTAACAACTATACCACGTGGTAAAGGATGTTGATAGCTGAGGAGGGTGTGCCTATTTGCGGGCAGTTGGTATGTTAGAAATATCTATCCTTTCCAAATAAGTTTTCTGTGAACCTAAAACTGCTCTACAAACTAAAGTCTATGATAAGAACTAAAAGGAGGTAGCTGGTATCATCTGAGCAATGGAATAATCTGGGCAGATGAAGGAAAACACACACAATGGGACTTATCCCCCAAACAAACATGTGCTGGAATATCTGGGAAAAAAATGTGAACAGAGCACAGAGGAGAAGTCCCAGACCACCAGTAGAGTGGATAGGTCATGAAAACAAGATAAGGAAGTGGAGCCCTGCTTCATCAGTGTAGTACAACCCAGACAAAGGAAATCAAAGTGGCATTGAGGGGGCTGGAGATGTGGCTCAAGCGGTAGCGCGCTCGCCTGGAATGCGTGCGGCCCGGGTTCGATCCTCAGCACCACATACCAACAAAGATGTTGTGTCCTCGGAGAACTAAAAAATAAATATTAAAAAATTCTCTCTCTCTCTCTCTCTCTCTCTCTCCTCTCTCACTCTCTCTTTAAAAAAAAAAACAAAGTGGCATTGAGCTGCATCTCTGCACTTTCAATGTAGTGGGTAGAGTTCTGGGTTAGTTTTAATAATGGGGAAAATAGTGGAATGCCTGAGCAGTCTAGGAGATACTAGTCAAGAGGATGCCAACATGATGAAGAGGAGGTGCCCCACACCATCAGTGCAGTAGAAATAAAAGTAGTAATGAGGCCCAACCTTGTATCATTAGTACATTGAATGCCCTGTGTTGATTGGTGAATGGCACAAAGAAGAGGAGTCCTGAGCACCCAGTTCAGTGATGGAGGATGGGGAAGGAATGAGAGGCTATGAAGGTGGAAGAGGGGAAAGGCCAACACTATCAATGTGATTATGGAACTGCACATAAAGTGTGAACAGAACAAAAAGGAGGACTCAGACCATGTCATTGCAGTGGTGTAAATAGAGAAAACAGACTGAACAGAGAGCCACATATTAGTTTCATTGGTAAAGTGGTATAAGTGCTTTGAGTATGTGTATATGGCAATGAAATGGTACTTCACATCATTCATACAGTGGTGTAATGAATGATGTGAAGTACCATTTATTAATGTATGGTTCAGTGCTCCTTCTAAAATCAGGAGGATTTTAGGAGGAGCACTGAACCATACATTAATGGAATAATTGGTAGAGAGTGTGAACAGGAATAATGGGAGAAAATCAGCTGTATCAGTGAGTAGATTAATATTTCTGTGGATGTGAACATTGTAAAGAGGAGCAATCCTGCATCGTATGTGCAGTGGATGCGGGAGATGTGAATTTAAAAAAAATATGTATCTTCATCATCAGTAACATAGCATCAGGGCACATGAATAGAACAAAGAAGAAATATTTACATTATCTACACTATAGGGTAAGTGGAAAAGGTAAGTTAATGAGGGAAAAATTAAGACCCTTGATCCTTAATGCAGAAGAGTAAAAGAGGAAGTGATACAAACAAGAATAACCTAGAATCTCAGAGCTATTGTGTAACTGGATTTGGAGGGGACACAGGATGGAGCCCTTCCCTATTAGTACACTGAAATCAAGAAGCTAAAAGAGGCAAGGTGCAGATTCTCCTTAAATCCTCCAGAGGGAATTTGTACCTACTGACACTTTATTTAGACTATGGCTTTAAGAGACATGAAAGAATAACTTTCTGATTTTTCTTAGCCAGTAAAACACATGAAGGGTTCTGAAGCCAGCATTAGCACCTGGGTGAAGAGAGTACAGCCCAATATTCAGTCAGCACTCCATCTATGTCAACATATTGTCAAGTTTAGTAAGCAACAAGAGCAAGAATGGAGTCATCATAACACCTGATCTTGAATTATACCACAGAGCTATAGGAACAAAAACAGCATGGTGCCGACACCAAAATGGGTATGTAGAACAATGGAATGGAAGGGAAGACAGAAACAAACCCACATGGATACAGTCATCTGATATTCAATAAAGGTCCCAAAAACATATTGGAGAAAATATAGCCTTTTAAACAAATGGTGCTGGAAAAACTGGATTGCTATCTTTCATGTTGCACAAAAGTCAACTCAAAGTGCATCAAAGGCCTAAAAATTAAACCAGAAACACTGCAACTGCTAGAATAAAACATAGGGTTAACATTTTATCATATAGGTGCTGGCACTCAACAGGACATCTAAAGCTCAAGAAATAAAAACAAGAATCAATAAGTGGAATGACATTAAACTAAAAAGCTTCTGCACAGCAAAGGAAACAAATAAGAGCATGAAAAGGGAGCCTACAGAATGGGAGAAGATCTTTGCCAGCTACCCCTTCATTAGGGGATTAATATTTAGCATATAAAAAGAACTTAGAAAACTTAACACACACAAAATAACCCAATCAATAAATGGGCAAAAGAACCAAATAGACATTTCCTAAAAGAAGAAATACAAACAACAAATATATGGAAAAATGTTCAACATCCCTGGCAATCAGGGAAATGCAAATCAAAATTACACTGAAATTTTATCTCACTCCAGTTAGAATAGCAATCATCAAGTATACAAATATTAATAAATATTGACAAGGATGTGGACAAAAAGGTATATTCCTACATTGTTGGTGGGACTGAAAATTAGTATAACCACTTTGAAAAACATTATGGAAATTCCTGAAAAGAATGGAAATGGAACCACCATAAGACAAAACTATTCCACTTGTTGGTATTTATCCAAGAGAACTAAAACCAGCATATTGTAGTGATACAGGTACATCAATATTTATAGTAGCAATAAAGCCAATCAAGACAGCAATATAGCACAGTAGCCAAGTTATAGACCCAAACTAGTTGTCCCTCAATAGACAACTATATAAAGAAAATGTAGTACATATAAACTGAAATTTTACTCATCTATAAAATAAGAATGAAATTATGACATTTATGAGTAAATGGATAAAACTGGAGAACATCATGCTAAGTGAAGTAAGCCATACTCAGAAAGTCAAGGGTCAAACATTTTCTCTATAATGCAGAAACTAGAGAAAAATAAAAAAAAGAAAGTGGGAGAGGGCATAAACATAGAAGAGAGATGAACAGAGTAGAGGAAGGGAACTGAAGGAAAGGGAAAAGGGGCAGGAAAAAAGAGGCACTGTGGAAAGAAAGTGATCAAAATATGCTATATACATATATAGCATATCACAGTGAATTTCACATATATATATATATATATATATATATATATATATATCACCAATTAAAAAAAACAGAAGTAAGGTCAGTATAATAGAGGAAGAGGAACAGATGGAAGGAGAAGGGGACAGAATGGGAAATACTGGGGACTGAAATTGAGCAAATTATATTTCATGCATGTATAATTCTGTCAAAATGAATCCCAAATATTATGTATAACTATAATATATTAATAAAAACATTTAATAAAATTTAATGAGAATCAGATATAAATAAGGGAAGATTTGGGGGCCTATTGTAATACAGAGATGCTTTAAGTCTAAAGCAAAAATTATGAGAAGGGTGAACAAGCAAAGCTTTTGTATGCAGAGAATAGATAGGTTACTATAGAAAGAGGAAGGGGATGCTAAAATCTTTCAGGCAGTTCTTGAAAATTAATAAACTGTGAAAACATTGCAGTAATGGAAAAGTCTAAATAGAGACTAGAAAGGAAAAGTAAGGAACAAGAGACGGGTAAGCAAGAAATGAAAGACAGAGACCAGGCAGAGACACACACTAGAGTCAGAGCTGACAAATAATGGCCATCTCTCTATAGGAGAGAGAGGCAACACAGGCTTGAGTTCTGGGACTTTTATGGTGGAGGCTCAGGAATCGAAGCCTGCTGGGTCCTAATGCGGGCAGTTAAGGGTGGGGTTGGTGTGAAGGAGTGGTGAGCCTTTCTCAGAAAGGCCCTTGGGTAGGAAAACAAAACTTTTTCCTTAAAATGTTGGCTGTCACTTAAGATGGCCATCCAGATACTAAGCAAGGACCTTATATTCCCCCATTTTTTTGTATTTATTTTGCCCCTTAAGGAACGGGGACATAGGTCAATATTCTATAACTGCTTTCTGCTGGGAAGGGGCAGCATTTGAATCCCTCATTAGGGGTGTGGCATGTCACTGGAACCATGACGATGAGGAAGGTTGACTGGTGGTGGAATGCTGTCCCTGGTGCCCCAATTTTTGGTACGGGATTGGCATTCCTATAAGAAAACTTGGTTTATAATTTGCTTAGAGATTATTTTGGATCTGGTCTTGAGGGGGCAAGTGTTAAGAGAAGGCCTATGACAAGGAGAGGGGTCAGGAAAGGAAGTGCCCACTGGAGGTGGGGGTCACTTAGCTGCCATCCTTCAGTAAAGGAGAGCTGCTGTTTCCAGTGTTCAAGGTCCTGTTGGAGTTGTTTTATCTTGTCCTTTACTATACCAGACTGATTGACAAAAAATAGCATTCCTCCTGTAGGTACAGACAAAGTCTGCCTTTTTTGGCTATAAGGTCAAGACCCCTTTGATTCTGCAGAACCACAGCAGCTAAAGAATCAAGCTGAGATTGTATGGTTAGTATGGTTTGAGTAAGTTGCTGTAAGACTCCTAAAAATTGGAATGGTAATTCCTGGTAATGGTATCCCTGGGAGGTTAGTGCAGAATAAGGGAGGAAGGCAAGAATGAAAAAGGGAAGGATGGTACTCATGGTTCTGCAGTGGTCCTCAGAGACTGAAGGAAGATGGAGGTTTCAGCCTTGGAGAAACACAGCTTGAGAGGGCCTGTGGGTGTCACTGTATAAAAGGGCAGAGAAAACTATGTTAAATGAGAGTTATGAACCCAATATGGGATGCCCTCAAGGCAGGCCACCAAGGGAGTTGTAAGAATGACCCAATATGGTCCAGTCCATTTTGTGGAGAGTTGAGAGGAAAAGGGAGGCCTGTTGGGGGTGGTGTTAAAAGTACTAGGTAACCAGGAGACAGAGTGGGAGAAGGAGAAGAGGCAGAACTAGGCTTTACCAGAACAGCCTCACTGGGTTGCCAAAGAGGGTTCCTAATGTATGCAAGAATGGGCCAGAAAAGATAAGGAGCAAGTGGTAGTGAAGAATCAGAGGGTGATGAGCTGAGCACGGAGATAGGCCATCCATATAGAAGCTCAAAAGGGGAGATGTTGAGTAGCTTCTTTGGGAGGACTTGTAACCTAAGAAGAGCCAAGGGAAGGAGTTTAGTCCAATCTAAATGTAATTCAAGGGATAGTTTATTGAGAATGTTCTTCAAGGTCCGTTGATATGTTCCACCTTGCCAGAGGACTGGGGATGGTAGGGGACATGAAAATGCCAGGAGATATTGAATATCTTAGCTACAGACCATGAAACATGGAAAGTAATTTCAGGACCATTATCAAACTGGAGCAAGGAGGGGAGGCTGAATTGAGGAAGAATGTGTTCAGTGAGGATGTTGGCCACCATAGGGGCACATTTATTGGTGGTAGGAAAAGACTCGACCCATTCTGAGAAGGTGTCGACAAATACCAAGAGAAATTTGTACTGCCTGACTAGGGACATATGGGTAAAATCCAGCTTTCAATCAGAGCAAGGGAGATGTCCTCTTGCCTGGTTAAAGGGAAGGCAGGTGGGTAGAAATTGGAGGTGAGATTAGTTTTCTGGTAGATTTCAAAGGAGGCAGAGAGGGTAGAGAGAAATTATAGGTCCTCTGGAGAGAGTTTAAGGTGGGAAGTGAGAAATGGTATTAAAGATGTGGTGTTAGGGTAAAAAAGGTTGTGAAGGAAGGTAATTATCTGTTGAGTGTCAGGTGGGGAAGAGTCTGTCGGGGGGACTAGCAAGGCAGAGGACTGCAGGTGGAGTAGGCTGTTGGAGGGCCACAGCCCTCACCTCAGAGTCTGCCTTGTTATTGCCAAGTGTCACAAAGGAGATGTCTGTCTGATAGGATTTACAACGCATGATCCCAATGGAAGTGGGAAGCTTTGAGGCCTGAAGGAGATAGGAGATAAAGGGGGCATTAGTAATTGAAGTCCCATGGTGGTAAGGAATCTGTGCTCCTTCCAAATAGCAGAATGGGAGAGAAGTATGTGGAAACGTATTTAGAGTCAGTGTAGACACTGAGGGAGGCTCCCTTTGCCAAAGTGAAGGATCTGATGAGGGCAACAAGGTCAGCCTGCTGATTGGATTTACTATTGTGGAGGGGAACTGAACCACTTCCACAACTGAGGTTAGAGAGACTATAGCATGCCCTGCCCAACCAACTCCCTCCTGAAGGAAGGAGGAGCCATCTGTGAACCATGTGTTTGTTGCCTGGAGCAAGGGGCCTTCCTGGATGTGGAGGAATGTGGAAGAAGCTCCTCCAGAGTTTCAGTGCATGAATGGGTAAGAGGAGAAGAGGTGGAAGAGTCCTGAGGAGTAGGGAGGAGAGTAGCAGGGTTTAAAGGTGAGCTCATGTGGAAAGTAAGATGGGATTTTCCACCAGAGAAACTTGTGGAGATAAAAGGTGACGGGGGGGGGGGGGGGGGTGGTAAGGAATGGAAGCCCGTATAGGTGAGGAGTTCCTTTAGGGGATGGGGAGCCAGGATGGGGAGTGGGGCCCAGAGGGAGTTTCTTTGACTCGCTAATGAGTAGAGAGACTTCAGCCAACGTTCCTAGGTAAGGGGCCCATCCCTGAACGTAGGGTCAAGACCCTTTGATGGTTAAGCCACAGGGGCAAAGGTTGGCTCCAGCATGTGTCTGAGGACCCCTAGAGCAAATCCCTGCTTTTCAGCCACGTAAAGGTGAAATGGGCATGTGAGATCAGGGAGTTGGAAAGCAGGGG
This sequence comes from Ictidomys tridecemlineatus, assembly GCF_052094955.1. Classification (NCBI taxonomy): domain Eukaryota; kingdom Metazoa; phylum Chordata; class Mammalia; order Rodentia; family Sciuridae; genus Ictidomys; species Ictidomys tridecemlineatus. Next base: position 97,229,569 of record NC_135493.1, on the reverse strand, counting down.
TCTGGAGGAGGGCCTGCTGGAGCCTGGTAAAGGGCTTTGTAACAGAGTGCAATAGGGGTTCAGAGAGTGGGCCCCAGGCCGCATCATATAGAGACTTAGCCAATATAGAGTAGCTAGGAATCCAAGCTCTGAGGAATCCTGCCAAATCTAGAAAGGAGAAAATTTCTTCCTTAGAAATTTTAATATAAATTTTATCACTAATATACTAATGTAGAGGGCATTAGTATATTAGTGATAAGGCCCTTTCTATCAACCATAATGGCTTTGTGTGTAGGGGTAAGGAGGAGGCCTAGGTATGTTACCATTGCCAAGGAAAGCTGTACCTTGGATGGAGAAACCCTATAGCCATGGGCAGAAAGGAAGTTAAGAAGTTTACAGGCATCCTGATGACTGACCTCAAAGGAGGGACTGCAAAGAAGGAGGTCATCAACATACTGGAGCACCCTAGACTGAGTGAGATGTATGGATGCTAGGTCCTTAGCCAAGGTCTATCTGAAGATATGAGGCCTGACTTGGAACCCTTTGGGGAGAATTGTCCACGTCAGCTGAGTGGAGTTATAAGACTCAGGGTCTGTCCATGTAAAGGTGAAAATATCTTGAGAGTCATAATGGTGAGGAATAGAGTAGAAGGCATCCTTCAGGTCTAGTACTGAGAAGTAAGAGGTCCCAGAAGGAATGGTGGAGAGAAGGGTATAAGGATTGGGACCACAGGATGAATTGGGATGACCACAGAGTTGATGGAATGGAGGTCTTGGACCATGCAGTAGGAAACATTAGGCTTTGTTATTGCCAAGATGGGGGTGTTATAAGGGGAATGAGTAGGTCTAAGGAGTCCATTTCTCAAGAGGTCTTGAATGATAGACTGTAAACCCAGGAGTTTTGTCAGGAGAGCGGGTATTGTGATTGGGCCAGAAAATGGAGGGGGGTCTTTGAGACAGATGTGAAGGGATCATGGTATGAGGCAGTAGAAGGACTGGAAGTATCCAAGACAGTAGGGTCCACCTCAGAAGGGGGGAATGGGAAGGCACTGGCAGACAGAATAGGGGATGGTGCTAAGGTAAGGGTGAGGATTAGGGCAGCGGCAGGGGAGTGTGGATGGAAGCGTATATGAGGGGAGAAGGAAAGCGTAACCCCCAACTTTGTGAGGATTTCCCTTCCCATAAGGGGAACAGGGAACTATGGAATGACCAAAAAGGAGTGAGTAAAAATTAGAAAGGCAAAAGCTCAAACAAGGCTAGGTGTCTAAGGACTAGTAGGGTTTACCCTCTACCCTGACAATAGAGGTCATAGAATGAGCAGTAGGCCCCCAGAACTCCTTGAGGACTGAGTATGTAGCCCCAGTGACTAGGAGGAGGGAGACAGGCCTACCTGAAATACGCAGAGTTATCCTGGGTCCCCGTGGAGTGATGGTAGTGGTCAGGTGATGGGGACCTGGGCCTCCCCAGTCCTCTGTAGCCAGTCCTAAGAGTTGGAAAGGGGAACTAGAAGGGCCAGATGCCTGGGGGCCACTATGGGCTTGGGGACAGTCAATGGCCCAGTGTCCCTTCTGATGCCATTTAGGACAAGGGCCTGGAGGCTTGCGAGGCTTAGGACATATACAAACCCAGTGACCCATTTGACCACATTTAAAATGGTCCGGGTGATTCTGAGGGACCCTTCCATGGGCCAGTGGGACCAGAGACAGATGCTAAGGCCAGACGGACAGCTTGAGTGAGCATCTGATATTTCTGCTTCCAGGCCTTCTTGTCTATCTTGTTATACACCTTAAAGGCCACTTCCAGAACCTCAGCTTGGGGAGTTAGGGGCCCCCTCTCAAGGTGCCTTAGTTTGGACTTAATGTCAGGGAAACTCTGGGAGAAAAAGTAGGTCATTAGTAGCTGTCTCCCATCTGGAGTCTCAGGGCCCAGATTAGTATATTGTAATAAGCCTTGGTCAGGTGGTCTAGAAATGTTGAAGGGTTTTCATTCTTATCTTGGAAGATTTCCTGGAGCCTTTCATAATTGATAGCCTTATGGGCTGCCTTTCTAAGTCCTGCCATGGGGAAAGTAATGAATTGGTTTCTACTAGTTACTCCTCTAGGCAAATTATAATCCCAATTGGGGTACCTATCAGGGACTGCTTCAGTGCCAATCAGATGGGCAGGGGAGTCTGTTGTACCTCATCAGCATAATTTCTATCTTCCTCCCAAACACACCTGCACTTCTCAGGCAGGAGGGTGTTAGACAAGATCATATGGACATCATAGAAGCTCAATCATATGATTGGGTCAGATATTGAAACTCTTTAATATATGTGGTGGGGCTTGAAGTATAGGACCCAAGCTGCTTTTCTATCTGAAAGACCTGACAAAAGAGAAATGCACATGAACCCGGATAACACCATCTACCCCAGTCACCTTGCATAGAGGACACAGACATGCAGGTTGAGCAGTGGCAGCCCATGTGTGTGTGACAGGAGGAGAGAAGAGTGAAGGAGCTGAGGGGACAGTTGCTGTGGAGGCTTCATTAGAAAGAGAATTGTGCTATGGCAGGGGCTCATCCACTGGGTCGAACGAGGAGTCCTGTGTAGGATCTTCTGTCCTTCTGGAAGCAGATATAGGGGAGGTGAGAGCTAAGAGGACTTGTGCAGGAGAACAAGAGTTGCAGAGAGAGGGCTTATAATGTACAGAGGAGAAGGCCTGAATATATGATATCTCTTTTCATTTTCCCAAACTCTCAAGATCCCTGATACTATTGGGATCTAGAGTGCTGTTAAACAGCTATTTCAAGTCGTTATCCAAACTATATTGAGGCCAGATCTGATTGCACAAGCAGATAAATTTGGGGGGGTTTAGGTCTGGGGTGAGAGAGACCTTAGGTTATCCAGGAGGCAGCCCAAGGGCTATGGGAGGGACTGGATAAGGAACCACCCATAGTGAGAGGTAAGAGGTGAGTTTAGAGGTGGGGTGTCCCCCAGTCTCTAGTATCACCTAGTCAAGAGGATGGTTACACTCAGAGGGTCATCACCATCCCTGGGTAAGCATTGTGGCAGGAGCCTGTAGAGACACTTGGACACCCAGCTGGAATGACGTAGTATGGGCAGAAGCCAATAGAGATTATCCCAAGGCCTAGAGGTTTCATCAGAAACAACTCCTAATAATCCTTGGTGGTTTTTTTCTCAAAACCCAGGACCCAAATAAAAGACCACCTATAGATTGGGTGGGCAGTAGGAATCAGCCATACCTGTGAAAGCTGTGGCTGGGGATGCCCCTGTCCACACAGTAACCTAGGGAGTGCCGGCTGATCAACGGTCACTTCCCAGGACCCATAGGTCATTTAGGTTGACTGGAGACAAGGGCCTTACCTGAAATGTCTGGTGGTGGGTGCAGAGAGGGCATTCTGCAGAGTGGAGGGCCTGGTCCTGTGATGGAATCCAGATCCAGGCCCAGGGACACTCAGTGACAATCGAAGAGGGGAGCAGGCACACCAGGGAACCAAATCCTGGGTTTCGGCACCAAAATGAAGGGAAAGCAAGAAACAAGAGACGAGTAAGTGAGAAATGAAAGACAGAGACCAGGCAGAGATACACATGAGAGTTTATTTGTCGAGCTGACAAATAAAGCCCATCTCTCTATAGGAGAGAGAAGTAAAATAGGCTTGAGTTCTGGGACTTCTAAGGGGCAGGCTCAGGAATCAGAGCCGGGTGGATCCTAATGCGGGCAGTTTAGGATTGGGTTGGTGTAAGAGAGTAGTGAGCCTTTCTCAGAAAGGCCCTTGGGTGGGAAAACAAAACTTTTTCCTTAAAATGTTGGCTGTCACTTAAGATGGCCATCCAGATACTAAGCAAGAACCTTATAGAGAATGTTGCTTGTTTTAGGCACATGAAGGGTGATCTGGGCCTGAGCTGAAGCATACAAATATAGAGTGGCAAATTGACATAAAATTTAAAGAGGGGACCTCCTACCCAAAGGAATGTCTGGCAGGAGGTACATGGGTGCAGACTGCACCTAGATTGGGGAAGGATGAGGATCTGTGAGGCAATGCACACATTCAGGTTTCTGTGCTCAGGGGTCTGAGGATGTAACAGTAGTTATATTAGCAGAAAAAGCACACTGTTTAAGGATAGAATGCAAGATGTACATAGGTGAAGGCTGAAGCCAGCCTAGTATATGTTGTGACAGGAAGTAGGTGAGTTGGGGAAGCATTAAGCATATAGAAAGACTCATCTAGAGAACCTAAGTGGATGGAACAATCAACCCTAGAAGCACAGAAGTAAAGAGTGCACACACTTCTTAGATGAGGTCCATAATAGGCATATGTGTAGAGAGTACAACCAACTACAGGACGTAGTAGGAGCTGCAAAGGTAAAAGGAGTACCCAAACTAAAAAGGTATTCTGCAGGATGCACAGGTCAAAGGGCACAAGCTGATAAGGGAAAAGCATTGCAAGTGTTGCATGGGTGCAAGGATGCAGCCAGCATTGTAGAGGACTCAGGAAAATGTGCTTGGATGAAAAGTAAAGCCAACATCATAGATAACCAGGTAGAAAGTATTTAGCTATAAGGAGCTTCAAGCCAATGGCAGAACAGGGGAAACATTTATGAATAGAGAGGACAGCCAATCAAGGGGAGAATCCATCAGGAAGTGCATGAGGCAAAGGAAAATCCAGTGAAGGAACGATTCTGGAGGAGATGCATTAATGAAGGGTGCAACCAGCCCACTGTAGTACATGACAGGACGTGTCTGGATGGAAGATGCAGCCCAGCCTAAAGAAAGATTGAGAAGAAGTAAATAATGGATGGATAATCAAACTTATGGAAGGGTATGATAAGAGTACATGAGTATTAAATGCAGTCAGCCTAAAGGTGAACCAATAGGAGGTACAAGAATGACTTTTCAGGCAGCACAGGAGAGATTATGCCAGGAGCTACATGGTTAAGAGCCAGGCTATGGTGGAACTGGGTAGCATATGAATTATTAGAGGTTTCAGCAAGTCTATGTAAGAAAGCAGCAGAAGGTGCATTGGACAAGTCAACATCCAGGCTAGGTAAAAACTTGGCTGCAAGGGAGGAGGGAATATTCAGCCAATGGTAGGAACAAATAGGTGGTTAATTGGTAGAGGGATTGTCTAATCAAATGGTAGGTCAGAATGCAGTTCATGGGTGGAGGGAGAAACCAGCCTAGCAGAGGACCTAATACCAGGTTTAATAATGGAGATTACATTCAGCTTAGGGAAGGTCACTAGAAGTACATGAGTGAAACCTGAAGCATGTAGAGGAGGACATGGAAGGAAGTGAATGAGTGGAGAAAGGATCCAAGCTAGGTGAGTACACTGATCGGATGCACATGGTCAAATTGTGCAGCCAAAAAATGGTAGGACATGGTCAGGGGTGATGAATGAATTACATACAGGTTTCTTTGAACAGTCCCAAAGCAGAGGGGAATGTCCTTCTGAGAACTCTGGGTGGAAAGGCACCCATGGAGCCTGTTTAGTTGATGGTGATGCCCTGTTCAAAGGGAATTCTATGCAGATTGTGGAATTTATTGGTTCATGGACTTGAGTTTAAATGCCAGCTACCCAGAGGTAGAGAATTGTGAGCATGAGCCAGTAAGCTTTAATTGGGCTGCTTTCCTCACAACTTCATTTTGTTTATCTTGAAGAAACTTTCTCACAATAAATCTTTTTGATGCTTAAACCTATATAATAAACATGCTGAGCCTGCTCATAGTCAGTCTTCTCCCATCAGGAATTTGGCTGGCCCACTGAGTCCCAATTTCTTTGTATTTGTGTCTGTTTGTCTTTTTTCCAATCCCCTCATCAGCCCAGGTTTGAGGAAACTGAATAAATGTCGTGCTGGCCATGATAGGACATGACTGGTGGGGCATGAGTTCTATACGCAGTCAGATTTGGAAGGATCTGGCAGGAGATGATATGTAAAAGTGGCTTCAGGGGTAACTAGATAGAAAATAAATGGGTATAAATAGTTTCATGCCCACAGAAAAGACAAGGATGATACTCATGCATGGAGAGGGAAGCCTCCAAAGGAGATTCTGGCAGTAAGTCTATAGGTGGGGAGCAACCAGCATGAGGGAGAATATGGGAGTAGGCTAATTAAAAGAGGTTACAACTACCTTAAAGTAAGACATGGCAAGATATGCATGGGTGGAGAAGGCACCAAGTCTATGATAGGAATCGTGAGGGCATACATGATTGAACAATGCAGCCAGCCTAGAGCAGATATTACTATAGTTACCTGTGTGTGAAGTACAGCGAGCCTAGGGGAGGATTGTCCAGAATAAACAATGGAAAGATCATCCAATACACAGTAGGATGTAGGCATAGAATGCAGCTAACTTAAGGAAATATTCTTAGAAGACACAAGAGTGAGGTCTCAGCCAGTGCAGGGAATCTCATGGGTAGATAGTATAGCTAGACTATCATAAGACTATGTAGATGTGTATGGTTAGAGGATATAGCTAGGTGGGCTAAAAATTCACCAAATATTATGCATTAATAAAAAATTTAATCTACCAGGAGGCCTATGGGAGGAACAAACATCCAGACCATGTGAGTTCTCTCAGCAACAAGTGCAAAGAAGGAAGGTACATACCGCCCATGGTAGGACTTAGTGGTCAGATAATAGGTAGAAGGAATATCCAGATGAAAGGAAGACCAGAAGTTTGTAAGTACAGAATGCAGCCAGCTTAGGTTAGAACATATCAGAGCTTGCAGATGTGTGGGCTGCAGCCATTTTAGGAGGGGACTAGAAGATGATCCACAGGGGAGTTTGCAGTCATCCTAGGGGCTGACATAATTGAAGGTGCATAGGAAAGGGAATATTCAATATAAGAAAGAAGTTGCAAAAAATGCATAGATGGAGAAAACATCCAGTCAACAGCAGGATTGGGTGGGTAGGGTTGGTAGCTGAAAAACCCAGCCTAATGGAGGAAGTGGCAGTAATTACATGTAGGAAGAGGAAGCCATCTTAGGAGAAAACCTATAGGAAATGCATGAATCAAATATGCAGTGAGCCTATGTGAATATCAGCAAGAAATGCATGGGCACGTGTGGTGCACTCATTAGTAGGGAAATGTATGGAGGGTTCAAAAAGTCTGGGCAGGAGAAGTATGAGTGGAGGAAACATGAAATATAAGGGTAGACATACCAGGAAATTGAAGGCTTGAGGGAGCATAGCAATCCTAAAGAATAGCAGCAAATGAATCAGAGAAGGGGGAAGGTGATCCATGGGAAGGAGTATTCAGATAAAGGTAAAATTGGTAGATACTGCATGTGTGTAGGAAGCAGATATTCTATGCAAGGACTGAGAAGATTATAGGCAGATTCATACATATCTGCAAGCATGGAGGGTAGAGCAGAGAAACTGGGTGAAAGTGCATTGCTAGAGCAGTCAACCAACCAAGCTGTCTGTGGACACCTTGTGCTCCCAAGCTTTTGCCACAGCTTTTTGCCACAGCTCTGTGCCCCTAGCCTGACACTGTGGGTGACACCACAGGCCCCCCTTGCCCTCTGGCTTCTGGTTTTATTTGGTCAATGATGGGCACAGGCAGATTGGGTGAGAGGGAGGGAGAAGCCAAGTGATTATTCTCTCTCCATCCCTGCAGTCATAGGGGGTGATCATGTCTCTACCATGGCTCTGGATGATGGCAGGCCTTCTTCTCCATACAGTTCCCTCCCTTTCCAGGTCCCCTCCTGCCCTTTCTCCAAGGGTAAAGTTTGTTTTTCTCTCTCTCTCTCTCTCTCTCTCTCTCTCTCTCTCTCTCTCTCTCTCTCTCTCTCATTCTTTCTTTCTTTCTTTCTTCTTTCTTTCTAAACCAGCCTCCAGTTACTCTATGACCTGTTCTTTCTCTAAACTCTGTTCTCTGGTATAGGATTTCCCCAGAATCAGAGGCTGAAATAGTTTGGAATGCAAATAGTTTACCTGGGAAGAAATACCAGGACACACAGGAAGGATAGAGCAGAAATAAGACAGGGGAGTGGAGGAAGCCAATGTGGGCAGGTTACTACATCTGCTCCTGGAGCTCAAGGCCCCGGTCAGTCTGGGAGATGATGGACAGTATGTCTGAGTTAATCCAACTGAGGGACCAGGAAGCTGGGGGCTTATCCACTCACTCTGGTATTTGTTTTGTTTTGTGTGGTGCTGGGAATTGAACCCAGAACCTCCACATGTTAGGCAAGGACTCTACCCTTGAGCTCCACCCCAGGCCCAGTCTGTATTTCCAGGACTGCTTCCAGGACATTAACTTCCTGGCACTTTTAGTGAGATCAGCATAACAGGCTAAGCTCACTCCTACAGCTAGTTAACACCAAGGTGGGGTGGGGGGGAGAGACAGAGAGATAGATATTGAGGCTGAGGCATTAGCAGTAAGTAACCATTGCCATGTAGCAGGGATGCCAAGGGCACGAGAGCATCTGGGTAGGACACTGACTATACCTGGCCACACCTTTTTAAATAATTCCTTAATTAAACTGTCCTTTTTTTTTTTTTTCCTGTTGTAGTGCATCACCTGGCTCCTACCAGGACCCTGGGTGAAACAAGCTGACCCTGAGTAACGTCACACACAGAGGATACATGTCCACAGACAGCTGGAGGAGGGATGGAGACAGGCACTTTCCCCAAATGTGTTATGCTCACAGCATGAATTGATCTAAAAAGGCATCAGAGCTATGTTCTCACCATGCAGGAATTCTAACTCACATAGCCTTCCTGAAAAATCTAGTCTGAGATCTGATTCACTTTGACAGAACAAAACAAAGCAAAACAAAAACAAAACAGAAATAACGAATCCCAATGTGAAAGAATATAAGAACACCAGAAAACTGGTCAGGAGTTCTCTCCAGAGAAACAAAGAACTCAGTTGCAAAGATAGCTTTGGTAACAGGGTACCAAGACAGCAAATGTAACTGTTTTGAAGGGGAAATGAAAAGTTTTGAAGGGGAAAAGCTACATGAAAAACAATTTTTTTTGGACTTTCAAGGAAGATACATAAGTGAGGGTAACCCTAGCTCCTGTAGCACAGAGAATATTACAAATAAGCTCCACATGATGCACATAGAGTTCTTGCTTGGGTAACAATTCTGGGTGGGAGGCCGTGTCCTCTCAATCCTTCTGGGACCTCAGAGTAAGCCTGCAGCCTATTCTCTCAAGGTCACCCTTTCTGTGATCTTTATTCCATGCAGTCAAGAGGGAGAGAGTATCAGGGGTTGGGGAGACCCATACTTGGAAGCCTTAGGTGTCACTCCAGCCCACCACAGCTTGATGGAGTTGCAGGGGAGCCTGGGAAATATAGTTCAGCATTCCTAGCAATCCCTGGGAATGGGAGCACATCTTTCCTGAGGAAGACTCTTGTTCTCTTCCCAAGAGACTTTCCATCACCTTCCTTGAATGAAAAGGTCACATGGCCTTGGATAATCTTAATAGTCTAATGGGTCCATTTTCTCTCCAGATCTGCTACCCTAGCCTAGGGCCTGGTGGAGAGAAGAGTATTTGTATGTTGGAGAAATAGCAATTCACACCATTGTCCGGGGGGTGCTGAGTAGCAGGGCTCCTGCTGCCTGGGTTAAGGGAGGGCAAGTTGATGCCTGAGGGTGAGGATTTCCCAGGTGTCTGCAGTCATGTCTCCCTACCACACAGGTTCATACAAAAGATCACAATAGCTATTATTTATTGAGCACCTATTATGTGCTGGTCACCCTGAGAGGGGATCACATGTGTGATCTCTTCTTGTCTTCCCTGTGAGGTGGACACCAAGATTAGCCCCATCGCTGGGGGAAGAACCAAGGCTCGAAATGGGCACAGCTGGTGACAAGTGCAACCAGGGTTGGGTGCTTGTTTTTTGTCAGCATCAGAAGAAAGCAGTTAGGTTGGACAACAGCCTGGTGGCAGGAAGAGGCCTGGGCAGGCAGGAGTCCTGGGTTTGCATCCTGGCTCTGCTCTGGCTCCATATGGCTGAGAGTGGGTCCCCCTGTTTGTTCAGCACACAGTTTCCTAGGCTGGCTCTGTTCCAGGCACTGACAATAGAGCTCACAAGTTGCTCACGGTGCAGCAGGGAACCAGCTCCCCAATTTGACACAATATGACTGTAGCTGAAAGGTCTGTCCCTGTCCCCAATGCCAATCAATGCCGATTTAATAATGAGGACACAGTTTTGAGAAAAAGGAAAAAGAAGGTTTATTGCTTTGCTAGCAAAGGGGAAAGACAAGGGACTCCAGTCACAAAGGCTATGATGCTCCTGATCAGGGGGGACAGAGGGGTTTTAAAGGAACTTCAAGGTAGAAAGTCTGGTAGGAAGTCCTAGGGCTCCCTGATGGTGTGTTAGGATTCATTTGTTAATTTGGGAGATATCTGCTTCTCAGATCTTCAGCAGGCATACCCTTCCTATAGTGGGTGTGTCCAAAGGCAGTTAACTAGGGGAGGAAAAGGTAACACTGTTTCCATAATCTTCTTAGAGAGGGGGAGAAGGGAGAAGAGAGGAAAAAGTATTAAAAAAAATAAGTCTTAGAGCACTGAGGGCTACATTCAAGTGAAAGGACCACTGTTACATGACAATGGTTGTAAGTATTTCCTCCTTGTCTCTAGTGTTTTCCTCTATGAAACTGAGCAGGGTTAGGAGGTCAACAGTTGCAAACTCAAATGTTGACAGACAGGCATGGAATGCAGATGAATGGGAACCTCAGCTCCACCACTCACAGCTCTGTGGCTTTCAGCAAATCCTTCTAAGCCTTGATTTACTCATCTGGGGAGTGGGGATAGCACATATTCATGCTAGCTCATGGGATAAGCCATAGATGTCCTCAATTCATCCATGGTTCACATAGACAACTCTAGCAAGATCCTAGCTCCAAATTAAAAAAAAAAAAAGTGCTAGGGGATGTGGCTCTATGTGGTTAAGTGCTCCTAGGTTCAATTCCAAGTACAGAAAAAATAAATCTGTACACCAGATTGTCCTTGAACCTGTGGACACCATACACTTAAGGTCCCTGCTGATTCTCATCTTATAGGATGTCTCAATGCAAAGAGAACAACGGAGAGATTATCCTTCAACTCACATTTCAACTCACAGCAGATAGGACTAGCACCACTGGCACACAAGAGAAACCCTCTAAATGATAGTAGTAAGAACAAGATAGAAGTGTATTTCTCTGACATATTAAGGAAGCCCTGAGACAGCAACACAGAGATTCTAGGGCAACCCCATGAAGATAGCACCTTTCATCTCTCTGCTGTCATCCCTGTTTGCAGCCACTATCCTCATTGTCCAGTATGACTGCCGGAGCAGTAGCCATCACATTTGCTGTTCAGAGATTAGAGTGGAAGAAGAGGAGAAGCTGCTATGTCTCTTTGAAAGATCCAGGTCCCTAGATGTCTTTACAACTTCCACTTGTAAAATCACATGGCCCAAATAATTGCAAAGAGACTGGGAAATGTCTTGCAGCAGGAAAGCAAGGTACCCAGATAAAAAAGGGAGGCTCTGTTACTAAAGAAGAGAACAGTAGATAGATACTGGAAGGCCACCAGCCATTTCTGCCACATTAAATAACCCAGAGGGTGAGGAGGGATGTGTGGATAAGTGGAAGGCTGGTTAATAGGAAACCAGGTATTACTCTCCATGTCACCTGTTCATGCTTATGTCTTTGAGTCTCCTTGTGACCCAGAAGGGAAGAGTAAGAGAACAAAACAGAAAAGGCCATCTAAGTGTTAAGGAACTGAATGTGCCAACCAGTCCTGAGCTCTGTGTGAACATCACCTCAGATTACTCTTCCAGACTCTCCAGCGAGGGTGTCTCCTGCCATGGTGGGGAGGGGTTTCATCTTGTCTGTGCCAACTGGGGTAGGGGACCTAGATGTCCAGTTCCTCCTGGAGTGATAACCAACCAACCCTTCTGTTTGCAGTCCTGCCCACACCTCTCAGACCTCAAGGTCCTGGTCCCTCCAACCTCTGAACCTCTCTGAGGTTCTTCAAGCCATCTTGTATCCTGATGGCTCTCCTCACAGCCAGGGGTCAGCCTCCCCTGTCCCTTGCCAGTTCCCCCTTACCATCTGCTTCTCAGCATCCAGGATTTGGTTGCTTTCCCTCATTGGATGTTATGGGCTCGCATGTCATCTTTGTCCTTGTAGATGTGCATTTTCAAAACATCTAAATATGTCATTTTCTTGGAATTCCAGAGGAGAGTGCAAATAGATAAATGTGTGTAATCTGCCACTTTGAACCAACAGCCTTTAGCTTGAGCCATTGACTGGGGATCTCTCAGCCCCAGGATGGTGTCACAGTCCTCCCTCCCCATACTTTCCTCACCTGGCTCTGGTAGCCCTTGGGAGCCCTCAGCACACAGGACTTTTTCTTCCCTCTGAGACCAAGCATAGTTCTGCCCAGTTTTTGCCCATTCCTGCTTCTCAAGGGCAGGGCCTTGATGAGATTGAACAGCCTCAGGCCGGTGGGTATAAGTCCATGGCCTGGTTCACTCCTCAGATGTCAGTTTAAGCTTTAGTGAGTTCAAATTCAAAGCTGGGCATGACAGTTACTGATTTCTAAATTGGAATAACAGAGTTAATCTCCCTGCAAATGTATATTCCCACTGTAGTTAGATGGAGTCTAAGGTCAATGCTCCAGGGGAAAGCCTGCAGGATTCCCACCTGTCCTTCAGAACCTCTTAGGAACTGCTGAGCAGGAGACAGATACCTGCCCTGGGGTGCAGCCAGCACAGCAGTCCTCCTCGGGAGTTCCTCCCTGTGTCTGGGTTAAGGGCCTGCTGGAGACCTGCCCATATGGGGTGAAAAGCCATGTTGTATGGGCAATATGGACCCCAGAGTCTCCCCCAGTGGGTTTTTGATCCTCATGCTGCTGGTAGGAGAAGAGGCCAGGAATCAGGCTGAACAATCCCAGTAAAATTGGAATGGTTGGTCACCCTACAAAAACAACCCCACACACCCTCCTTGGTGTGTACAGGTGGCTCACAATGGTTATTCCCTGCTATCCACCCACAGCCATCCCCTCCCCACCCCACCTGTCACTTTTATGCAAGGCAGATGGTGGAAAGGTGCCAAAAGTGGGCTCTCGAACCAGGATGCCTGGTCTACTCCCCAATGTTAGTGTCTGTAAACAAGTCCGGATGGCGCCTGGCATTTTGCCAGGGGGAGTGGTTTGTGAGGTGGCACCAGCGAGCCATTAAGTGTGGAGATTCCTTATTGGTTGACTGCTGTATCTAATGTATGTGAATTAAGATAAGCTGAGTGGAATGTATATATACCCCTCCGGTCCTGCAATAAACGGCTCCCACTCCTGCTGTATCAATGTACACAAGCTGCTCGTCACCCCCCCCGGTTATTTTGCTGCAGCCAGACTGCGGCACCCCAACTTCAACCCTCTCCAGCATGTCTTGGGCAAGTCACTTCACCTCTCTATAAAATGGGAAGAATAATACCAAGTTCCACCTCTGAGAGTTATTAAAAGAATTAAGTAGCATGCAAAGCACTCAGAATGGGGTCTGTCATCCAGCAAGCTAGACAGACCATACCCCTTAACTTTGAAGACTTAAAAAAAGGGGGTCTGCAGTTTCTACCAAGTCTGGTAGATATGGGTTGTGGGACAGCAGTCACAGCCTCCAGTGTTTCAAAGTCATGATCTAGTCAATCTTAACCTAACCATTTCAATCCATTTCCTTGTAGACATGCTAATCTCATTGGAGTACAAGCAATTTTAGGAATGCCTTGTTCTTGCTTATATCTTTTCTTTTTTCTTTTAACCCAGGGGCACTCTACCACTGATCTATGTCTCCAGCCTCTTTTAAAATTTTTTTCTCATTTCAAGACAGTCTTACAGAATTGCTCATGCTTGCCTCAATCCTTGTGATCCTCCTGCCTCGGAAGTTGTTGGGATTCCAGAATTGCACCACCAGAATGTTTATCATAAGTGAACAACAGCCTGTGAGTGACGTATTCTCTTTTTATTGACTGAAAGGACTTAACAAATAACTTGCTGCAGCCCTCATGTTAATCCACTGTTGTTGTTTTGATCTATAATATGAGACCCCACAGGTGCCATCTTGGAGCACTTATTCTGGGAAACTAGACTGTTTTCCCAGATGGCCATTCTCACTATTAGCTCAGAGGAAATCCTTCTTTTATTGGGTGGTAGAAGATTTTGTGTTTCAAGGTAACATTTCCTGCAACCATGATGGGATCTTGGAGCAAATCTTCCCCTTGACTTTGGCAGCCCACCTCAGACTCAGTTTTCAAAGTTTCCTTCCATGAGAAGTTTTGCTATGGGCTTCTGACAGTCAATCATGGTAGCAGTGCACAGTAGAGCAAAACCACCCACCTCAAGGCCAGGAAACAAAAGAGAGGAAAAATAAGGGGCTGAGGTCCTATTACCTCCTTCAAGGGCACGCCCCTAATGATCTGGAGACCTCCCATTAGGCTCCACCTCTAAATCCTTCACTGCCTTCTAATAGCACATGGACCTTTGTGGGGACACAAGATCCCAACTATAACAATGGGATGCCAGAGGGGTGAGAAATTATAGGGGTGAATTTCTCATGAAACATGAGCTCCAAAAATTTTGGTGGAGGTTACACCATCATTAGACTCATGAGGCACTAAGTTCAGTCTCTATCTCTGCTAGAGGTATGCCATGCCTTCCTTTCCCAGGATTAAGGTAACTTAAAATCCTAAAGCAAGGCTTTTATTTTCTTGCCAGTAGGGATTCTTATGTGCACAGATAAGGCAATTAGGATTGCTCCAGTAATCTGTTTTATTAGACCTGTCTCTAGATAGTGACCAAGTTATGTTCCTTGTCATCACCACACATGAGCGCTTCTGCAAAAGGAAACATTGCCCCTTCTAGACCAAAGGTGTGTTCTAGATGACTAGAGCCTCAATGAAAGTGTTGAGGTGTTGGTCTGTGGTCTGCAGTGGTCTCATGGGTTCTACCACCAGAAGAACATCTTTAGGAAACTTTCGACTCTCCAGGAGGTGCATGTAGTGGCTGGTAACCTGGCACCTCAAGCACCACACTTACCATAGGCAGTTGAATTCCTGTGACATATGAAGAGGTGTTAGGCTCTCCATGGTGATTCCTCAGGGAATCACACCCACAAGCAACACACTTGACCCAGCACAGGAACCAAAGTTACAGGAAGCCAGTCTTCCACACTGGATCTCTCAGGAGACTCCATTTGTGCCCCAGCAGGTCTCGGGCATGACACTTAAGAAGCCTCATCTTTCAGGTACCTTGGAAAGTGGTCTAATCTGACTAAGGATGATCTAAAATTCCAATCACCAAAACAGGATCTTTTGAAATTCCAAAATTGGTTTATTTGCTTGCTCATTTGGCAAAATCCAGTTTTAAAATTAAGAAAAAAAAGGGAGATTTGTTTTTAATGGTACTTAGACACTTCTAAATGCAGCCTATAGCCTCCCTGCAAGTGGTAAATCAAAATGTTTTTCTCTGTGATGCTGGAGATGGAACCAAGAGTCTCACACGTGTTAGGCAAGGGCTGTACCACTGAGCTACATAAAAAATGAACAGAGACTGTCTCTGAACTAAAACTCTTCTATAGCTGCTTCTTCCTCTATGCCATCTACTCCTTCCATTGCCTCGCCTCATCTCTTCTCTTCCTGCTTCACCAGCACTACTGCCTTGTCATCACCAGCCACTCACAAGGTCCCATTTGATCTCCCTGTCATGGGAATTGGCCTTCAACATTGTGCACTCCTTGGACTAAGGCCAAGTTAGGGACCATCACTAAAGGGTTCCCTGATCCAGTAGAGATTGCCAAGGAATTCATTATTTGAACATATAAGCCAGGCTACTCTCATCTTTATCAACTTGTATATATGAGAAAACTAAAAGCTAAAATCTGGCTCACTAAGGTTAGATGGACAAATCTATAGAGGACTTTAATGAAAATAAATAAATAAATAAATAAAGATAGCCAAGAGCTAAAAGGGCACAAGAATCAGCTCAGGCTATTTCCCAAGTCTTTCCTAAAATTGTGGATTGGAAAAAGATTCAACAATGTCCCTCCAAAGCCCAGAGAACCATTCCTTGATTATTTTGGAAAGCTTGAAAAAAAAAAAACCACAAAACCTTTAAACAATACTCAAATATGGAAGATATAAATGTCCTGCTCCTTGGAGTGCTGAAGCTATTCAAACAATAGGGTTTTTAATCATCTTATGACTGTTGACAAGTCCAGTTACCCACTACAATAATCCTACAGCCTGGCTGAACTCTTGTCCAACTCCTAACTCTACTTATCTTTGAGAATAGGATGTTATCTCTGCTTCCTCTTTGCCTTGAGCTGAGCACCTTTCCTCTGCTGTGATGTACTATCTCACCTTAGGTCCCAGCAATGAGGTCAGCTGGCCATGGACCTCTGAAACCATGAGCAAAAAAACCCTTTTCCTCCACTAAATGGTTCTTGTCAGGTATTTTGGTCACAGCAATTAAAAGCTGACTAATCCAAAAACTGTACTGAGAAGTCGGGTTGGAGCTGTGATTAAACTTGACCATATGATTCAGAAGTGTTTGGAGTTGGTTTGCTGAAGGAATTTTGAAAAGTTTGGAGACTCAGCCTTAGAATATTGTTAGTGGAACTTGATAGTCAATTCTGTTGGGAGCTCAGAAGACCAGAATGCTGATAGGAATGCAAACAGTAAAGACTGTGTTCATGAGGTTTCCAGAGGAAATAAGAACTCTATTAGAAATTGGACTAGAGGCCATTCATCTTGTATTCTGGCAAGAACTTTTATACATTTTCTCCGTGTTTTGAGATTTTGTGTGAGGCAAAATTTAATGGTGATGCACTAAATAATCCAGTGGAGGAAATTTCAAAGCATTCCAGCATGGAGGTATGGATATTGCCATTGGCTCTTAGTCAGTTGTATTGTGCAAATCATGGGTGAAAAGCAGAGAAGAAGGATTTTAAAAACTTGCAGTTTGGCCATAAAGATAAATATAAAACTGGGGCTAAAAAAGGTGTGGTAATTAAAGAGATTACTACCACTAAAAGAAAAATATTTGCATAGAGACAATAGGAAAGATGACTTGAGAGAATCTTAGGAATTTGCAAGATCATACCCATTGCAGGATCAAGGGCATAGATTGGAAAATTCCTTTGAGAAGAGACCATGGGTACATCCTGCTCCCTCAGGGTGCCTAGGAAGTTGTTTCCCCAGTATTCAGTTCATGATATTCAGTCACCCAGGTACTCAAAGTCCACTGTCACTATGGTCCAAGGGGGTGGTGCTGGTTCTGCAGGGATGCAGAATGCTAGAGATAGTATTCAAGGAGGCTTTCACTCTGATTCAAAGGAAGACCTGGGAGTCCAGGCAAAGTATTATAGCACTAGAGTCTCTGTGGGCTTCCCTTGAGAAGATAATGCATAAAACTTTGAAGGTGAACTGAAGTTGGAGTGGAGACCCCGGGAATTAAGAGATGTCAATAATGTAGACTGTCTGCTGAGGAAAGCTGCTGCCTGCAGTGAAAGCCAGCCTAAAACAGAGGCCACATGGGCTACAATTAGCAAGACCATAGGGACAAGGCTGCCCACGCTCTTTGGAGATCACACCTCACCAGAATGTGTTCCAAATGCCAGACATGGAGCTACAGGACTTATTTGATCAATTGGGTTTCAGTCTTGTTTTGGTCCCTTCCTTTCTTTCTGTGCCCCTACTCCTGCCTTTTGGAATGGGAATGTTTACTATGTGCCATTTATATTGGACCTATCTAATTTGGTTTTTATCATTACAGGGTTCACAGTTAAGTGTTTGCCTCAAGTCTATGATGAGACTTTGGACTTGGACATTTGGACAATGCTGGGACTGTTAAGATTATGGGAACTCTTGGACGTGGACTGAATGTATTTTACATTGTGAGATGAGATTTGGGGGGATATGGGTGGAATGTTATGGCTTTGATCCCCCAAACCTCTGTGTTAATGCAGAATATTCAGATGTAAATGATTAGATTATGAGAGCTATAACCTAATCAGTCTATCCTAGTTTGAATGGACTAACTTGTTGGTAACTGTAAGGAGGTGGGCTGCGACTGGATGAAGTGGGTCATGCCCTGGAAGGGTGCATCTTCCCTGAAGCCCCTTTCTCACTCTTTTTGCTTCCTAGCCACCATGAGCTAAGTAGCTTTCCTCTGCTTTGCCTTCCACCATGATGTTCTGCTTCACTTGGGCCCAGAGCAATGGAGTCAGCTGACTGTGGACTGAAACTCTGAAACTGTGAGCCAAAATAAACTTTTCCTCCTTTCAAAAAAAAAAAAAAGTTATTTATAGACTGAGAGTTCTTGGTGACCAGACCAGTTGAAACTAGCTAGATTCAAGATGGTCCCCTGAATGACCTCTAATAGATCAAAAGCCTCATTATAATCCTATCAACATGCTAAGTGCCAGGACAGTTGACAATTTCAAGGACAACAATCAGAAAGAACCATAAAAGGAAGAAAAAGAAGCACTGCCTGAATTCCTAGAAAACCTCTGCTTATTCCAAGAAGACAGGAACATTCCTCCCCCTTCTTAACTTATTTCTCCCCTCCATTTCTTTTACCCTCCATCCACCCATGACTTCCCCATAAAGGAGACTTCCACTTCTCACATTCATTTGCCACTGAATAAATGTGCAGTGTTGTTTCTCAGCCTCACTTTGGTCTTTGGCTTTGTGACATTGAATGAAAAAAAGATATCACTTTTGGAGTGTCTCTCTTAGAAGAGGGACCAACAAATTGCTGGTAACAGTCCCAACCCATAATGTTGCCTGTGAAGCCTCTTCTCAGCTCCCACTCCATCCCCTCTGCATCAATACATCTTCTCTGTTGGGGTTTGTTAGAAACTCATGGTGCATACATTTCCTTCTTCAAAAAAAGGGGAAAATGTTTTTAGACCTAGAGCAGACAGAACAGCTAGGATACTCAGATTTAGACTTCTATGATGATCCATAGACTTTAAAACACCTTCCCTGCAAGATTTCCAAAATGGCTAAAACCTGGAGTAAATTAAAACAAGAAAGCTTTGGAAAGCTCTGAAGAGGCTTTCACAAATACTCCTTCATGTCATCAGACATAACAAATGCTCTTAGAGCTAGGTGCAGAGGCATGTGAGATGATATTTTGGGGGATAGGGGTGGAATGTTATGGCTTTGATCCCCAAACCTCTGTGTTAATGCAGAATATTCAGATGAAAATGACCTAGAGTAAGCTACTTTGGAAGCTGAGGCAGGAGGATCCCGTGAGCCTGTCATGGGAGAGGAGGTGTCTCTGGAGAAGAGTTCTAAGGAATTCCTGGAGAGAGTGAAAAACTCAACTGTTCAACTCCAAGGATGAAAACACCCCAAGCATACTGTACTCCAATCCAAAAGAAAGAACTGAGATGACAAAGCAGAGGTTTTAAATATTTTATTGCTCATGTGTTCCTTGGGGCCACAGGTTGGGATAAAATAGGGGGCATAAGCAGGATATATAAGGGACAGATTGCATGTCTGCTGCATTGACAGATTTCTTTAGATGTTAATTGAGCACATTCTTTTACTTTATAATCAAGGTCACTCCATTTTGACCCTCACCTAAAGATTGGAAACAAGGAAAGTAGCCAGTTTTCCCTCCTCATTTTGTGTGTTATTACATTCTTCAGAGTCCTTCTCATCTCCCTGCTCAGCACAACAATCTATCCTCAGCTAACTGGTGTTTATCCCAGCACTCCACTCCTTCAGTGCCTCAGACACTCTTTAATATCCCTCACAATCTTATACCACCCCATGTCCCTCATGAAACTCTTGGGACAGGGCTCAGGGGGCTCATTGCATTCATATCTTACCACAGCAGTACAAAGAGCATGAACCTATCAGCAAGCATGTTAAAGTAGATAAGATAGTAAGTCCAGTTAGCTTCATTGGTAAGTTGGACTACCCAGGGAAGTCCTTGTGACACCATCACAGAGTGTTGAGAGCCACAGCCAAAGGGACCCCAGCAAACTTCCAGCTGCCAGCAAACTTCCAGCTGCCAGCTGATGATTGGCTCACAGCAGCCCCAGCAACACCTAGCTGATTGACTCCTCTGTGGTGATGTTCATTGGGCTGTTTCCCTGCCCTTCAGACTGCCAGCTGATGATTGGCTCACAGCGGCCCCAGCAACATCTAGCTGATTGGCTCCTCCACGGAGCTGCTCATTGGGGGACTTCTTTGGCTCCGCCCACACAACCCAGCCAATCGGCCTCAAGAGCAGGAGGATTGAGGGAGGTGGAGAGGCTGGGGTGGGATTGAGAGGCTTGTGGAAGCCGGTGGTGGCAGTTGGGCTCTGAGGGGTTTTTCCTGAGGAGCTGTTTTGTTTGGCATTTGTAGTTCTAAAAATAAAGTTAGTTTCTTTTGACAAGTGGCTCCTGAATTGTGCCCAGACAGACTGCGGCAACAGAGAGTTCTGAGCAGATCCATCAGTAACTCTGAGCATGATGTGTATTTCCCATTGTCCAGTTTAGGAATAGGTTTCTTGTCGCAAACCTATGGAGAATATGACAAATGTTCAACAGGTGCCAATAATGTCAAACCAGCTCCATGAGGCAGTGAACATGCTTCTGTGTGACCTTGTGTTAGTAAAGCAGCCTGAATGGCAGCTGTGCCTGGGCAAGTGTGCCATACCTGTTTACCTTTCTGCACTTTGGAGGTCTAGAAAGAATAAGACACCTTTGGACTATGTAACTTCCATGGACTGAGACAGCATTCCTGATGAATGACACCTGAGGTAACACCACCTGTGCTTGTGAGAGCCAAGTTCCCAACACAGTAGGCTTTACATGTATACATTTAGACGTTCTCCCTCCCCTCAGTGGGTCTGTAAGACAAACCACCAGGGGCTTTTTTGTGCTGTTCATGGCCAAATAATGCTCCTGGTCTCCAGTATGACGACTTGAGGGACCAGCAATAATTGTTGTTTGTGCCCCATGCTGGCTTGAGAAAATGCTCAGTGATTATGTTCTTTATCTGAAAATGATGGCAGTCATGGGTGAGATTACATAGAAATGGCTACAGGCCTGATGTCTGGGTTTTGTTTTTGTTTTTATACCAGTGATTGAACCCAGGTGGAGTTTCTTCACTACAGAGCCACATCTCCAGCCCTTTTTTATATTTTATTTAGAAACAGGGTCTCACTGAGTGTTGGGGGCTGCCCTGAACAGGAGCAGCACACGCCCCCTTAGCCTTGAATAATGGGGGGTGTGGAAGTACAAAGCAGGTGGGCCTCACCTTTGCTCAGCAAGGGAGTGTATGTCACCTGATGGGACTGGGCTATACCCCCGTGTTTGCTGTAACACAATCCCTTTGACTTACTTGGTTGAAATTTTCTATTGAATGACTCCCCACTAAATAAAAACAGGGGTTCAGGATGTGCTCACTCTGGCCTCTTGCTTCGCTTGTTCCCCTTGCCCTCCAACATGAGAGCTGAGGCCTCAGAGCCGTCCTTGAACTCCAAAAAAGGTATTTCTGTGTTTAGGTGGTCTTTCCGTTGCCAGCCAAATTTATAGAGTGACCCTGATTCCATTGCCTACATGGGACGTGGGTGATAACTGAGTTGCTTATGGCTTTTTCTAACTTGCTGAGGCTAGTTTTGAACCTGTGATTCTCATGCCTCTGCCTCCTGAGCGCCTGGGATTACAGGCATATGCCACCAAGCTAGCCTCACAGTTGCCTTCTGATGATAAGCTTTTAACTGAATCAGGCCTATAACTGTGTAGACACAAATCAAAACATATTTGCCCCCATATATATATATATATATATATATAGAGAGAGAGAGAGAGAGAGAGAGAGAGAGATGGAGATGGAGATGGATATAGATATAGATATGGATATAGATATAAATAGATTTAGATAGAGATAGAGATATATCCCCTTCTGAGAATGAGAGAGGGCCAGTAGAGTCTACCTGCCATGGCTAAAGAGGAATGTAATCTCTTTTGAGACACTTATTGGTGGCATTCCATCACCATGGGTGGTGTTCAGAGTGGGCAAGGCAGTGCCGGCATGCAGCACCTGCATTAGACCCTTGTAGGGGCAGTCCCCAGCAGGTCATAATGGCCCAGAGTCCTTAGTCCTCCATACTTTAATCGATGATGAAGCCAAGTGGCCATTTCCTCTATTGGCCCTCCTCCAGCCCTCTTTGCCCATTGCACAGCAATAGCTGGTCCTCCCCTGGTGATGGGCTCTGGGCAAGGACAGGATGATTGGCACATGTTTGTGTTTCCAACAGACTGTAATATTCCTCTGCCCTTCTATAACTGTGACCAATATCCACTGGGGGTCTGCTGCCCTTCAGTCCGCTGCCATAGCCCCATCCATGGTTTTCTGGAGTAACATGGTCATAAGCTCAGCCGGTTTCCACATGTCAGTGTCCTGAGGGCTTGTGCACTTTCTACTGTTCATCTGGCCTGATTAAATGCCTCAGTATGCTGGTCAGTGGGTCCCATGCTGTACCCTGCTATGTAAATTATACAGGGGTCATAATAGCTGAGCCAGATGAGGGATAAGAGCCCTTCAATAATCCAGCAGTCCCACAAATTCTTGAATTTGCTGTGTTGGGAAGTGAAAACACCTGAATTATACAGGCTTTGTCTCACCCAACCAGACAATACCCAAGAACTTCATTGAGAAGCCAGGGCTTGTACCTTGTCAGGGTTCACGACCCAACCTCTCCCTTGCAAATGAGACAAAAGCATGGGAGGAGCTATGGTGAGCACTGAAAGAGAACCAGATGTGACCATGATGTAATGTGAAAATTTTTTACCCATAGAGGTCAGCAGCAGGTTCATTGCCATTCCATGACACCTGGTGGGGCGATGGAAGCCTCTTTGAATAAAATAGTAAAAGTTCCTTTTCCACATGAAGGCAAATGGGTCGACTCTCAGGAGCTCTACTCTGCTAATGAAGGCATCAGCAAAGTTTAGTACACAATGATATGTTCTCAGTTGAGTGTTAAGTTCGTTTACACTGGCGACTATGTTGGGAAAGCCTGCATAAAGAGGAGGGATCAGCTTATTTAATTTCCTATACTCCACTGTCATGTACCAAGTTCTATCCAGCTTTCCTACTGGCCATATAGGGAGGTTAAAAACACTGTAGATTGGATGGATCATGTTTACTTTAGCCAATTTATGAATGGTCTCCATTATCTCTGATGGCCATTGGGGAGCCAATATTGTTTGGTAGTCACAATTTAACAGAATGTTAGCAAAACAGCAGTGAGGTGTCTAGCACACCCCCTTAATGTCAGCCAACACATGCTTAATCTCCTGGCAATGCAAACAGAACTCCCCTACAGTAATTTGTAGATATTCACTCCACACTTAAAATGCATTCAGGAAAGGAACCTATGGACACCGGGCAGGGAGTAGGTGGCAGGCATCGAGGCCACAGTCCATGTTACAGCTTGGATTCTGTTTCTTCCCCATACTCATCATTGGCAGTTGACCTGTCTGAGAAGTTGACAGAAGTACTGTGTAACAGGGTACACTCAGATCCTGGCTCCACCAGTTCTTTTGTGCTAACAAGCAGGCATTTTTCTCCCACAGGCTGCATCATATTATTCCTCTGTACATTCTAGAGCATAGTGACCAGTCCCGAGTGTTGGGCTTTTAGGTTTCTTCCAGTTTTTCTTTTTAAAAATATTTATTTATTTATTTTTAGATGGACACAATATCTTTATTTAAGTTTTACATGGTGCTGAGGATCAAACCCAGTGCCTCATGCATGCTAGGTGAGCATTCTACCTCTGAGCCACAACCCCAGCCCCTCCTTCTAGTTTTTCCCTGGTATAAACAGTGAAGTGATGAGCACAGACATCTCGGAGCGCAAATATTATTTCCATATGATGATGTGGGGAGGTCATAGGGGGTTCTGCTTTGAGGGTCTGAGCCTGCTGTTTGCAAACCAGTCCCAGCCCTTCTCCTTTAGGGGCCCAACACAGGGAGATAGATGTTGGGAGAAGGCTCAAGGGAGAGATAAAGAGCCCTGACCATGCACTCTGGCTGCCCAGGCCAGATAATGGGCAGGAGAGAGA
This sequence comes from Ictidomys tridecemlineatus, assembly GCF_052094955.1. Taxonomy (NCBI): domain Eukaryota; kingdom Metazoa; phylum Chordata; class Mammalia; order Rodentia; family Sciuridae; genus Ictidomys; species Ictidomys tridecemlineatus. The sequence goes on along the minus strand of NC_135493.1, from coordinate 97,205,524 downwards.
GGAGCCCCAGATGCTGGGCCCCACAGGTCCTGATGGCTGTATGTTTGTCTGTCCGAGCAGCCTGCTGCACCAGCTCCCGTGCTTTCCAGGGAGGCAACAGCAGGACTTCAAATTGAGCATGGATTTGGATTCCAATCACAAGCTCTGCCAGTTCCTCAGTTGCTCTGAAGCTCAGTGTCCTCATCTGTAAAATGGGGAAATAACCTCATAGGGTATTTTCAAAAAATTTCTTAAATATTTTTTTAAGTTGTAGTTGGACATAATACCTTTATTTCACTTATATATTTTATGTGGTGCTGAGGATCAAACCCAGGGTCTTGCACATGCAAGGCAAACACTCTACCGCTGAGCCACAACCCCAGCACCCCCTCATAAGGTATTGAAAAAGATGAGATGAACAAGTACCTGGCTCATAGCCAGGGCTCCGGAGAAATTATGATGCATATTTTCATTGTCCCATGTGCCTCCTTTCTTTTTACATAATTATTATAACAGATGTTTTGAGATAAAATTCACATGCCATATCATTTAACATTTAGTGTTCAGTTTAATAAATATTTGGTTCTATCATCCCCAAAGAGGATGATAGCCATTAGCAGGCTTTCCCCCACAGACCTCCTCCAGCCACTGAAGCCTGTCCTTGTCCTTTCTGTCTCTGCATTCGCCTATCCTGGACATTTTGTAGAAAAAGAATCACATTATATATTGGTGTTTGGGGCCTGGGCTTCTTTCAGTTAGCACACTGTTTTAAAAACTCACCCATGTTGTGGAGTGAATTAGTACTTCTTCCTTTTATTGCTGAATAGTATTTCAATGTTATGAATAGGCCACATTTAATATAGCCCATTTATCAGCAGGTGGATAACTGGGTTATCTCCACCTTTTGACTCTTAGGAAGAATGCTGCTATCAACATCTGTGTGTGGACACCTGTTTTCATTTCTCTTGGGTAAGTTCTGAGGGGTGGAATTGCTGAGCCTCATGGTAACTGTTTTTAGGCTGGTGAAGAGCTGCCAGACTGCTTTTAAAAGCAGCCACACGATTCCACATTCCCACCCGAAGTGTATGAGTTCTGGTTTCTCACATTCTCCCCATTGACTGCGCATTTAATGCAACTATCCTGGGGGGTGTGTAGTGGTATCTGGGATTTGTTTTGTTTGTGGTGCTATGGATTGAACCCAGGGTTACATCACTATTGATGTACATTCCCTGACCCTTTTAATTATTTTATTGTGAGACAGGCTCTCACTGAATTATTGAGGGTTTCCCTGGTTGCTGGAGGCTGGTCTCCAACCTGTGATTCTCCTGCCTCAGCCTCCCCAGTTGCTGGGATTATATAACACCTTACCTGCTCATTGTGGTTTGGGTTGGCATTTCCTTTCACTAATTTGCATCTTCTCCCATGGAATCTTATTCATGTCCAGACAGGTAAATCTTAGGATGCACCATTCCCAATGTAGAAATACTAGTCTGACTCCCAAGAGAGAAAGAGAGAAAGAAAGAAAGAAACAACGAAACAAACTCCTAAATGGAGGAGGGAGTCCCCGCTAACCTGGGTGCCAGGGGGAGATTCCCCATTGAGTGGGGAGTTACATTACCTTGGTTTTCAGGGGGAGCTCCCCAGGACACAGAAGTTAAATGGTTCTCCCCATGGAGAAGGGAGTCCACTCTACCCTGTGTGCCCAGGGAGCTCCCCCCCCTACACTCCGTTGAGAGGGCTCATCCTCCCGAAGAGGGTAGTCCCCTCTACCCTGGGGACAATGGGAGATCCCCACTACACCCCCATGAGAGAGGTCTCCCCCCAGGAGGGGAAAGTCCTTTCCACCCTGGATGCTGTGGGAGCTCACCCTGACACCTGGGTGAGAGGGGTCTCCCCACCCAGAGGGAAAGTCTCCTCCACACAGGGAGTGGTGGGAGCTGCCCCCAACACCCCAGTGAGAGAGGTCTCCCCCACAAGGGGGGAGTCCCCTCCACCCTGGGTGTGGTCAGAGCTCCCAAGACACCCCTATGACAGGGGTATTCCCCCCCCCCAGAGGCCAAAGTAACCTCGACCCTGGGTTCAGAGAGAGCTCCTTCTGATACCCCGGTGAGAGGGGTCTCCCCCCTGGAGGGGGGAGTCCCCTCCACCATGGGGGGTGGGGAGAGCTCCCCTGACACCCCAGTGAGAGGAGTCTCCCCCTCAGAAGGGGGAGACCCCACCACCCTGGGTGTGGGGGGAGCTCCCCCCCAACACCTGGGTGAGAGGAGTCTCCCCACAGAGGGGGGAGTTCCCTCCACACTGGGTGCTGGGGGAGCTCCCAAGGAAACCCGGGTGAGAGGGCTTTCCGCCCTGGAGATGGGAGTCCCTTCCACAATGGTTGCGGGGCAGAGCCCCCAACATCCTGATGAGAGAGGTCTCCTCTGAGAGTGGGGAGGCCCCTCCACCCTGGGTGCGGGGGGAGCTTTCCCAGACACCCAGGTGAGAGGGGTCTCCCCACCTGAAGGTGGAGTCTCATCCACCCTGGGAGTGGGGGGAGCTCCCCCTGACACATAATTATGAGGGGTCTCCCCCCCAGAGGGGGGGAGTGCCTTCCACCCTGGGTGCGGTGGGAGTTCTCACCGACACCCAGGTTTGAGGGGTCTGCGCCCCCCCCCACAGGAAGGAGCGTCCACAACCACGGGAGAGGTGGGAGCTCGCCCAGGCAGGTTAGAGGGGTCTCCTTCCTAAAGGGAGTAATCCCCTCTAACCTGGGCGTGGGGAGAGCTTCCCCCGACACCCAGGATAGAGGGGTTCTCCCTGGGGAAGGAAAAGTCCTCTCTACCCTGGGTAAGTTGGATACTCCCCTTGGACACCAAGGTTAGAGGGATCTCCCCCCTGGAGGAAGGAGTCCTCTCTACTGTGGGTGCAGTGGGAACTGCCCCCAAAACCCAGATCAAAGGGGTCTCCCCTGCAAGAGGACAGTCCCCTGTTCCCTAGGTGCAATGGTGTGGGAGCTCACCCTGGACAACCAGGTCAGAGGGGTCTCCCCTCTGGAGGGGGAGGCCCCTCTACCCTGGGTGTGGTGGTGTGGGAGCTCCCCCGGTCACAAAGGTCAGAGAGGTCTCCCCCCTGGAGGGGAAAGTCCTCTCTATCCTGGGTGAGGTGGGAACTCCTCCTGACACCCAGGTCAGAGGGGTCTCCCCTCTGGAGGCGGGAGGCCAAACTACCATGGGTGTGGTGGAAGCTCCCCTGGACTCCCAGGTAAGAGAGATCTACCCCCTGGAGGGGGGAGCCTCCACTACTCTGGGTGCAGTAGGAACACCCCCTGAACACACAGGTAAGAGGGGTCTCACTACCAGAGGGGAGAGCCATCTCTTCCCTGAGTGTGGTAGGGAGCTCCCCCCACCCCACACCCATGTCGGAGGGGGCACCCCCCTGGAGGAGAGAGTCTCCTCTACCCTGGGTGGGGTGGGAATACCCCTGAACACACAGGTAAGAGGGGTCTCACTACTAGAGGGGAGAGCCATCTCTACCCTGGGTGCAGTGGGGAGCACCCCGCGACACCCAGATTGGAGGGGGCACTCCCCCTGCCAACCAGGTTAGAGGGGACCTCCCCCCTAGAGGGAGAAGTCCCCTCTAACCTGGGGATGGTAGGGAGCTCCCTGGCCAGCAATGTCAGAGGGGACCTCCCTTATAGAGGGGGAAGATCCTCTCTATCCTGGGTGCGGTGGGGAGCTCCCCCTGCCACCCACGTGAGAGGGGGACCCCCCCCCTGGACTGGAGAAATCCCCTGTACATTGGGTGCAGTGGGGAGCTTGCCCCCACCATCCAGGTTACAGGGGACCACCCCCCTGGAGGGGGGAGTCTCCATCTACCCTGGAGGTGATGGTGTATGGAGGTACCCACGTTAGAGGGGGCACCTCCCCCGCTCTACCTTGGGTGCTGTGGTGTGGGGAGAGAGCTCCCCCCTGCCACCCCAGTTAGAAGGACCTCCCACTAAGAGGGGGTAGTCCCCTCTACCCTGGGTGCTGTGGGAAGCTCCTCCCCGACACTCCCTAGGAGAGACCTCTGCCCTAGAGGGGGGAGTCCCTTCTACCCTGGATGCAGTGGGAAGTTTCCCCCCCACACACACCCCTGGGTGCCTTGGGAGCTACTCTGGACCCCCAGGTTAGAGGGGCCTTCCCCCTAGAGGGGTGAGTGCCCTCTTCCCTGGGTGCTGTGGGAACTCACCCCAACCCCCAGGTTAGAGGGGCCTCCCCACTAGATGGAGGAGTGCCCTCTTCCCTGGGTGCCATGGGAGCTCCCCCCCGACACCCAGGTTCGAGGGGCCTCCCCCCTAGAGTGTGGTGGGCGCTCTCTTGTGGGTGCCATGGGAGTTCTCCCAGACTCCCACATTAGAGGGGCCTTCCACCTAGAAAGAAAGCTGAGGGCCCTCTAGCCTGGGTGCTGTGGGAACTCCCTCTGACACCCAGGTTCAAGGAGCCTCCCCCCTAGAGGGCAGAGTGCCCTCTTCCCTGGGTGCCGTGGGAGCCTCCCCCCCCAACACACCCAGGTTAGAGGGACCTCCCCCCTAGAGAGGGGGTGCCCCTCTACCCTGGGTGCCATGATATCCGAGCTCCCGAACACCCAGGTCAGAGGGGCCTCACCCCCTAGAAGCGGGGAGTGCCTGTCTACCCAGGGTGAAGTGGTATCCAATTTCCCTGCCACATGCAGGTGAGAGGGGCCTCACCTCCTAGGAGGGGGGTGTGCCACTCTACCCTGGGTTCCAAGGTATCCACACTCCCTCCCACCCAACACCAGTCAGAGGAGTCTTGCCCCCTAGAGGAAGGGAGTGCACCTCTACCTTGGATACTTTGGTATCTGAGCTCCCCCTGACAACAGGTCACAGGGGCGTCACCTCCTTGAGGGGGGGGGAGTGCCTCTCTACCCTGGGTGCCGTGGGAGCTCCCACTGACACCCAGGTTCGAGGGGCCTCCCCCTTGATCAGGGAGTACCCTCTTCCCTGGGTGCCTTAGGAACTCCACCGGACCCCCAGGTTAGAGGGGCCTCCCCCCATAGAGGGAGGAGTGCCCTCTTCCCTGGGTGCCCTGAGAGCTTCCCCCAACCCCAGGTTAGAGGGGCCCCCCATAGAGCGGGGAGGGCACTCTTCCCTGGGTGCTTTAGGAACTTCCCGGACTCCCACATTAGAGAGGCCTCACCACTAGAGGGGGAAGTGTCCTCTTCTCTGGGTGCCCTGAGAGCTACCCCCCACCCCCAGGTTAGAGGGGCCTCCTCCTTAGAGGGGGGGACTGCCCTCTTCCCTGGGAAACTTTGTAGCTCCCCGATCGCCAGGTTAGATGGGCCTCCCCCACTAGAGGGGGAGTTCCCTCTTTCCTTGGTGCCAAGGTGCCCAGGTTAGAGGGGCCTCCCCCCTAGAGAGGGGAGTGCCCACATCCCTGGGAGCCGAGGGAGCTCCCCTGATCCCCAGGTTAGGCGTGCCTCCCCCCTAGAGGTCGGAATGCCCTCTTTTCTGGGTGCCATGCAAGCTAACCCTGACACCCAGGTTAGAGGGGCCTACCCCTAGAGGGCGGAGTGCCCTCTTCCCTGGGTGCCTTGGAGAGCTCCCCGACCCCCAGGTTAGAAAGGCCTCCCCCCTCGAGCTGGGAGTGCCCTCTTCCCTGGGGGACCCAGGAGCTCCCCCTTACCCCCAGGTTAGAGGGGCCTGCCCCCTAGAAAGGGGGACTACCCTCTTTTCTGGGGGATGTGGGAGCTCCCCCGACCCCAGGTTAGAGGAGCCTCCCCGCTAGAGGGGAGAATGCCCTCTTCCGAGGGTGCCATGGGAACTCCGCCAGACTCCTCAGGTTAGAAGCCCCCCCCCAGAAGGGGGAGTGCCATCTTCCTTGAGTGCCTTAGGAGCTCCGCCTAATCCCAGGTTAGAGGAGCCTCCCCCCTAGAAGATGGAATGCCCTCTTTTCTGGGTGCCATGGGAGCTTCCCCAGACACCCAGATTAGAGGGGCTTCCCCCTAGAGGGCGCAGTGCTCTCTTCCCTGGGTGTCTTGATAGTTCCCCCCCCCACCCCCACATTACAGGGAACTCATCACTAGAGGGGGGAGTGCCCTCTTCCCTGGGTGCCCTGGGAGCTCCCCCCTACCCCCAGGTAAGAGGGGCCTTCTCCCTAGAGGAGGGACTGCCCTCATCCCTGGGGGACTTTGGAGCTCCCCAGACCCCCAGGTTAGAGGGGCCTCCCCTCTAGAGGGGGGAATGCCCTCTTCCCTTGGTGCCAAGGGAGCTCCCCCCCACAGCCCCAGGTTAGAGGGACTCCCCCCTAGAGGGGGGAGTGTTCTCTACCCTGGTTGCACTGGTATAGGAACTCCCCCCACCCCGACACCCAATTTGGCCTGGCCTCCCCTAGAAGGGGGAGTGCCCTCTACCCTGGGCGTGGTGATATCCGAGAATCCCCTGACACCCCGGTGAGAGGGGCCTCCCTGCTAGAAGGGGGAAGTGCCCTCTACCCTGGACTCGGTGGGAGCTCCCCCAGACACCCAGATTAGAGGGATCTCCCCCTAGAAGTGGGAGACCCCCTCTTCTCTGGGTGCGGCGGGAGGAGCTCTCCCCCACCCAGAATCCCTTGTTAGAGTGACCTCCCCCCTAGACGGTGGGGGGAGTCCCCTCTACCTGGTTGCGGTGGGGGAGGGAGCTCCCCCCCATACCCAGCTTAAAGGGGACCTCTCCCGCTAGAAGTGGGAGGTCCCCTCTACCCTGGGTGCTGTGTTCTGGGAGATCCCCTGGCACCTAGCTTAGAGGGGACCTCCGCACTCTAGGGGAGAGGTACCCTCTACACTGGGTGCGGTGGTGTGGGAGCTCCCCAGGACACCCAGGGTAGATGGGACCTCTATGCTGTGTGCTAGTGTAGAGGACTCACCCCTCCATGCGGGAGACCCTTCCCACCTGAGTGTCTGTGGGAGCTTGTATACCGCCTCTGCCAGGGTAGAGGGGACTCGCCCCTCCAGTCAAAAGACCTCTCTAACCTTGGTGTCCTAGGAGCTCCTATACTGCAACAGCCAGGGTAGAAAGGACTCACCACTCTAGGCGGGAGACCCCTCCCACCTGGGGGGAGGCTCCTATACCTCAGTAGCCAGAGTAGCAGGGACTCGCCCCTCCAGGGGAGAGACCCATCCCACCTAGGTGTTGGAGAAGCTCCTATACCTCCGCAGCCAGGGTAGAGAGTACTCGCCCCTCCAGTCGGGAGACCCCTCCCACCAGCATGTCACCGGGAGCTCTCATACCACCAGAGTCAGGGCAGAGGTTTTCGCCCCCTGCAGGCGGGAGGGGTCTTCCACCTGTGTGTCCAAGGAGCTTTGATAGGGCACTGGCCAAAGTAGAGGGGACTCGACCTTCCTGGCGGGAGACCCCTCCCACCTGGGTTTCCAGGGGAGCTTGTATTCTGCTGCAGCCAGTGTAGAGGGGACTTCTAACACCAAGCCAGAGACCCCTCCCACTTGGTTGTCGGTGGAGCTCATATACTGCTGCAGCCAGGGGAGAGGGGACTTGCCCCTCCAGGCGGGAGACCCCTCCCACCTGGGTGTCTGGGGGAGCTCATATACTGCCAGAGCCAGGGTAGAGGGGACTCATCCCTCCAGGCGGAAGACCCCTCCCACAAGGGTGTCAGGTGGAAATCTTATACCGCCACAGCCAAGGTAGAGTGGACTCGTCCCTCCAGGAGGGGGACCCCTCCCACCTGGGTGTCATGGGAGCTCCTATACCCCAGCAGGCATGGTAGAGGCAACCCGTTTGTCCAGGCAGGAGACCCCTTCAACCTGGGTGTGTGTGGGGGGGCGGGGGGGGGAGCTCCTATACTGCTGCAGCCAGGGTAACAGGGACTCGCCCCTCCAGGGGAGAGACCCGACCCACCTGGGTGTCGGAGGAGTTCCTGTACCTCCGCAGCCAGGGTAGAGGGGACTCGCGCCTCCAGTCTGGAGACCCCTCCCACCTGGTTGACAGGGGGAGCTTGAATACCACTGCAGCCAGGGTCAAGGAAACTCGCCCCTATAGGCAGGAGACCCCTCCCACCAGGGTGTCTGGGGGAGCTCATATACTGCCACAGACAGGATAGAGGGGTTCGCCCTGCAGGCAGAAGATCCCTCCCACCTGGGTGTCCAGGAAGCCCTTATAGGGCACCAGCCAAAGTAGACGGGATTCGCCCTTCCAGGCGGGAGACCCCTCCTACCTGGGTGTCAGGGTACCACCAATACCGCCACAGCCAGGGTAGAGGGGACTCTTCCCTCCAGTCAAGAGACCCCTCTAATCTGGGTGTGGGGGGAGCACCTATTCCGTCCCAGCCAGGGTGGTGGGGACTCGCCCATCCCTGCAGGAGACCTTCCCACCTGGGTGTCATGGGGAGCTTGTATACAACCTTAACCAGGATAGAAGGGAATCACCCCTCCAGGCCGGAGACGCCTCCCACCTAGTTGTGTTGGGGGGAGCTCTAATACCACCAAAACCAGGGTAGAGGGTAGTTGCCCCATCAGGCGGGAGACCCCTCCCACCAGAGTGTCAGGGGGAGCTCACTTACCGCAGCAGCCAGGGTAGAGGGGTCTTGCCTCTCTGGGCGGGAGAACTCTCCCACCTGGGTGTCCGAGGGGCTCCTACACCCCCGCAGCTAGGGTAGAGGGAACTCGCCCCTCCAGGAAGGAGACCCCTCCCACATGGGTGGGGGGAGCTTGTATACCGCCGCCGCATCCAGGGTAGTTGGGACTCGCCCCTCCATGCAGGAGACCCCTCCCACCTGAGTGGGGGGGGGAGCCTATATACCACCTTAGCCAGGTTAGAAGGGACTCACCCCTCTAGGCAGGAGATCCCTCCCACCTGGGTGTCAAGGAAAGCTAATATACCACCGCAGCCAGGGCAGAGAGTACTCGCCCCTCCAGGCGGGAAACCCCTCTCATCTGGGTATGGGGGAGAGAGCTCCTATACTGCATCAGCCAGGGTAGAAGGGACTCGCCTCTCCATGCGGGAGTAGCCTCTCATTTGGGTGCCTGGGGGAGCTTGTATACCTCCGCAGCCATGGTAGAGGGGACTTGTCCCTCTAGGCAGGAGACCTCTCCCACCTAGGTGACAGGGGGAGCTCCTATACAGCTGCAGCCAGAATAGAGTGGACTCACCCCTCTCTAGGCAGGAGACCTCTCCCACCTGGGTGTCAGGGAAAGCTACTATACCACCACAGCCAAGGTAGAGGGAACTCGCCCCTTCAGGCGGGAGACCCCTCCCTTCTGGGTATGTGGGGGGGGGCTCATACCGCTGCAGCCAGTGTAGAGAGGACTTGCCCCTCAAGGTGGGGGGCCCCTCCCACCTGGGTGTCTGGGGGGGGGGCTTGTACACTAATACAGCCAGGGTAGAGGTGAGTCATTCCTCCAGGCAGGAGACCCCTCCCACCTTGGTGTCAGAGAAAGCTAGCATACCACCACAGCCAGGGTAGAGATAATTCGCCCCTCCAGGCAGGAGACCCCTTCTACCTTGGTATTTGAGGGGAGATCCTATACCACAACAGCCAGGGTAGAGGGGACTCTCCCCTCCAGGCTGGAGGCCACTTTCACCTGGGTGTGTGTGTAGGGCTCCTATACCGCACTAGCCAGGGTAGAGAGGTCTCAGCTCTCCAAACGGGAGACCCCTTTCACCTGGGTGACAGGGGAGCTGCTATACAGCAGCAGCCAGGGTAGAGTGGACTCGCCCTTCCAGGCGGAAGACCCCTCCCACCTGGGTGTCAGGGGGAGTTCCTATACCATCACAGTCAGAGTAGAGCTACTCGCCCCTCCAGGCAAGAGACCCCTCCCGCCTGTGTATGGAGGGGAAGCTCTTATACTGCTGCAGACAGGGTAGAGGTGACTAGATCCTCCAGGCATGAGACCCCTCCCTCCTGGGTGTCCAGGAGAGCTTGTATACTGACTTAGCCAGGGCAGAGGGGACTCTCCCCACTAGGCGGGAGACCCTTCACTCCTGGGCTTTGGAGGGAGCTCCTATACCACCGCAGGCAGGGTAGAGGGGACTTGCTCCTCCAGGCAAGAGACCCTTCCCTCCAGGGTGTGTGCTGGAGCTCCTATACTGCAGCAGCCAGGCTAGAGAAGACTCGTCTCTCCTGGCGAGGGACCCATCCCACCTGGGTGTCAGGGGGAGCTCCTTTACTGCTGCAGCCATATAGAGGGGACTGGAACCTCCATGCAGGAGACCCCTCCCACCTGGGTGTCAGGGAAAGCTAGTATACCACTGCAGCCAGGGTAGAGGTAATTTGCCCCTCTAGGAGGAAGACCTCCCTCCCACTTGGGTGGGGGGGTCATATACCACTGCAGCCAGGGTAGAGTAAACTCGCCCATCCAGGTGAGAGACTCCTCCCACCTGAGTATCAAGGAAAGCTAGTGTACCACAGCAACCAGGGTAGACGGGACTCGCCCCTTCAGGCGGAAGACCCTCCCATCTGGCTATGGGAAGGAGCTCCTACGCTGCTGCAGCCAGGGTAGAGTAGACTCGTCCCTCCATTCGGGAGACCCCTCCCACCTGGGTGTCTGGGGGAGCTTGTACACATCCTCAGCAAGGGTAGAGCGGACTCCTCCCTCCAGGCGGGAGACCCCTCTCAAATGGGAGTAGGGGGAGCTCCATTACTGCTGCAGCCAGGGTAGAGGAAAATCGCCCCTACATGCGGGAGACCCCTCCCACCAGGGTGTCTAGGGGAACTCATATTCCTCCGCAGCCAGGGTAGAGGGGACTCGCCCCTCCAGGCCGGTTACCATTAAGGCTGCAGCCAGTGTACAGGGGACTCGACCCTCCAGGCGGGAGACTGCTCCAACCTGCGTGTCAGGGAAAGCTAGTATACCACTGCACCAGAGTAGATGGGACTTGCCCCTTCAGGCTGGAGACCCATCCCACCTGGGTGTCAGGGGGAGCTCTTACACCGCCTCAGGCAGGGTAGAGGGGACTCTCCCCTCCAGTCAGGAGACTCCTCCCACCTGTGTGTCAGGGGAGCTCCTATACCACAGCAGCCACGGTAGAGGGGACTTGCCCTTCCAGGTGGGAGACTCTCCCACCTGGGTGTCAGGGGAGCTCATATACTGCCACAGCAATAAAAGAGGGGACTTGCCCCTCCAGGCGAGAGACCCCGCCCACCTGGGTGTGGGGTGGGGGTGGGGGGAGCTTGTACACCGCTTCAGCCTTGAGGAGGACTCACCCCTGCAAGCTGGAGACCCCTCCAACCTGGGTGTGTGCGGGGGAGCTCATATACCACTGCAGCCAGGGTAGAGCGACTCGCCCCTCTAGGCAAGAGTCCTTCCCATCTGGGTGTCTGCAGGAACTCCTATACCACAGCAGTCTGGCTAGAGGGGACACGCCCCTCCAGGCAGGGGAACCTCCAATCCGGCTATGGGGGGTGGGGGGTAGAGCTCCTATAGGGCCACAGACAGGATAGAGGTGGGATACCCCTCACACCTGGTTTTAAGGGGGTTCCTATACAGCCGCAGGCTGAGTAGAGGGGACTCGCCCCTCCAGGCGGGAGACGCCTCCCATCTGGGTGTCCTGTGGAATACTTATACCACTGCAGCCAGGGTAGATGTGACTCGCCCCTCCAGGCGGGAGACCCCTCTCTCCGGGGTGTCCAGGAAAGCTTGTATACCGCCTTAACCAGGGCGGTGGGGACTCACCCTACTAGGCGGGAGACCCTTCACACCTAGGTGTGGGGAGAGCTCTTATACCGCCACAGCTATGGTAGAGGGGACTCGCCCCTTTAGCCTGGGGACCTCTCCCCATATTGGTGTCTGGGGGAGCATGTATTCCGCTGCAGCAAGGATAGAGGGAACTTTCCCCTCCAGGCTGGAGACCCCTCCCTCCTGTGTGTAGGGGAGAGCTTCTCCCGCAACTGCCAGGGTACAGGGTACTCACCTTTTCAGGCAGGAGAACCCTCCCACCTGGTGTCAGGGAAAGGCTAGTATACCACTGCAGCCAGGGAAAAGGGGACTCGCCCCTTCAGGCGGGAGACCTCTCCCATCTGGGTATGGGGTGGGGGGACTTCTATACCACAGGGGAGCTCATATGCCGCTGGGAGCTCATATAGAGGGGACTCACCACTCAGGGCAGGAGACCCCTCCCACCTTGGTGTAGGGGGGAGCTCCTGTACCACCACAGCCAGGATAGAGTGTACTCACCCCTCCAAACTGGAGACCCCTACCACCTGAGTGTCAGGGGGAGTTCATATACTGTCCCAGCCAGGAGAGAGGGGACTAGCCCCTCCAGAAGGGAAACCCCCTCCCATATGGGTGTCAGGGAAAGCTAGTATACCACAGCAGCCAGGGTAGAGGGGACTCGCCCCTCCAGGCGGAAGACCCCTCCCACCTGGATGTCGTGGTGAGCTTGTATACCACCTTAGCCAGGGTAGAGCAGACTTGCCCCTCAAGACGGGAGATCTCTCCCACCTGGGTTTCAGGGAAAGCTCCTATACTGCAGCAGGGTACTGGGGACTTGCCCCTCCAGGCGGGAGACCCCTCCCACCTGGGTGTAGGGGAGGAGCTCATATACCACAGCAACCAGGGTAGAGGGTACTTGCCCCACCAGGCGGAGACCCCTTCCACCAGGGTGTCAGGGGGAGCTCCCATACTGCAGCAGCTAGAGTACAGGGACTCCGCCCTCCAGGCTGGAGACCCCTCCCACCTGGGTGTTAGAGTGGGTTAGTATACCCCAGCAGCCAGGGTAGAGGGAACTCGCTCCTCCAGGCTGGAGACCCCTCCCACCTGGGTGTCAGGGTGGGGGAGGTCTTATACCACTGCAGCCAGGGTAGTGGGGACTCACCCCTCCAGACAGGAAACCCTTCCCACCTGGGTGTCAGGGGGACCTTGTGTATTATCTTAGCCAGGGTAGAGAGGACTCACCCCTCCAGGCAGAAGACCCCTCCCACCAGGATGTCAGGGGGAGCTCTTGTACCACAGCACCCAGGGTAGAAGGGACTCGCCCCTCCAGGCGGAAGACCCCTCCCACCTAGGTGTCCGGTGGTGGGGCTCCTATACTACCCTAGCCAGGGTAGAGGGGACTCGCCCTTCCAGGCGGTAGACCCCTCCACCTGGGTGTCAGGGAATGCTAGCATACCACTGCAGCCAGGGTAGAGGATACTTGCCCCTTCAGGCAGGAGACCCCTCTCATCCGGGTATGGGAGGGGAGCTCCTATACTACAGCAGTCTGGGTAGAGGGGACTCGGCCCTAGAGGAGGGAGACTCCTCCCACCTGACTATGGGGGGAGGAACTAGTATACCGCCCAAGCCAGGGTAGAGCCCACTCGCCCCTCTAATCGGGCGACCTCTCCCTCCTGGGTGTGGGGGGGCGGGAGCTCTTATACAGCCGCAGCCAGGCTAAAGGGGACTCACCCTGCTAGGCCACAGAAGCCTTTCACCTGGGTGTCAGGGGGTGCTCATATATCGCTGCAGCAAGGGTAGAAGGGACTCACTCCTCCAGGGGGGAAACCCCACACACCTGGGTGTAGGGAGGAGCTCCTATACTGCTGCAGCCAGGGTAGATGGGACTCTCCCCTCCAGGAAGGAGACCCCTCCCACCTGGGTGTTGCAGGGAGCTTGTATACCACCTTAGCCCGGGTAGCGGGGACTGGAGATGCGAGTCCTCTCTACCCTGGCTGTGATGGAATATGAGCTCCCCCAAATGCAAGTGGGTGGGGTCTCCCTCCTGGAGGGGCAAGTCACCTCTACCTTGGCTGTGGCTGTTTTGAGCTCCCCCCAACACCCAGGTGTGAGGGATCTCCCGCCTATAGGGGCGAGTGCCCTCTACCCTGGCTGCAGCAGTATAGGAGCTCCCCCACCAACACACCCAGGTGGGAGGGGTCTCCTGCGTGGAGTAGGGAGTCCCCTCTACCTTGGCTGCTGGGGGGAGCTCCCCCAACACCAGGTGGAGAGTGATCTCCTGTCTGGAAGGCTAGTACCCTCTCTCCTGGCTGCGGCAGCATATGGGGAGAAAGGGGAGTAAGGGGAGCAGGTGGCACAGGGAGAGGAGGGCTCAAGGCCCAAGTTCACTGCTGGGTGTCAGGATTGAGGAGCAAGGCCCAGGCTGAAGGAGGCCAAAGCCCCCAGACAAGGGGTACTGCTATCTTTTCCCAAAGGAAGACCACAGGGCCAAACATCCCAGTTCCAGCCCCTGGCTCTGGTGAGCATCCTGGGAAAGGGATCTGGAAAAGGAGCCCAGCAGGGACAAGGACAACAAGAGGGCCGAAGAAAGGCACACTGTGAAGTGCTGGAAGAAGGGTGTTTGTGGGGTGCAGGCCATGACTTCAGAAAGGAGCCCAGGCTAGGGACCTAGAGGAGGGCCCAGGCTAGGGGAGAGTAGAGAAGGGTGGGGCTGGGCAGGCAGGGGATGCACTAGGTTTCTGAGATGCAGGGAAGACAAGGGGAGTGGGGAAACGTCCCCAGAGAGGCCCACAGTTCAAGCCCAGGGAAGCACTTAGCAAGAAGGACCCCCAGAGGCTCAAGAGAGGAGCCAGTCCAGGGAATGGAGAGCCAAGGGCCAGCACTGGGGCAGGGGGCTCAAGACAGGGCTGGGGAGGGAAGGCAGGGGATCCAGCAGGGGGGAGGGAGGCTGGAGGCTCAGTGCCACTGCCAGGTGTCAGGGTTCCAGGTGCTGCCCCAAGGGCCTAGGGAGAGCAAGTAGCCCAGGCGAGGGTCAGGGTTCTGTTTCCCATAAGGCGCCCTGGCCTAGATGAGGATCAAGGGCCAGGGACCAGTCCAAAGGGCCTGGCATGGGACAGGGGCCTGGAAGAGTGTGATGAGAGAACACAGTGGGGGGTCGCGGTGGGTGCAGAGAGGAGCAAGAGCCAGGACCCAATCAAGGAGCCCAGGTAAGGGACCAACCCCACCAAAAGGTATTAGGGACCCAATGAGCAGGAGGCCCCTGCTCCAGGAAAAAGCACTAGGAGAAGGAGAGAAAGGGGTGGTGCTAGGATGAGGAAACAGAGGGCTGCGCAAAGGGCACAGAGGGGAGTGAGCTAGGGGGCCAAATCAAGGGGCGCCCAGGTCAGACATGACAGGAAGAGACACCACAGAAAGCAACGCAACCTGAGTAACGCAGTAAGGAGCTCAGGCTGGCAGTCAGGCCAAGGGACTGTAGGATGAAGGGTCAGGGTGAGGAAGGGCTGGGTTGGCTTAGGGGCAGGTTTCAAGGCTAGAGGGCAGGAGAGGGAAGGGAGGATCACCTACAGCAAGGTCATCACTAGGCCCAAGTCCACTGCCAGTTGTCAAGGTTGGGCATCAAAAGGGGCCCAGGCAAGGGGCAGGGCTGTGTTTCCCATAGGGAGCCTTCAGGGCCCAGAAGCCAGCCAATTCCACTCCTCTGCCCCAGGTGAGTAGATCCTCAGAGAGAGACCAGGACCAAATGAGGGCACTGTGAAGGATACCTTTGGTCCGAGATTGGGGGGGGGGTGTCCGTGGGGAGCCAGCAGCCATTGGAGGAGACCAGGCTAGAGAGAAGCAGGAGAAGGGGAGAGTCCTGGCAATGACAAAATACCACAGTACAAGGAGAACAGAGTGGAGGAACAAGAGGGGGGCCAAGCAAGGGACCTGAAATCAAAGAACAGGGACAGGGTCCTCGAGAAGGGCAACCAGGGGCCCCAGAAAGGAGCCAGGTCCAAGAATGGGGAGCCAAGTGCCAGGACCCAGTTCTGGGTCCTATGGAAACACACAGGGTTAGGGAAGGAAGAAAGCGGAGAAAGGGTAGTGGGTGGTACAGGGAGAGGAGGGCTCAAGGCCCAGGTTCACTGCTGGGTGTCAGGATCAAGGAGCAGGGCCCTGGCAGAGAGAGTCCAAAGTCCCAGGCAAGGGGCACAGCTATGTTTTCCCAAAGGGAGCCCGCAGGGCCAAATGCCCAATTCCAGTCCCCTGGACCTGGTGAACATCCTGGGAAAGGTATTTTGAAAAGGTGCCCAGCAGGGACAGGGACAAAGGAGGGATGAAGGAGGGTACAGCGTGAGAGGCCAAAGGAAGAATATTGATGGGGTGTGGGCCAGGACTCCAGAAAGGAGCCCAGGCTAGGGAACTACATGAGGGCCCAGGCCAAGTAAGAGCAGGGAAGGGCAGGGCTGGGAAGGTGGGGCTTCAGTAGGGTTCCGCAGTACAGGGAAGCCAAGGGGAGCAGGGAAGAGGCCCCAGTGAGAGGCTCTCAGACAAAGCCCAGAAAAGCACAGAGAAAGAAGGGCCACTAGAGGCTCAAGCGAGGAGCCAGGCCAGGGAATGGAGAGCCAAGGGCCAGGCCTTGGGCAGGGGGCTCAGGACAGTGGACAAGACTTTAGAGGGAAGGCAGGGGATCTAGCAGTGAGCAGGCAGACCCCAGACCCAGGGCCACTCCCAGGTGTCAGGGTTCCAGATGCAGGGCCAAGCACCCAGGGAGAGCAAGAGGCCCAGGTGAGGGGCAGGGCACTGTTTCACATAAGGCACTCTGGCCCAGATGAGAATCTAGGGAGAGGAACCTGTCAAAGGAGGCCTGGCAAGGGAAGGGGGCCAGGAGTAGGGCAAAGGTGGGGCACAGCAGGGGGATTGCGGTTGGTGTTTGGAGGGGCAAGAGCCAGGACCCAAGCCAGGTGCCCAGGCAAGGAACCCACCCAACAGACCAAGGATGAGGGACCCAAGGAGCAGGAGACCTGCTAGCTCTAGGGAAATGTGCCAGGGGAAGGGGTGGAAGGGCTTTGTGAGGATCAGGAGACAGAGGGAAGCGCAAGGAGCACCTAGGGGAGCCCGCTGGTGGGCCCAAGCAAGGGACCCCCAGGTCAGACCCAACACGAAGAGACTCCACACTACACCAAGGGACATGAGGAACTTGGTCAGGGGCTCAGGAGAGCCTGCAGGGGAGGGAAGGGAGGGGATCGCTCAGGGCTGGGATGGAGCAAGTCCCATGTTAACTGCCAGGCATCAAGGTTCAGGCAGTGAAGGGGACTCAGGCGAATGTCAGGGCTGTGTTTCCCATAGGGAGCATTCAGGGTGCAGAGACCAACCAATTACCCTCCTCTGCTCCAGGTGAGTAGATCCTCAGAGAGGGACCTTGTCCAAAGGAGGGGCAAAAGAGGGTACTATGAGTGGATACCTGGCATTGGAGGTGTGGGGTGGTCTGTGAGCTGCCAGTACCCATTTGAGGAGCCTGAGCTAGGGAGAATCATGAGGATCGTAGGGTCCAGGCAGTGCCAGGATACCACAGCAGGAGGGGAACCAAAGGGAGGCACAGGAGGGGGCCGGAAAAAGGGGCATGAAACCAAGGGACAAGGACAGGGTCCTTGAGAAGGGTGGCCAGGGGCTCTAGCAAGGAGCTGGGCCCAGTAATGGAGAGCCAAGTGCTAGAACCTGGGCCTGGGTAAGAAAGGAAACATGGATGGGTAGGGTCAGGAGGGGAGAAAGGGGAGTGGGTGGCACATGGGGAGGAAGGCTCAAGGTGCAGTTCCACTGCAGGGTATCACTGTTCGGGAGCAGGGACCAGGCTGAGGGAGGCCAAAATGCCCAGGCAAGGGGCAGAGCTATGTTTTCTTAAAGGGAGCCCCCAGGACCAAGAGGCCAGGTCAAGTTGTCTGGCCCAGGTGTGCATCCTGGCAAGAATATCAGGAAAGCAGACCTGGCAGAGACAGAAAGGACAGAAGAGCTAAAGGAGGGCACAGCCTGAAGGGCCACAGGACCTGTGTGAGTGGGGTGGGGGCCAGGACCCCAGCAGGGATCCCAGGCAGGGGACCAAGAGAAGGGACCAGGCCAGGGGATAGTAGGGAAGGCTGGGGCCGGTAAGGTGGAGCTGCACTAGGGTACTGCAGTACAGGGAAGCCAAGGGGAGCAGTGAAGCAGCCCCAGCGAGGGGCCCTCAGACAAAGCACAAAAAAGCACAGAGCAAGAAGGGCCACTAGAGGCTCAAGCGAGGAGCCAGGCCAGGGAACAGAGAGCCAAGGGCCACAGTTTGGGCACGGGGCTCAGGACAGTGGACAAGATTTGGGATGGAAGGCAGAGGATCCAGCAGGGGGCAGTCAGGCTCCAGGCCCAGAGCCACCTCCAGGTTTCAGGGTTCCTAGTACAGGAAGAAGCACCCAGGGAGAGCAAGGGGCCCAGGCAAGGGGCAGGGCTCTGTTTCCCATAAGGTGCCCTGGCTCAAATGAGAATTTAGGGCAGAGACCTGGCAAAGGAGGCCAGGAAAGGGAAGGGGGCCAGGAGGAGGACGACGGGTGGGCACAGTGGGGTGTCAGGGGGTGTGTGGAGGGGTGAGATCCAGGACCCAAGCCAGTCGCCCAGGCAAGAAATCCACCAGATCAATGTTGATGAGGGACCCAAGGAGCAGGAGACCCATGAGTGCCAAGGGAAAACACAAGGGGAAAGGGAGAAAGGGGCTGCACAAGGAACAGGAGTCAGAGGGAAGAGTAAGGGGCACCAAGGGGAGCCCGCTGGCGTGCCCAAGCAAGGGGCCCCCAGGTCAGACCCAACATGAAGAGACTTGATGCTATGCCAAGGGACATGAGGAACAAGGTCATGGCTCAGGTGAGTGCCTAGGTCCTGGGACTGGAGCTCAAAGGGTCAGGGTTAGATAGGGGTGGGATGAGGTGGGAGCAGCATGCAAGACTAGAGGGCTGGGGGCGGGGGGAAGGGGTGGGATCGCTCAGGGCAGGGTTGGAGCAAGTCTCATGTTAACTACCAGGCTCAAGGTTCAGGCTGCAAAGGGGACTCAGGCAAGTGGCAGGTCTGTGTTTCCCTATGGAGCATTTATTGTGCAGAGGCGAGCCAATTCCGCTCCTCTGCCTAAGGTGAGTAGATCCTCAGAGAGGTACCTGGACCAAAGGAGGGGCAAAAGAGGGTACTGTGAGGGGATACCTGGTGTGTGGAAGTGCGGGGATGGGGTGTTGGTGGTCTGCCAGGACCCATTTGAGGAGCCTAGGCTAGGGTGAAGCAGGGGTAGCAGAGGGTCTAGTCAGTGCCAGGATACCACAGCATGAGGGGAACAGAGGGGAGGCACAGGAGGGGGCCGGCAATAGGGGCCTGAAACCAAGGGACAGGGACAGGGTCCTCGAGAAGGGCCGCCAGGGGCTCAAGCAGGGAGCCGGGCCCAGTAATGGAGAGCCAAGTGCTAGAACCTGGGCCTGGGTGAATGAAAAGAAACATGGATGGGTAAGGTTGGGAGAGGAGAAAGGGGAGTGGGTGGCACACAGGGAGGAGGGCTAAAGGCCCAGGTCCACTGCAGGGTATCAGGGTTTGGGAGCAGGGCCTGGGCTGTGGAGGCCAAAGTGCCCAGGCAAGGGGCAGGGCTACATTTTTTCAAAGGGAGCCTGCAGGGCCAAGAGGCCAGGTCAAGTCCCCTGGCCTGGGTGAGCATCCTGGGAAGGGGATCAGGTAAGCGGGCCTGGCAGAGACAGGAACAACAGGATGGCCAATAGAGGGCACAGCCTGAAGGGCCACAGGACGGGTGAGGTTGGGGTGGGTGCCAGGACCCCAGCAAGGAGCCCAGGCAGGGGACCTAGAGGAGGGCCCAGGCCAGAGGAGAGCAGGGAAGGCCGGGGCCAGCAAGGCAGGGCTGCACTAGTCTACTACAGTACAGGGAAGCCAAGGGTAGCAGGGAAGCGGCCCCAGCAAGGGGCCCGCACACCCTGTCTAGGGAGGCACTGAGCAAGAAGGGCCACCAGAGGCTCCCTCTAGCAGCCAGGACAGGAAATGAAGAGCCAACGCCTGGGCTGGGGCAGGGTGCTCAGGAAAGTGGACTAGGCTGGGTGGATCCGATAGGGAGAAGGCTGGCACAAGACCCACGGCCACTGCCAGATGTCAGGGTTCAGGGTGCATGAAAATGGACAGGGCTGGGGAGGGGAGGGAGGGGAGACATGGGAGCAGGTTGCGTAGTAGGAGGAAAGCTCAAAGCCCAGGTCCACTGCCTGGTGTCAGGGTTCAGGAGCAGGGCCTGGGCTGAGGGAGGCCAAAGGGCCCAGGCCAGGGGCAGGGCTTGGTTTTCCCAAATAGATCCTGCAGGGCCAAAAGGCCAGATCTACTCCCCTGACCTGGGTGAGCATCCTGGGAAGAGGATCACGAAAAGGGGCCTGGCAAAGACAGGGATAACAGGAGGGCTTGAAGGGCTGGAGGACCGGTGTGGTTTTTTGGGGACTAGGACCCCCCCACAAAAGCCCAGGTTTGGCACCTAGATGAGACCCCAGGCCAGGGGAGTGCAGGGAAGGGCAGTGCGGGAAGGTTGGGTTGCACTAGTGTATTGCAGTATAGGGAAGCCAAGGAGAGCAGCGAAGAAGCCCCACCAAGTTACCGGCAGTCAAACCCAGAAAATCATGGAGTAAGAAGGGCCACCAGAGGCTCAAGCTAGGAGTCAGGCCAGGGAATGGAGAGCCAAGGTCCAGAGCTGGGGCAGCATGGTCAGGAAAGTGGACAAGGCTGGGGAGAGAAGGCAGGTGATTAAACTGGGAAAAGCCAGGCTCAAGTCCCAGTGCCACTGCAAAGTGTCAGGGTTCTGGGTGCAAGACCAAGAGCCCAGGGAGAGCAAGGGGCCTAGGCTAGTGGCAGGGCTCCACTTCCCATAAGGCACTCTGGCCCAGATGAAAATCCTGAACCAGGGACCCAGTAAATAGGGCCTGGATAGGTGATCGGAGGGCTCGGCTTGGTGTTGCAGTGTGTTCTTAGAGGGATGAGAGCCAGGACCCAAGCCAAGAGCCCAGGCAAGGACCAACCCAACAGACCTAGGATGAGGGAACCCAGGAACAGGATACCCACGAGCACCAGGGGCAAGCGTGAGCGGAAGGGGAGGAAGGAGCTGCGTGAGGATGAGGAGACAGAAAGGCTCAAGAGGCATCGAGGTGAGCATGCTAGAGGGCCCAAGCAAGGAGCCACCAGGTCACACTGGACATGAAGCGAAGCCACACAATGCCATGCAACACAAGAAATGCTGTCAGGGGCTTAGTTGAGCGGCCACGCCCAGGAACTAGAGAGTAAAGGGTAAGGGTTAGGAGGGCTGGGTTGGGTTAGGGGCAGCATGCAATGCAAGAGGGCAGGAGAGGGAAGGGAGGGGATTATGCAGGCCAAGGTTGGCACAAGGCCCACATTTACTGCCAGGTGTCAGGGTTCAGGCAGCAAAGGGGGCCCAGGCAAGGAGCAGTGCAGTGTTTCCCATAGGAAGACTTCAGGACGCAGAGGCCAGCCAATTCCACTCCTCTACTCCAGGTGAATTGATCCTCAGAGAGGGACCTGGACAAAAGGAGGGCCAAAGAAGGGCACTGTTGAGGGAAAACCCTGGGTCCAGAAGTGGGGGCTGGGGCTGCTGAGTGCATGGGGAGCCAGTTCCCATTAGAGGAACCCTGGCTAGAAAGAAGAAGGTTGGGAGTGTCCGGGCAGTGCCAGGATACCACAGCACAAGGGTAACAGAGGGGAGGCACAGATGGGGGAGTGAGCAAGGGGCCTGATTTCAAGGGACATGGACAGGGACAAGGTCCTGAAGTAGGGCGGCCTAGGCCTCAAGCAAGGAGCCAGGCCCAGGAATGGAGAGCCATGTGCCAGGGCCCCAGCAGGGCTGGGGAGGGAAGGCAGAAGAGAAAGGGGAGCGGGTGCCTCAGGAGGAGGAAGGCTCAAGGCCCAGGTCCACTGCAGGGTGTCAGGTTTGGGAAGCAGGGTCTGGGATGAGGGAGACCAAAGGGCCCAGGCAAGGGGGAGGGCTACATTTTCCCCTAGGGAGCCAGGAGGGCCAAGGGGGCCAAGTCCAGTCCCCTGGCCTGGTGCACATCCTGGGAAAAGGTTCAGGAAAGGGGTCCTAGCAGGGACAGGGACAAAAGGAGGGCCAAAGGAGGACATACGGTGAAGGGTCAGAGGATGGGAGTTGGTGGGGTGGGGCCCAGGACCCCAGCAAGGAACTCAGGCTAGGGACCTAGAGGTGGGCCCACACCAGGGGAGACCAGGGGAGAGCGGGGCCAGTCAAGTGGGCAGCACTAGTGGACTACAGTGCAGGGACACCAAGGGGAGCAGGGAAGTGGCCGAAGTAAGGGGCCTGTAGTAAATACCCACAGTTGAGCTGGGCAACAAGGGCCACCAGAGGTTCAAGGGAGGAGCCAGGCCAGGGAAAGGAGAGCCAAGGGCTGGGACTGGGGGAGGGGGCTCAGGACAGTGGACAGGGCTCAGGAGGGAAGGCAGGGGATCTGGCAGGGTCTAGGCAGGCTCAAGGCCCAGGACCACTGCCAGGTGTCTGGGTTCCGGGTGCAGGACCAAGCACCCAGGGAAAGCCAGGGGCCCAGGCAAGGGGCAGGGTTCTGTTTCTCATAAGGTTCTCTGGCTCAGATCCCTGGGCCAGGGACCTGGCAAAGGGGGCCTGGCAAAGGACGGGACCAGGAGGAGGGGACGGGAGGGCTTGAGGCAGGGTCGCAGTGAGTGCGGAGAGGGGCGAGAGCCAGTATCCAAACAAGGAGCCAAGGCTAATGAGCGACCCAACCTAGGATGATGAGGGGCTCAAGGAACAGGGGGACATTGCAAGGAGAAAGCCGGGAACAGGAGGAAGGGGCAACTTGAGGATGAGGAGACAGCAGGCTGTGCAAGGGGCACCAAGGGGAGCGTGGTAGGTGCCCCAAGCAAGGGGGCCCCGGGTCAGACCTGACACGAAGCAAAGCCACGCAACACTACACAACACCATGCAACAGCACGAGACACAACAAACATGGTCAAGGACCAAGGCCAGGAGACAGGCCCAGGGACTGGAGCGCAAAGTGTCAGGATTAGGGAGGGCTGGGTTGGGGTAGGGTGCCGCAGTCTGGCTGGGCACAATTCACTAGCCACTTGTCAAGCAGAAACGAACTTTATTTTTAGAACACACACACCCACACCACAGGAGCTCTTCAGGAATTCCCTCAGAGCCCAACTGCCACCACCGGCTTCCAGCAAGCCTCTCAACCCCCACTCCTCCCGCTCTTGAGGCCGATTGGCTGGGTCGCGTGTGCAGACCCAAAAGAGTCCCCCAATGAGCAGCTTCATGGTCTGAAAGGGCGGGGAAACAGCCCAATGAGCATCACCGCAGAGGAGCCAATCAGCTGGCAGCTGGAAGTTTGCTGGGGCCCCTTCGGCTGTGGCTCTCAACAGTAGGGGAAGCATGCAAGGCGACAGGGCAGGGGAGGGAAGAGAAGGGATCACACAGGCCAAGGTTGGCACAAGGCCCACAACCAGGGCCAGGTGTCTGGGTTCTGGCAGTGAAGGGTGACCAGGTGAGGGGCAGGGCTATGTTTCCCATAGGGAGCCTTCAGGGCCCAGAGACCAGCCAACTCCACTTCTCTGCCCCAGGTAAGTAGATCCTCAGAGAAGGACCAGGACCAAAGGAGGGCCAAAAGAGGGCACCATGTGGGGAAACCCTGGGTCCAGAACTGGGAGCGGGAGTAGCTTGGTGGGTGGGGAGCCAGTACCTATTGGAGGAGCCCTGGCTAGGGAGAATCAGGGTTAGCAGAGGGTCTGGGCTGTGGCAAGATACCACAGCACAAGGGGAACAGAGAGGAGTCATAGGAGAGGGCATGAGCAAGGGGCCTGAAATCAAGGGACAGGAACAGGAACAGGGTCCTCGAGAAGGGCAGCCGGGGGCTCAAGTAAGAAGCCAGTCTCAGGAAAGGAGAGCCATGTTCCAGAGCCCCAGCAGGGCTTGGGAGAATAGGGAGGGGAGAGAGGGAGGAAGGTGGCAAAGGGGGAGGAAACCTTGAGGCCCAGGTCCAAGGATAGGTTTCAGGGTTGGGGAGCAGGGACCAGGCTGAGGGAGGCAAATGGGCCCAGGCAAGGGGCAGGGCTTCGTTTTTTTCCAGGGAGCCAGGAGTGCCAAGAGGCCAGGTCCACTCCCCTGGCTCCAATGAGAATCCTGGGAAAGGGATCAGAAAAGGGGGCCTGGAAGAGACAGGGACCACAGGAGGGCCAAAGGATGGCACAACAGGAAGACCTAGAGGACATTGCTGGTGGGGTTGGGGCCAAGACCCCAGTGAGCAGCCCAGGCTAGGGACCTAGAGAAGCACCCAGTCCAGGGGAGAGCAGGGAAGGTCAAGGTCGGGCTGATGGGAGGCACTAGTGGACTGCAGTGCAGGGAAACCAAGGGGCGCAGGAAAGCGGCCCAAGCAAGGAGCCCCCAGGGACACTCTGGTCAACAAGGGCCACCAGAGGCTCAAGCCAAGAGCCAGGCTAGGGACTGCAGAGCCAAGGGCCAGGGCTGGGACAGGGGGCTCAGGACAGTGGACAGGGCTCAGGAGGGAAGGCAGGGGATCCAGCATGGGGGAGGCAAGCTTCAGTGTCAGAGCCACTGCCAAGTGTCAGGGTTCCTGTGCAAGACCATGGGCCCAGGGAGAACAAGGGGCCCAGGCGAGGGCCTGTGCTCTGTTTCCCACAAGGTGCCCTGGCCCCGATGAGAATCAAGGGCCAGGGACCATGACAAGGGACACTACAAGGGACAAGGTCCAGGAGGACGGCGACGGGAGGGCATGGCATGGGGTCACAACGGGTGCAGAGAAGGGCAATAGCCAGGACCCAAGCAAGGATCCCAGGCAAGGGACAGACCTGACCAACAAAGGATTACAGACCCAAGCAGGAGGAGGCCAGTGCTCCAGGGGGAAGCCAGAGGGGAAGGAGAAGAAGGGGCGGAGCTAGGATAGGAGACAGAGGCAGGGCAAAGGGCAAGGAGGGGAGTGTGCTAGGGGGCCCAAGCAACACCAAAAGACACCACGTGAAGCCACACAACAAAAGGAACGTGGTCAGGGTCTCAGGTGAGTGGCCAGGCCCGGGGATAAGAACACAAATGGTCAGGGTTAGAAAGGGCTGGGTTGGGGTAGGGGCAGCATGCAAGGCTAGAGGGGAGGGGATGGAAGGGAGGGTCTCACACAGGGCAAGGTTGGCCCTAGGCCCAAGTCCACTGCCATGTGTCAAGGTTCCAGCAGCCAAGGGGGCCCAGGAGTGGGGCAGGGCTGTTTCCCATAGGGAGCCTTCAGATCACAGAAGCCAGCCAATTCCACTCCTCTACCCCAGGTGAGTAGATCCTCAAAGAGAGACAGGACCAAAGGGGGGCTGAAGGAGAGCACTGTGAATGGATGTTTTGCTTCCAGAATTGGGCAGTGGTCAGGACCCATTCGAGGAGCCCAGGCTAGGGAGAAGCAGGGGGAGGGTCGGGTCTGTGAAGTGCCAAGCAAGGGGCCCCTAGGTCAGACTGACACCAAGACACCCCATGGGATACCACAGTACAAGGGGAACTGAGGGGGGGAGGGCACAGCGGGGGCTCATGAATGGAGCCTGAAATCAAGGAACAGGGACAGGATTCTTGAGAAGGATGGCCAGGGGCTCCAGCAAGGAACAAGGCCCAGAAATGGAGATCCAAGTGCCTTGGCCTTGGCCAGGGTTTCATGAAAAGTTACAGGGCTGGGAAGGGGAGGTATGGGAGAAAGGTGAGCAGGTGGCACAGGGATTGGAGGGCTCAAGGCCTAGGTCCACTGCTGGCTGGGTATCAAGGTTGGACAGCTGGGCCTGGGCTGAGGGAGGCCAAAGGGCCCAGACAAGCAGCAGGGCTACATTTTCCAAAGGGAGCCTGCAGGGACAAAAATACAGGTCTAGTTCCCTGGCCCTGGTGAGAATCCTGGGAAAAGAATCAGGAAAAGGGGCCTGTCAGGGACAGGGACGACAGGAGGGCCAAAGAAAGGCACAGAGTGAAGGGTCACAGGATGGGTGTTGGTGAGGTGGGGGCCAGGACCCCAGCAAGGAGCCCAGGCTAGGGATCTATTGCAGGGCTCAGGCCAGGGGAGTGCAGGGAAGGGCAGGGCCAGGTAGGAGGGCAGCACTAGGGTTCTGCAGTACAGGGAAGCCAAGGGGAGCAGGGAAGCACCCCAAGCAAGGGGCCCACAGTCCAAGCCCAGGGATGCACCGAGCAAGAAGGGCCACCAGAGGGTCAAGTGAGGAGCCAGGCCAGGGTATGGAGAGCCAAGGGCCAAGGCTGGGGCAGGGGGCTCAGGACAGTGGACAGGGCTGGGGAGGGAAGGCTGGGGAGCCAGCAGTGGGGGAGCCAGGCTTGAGTGCCAGCACCACTGCCAGGTGTCATGGTTCTGGGTGCAGGACCAAGGGCCCAGGGAGAGCAAGGGCCCAGATGAGGGGCAGAGCTCTGTTTCCCACAAGGTGCTCTGGCCCAGATGAGAATCAAGAGCCAGGGACTGGTCCAAGGGGTCCTGGCAAGGGACAAGTTCCAGGAGGACAGTGACAGGAGAGCATGGCACAGGGTCACAGTGGGTGTCGAGAGGGGCAAGAGCCAGGACCCAAGCAAGGATTCCGGGTAAGGGACCAACCTGCCCAAAAGAGGATTAGGAACCAAAGGAGCAGGAGGCCCGCTCTCCAGGGGAAAGTGCTAGGAGAAGGAGAGAAAGGGGCGGTGCTAGAATGAGGAGACAGAGGGCAGCACAAAGGGCAAGGAGGGGAGCTCACTAGGGGGCCCAAGCAAGGGGTCCCCAGGTCAGACCCAACACCAAGAGACCCCCATGGGAAGCCACACGACCCAAAGGATGTGATCAGGGGTTCAGGTGAGCTGCCAGGCCTGGGGATTGGAGAGCGAATGGTCAGGGTTAAGAGGGCTGGGTTGGGGTAGGGGGGAGCATGCAAGGCTAGAGGGCATGGGATGGAAGGGAGAGGATTGGGTAGGGCAAGGTCGGCACTAGGCCTTCAGGGGGCAGAGGCCAGCCAATTCCACTCCTCTGCCCCAGGTGAGTAGAACCTCAGAGAGGGACCTGGACCAAAGGAGGGCACTGTGAGGGGATACCTTGTGTCCGGAATGGGGGGGGGTCAGTGGGGAGCCAGGACCCATTCTTGGAGCCCAGGCTAGGGAGAAGTGGTGGGAGGGGAGAGTCCGGGCAATGCCAGGATACCACAGTACTGTTGTCGGGACAAATGAGGCAAAGCACCGAACATAGCAGGAAACAGTTTTATTTGGCTGCAGCCAGGTTCAGAGGGCACAGATTTTGCTGTGATCAATCAATCCCCTGAACCCCAATTTCAGGCAGTCAGAATTTTATACCCAGCATGTAAGGGGAGGGCCTCAGAAGTTCGCAGTCTGCAGAAGTTCACATAAAAGCAGCTTTTTCTTTCACTGATTTGGGCAAGTTAACTCTTCAAGGACAACACCTGAGTAGGGAGAGCTTTTTCCCATTTTTCCTCTCCCTGCCAGTTGTTACCATGGAGCCTAGTTGGTAACTTATCTTAAAAATGTAGACATCTCGGGATGGTGATGTGGCTCAAGCGGTAGCACGCTAACCTGGCATGTGCGGGGCACTGGGTTCGATCCTCAGCACCACATACAAATAAAATAAAGATGTTGTGTCCACCAAAAACTAAAAAATAAATATTAAAAATTCTCTCTCTCTCTCTCTCTCTCTCTCAAAAAAAAAAAAATGTAGACATCTCTGTGAAGCCCAGCTCAAGGCCAGAGGCCTTGTTTTCACGTTTCTAGAAACTACTATACTGGATATGTTTGTGAAAAACTAATAAAGGTGTGGCCAGCACCTGGAGTGCTGGTATCTTCTCAGCCAGTGGCCAAGTAAAACAGGGCGACAGGAAAAGAGGAATTTATCTACATTTGCTGACAGTCCTAAAATCAGCCATGGTGAAGATTTCTGGAGAAGCCCAGTTAAGACTTTTCTATGGAGAAAGGGGGTGCCACTTCAGTACAAGAAGAACAAAGGGGAGGCACAGGAGGGGGCCCGATAAAGGGGTTTGATCAAGGGAAAGGGACAGGGTCCTGGAGAAGGGCAGCCTCAAGCAAGGAGCCAGGCCCAGGAATGGACAGCAAAGTGTGTTGGCCCTGGCAGAGGTCCCATGAAAACAGACAGGGCTAGGAAGGGGAGGGAGGGGAGAATGGGGAGCGGGTAGTGCAAGGAGAGTAGAACTCAAGGCCCAGGTCCAATGATGGGTTTCAGGTTTGAGGAGCAGATCCCAGGCTGAGGGAGGCCAAAGGTCCAGTAAAAGGGGAAAGGCTACATTTTCCCAAAGAGAGCCCACAGGGCCAAAAGTCCAGGTCCAGTCCTCTGGCCCAGGTAGGCATCCTAGTAAAGGGATCAAGAAAAGGGGCACAGCAGGGACAGAGACAGAGGTCCCAAGGAAGGCACAGCAAGAAGTGCCAGAGGTCGCCTGTTGGTGGGTTTGGGGCCAGGACTCCAGCAAGGATACCATGCTAGGGACCTAGAGGTGGGCCACATCCTAAAAGAGCAGGGAAGGGCCAGGCTGGGCAGGCAAGCAGGTAACACTAGGGTTCTGCCTTGCAGGGATGTCCCGACTGGCAGGACACATCAACGTGGGCAGCGAACCTAGATGGGGAGGAATGAAGGGACAAGAGACACGAAGGGTGACAGCAAGACAAAAGTTCTGATCAAGCTGCAAACTTTTATTGTTCACACAGGGGTATTTATGGGCTGGGGATGGGGGGAGCTCTCTTATCGGCAGTTGCTAGAAGTCTTCACAAGGTGAGATAGCGCAGGATGTTTCAGGAAGACAGATGGCCGCAGGATGTCTCAGGGAGATGGATGGCTGCAGGGTGTCTCCCAGGCGAGATGTCTCCTAGGGGGCTGTTTCTTGTAACTGTCAGGCTATTCTTTGAAGGAGAACTCC
Organism: Ictidomys tridecemlineatus; assembly: GCF_052094955.1. NCBI lineage: Eukaryota > Metazoa > Chordata > Mammalia > Rodentia > Sciuridae > Ictidomys > Ictidomys tridecemlineatus. Next base: position 97,176,982 of record NC_135493.1, on the reverse strand, counting down.
CTTTTGGTCCCTGGCACAGGGAAGCCAAGGGGAGCAGGGAAGTGGCCCAAGCAAGGGGCCTGCAGTCCAAACCCAGGGACACATGGAGCAAGAAGGACCATCATAGGCTCAAGTGAGGAGATAGGTCAGGGAATGGAGAGACAAGGGCCAGGGCTTCGGCAGGAGGCTTAGGACACTGGAAATGGTTGAGCCGGGAAGGCAGGGGATCCGGCAGTGAGGAGGCAGGCTCCAGGCCCAGGGCCACTGCCAGGTCTCAGGGTTCCAGATGCAGGACCAAGGGCCCAGGGAGAGCAAAGGGCCCAGGCGAGGTGCAGGGTTTTCTTTCCCGTGAGGTGCCCTGCCCAGATGAGAATCAAGGGCCAGAGATTGGGCCAAGGGGGGCTGGCAAGGGATGGGGGCCAGGAGAAGGGCAATGGGAGGTCATGGCACGGGGTCTTGGTGGGTGCAGAGAGGGGCAAGAGCCAGGACCCAAGCCAGGATCCCAGGCAAGGGACCAATCCCACCAACAGAGCATTAGAAACCCAAGAAGCAGGAGGCCAGCACTCCAGGGGAAAGCATGAGTGGAAGGAGAGGAAGGGTTGGTGCTAGGATATGGAGACACAGGGCAGTGCAATGGGCACCTGTCACGACCCCCTTGCCCGCAAGGAAGACGCGACTCAGGAATCTTCTTTCAGCAGTTTATTCAGGCCCTTGATATTCTTCTAATGATTCTTCTACTACCCGGAATAATAATTGGATGCCCCTCCCAGCCTTAATAAAGCACCTCGAACCCCAATGCAAAGCTGCCACGTGTACCCTTCTCACAGGGTGCTAGAAAATGACACGCCAACTTTCTCTGATAAGGAGCTGGGAACATGCCAACTCTCTTTGATATGGAGTTGTCCTTCACAGACCACAACGGAGCCAGCGCCATCATGTAATGGCGACCACAGTCCGCAGGAACGGCTCACCACAGCTCCCCATTTTTGTTTCACTAAGACAATACAGGCGAGAGTAGAGGTCCTATCCCACTGTGCAAAAGTGGCTGCATAGTATGGGCCAGCCCCAGGGGGCGCCTTCCCCAGACCTGACACCATATCAGCCGACGCCTTTTTTCGTGGGGCGGGGCGGAGACACGTCAAACCCGCATGCAATAGGACATGCTCCCCTTGAGGTCCCTCTTCTCAATGGATCACTCAAGTGCAGTGCCTTGCCTCGCATCCTGTATCGTGACGATGGTGAGTAAGAGGGAATACCTGAGGTTGAACTGTGGCCATGCAGAGGTACAACTACAAACAAGTTGGCAGCACCCTGAAAGAAAGGCACGGACTTTAAAGCAATAGATAAAGACCAGTGTGGAAACCCTTCTGCGTGCAATGGCAACAAGACCCGCAGAGTGCAAGGGCTTTCCAGCACTAAGAGAAAGACAAAAGAAGGACATGTCGTACCCAGTGCAATGTTATAATAACTTGGGGTGCAACGACCATGTCAAAGGCACTAGTGTAGAAACCCATCTGCGTGCAATGGTAGCAAGACCGGCAGAGTGCAAGGGCTTTCTGACACTAAGAGAATAACGAGGAAAGACATGTCAATCCCAGTGCAATGTTATAATAACTTGGGGTGCAATGACCATGTCAAAAGTTTAGTGCTTAAGATGCGCAAGCCAGACCTGTGGCGAGTTGCCAGTTTCTAAAGCAGCAAGAGCTTGTATGATCATAGCCTTATCTTGAGCACTACGAGCCTTAAGGCGACAGAGAAACCACAAACAGAGGAACATACCAAAGCAACACAGTGCACCAAAAATGCCTACTCCCACCCACTCTTTAAAAAAGGAAAAAGCAGAAGATATCCAATTGGTGAATTGACCCAGAGTCACGGGATCGACACGGGTACTATTCAAGACAGCTATCTGGGTTAGTTGAGACTGGATCATGTCTTCCGCTTCCATGGACCAATTTCCGGCCAGATATCCACCAATGATGTGGGAAGCATTCCTGGAATCATTAAATCTGACAGAGGTTATACATAAATGTGCACGTTGGTCAATGCAGCCTAAAAGTACTAGGTCAGCCAATTCTTCTACCTGAGCTTGAAGAAAATCTATTCTTTGGTTGGTAGCTAAAATCCCCGACAAAATATGTTGATTAATCGCATTTTGCGATTCAAGTATAGTGGACGTTTGTTGAACAACTTGATTAATAGTGGCAGCAGTTTGTACTTGACTGGCCATGGCTACTCCGGCCGTAACTGCTGCAGCAGCAGATGCCACCACGGCCGTCACTATAGCTGCCGTGATTCCAAAATCTCTGCGGACTCTAAGTAGTTCTACAATAGGAAATTTATCTGGATCCGTAGTGACTGGGATTGGGACAAAAGTTGGAATTTTCATAATTACTGCTACAGTCCAAGAACCATTCCAACACTCAGATAAGAAACAGGTAATAATAGAACAATCCAGCATCCCCAATGAGGTGTGATTAGCTAAAAGGAACAGGAACGGGGATTGGATACAGACCATTGCAGGAGGCAATGTGGCATAATGTAACAGAGAGTTGAACGAAACAGATGTAAGCCTATTACCTCGTTCACTCTCCTTAGTAGTGCCAGAAACATTAGCCAGCCAACTTTTGGCTCCTAGTAATTGAGCCAATGCGGAAATATCGGCTGAAGCCCCCTTCTCATTGGAAATGAGCCATTGAAACCAGGACCAACCTGTTCCTGTAGAGGAGTTGGCATTGTTGTTAAAGTTATAAACATATCTCTTCAGAGGGGGGGAAAAGGAGAAACCTTTAGCAACTTGATGTTTCTCCCAAGAATGATCCTGACAAGGCGTAAATGTCGGGGGAAAACCAAAATTAGGGGTACAGTAAGGAGAGGCCTTGAAATGAGTGGCATAGCAAGTACTATTAGAAGAAGGAGGCATTGGGATCAATACCTCGGAGATAATAGCTAAAGTAGTTATGTTTAAAACAGAGCTAGTTGCGGGGGTCCCTGAGCCTGATTGCTTCCCTGAAACTACTTGGCTCAATACAGCACTGAGAATACTCCCTGAGACTCGACTGGACCGCAATGGGTCCTCCCAGTTAGTCAAATTTTTGGTCTTAAGGCTAATACAATTAGTGTTCCCAAGGCTGAAACAAAAAACTCCTGTGAGATTAACTTGAGACTGATTAAAAATATTTTCCATGTCCCCTCTAGGAGAGGTACAAGGAGCAGACATCTCACATGAGGTAGAAAAAAGAGTGGGGAGGACACTAGAATTACTATGAACTGGCATTGGCATTGGCCATGCCCGTGCCACTGCCCACCATTGCATTGGTGCCATCTGTACCGTTGGCACCAGCATCAGAGCCAGAGCACTCATCAGAATGAAGCTCCTCATCATGGGACTGTTGTGGCACCTCCTGCTGCTGGTTAGTAGATCTCGAGACTCTTCTTGTCAGGCGTTCAGGGATCCACAGCGGCTCCGTGCGATCCTGGGGAAAAACACATACAGATCCTTGTGCCCATGTCAGCACGGGGTCAGGGCCGTTCCATTGGCCCGTAAGAACATCCTTCCACTTAACATAGCCAGTCACAGAGGGCTGAGGGGACACATGTCTATCGGCCGCAGAGCGGCCATGAATATCCAAATTCAAAAAATTAATGGTAAAAAGAGCTAAGGACAGGCATTCTTTAGGAGTGTGGTCAACTCCTATTCCCCCTTTTTGTTTTTCTAAGGTTCCTTTTAAGGTGCGGTGGGCACGTTCAACAATGCCTTGCCCTTGAGGATTGTAAGGCAACCCATGAGCAAGTTGTACTCCCATAGTAGAACAAAAAGATGTAAACTGTCTGCCAGTATAAGCAGGTCCATTATCAGTCTTAAGGGATGCAGGTGCACCCCATGCTGCCCATGCCTCTAAGCAATGAGTAATAACATTACGTGCCTTTTCTCCCGATAAAGCAGAAGCATGAATAATTCCAGAGTATGTGTCAATAGAAACATGTACATATTTGAGGTTACCAAAGTCAGGCACGTGAGTTACGTCCATTTGCCAGACGACCAATGGCTTCAATCCTCGTGGGTTTACACCATAAGTAGGAGGATGAAGAAATGTGACACAATGGGGACATTGTAATACTATCTGACGAGCATCTGCTCTGGAGATGGAAAAACGTCTGCGCAGTGTCATAGCATTGACATGAAAGTTGTGGTGAAACAATTTAGCTTCTTCTAAGGAGGAGGCCAAGCATACCAACTGGCTTCTAGTTGCCGAGTCAGCACAGGCATTACCCTGTGATAACGGGCCAGGAAGAGAGGTGTGAGCCCGAATGTGCAGTGGATAGAAGGGGGCAGTACGGCTACGGATAAGCTGTTGAAGCTGATTAAAGTAAGCAGACACAGCATGGGTGTCACTAATAGCTCCTACAGCCTCCAGAATTTTGAGCGCCTGCACCACATAGATGGAGTCCGAAATGAGATTGAAAGGAAAAGAACACTGTTTAAAAACTTCAATGACAATTTGCAGTTCTACCCATTGTGGATTTCCAGGAGCAAATTGATGCTGGACAGGGGGAGAGTCATTAATCACATAAGCTCCCATTCCAGACTTAGAGCCATCAGTAAAAATATTAACAGCCCCTGGAATTGGAGTGGGTGAAGTTACTCTAGGGAAAATGATAGGATGCTCTTTAACAAAATGGAGTAATGGATGAGAAGGGTAATGATTATCAATATCCCCTTGAAACGAGCAACATAGAATAGCCCAGTTGTCTAGAGTAGCACACAAAACATTAAGTTGAACTTTAGAATAGGGTATGATAAGAGAAGAAGGTGCTTGTCCAAAAAATTGAATGCTCTGTTGAATCCCTCTAAGTGCTAACGCTGCAACAGCATCAGGATAGTATTCTAAAGATTTTCCTGGGGATACATGTGGGTGGATCCATAGTAAAGGCCCATCTTGCCACAGTACTCCAGTAGGCTGCCGCATAGTGGCAAGCACACATAACTGGAAAGGTTTATCACTCTGGAGCCTGCATAGAGTGGCATGTTGTATAGCTTCTTCTACTTTTATAAGGGCCGCTCTGGCCTCTTTAGTGAGGGTACGAGGGGAAGTAAGATCTGGATCACCCTTAAGAATAGCATACAAAGGCTGGAGCACGATATTAGGAATATGTAAATAACCTCTTATCCAATTAATATCTCCCAACAGTTTTTGAAAGTCATTTAAAGTTTGGAGATCTTGAGTTCTTATAGTAACTTTTTGTGGTTTTAATATGTCATATTTAATCGTCGCTTCCAAATACTGAATAGAATCCCCTGTTTGAACCTTTTCAGGTGTAATATGTAATCCATACTGAGCTAACAACTTCACCAAGTCTTTATAGGCCTCATAAACTGACTGTTGTAATTTGGCTGTCAATAATACATCATCCATATAATGAATAATCTTAATGGAAGGATATTGTTGTCTGAGAGGTGCGAGTGCCTTCCCTACATACATCTGGCAAATCGTAGGACTGTTAGACATTCCCTGTGGTAAAACAACCCACTCAAACCTTTGATCTGGTTCCTCGTGATTACACGAGGGAAGGGTGAAGGCAAAACGCTGTGAGTATTTAGGATGCAAAGGAATAGAAAAGAAACAGTCTTTAATGTCAATAGCAATGATATGCCAGCCCTGAGGAACAGAGGAAAGCAGCGGCAGCCTGAAACACCCCCGCCATACGGAGGCGGATCGGGAGGCTGTCTGTTCTTGAGCCCTTGCTTATCTCTGTTCCCTGTACCTAAACTCCCTAGCTGCCGGGACAGCGTTCTTATCTCCTCCTCCTCAGCGTCTTCTGCCTCTGACCCACTTTCACATGGGGGCGTGCGCAGCACACTGAGATCTGGATACAGTCTCCTCCCGTTCTCCACGCCCCGCACACTCCCCTCTTCCTGAGACACTTCACTCTCTGTTGTTTCTGATTTTTCCTCATGCAATTGTTCTAAAACCTCCTGCCCTTTAACAAGCGCTTCTTGGCATCGGCCATCCATAAGACAACTACGGACCATCTTCCAGAGGGGTATCACCCCGCCCTCTAGCATGCCCTGCTCACGAGCAAAGTCAAGGTCTTTGCCTAATTTATCCCAGCTGGGTGTAGTGAGGCTGCCTGAAAATGCAAACCACGGTGCAGCGACATCTACTCTCTGTAAAAATTTTTCCAAGGTGCGATGCTTCACCTCCAGTCCCTTGGAACGTAAAAGGCCATCGAGGGCCAGAAGGAGTGGACTTGAAGTCACAGCTTCCATAACACAACACAAGAAAACACAGAAATCGAAAGTGAAAGTACACAAAACAAAACGAACATACACAGGAAACAAAAACGAAAATACAGAGTGCAATTGCTATGAGATGTAACGCCCTCTCTTTTTACAGAGGAGCAGGTACCTTTTAATGCTCCCTCTTTATGTATAGAGGAGCCTCCGCTTTTTAACAGCGGGTCCCACCTTACCTGGGACTTACCGGCGCGCCTCCCTGACTGCTGAAAGTTCTGGTTCCTGGGTGTTTCTTTGTTTCTTTTCTCCCGGGTCTCGGCACCACTTGTCACGACCCCCTTGCCCGCAAGGAAGACGCGACTCAGGAATCTTCTTTCAGCAGTTTATTCAGGCCCTTGATATTCTTCTAATGATTCTTCTACTACCCGGAATAATAATTGGATGCCCCTCCCAGCCTTAATAAAGCACCTCGAACCCCAATGCAAAGCTGCCACGTGTACCCTTCTCACAGGGTGCTAGAAAATGACACGCCAACTTTCTCTGATAAGGAGCTGGGAACATGCCAACTCTCTTTGATATGGAGTTGTCCTTCACAGACCACAACGGAGCCAGCGCCATCATGTAATGGCGACCACAGTCCGCAGGAACGGCTCACCACAGGCACCCAGTAGAGTGTACTAACGGGACTAGGCAAAGGGCCCCCAGGTCATACCCTCACAATGCCATGAACATGAGGAACGTGGTTCAGAGCTCAGAAAAGCAGCCAGGCCCTGAAACTGGAGCATGAAACGTAAGGGTTAGGGAGGGCTGGGTTGGGGTAGGGGCAACATGCAAGGCTAGATGGTAGGGGAAGGAAGGGAGAAGATTGTGCAGGGAAAGGTCAGCGGAAGGCCCAAGTCCACTGCCAGGTGTCAATGTTTGGAAGGTGAAGGGTGCCCAAGCGAGGGGCAGGGCTGGGTTACCCATAGGGAGTCTTCAGGGGGCAGAGGTCAGCCAATTCCACTCCTCTGCCCAGGGTGATTAGAACTTTACAGAAAGACTGGGACCAAAGGAGGGCTAATGAGGGCACTGTGAGGGGATACCTTGTGTTCGGAATTGGGGGCGAGGGTCGGTGGGGAGCCAGGACCCTTTCAAGGATCCCAGGCTAGGGAGAAACAGAGGGAGGTGAGGGTCTGGGCAGTGCCAGGATACCACAGTACAAGGGGAACAGAGGGGAGGCACAGGAGGGGGCTGGAAAAATGAGCCTGAAATCACGGGACAGGGACAGGGTCCTTGAGAAGGGTGGCCAGGGGTTCAAGCAAGGAACGAGGCCAAGGAATGGAGAGCCAACTGGCAGGGCCTTAGCCTGTGTCTCATGAAAACTAACAGGGCTGGGAGGGGAGGGAGAATAGTAAAGGGAGCGGGTGGTGCAGGGAGAAGGGGATTCAAAGACCAGGTCCACTGCTGGGTGTCAGGGTTGGGGAGCAGGGCCTGGGCTGAGGGAGGCCAAAGGACCCAGGCAAGGGGCAGGGCAACATTTTCCCAAAGGGAACCCACATGGCCAAAATGCCAGGTCAAGTCCCCTGGCCCTTGTATGCATCCTAGTAAAGTGATCAGGGAAAGGGGCAAGGCAGGGACAGGGACAACAGTAGGTCCAAAGAGGGCACAGCGGAAAGGGCAAGAGGACGGGTGTTGTTGGGGTAGGGGCAAGGACCCCAACAAGGAGACCAGGCTAGGGACCTAGATGAGGACCCATGCCAGGGCAGAGCAGGGATGGGCGGAGCTGGACAGGCAGGCAGCACTAGGGTTCTGCAGGGAAGGGAAGCCAAGGGAAGCAAGGAATCCGCTCAAGTGAGGGTGCAAAGTCAAAGCCCATGGACGCAAGAAGCAAGAAGAGACACTGGAGGCTCCAAGAGGAGCCAGGCAGGGAATGGAGAGCCGAGGGCCAAGGCTGTGGCAGGGGTCTTAGGACAGTAGACAGGGCCAGGGAGGGAAGGCAGGGGATCCGAGAGGCGACAGGCAGGCGCCAGGCCCAGGGCCACTGCCAGGTGTCAGGGTTCCGTGTTCAGGACCAAGAGCCAAAGAAGAGCAAGGGGCTCAGGTGAGGGGCAGGGCTCTGTTTCCCATAAGGTGCTGTGGCCCAGATGAGAAACCAGGGCCAGGGAAGGGGCAAAGGGGGCCTGGCAAGGGATGGGGCCCAGGAAGAGGGCAAAGAGAGGGCACAGTGCGGGGTCGTGGTGGATGCAGAGAGGGGCAAGAGCCAGGACCGAAGCAAGGAGCCCAGGTAAGGGTCCCACCTGACTGACAAAAATGAGGGACTCAATGAGCAGGCTGCTCCCGGGTGCACCCAGGTAAAGCACAAGTAGATGGGGAGAAAGGGGCGTCATGAGAAGGAGGAGTCAGCTGGAAGCACAGAGCGAACCAAGTGGAGCACGCGAGGGGCCCAAAAATGGAAAGTCATCAGGCAAAGCCACAGGATGCCACGTGACTTGGAACACTGGAACACGGTCAGGGGCTCAGGCAAAGGGTCAGGGTCAGGGAGCGCTGGGTTGGGGTTGCGGCAGCATGGAAGGCCAGAGGGCAGGGGAGGGAAGAGAGGAAATGGTGCAGGGCATGGCCAGCGCAAAGCACACTTCCACTGCCAGGTATCAGGTTTCTGGCAGTGAGGGGGACCCAGGCGAGGGGCAGGGCTGTTTCTGTAGGGAGATTCCAGGACATAGAGGCCAGTCAATTCCACTCCTCTGCCGCAGGTGAGTAGATCCTAAGAGAGGAACCAGAACCAAAGGAGGACCAAAGGAGGGGACTGTGAGGAAATACCTTTCTTCTGGACGTGGGGGGTGTTGGTGGGGAGCAAGGACACAATCAAGGAGTCCAGTCTAGGGAGAAGGTGTGGGAGGGGAGGGTCCAGGCAGAGCCAGGATACTACAGCACAAGGAAAACAAAGGGGAGGCATATCAGCACCCCAGTAAGGGGCCTGAAATCAAGGGACATGAGCAGGGTCCTCAAGCAGGGTGGCCAGGAGCTCAAGCAAGGAGCCAGGCCCAGGAACAGAGAACCAAGTGCAAGGGCCTGGGCCAGGGGCACATAAAAACATACAGGGCTGGTGAAGAGAAGGAGGCAAGGGAGGGAGCTGGTGGTGCAAAGGAGGGAGGTTCAAGGCCCAGGCCCACTGCAGAGTGTCAGTGGCCAGGAGCAGGGCCTGGGCTGAGGGAGGCCAAATGGCCTATATAAGGGGCAGGGCTACATTTTAAAAAAGGGAGCCCACAGGGCCAAGAGGCCAGGTCCAGTCCCCTGGCCCTGGTGAGCATCCTGGGAAAGGGATTAGGAAAAGGGGCACAGCGGGCACAGGGACGACAGGAGGACCCAAAATGGCACAGCATGAAGGGCCAGAGGACTGGGGAGGGTGGGGTCGGCCCCAGGACCCAAGGAAGGAACCCAGGTTAGGGACCTAGAAAAGGGTCCATGCCAGGGAAGACCAGGGAAGGGCAGGGCCATGAAGACAGGGCTGCACTAGGGTACTTCAGTACAGGGAAGCCAAGGGGAGCATAGCAAGAGGCCCCAGTGAGGGTCCCGCAGACAAAGCCCAGGGATGCAATGAGCAAGAAAGGCCAACAGAGGCTCAAGCAAGGAGCCCGGCCAGTGAACAGAGAGCTAAGGGCCAGAGCTGGGGCAGGGGGCTCAGGAAAGTGGACAGGGCTGGGGAGGGAAGGCAAGGGATCCAGCAGGGGGAGGCAGGCTACAAGCCCAGGGCCACTGCCAGGAGTCAGGATTCTGGGGGCAGGACCAAGGGCCCAGGGAGAGCAAAGTGCCCAAGCCAGAAGCAGGGCTGTTTTTCATAAGGCACTCTGGCCCAGATGAGAATTAAGGGCCAGGGACCATGACAAGGGGGCTTGGCAAAGGACAGGGTCCAGAAGGAGTGTGATGGAAGGGCACGGTGGGGGGTCACGGTGGGTGCAGAGAGGCGCAAGAGCCAGGACCCACCAAAGAGCCAAGGTAAGGGACTAACCCCACCAAAAGATATTAGGAACCCAATGAGCAGGAGGCCCCCGCTCCAGGAAAAAGCACTAGGGGAAGAGGAGGAAGTGGAGGCGCTAGGATGAGAAAGAGAGAGGGTAGCACAAAGGGCACAGAGGGAAGCAGGCTAGGGGGCCAAAGCAAGGGGACCCCAGGTCAGACCCAACACAAAGAGATACCACTCAAAGTAACAAGACACAAGGAATGCAGTAATGGGCTCAGGCCAGCAGCCAGGCCTGGGGATTATGGGGTGAAGGGTCAGAGTGTGGGAGGGCTGGGTTGGCATCAAGGCAGCTTGCAAGACTAGAGGGCAGGGGAGGGAAGACAGAGGATCAGCCAGGAAGGTCATCACTAGGCCCATGTCCTCTGCCAGGTGTCAAGTTTGGGCTGCGAAGGGGGCCCCTGTGAGGGGCAGGGCTGTGTTTCCCATAGGGAGCCTTCTAGGCCCAAGTCCAGCCAACTGCACTACTATGCCCCAGGTGAGTAGATCCTCAGAGAGGACCTAGACGAAAGGAGGGGCAAAAGAGAATACTGTGAGGGGATGCCTGGTGTGTGTAGTTGTGGGGGTCAGTGGGCTGCCATGACCCATTGGAGGAGCCTAGGCTATGGAGACGCAGAAGGAGCAGAGGGTCGCGGCAGTGCCAGGATACCACAGCCTGAGGAGAACAGAGGGGAGGCACTGAGGGGGCTGGGAAAAGGGCCTGAAACAAAGGGACAGAGTCAAGGTCATCAAGAAGGGCAGCCAGAGGATCAAGCAATGAGCCGGGCCCAGTAATGGAGAGCCAAGTGCTAGAACCTGGGCCTGGGTGAATGAAAAGAAACATGGATGGGGAGGATGGGAGGGGAGAAAGGGGAGCAGGTGGGACACTGGGAGGAGGGCTTAAGGCCCAGGTCCTCTGCAGGGTATCAGGGTTCGGGAGCAGGGCCCGACTGAGGGAGGCCAAAGGGCCCAGGCAAGGGGCAGGGCTACATTTTCTCAAAGAAAGCCCGCAGGCCAAGAGGCCAGGTCAAGTCCCCTGACTCAGCTGAGCATCCTGGGAAGGGGATCAGGAAAGCGGGCCTGGCACACACAGAAACGACAGGAGGGCAGAAGGAGGGCATAGCCTGAAGGGCTACAGTATGGGTGTGGGTGGAGTGGGGGCCAGGACCCTAGCAAAGATCCAAGGCAAGGGACCTAGAGGAGGGCACAGACCAGGGGAGAGCAGGGAAGTGCCAGGCGGGGAAGGTGGGGCTTCAGTAGGGTTCTGCAGTACAGGGAAGCCAAAGGGAGCAGGGAAGCAGCCCCAGTGAGGGGCCCTCAGACAAAGCCCAAAAAAGCACAGAGCAAGAAGGACCACCAGAGGCTCAAGCGAGGAGCCAGGCCAGGGCTTGGGCAGGGGGCTCAGGTCAGGGGATAAGACTTGGGAGGTAAGGCAGGGGATCCAGCAGGGGGCAGTCAGGCTCCAGGCCCAGGGCTACCTCAAGCTTTCAGGGTTCCTGGTGCAGGATGAAGTACCCAGGGAGAGCAAGGGGCCCAGTCAAGGAGTAGGGCTCTGTTTCCAATAAGGTACTCTGGCTCAGATGAGAATCCAGGGCCAGGGACCTGGCAAAGGAGACCTGGGAGGCACAGCATGGGGTCAGGTTGGGTGCACGGAGAGGTGAGAGCCAGAACCCAAGCTAGAGGCCCAGGTAAAGGACCCACCCGACCAATGGTGATAAGGGACTCAAGAAGCAGGAGACCCTGCAGCGCCAAGGGAAAGAGTGAGGGGAAGGGGAGGAAGGGGCTGCACAAGGACCAGAAGACAGAAGGAAGTGTAAGGGGCACCTAGGGGAGCCCACTGGCAGGCCCAGCAAGGGGCCCTCAGGTCAGACCCAACATGAAGAGACTACGTGCCAAAGGACATGAGGAACCCAGTCAGGGTCTCAGGCAAGCACCCAGGGACTGGAGGGCAAAGGGTCAGGGTTAGGGAGCTCTGGGTTGGGGAAGGGGCAGCATGCAAGGCTAGAGGGCAGGGGAGGGAAGGGAAGAGATGGCTCAGGGCTGGGTTGGAGCAAATCCCATGTTAAATGCCAGGCCTCAAGTTCAGGCAGTGAAGGGGACTCAGGCAAGTGGCAGGGCTGTGTTTCCCATAGGGAGCATTCAGGGCGCAGAGGCCAGCCAATTCTGCTTCTCTGCCCCAGATGAGTAGATCCTCAGAGAGGGACCTGACCAAAGGAGGGGCAAAAGAGGGTACTGTGAGGGGATACCTGGTGTGTGGAGGTTGGGTGGGGAGTCGGTGGGCAGCAGGACCCATTCAAGGAGCCTAGTTTAGGGAGAAGCAGGGGGAGCAGAGGGTCTGGTCAGTGCCAGGATACCACAGCCTGAGGAGAACAGAAGGAATGCACAGGAGGAGGCTGGCAAAACGGGCCTGAAACCAAGGGACAGGGAAAGGGTCCTTGAGAAGGGCGGTCAGGGGCTCAAGCAAGGAGCAGGGCCCAGTAATGGAGAGCCAAGTGCTAGCACCTGGGCCTGGGTGAATGAAAAGAAACATGGATAGGGAGGGGTGGGAGGGGAGAAAGGAGAGTGGATGCAACAGGGGGAAGAGGGCTCAAGGCCCAGGTCCACTGCAGGGTGTCAGGGTTCGAGGGCAGGGCCTGGGCTGAGGGAGGCCAAAATGCCCAGGAAAGAGAAAGGGCTATGTTTTCCCAAAGGGAGCCCACAGGGCCAAGAGGCCAGGTCAAGCCCCCTGACCCTGGTGAGCATCTTGGGATGGGGATCAGGAAAGCGGGCCTGGCAGAGACAGAAACAACAGGAGGGCCAAAGGAGGGCACAGCTTGAAGGGCCGCAGGATAGGTATGAATAGGATGGGAGCCAGGACTCCAGCAAGGAGCCCAGGTAAGGGACCTAGATGATGGCCCAGGCCAGGGGACAGCAGAAAAGGCCTGGGCCAGGAAAGCAGGGCTGCACTAGTGTACTGCAGTACAGGGAAGCCAAGGGGAGCAGGGAAGTGGCCCCAGTGAGAGTCCCTCAGACAAAGCCCAGAAAATCACAGAGCAAGAAGGGCCATCAGAGGCTCAAGCAAGGAGCCAGGCCAGGGAACAGACAGCCAAGGGCCAGGGCTTGGGCACTGGGCTCAGGACAGTGGACACGATTTGGGAGGGAAGGCAGGGGATCCAGCGAGATGCAGTCAGACTCCAGGCCCAGGGCCACCTCCAGGATTCCTGGTGTAAGACCAAGCACCCAGGGAGAGCGAGAGGCCCAGGAGAGGGGTAGGGCTCTGTTTCCCATAAGGCGCCCTTGCTCAAATTTGAATCCAGGGCCAGGGACCTTGCAAAGGATGCCAGACAAGGGAAGGGGTCCAGGAGGAGGGCGACAGGACGGCATGGCGTGGGGTCGGGGTGGGTGTGCTGAGGGGTAAGAGCCAGGACCCAAGACAGGTTCCCAGGCAAGGGACTCACCCTACCAATGGTGATGAGTGACCTAAGGAGCAGGAGACCTGGGAGCGCCAGGAAAAAGCACAAGGGGAAGGGAGGTACAGGCTGCATGAGGGACAGGAGACAGAGGGAAACACAAGGAGCACCTAGGGGAGTCCCAACCAAGGGGCCCCCAGTTCAGACCCAACAGGAAGAGACTCCATGCTATGCCAAGGGACATGAAGAATGTGATCAGGGACTTAGGCAAGCAGCCAGGCCCTGGGACTGGAGCACAAAGGACCAGGGTTAGGGAAGCCTGGGTTGGGGTAGGGGCAGCATGCAAGGCGAGAGGGCAACTGGGGGGAAGAGAGGGGATCTCTCAGGGCTGGGTTGGAGCAAGTCACATGTTAACTGCCAGGCATCAAGGTTCAGGCGCCCAAGGGGACATAGGCAAGTGGCAGGGCTTTTTCCCACTGGGAGCATTCAGGGTGCACAGACCAGCCAATTCAGCTCCTCTGCCCCAGGTGAGTAGATCCTCAGAAAGGAACCTGGACCAAAGGAGGGGCAAAAGCGGGCACTTTGAGGGGATTCAGAGTTTGGGGTGGGGTCAGTGGGCAGCCAGGACCCATTTGAGGAGCCCAGGCTAGAAAGAAACAGGAGGAGCAGAGGGTCCGGGCAGTGCCAAGATACCACAGAATAAGGGGAACAGAGGGGAGTCACAGGAGGGTGCCGGTAAAAGGGGGCTGAAACCAAGGGACAGGGACAGGGTCCCTGAGAAGGGTGGCCAGGGGCTCTAGCAAGGAGCTGGGCCCAGTAATGGAGAGCCAAGTGCTAGCACCTGGGCCTGGGTGAATGAAAAGGGACGTGGTTGTCTGGGGGAACTCTTAACATTGCTGTAGCCAGAGTAGAGCAGAATAGCTCCTCCAGGCGAGAGTCCCCTCCCACCTTGGTGTCGTTGCTAGCTTGTATTCTGCCTCATCCCCTGTAGAGGGGACTCGCCCCTCCAGGCATGAGATCCCTCCCATCTGGTTGCTGTGTGTGTGGGGGGGGGGCTCGTGTACACCTGCAGCCAGGGTAGCAGGGACTCACCCCTCCTGGCGGGATACTCCTTTTACCTGGGTGTCACGGACAGCTTGTATCCATGCGCAGCCAGAGTAGCCAGGACTCACCCCTCCAGGCAAGAAACACCACCCACCTAGATGTATATGGGGGGGGGCTCCTACACAGCTGCAGCCAGGAACAGGGACTCGCCCCTCCAGGCGGGAGACCCCTTTTACCTGGGTGTCTGGGGAAACTCATATACCTCCACATGAAGGGTAGAGGGGACTCACCCCTCCCTCCTGGGTGTTGGAGGGGGCTCTTATACCCCCGCAGCCAGGGTGGAGGGGACTCGCCCCTCCAGGTGGGAGAACCCTCCCACCTGGGTGTGGGAGTAGAGTTCCTATACCTCTGCAGCCAGGGTAGTGGGGACTCACTCCTCCAGTCAGGAGACCCCTCTCACTTGGGTTTGTGGGGAACTGTCGGAGACCAGCTCCAACAGGGGGTCTCAGGAGACAAACGGATGGTGAGGAGTCAGGGAAAGAGGGGTGGAGAAACAACACAGACACCAAAGTGAAGGTGTTGATCCCAATCTTTACTTGTGAAGTTGATCATATATACTTTTCATTTTGGCAGGCTCACACTACTTTGTGGTTACAAAACAGGAATCATTATTCAAAGAAACAAAATATTACGCAGCTACAATTAGAATAGAAGTATCTTGGCTTATGCATAAGCAAGCATTTGTACTTTCAGTTCATGTTTTGCTTTGAGCTGTTTCTGCTTAGTTAACTTTTAATAATAGTTACAAATGTCCCAAACCATTGGCCTATACCTTGACTATTCTTTCTTGACTTACTGACTGGAACCGGTGCCATGGTTACGGCAAGTGGTTGACTTGTTATTAATTTTAATCAAACAAGAGTAAGAGCACAAACCATTGTGCACAGGAACAAGAACAAGTTGCCCAGTACTAAGCACTAATCTGTCTTCTTAACATTAATTTTTCTTCTCTAGATTTTAATTTAATTTCTCAAAAACTTCCTTGACAGGAATACAGGGAGTTTTTCATTAGACATTAACAATTTACGCTCCACAGCTGAATCACTGCATTTAGAGCAAACAGATCTATTCTTAGAAGTATTTGCATTAATTGGGAAAGTCATGTTTTTTCCTTCATACTTAATGGTCATATGAGAAGTTGCAACTATACTTATTAAAGGAATACAAAAACAAATCAGCCCATTCCCAGAAACATACTGCGCTCCTCCAGAGGATGGACGCCTTGTGCCATCCACCTCAGTAGGGCCTTGCCATTGCCTGAGTCAGGGGAGGGGCACAGCAGGGAGCTTGTATACCACCTTAGCCAGGGGAGAGGGGACTCTAGCCTCCAGGCGGAAGACTCCTCCCACCTGGCTGGGGGGGGGAGCTTATATACCACCACAGCCAGGGTAGAAGGTACTTGCCCCTGGAGGTGGGAGACCCCTCCCACCAGGGTGTCACGAAGGGCTTGTATACCACCTCAGCCAGGGTAGGGGGGACTCGTCCCTCCATGAGGAAGACCCCTCCCACTTGGGTGTCTGGGGGAGCTCCTACACTGCTGCAGCCAGGGTGGAGGGGACTCGCCCCTCTAGGCAGGAGACCCCTCCCACCTGGGTTGGGGGGGACGGTGGGCTCTTACAGTGCTGCAGCCAGGGTAGTGGGGACTCGCCTCTCCGGGCAGGAGACCCCTCACTCCTGGGTGTCGCTGGGAGCTTGTATACCACCTTAGCCAGAGAAAAGAGGACTGGACCCTCTAGGCAGGAGACCCCTCCCACCAGGGTGTCCGGGGGAGCTCATATACCACCGCAGCTAGGGTAGAGGGTACTTGCTCCTCCAGGCAGGAGACCTCTCCCAGCAGGGTGTCAAGGGGAGCTTCTATACAGTAGAAAAGGTAGAGGGGACTCACCCCTCCATGTGGGAGACCCCTCCCACCTGCATGTATGGGAGAGCTTGTATACCACTGCAGTCAGGTTAGGGGACTCACCTCTCAAGGCGAAAGACTCACCCCACCTGGTATAAGGGGAGCTCCTATACCACAGCCGCCAGGAGAGAGGGGACTTGCCCCTCAAGACGGTAGACCTCTCCCACCTAGGTGTTGGGGGGAGGAGCTCCTATACTGCAGCAGCCAGGGTATAGGGGACTCACCCTTCTAGGCGGGAGATCCATCCCACCTGGGTGTCAGGGAGAGCTCTTATACCGCCCAGCAAGGGTAGAGGGTACTCTCTCCTCCAGGCAGGAGACCCCTGGGTGTCTGGGGTAGCTTGTATACCTCCACAGCCAGGGTAGCAGGGACTCCCCGCTCCAGGCAGGAAAACCTTTCCACCTGGGTGTCTGTCATGGGGCGCTCATATATTGCCACAGCTAGCGTAGAGGGGACTCACCATTCCAGGCAGGAGATGCCTCCCAACTGGGTGGCCAGGGGAGCTCCTATACTGCTGGAGCCAGGGTAGAGGGGACTTGCCCCTCTATGAAGGAGACCCCTCCCACCTGGGTGTCAGGGGAGCTCCTATACTGCAGCAGCCAGGGTAGAGGGGACTCACCCCTGCAGGCGGAAGACCCTCTCACCTGAGTGTCCAGGGGAGCTCTTATAATCTGGAAGCCAAGGAAGAGGGAACTCGCCCCTCTAGGCAGGAGACCCCTCACACCTGGGTGTCAGGGTGAGCTCTCCTACCGAAGAAACCAGCTTAGAGGGTACTTTTCACTGCAGGCGGGAGATCCCTCCCATCATGGTGTCAGAGGGAACTAAGGCAGGCGGAGTAGAAGGGACTGGCCCTTCCATGTGTGAGACCCCTCCCACTTGGATATGGGCGGGGGGGACTCCTAAATACCTGCAGCCAAGGTAGAGTGGAATCGCCCCTGCAGGCGGGAGACCCCTTTCACCTGGGTGTCAGCGGGAGTTCATATACCTCAGCAGCCACGGTAGAGGGGACTGGGCCTTCCAAGCGTGAGACCCCTCCAACCTGATTGTCAGGTGGGGTGGATCCTATACCGCCCTACCCAGGGTAGACGGGACTTGCCATTCCAGGCGGGAGACCCCTCTCACCTGGTTGTCGGGGGGTGCTTTTATAATCTTGAAGCCCAGGAAGAGGGGACTCGCCCCTCCAGGTGGGAGACCCCTCCCACTAGAATGTCTGGGGGAGCTCTCACACCCTGGAAGCCAAGGAAGAGTGAACTCACCTCTCCAGGCGGGAGAACTGTCCCACCTCAATGTGGAAGGGAGCTCAAAATAGCCACAACCAGGGTAGAGGCGACTGGCACCTCCAGGTGAGAGACACCTCCCACCTGGGAATGGGGGTAACTCCTATACCGCCTGAGCCATGGTAGAGGGGACTGGACCCTCCAGGATGAAGACCTGGGTGTCTGGCGAGGGGTGTTCTTATACAGCTGCAGCTGGGCTAGCAGCAACTCGCCCCTCCAGGCGGGAGACCCCTCCCTCCTGGGGGTAGGATGGGGCTCTTATACCCCAGTACTCAGTGTTGAGGGGATTCGACCCTTCAGGTGGAAGATCTTGCCACCTGGGTATGGGTGGGGAAGCTCATAGACCACAGCAGCCAGGGTAGACCGGACTCGCCCCTCCAGGCGGGAACCCCCTTTCATCTGGGTGTCAGCGGGAGATTTTATAGAGCTACATCCAGGGTGGAGGGGATTCGCCCCTCCAGGCATGAGATCCCTTCCACCTGGTGTCCAGGGGAGCTGCTATACAGCCCCAGGCAGAGCAGTGGAGACTCGCCCCTCCAGGCAGGAGACCCCTCACACCTGGGTGTCAGGGGGAGCTCTCCTACTGCTTCAACCAGCTTAGAGGGTACTTTTCAGTTCAGGCGGGAGATCCCTCCCATCAGGGTGTCAGGGGAAACTCATACACCGCAGCAGCCAGGGTAGAGGGGACTCGCCCCTCCATGTGTGAGACCCCTCCTACTTGGGTATGGGGTGTAGCTCTCCCTCCAGGCAGGAGACCCCTCCCACCTAGGTGTGTATGGGGGGGGGAGCGGGGAGCTCATATACTGCCCCAGACAGTGTAGAGGGGACTGGCTCCTAAAGGCTGGAGACCCCTCTCACCTGGGTGTCCTGGGGGGGTGGGGCTCGTATACAGCTACAGGTAGAGTACCAGGGACTCCAAACCCAAGGTGGAAGATCACTGTCACCTGGGTGTCTAGGGAAGTGCCTATCCTACAGCAGCCATGGTAGAGGGGATTAGCCCCTCCAGACAAAAGTCCCCTCCCACCTGTTTGTCGTATACTGCCTCAGGCAGGAGAAAGGAGACTTGCCTGTCCAGGCAGGAGTCCCCTACCACCTGGGTGTCTGGGGGAGCTCTTATACTGCTGCAGCCAGTGTAGAGAGAAGTCTTCCCTCCAGGCGGGAGACCCCTCGCATCTGGGTGTCAGGGAAAACTAGTATACCACTGCAGCCAGGGAAAATGGGACTCACCCCTTCAGGCGGGAGACCCCTCCCAACTGAGCACAGGGGACCTCCTATACCACAGCAGCCATGGTAGAGTGGATTCACCCATCCATGCGGGAGACCCCTCCCAACTGGGTGTCTGGGGGGAGCTTGTACACTGCCTTAGCCAGGGTGGAGGGTATTTGCTCCTCCAGACGGGAGGCCCCTCCCATCTGGCTGCGGGGGCTCGTTTATTGCTGCAGCCAGAATAGAGGGGACTTGCCCCACTAGGTGGGAGAACCCTGAACCCTGGTTGTCAGGTGAGCTCATATACCGCCACAGGCAGGGTAGAGGGGACTCCCCACTCCAGGCGGGAGACCTCTCCCACCTGGGTGTCGGGGGGAGCTCCTGTACCACCACAGCCAAGGTAGAAGGTACTCACCCCTCCAAGCTAGAAACCCCTACACCACCTGGGTGTCAGAGGGAGCTCATATACCGCCCCACCCAGGAGAGAGGGGACTCGCCCCTCCAGAACTGAGACCCCTCCCATCTGGATATCAGGGAAAGCTAGTATACTACAGCAGCCAGGGTAGAGGGGACTCGCCCCTCCAGGAGGAAGACCCCTCCCACCTAGGTGTCCGGTGGGGGGGGCTCATATACCAACGCAGCCAGGGTAGAGGGGACTTGCCCTTCCAGGTGGGAGACCCCTCCACCTGAGTGTCAGGGAATGCTAGTGTACCACTGCAGCCAAGGTAGAGGGGAGTCGCCCCTTCAGGCGGGAGACTCCTCTCATCTGGTTATGGTAGGGAGAGCTCCAATACGGAAGCAGCCTGGGTAGAGGGGACTGGACCCTCTAGGCGGGAGACCCCTCCCACCTGAGTGTCGGAGGGAGCTAGTATACTGCCCAAGCCGGGGTAAAGCAGACTTGCCCCTCCAGTCGGGAGACCCTTTTCTCCTGGATGTTGGGGGGAGGTCATATACAGCCGCAGCCAGGCTAAAGGGGACTGGCCCCTCTATCCTGGCTGCAGCATTATAGGAGCTCCCCCTACACACACTCAGGTGGGAGGGGTCTCCCGCGTGGAGGGGGCAATCCCCTCTACCCTGGCTGCTAGGGTATAGGAGCTCCCCTGGGGTATAGAAGAGGTCTCCCGTCTGGAAGGCTAGTACGTACCCTCTCTCCTGGCTGTGGAAGTATATGGGGAGAAAGGGGAGTAAGGGGAGCGGGTGGCACAGGGAGAGGAGGGCTCAAGGCCAAGGTTCACTGCATGGTGTCAGGATTGAGGAGCAGGCCCGGGCTGAGTAGGGCCAAAGTCCAGGCAAGGGGAACAGCTACGTTTTCCCAAAAGGAGCCTGCAGGACCAAACACCCAGTTCCAGTCCCCTGGACCTAGTTAGCATTCTGGGAAAGGGATCTGGAAAAGGGGCCCAGCAGGGACAGAGACAACAGGAGGGCCAAAGGAGTGCACAGCGTGAAGTTTTGGAAGAAGGGTGTTGGTGGGGTGCTGCCCAGGCCCCCAGAAATGAGCCCAGGCTAGGGACCTAGAGGAGGGCCCAAGCCAGGGGAGAGCAGGAAAGGGAGGCCAGGTCAGTGAGTGGCACTAGGGTTCTGAGGTGCAGGGAAGCCAAGGGGAGCAGGGAAGCAGCCCTAGTGAGGCCTGCATTCAAGCCCAGGGAGCACAGAGCAAGAAGGGACCCCAGAGGCTCAAGAGAGAAGCCAGGCCAGGAAATGGAGAGCCAAGGGCCAGGCCTTGGGAGAGGGCCCAGGACAGTGTACAGGGCTGAGGAGGGAAGGCAGGCGATCCAGGAGGGGGGTGGCAGGCTTGAGGCCCAGCGCCATGCCAGGTGTCAGGGTTCCGGGTACAGCCCCAAGAGCCCAGGGAGACCAAGGGGCCTAGGCTAGAGGCAGGGCTCTGTTTCCCATAAGGCGCCCTGACCCAGATACGAATCAAGCTCCAGGGACCACACCAAGGGGGCCTGCCAAGGGACGGGGACCAGAAGGAGTGCAATGGGAGGGCACGGTGGGGAGTCCTGGTGGGTGCAGCGAGGGACAAGAGCCAGGACCCAATCAAGGAGCCCAGGCAAAGGACCTACCCCACTAAAAGATATTAGGGACCCAATGAGCAGGAGGCCCCTGCTCCAGGAAAAAGCACTAGGGGAAGGAGAGAAAGGGGTGGTGCTAGGATGAGGAGACAGAGGGATGCGCAAAGGGCACAGAGGGGAGTGAGCTAGGGGGCCAAATCAAGGGGTGCCCAGGTGAGAGACAACACGAAGAGACACTACGCAAAGCAACGTAACACCAGGTACGCTGTAAGGGGCTCAGGCCGACAACCAAGCCTGGGGACTGTAGGGCAAAGGGTCAGGGTGAAGGAGGGCTGGGTGGGCTTAGGGGCAGCTTGCAGTTAGAGGGCAGGGGAGGGAAGGCAGGGGATCACCTAGGGCAAGGTCATTGCTAGGCCCATGTCCACTGCCAGGTGTCAAGTTTGATCAGCTAAGGGGCTCAAGGCAAGGGGCAGGGCTGTGTTTCCCATAGGGAGCCTTCAGGGCCCAGAGGCCAGCCAAAAATTCCACTCCTCTGCCCTGGGTAAGTAGATCTCCAGAGAGAGACCAGGACCAAACGAGGGACAAAGTAGGGCACTGTGAGGGATACCTTTGGTCTTGGATTGGGGGCGTGTTGGTGGGGAGCCAGCACCCATTGGAGGAGCCCAGGCTAGGGAGAAGCAGGGGGAGCTGAGGGTCCGGGATATGCCAGGATACCACAGCACAAGGGGAACAGGGGGGAGGCACAGGAGGGGGGGCAAGCAAGGGGCCTGAAATCAAGGGACAGGGACAGGGACACAGTCCTGGAGAAGGGAGGCCAGGAGACTGAGCAAGGAGCAAGGCTCAGGAATGGAGAACCATGAGCCAGGGCCCAGTAGGGCTGGAGAGGTGAGGGAGGGTAGACACAGGAGCAGGTGGCACTGGGGGAAGAAGTCTCTCAAGGCCCAAACCAGGGGAGAGCAGGGGAGGGCTGGGCCAGGCAGATGGGTAGCACTAATAGACTGTAGTACAGAGAAACGAAGGGGAGCAGGAAAGAGGCCCAAGCAAGGGGTCCGCATTCAATGCCCAGGGGTGTGCTGGGAAATAAGGGCCACCAGAAGCTCAACCGTGGAGCCAGGCCAGGGAATGGAGAGCCTAGGTCTGTGCTGGGGCTGGGGGCTCAGGACAGTGGATAGAGCTAGAGAGGGAAGGCAGGGGTTCCAGCAGGGGGAAGGCAGGCTGGAGGCCCAGGGATACTGCCAGGTGTTAGGGTTCTGGGTGCAGGACCAAGGGCCTAGGGAGAGCAAGTGGCCCAGGCGAGGGGCAGGGCTCTCTTTCCATAAGGTGCTCTGGCCCAGATGAGAATCAAGAGCCAGGGACCTGGCAAAGGGGGCCTGGGAAGGGACGGGGTACAGGAGGAGGGGAAGGGAGGGCTTGGGGCAGGGTCGCAGTGGGTGTGGAGAGGGGCGAGGGCCAGAACCCGAGCAAGGAGCCAAGGCTAGGGACTGACCCGACTTAGGATAATGAGGGACCCAAAGGGCAAGGGGACCTCGTGAGGTGAAAGCACGGAAAGGGAGGAAGGATTGACACGAGGATGAGGACATAGCGGGTGGGCGGGCAGCGTAAGGGGCATGAAGGGGAATAAGTTAGGGGCCCCAAGCAAGGGGCCCCCAGGTCCAATCTGACATGAAGCAACACCACACAGACACCACGTGATACGAGGAATGCACTCAGGGACCCACTCGAGGAGACAGGCCCAGGGATTAGAGTGCAAAGTGTCAGGATTAATGAGGGCTGGGTTGGGGTATGGGCAGCATGCAAGGCAATAGGGCAGGGGAGGGAAGAGAAGGGATCACACAGGCCAAGGTTGGCACAAGGCCCACAACCACCACCAGGTGTCAGGGTTCCGGCAGCGAAGGGTGCCCAGGCGAGGGGAAGGGCTGTGTTTCCCATAGGGAGCCTTCAGGGCCCAGAGGCCAGCCAATTCCACTCCTCTGCCCCAGGTAAGTAGATCCTCAGGGTCCAGAAGCGGGGACAGGAGTTGCTGGTTGGTTGGGAGCCAGGACCCATTGGAGGAGCCCTGGCTAGGGAGAATCAGGGGGAGTGGAGGGTCCTGGCTGTGGCAGGATACCACAGCACAAGGGGAACAGAGGGGCAGCACAGGAGAGGGTGCGAGTAAGGGGCCTGAAACCAATGGACAGGGACAGGAATAGGGTCCTTAAGAAGGGCAGCCAGGGGCTCAAGCAAGGAGTCAGGCCTAGAAACGGGGAGCCACGTTCCAGAGCCCCGGCAGAGCTTGGGAGAATAGGGAGGGGAGAGAGGGAGGAAGGTGGCAAAGGGGGAGGAAGCCTTGAGGCCCAGGTCCAAGGCTAGGTGTCAGGGTTGGGGAGCAGGAACCAGGCTGAGGGAGGCAAAAGGGCACAAGCAAGGGGAAGGGCTATGTTTTCCCAAAGGGAGTCCACAGGGCCAAGAGACCAGGTCAAGTCCCCTGGCCTGGGTGAGCATCCTGGGAAATGGATCAGGAAAGAGGGCCTAGCAGGGACAGGGACCACAGGAGGACCTAAGAATGGCACAGCGGAAAGACCTGGAGGACGGGCATTGGTGGGGTGGGGTGGGGTCAGGAGCACAGCAAGGAGCCCAGGCTAGGTTTCTAGAGGAGGTCCCTCGGCAGGGGAGAGCAGGGAAGGACAAGGTCGGGCTGGAGGGCAGCACTAGTGAACAGTAGTGAAGGGAAACCAAGGAGAGATGGAGATCTGCCCAAGCAAGGGGCCCGCAGTCAACGCCCGGGACGTGCTGGGCAACAAGGGCCACCAGAAGCTCAAGTGAGGGCCAGTGCCAGCACCACTGTCAGGTGTCAGAGTTCAAGTGCAGGACCTAGGGCCCAGGGAGAGCAAGGGGACCAGATGAGGGCCTGGGCTCTCTTTCTCATAAGGCGCTCTGGCCCAGATGAGATTCAAGGGCCAGGGACGGGGCCAAGGTGGCCTGTCAAGGGACAAGGGCCAGGAGGATGGTGATGGGAGGGCATGGCACTGGGTTGTGTTGGATGTGGAGATGGGCAAGAGCCAGGGCCCAAGGCAAGAGCCCAGGAAAGGGATGGATCTGACCAACAGTGGATTAGGGACCCAAGCAGGAGGAGGCCCGTGCTCCAGCGGAAAGCAAGAGGGGAAGGAGAGGAAGGGGCGGCGCTAGGATAGAAGACAGAGGCGGCACAAAGGGCAAGGAGGGGAGTGTGCTAGGGGGCCCAATCAAGGGGCCCCAAGGTCAGACCAACACCAAGAGACACCTCGTGAAGCCACGAAACAGAAGGAATGCGGTCAGGGTCTCAGGTGAGTGGCCAGGCCTGGGCACAGGAGCACGAATGGTCAGGGTTAGGAAGGGCTGGGTTGGGGTAGGGGCAGCATGCAAGGCTAGAGGGTAGGGGATGGAAGGGAGGGTCTCACACAGGGTAAGGTCAGCCCTAGGCCAGAGTCCACTGCCAGGTTTCAGGGTTCCAGCGGCCAGGAGTGGGGCAGGGCTGTGTTTCCCATAGGGAGCCTTCAGGGTGCCGAAGCCAGCCAATTCCACTCCTCTGCCCCAGGTAAGTAGATCCTCAGAGAGACAGAACCAAAGGGGGGCTGAAGGAGAGCACTGTGAATGGATGTTTTGCTTCCGGAATTGGGGGGTGGTCGGGGGAGTCAGGACCCATTAGAGAGCCCAGACTAGGGAGAAACAGGGGGCTAGAAGAGGGTCTGTAAATTGCCAGGATACTACAGTACAAGGGGAACTGAGGGGAGGGGCATAGCGGGGACTCGAAAATGGAGCCCGAAATCAAGGGACAGGGACAGGGTCCTGGAGAAGGATGGCCAGATGCTCCAGCAAGGAACCAGGCCCAGGAAAAGAGAGCTAAGTGCCTTGGCCCTGGCCAGGGTTGCATGAAAATGGACAGAGCTGGGAAGGGAAGGGAGGGGAGAAAGGTGATCGGGTGGCACAGGGATTGGAGGGCTCAAGGCCCAGGTCCACTTGCTGGGTGTCAGAGTTGGGGTGCAGAGCCCAGGCTGAGGAAGGCCAAAGGGCCCAGACCAGCAACAGGGCTATATTTTCCCAAAGGGATCTCGCAGGAACAAAAAACCAGGTCCAATTCCCTGGTCCTGGTGAGAATCCTGGAAAAATGATCAGGAAAAGTGGCCTGGCAGGGACAGGGATGACAGGAGGGCTGAAGAAAGACACAGCAAGAAAGGCTGGAGAAACAGTGTTGGTGGGGAAGTGGCCAGGATCCAAGAAAGAAGCCCAGAGTAGTGATCTAGAGCAGGGCCCAGGCCAGGGGAGTGCAGGGAAGGGCAGGGCCAGGTAGGAGGGCGGCACTAGGGTTCTGCAGTATAGGGAAGCCAAGGGGAGCAGGGAAGCACCCCAAGCAAGGGGCCCACAGTCCAAGCCCAGAAACGCACAGGGCAAGAAGGGCCACCAGACGGTCAAGTGAGGAGCCAGGCCAGGGAATGGAGAGCTAAGAGCCAAGGCTGGGGCAGGGGGCTCAGGACAGTGGACAGGGCTGGGGAGGGAAGGCTGGGGAGCCAGCAGTGGGGAGCCAGGCTTGAGTGCCAGTGCCACTGCCAGGTGTCATGGTTCCAGGTGCAGGACCAAGGGCCCAGGGAGAGCAAGGGGCCCCGTGAGGGGCACAGCTCTGTTTCCCACAAGGTGCTCTGGCCCAGATGAGAATCAAGAGCCAGGGACTGGTCCAAGGGGTCCTGGCAAGGGACAAGTTCCAGGAGGACAGTGACAGGAGAGCATGGCACAGGGTCACAGTGGGTGTCGAGAGGGGCAAGAGCCAGGACCCAAGCAAGGATTCCGGGTAAGGGACCAACCTGCCCAAAAGAGGATTAGGAACCAAAGGAGCAGGAGGCCCGCTCTCCAGGGGAAAGTGCTAGGAGAAGGAGAGAAAGGGGCGGTGCTAGAATGAGGAGACAGAGGGCAGCACAAAGGGCAAGGAGGGGATCTCCCCCAGGTCATATCTGACACCAAGACACCCCATGGGAAGTCACACAACCCAAAGGATGTGATCAGGGGCTCAGGTGAACTGCCAGGCTTGGGGATTGGAGAGCGAATGGTCAGGGTTAAGAGGGCTGGGTTGGGGTAGGGGGGAGCATGCAAGGCTAGAGGGCATGGGATGGAAGGAAGGGGATTGGGCAGGGCAAGGTTGGCACTAGGCCTTCAGGGGACAGAGGCCAGCCAATTCCACTCCTCTGCCCTAGATGTGTAGTTCCTCAGAGAGGTACCTGGACCAAAGGAGGGCCAAGGGAGGGCACTGTGAGAGGATACCTTATGTCCAGAACTGGGGGGGTTAGTGGGGAGCCAGGATCATTTCTTGGAGCCCAGGCTGGGGAGAAGCAGTGGGAGGGGAGAATCCGGGCAGTGCCAGGAAACCACAGTACTATTGTAGGGGCAAATGAGGCAAGGCACTGAACATAGCAGGAAACAGTTTTATTTGGCTTCAGCCAGGCTCAGAGGGCACAGCTTTTGCTGTAATCAATCAATCCAAAGAACCCTGAGTTCAGGCAGTCAGAATTTTATACTCAGCATGTAAGGGGAGGGCCTCAGAAATTCACATAAAAGCAGCTTTTTCTTTCACTGTTTTGGGCAAGTTAACTCTTCAAGGACAACTCCTGAGAAGGGGAGAGCTTCTTTTCCCCATTTTTCCTTTCCCTGCCAATTGTTACTATGGAGCCCAGTTGATAACTTATCTTAAAAATGTAGACATCTCTGTGAAGCCCAGCTCAAGGCCAGCAGCCTTGTTTGCACATTTCTACAAACTACTATATTGGATATGATTGTGAAAAACTAGTAAGGGGGTGCCCAGCGCCTGGAGTGCTGATATCTTCTCAGCCAGCGGCCAAGTAAAATAGGGCAACAGGAAAATAGGAAGCTTATCAACATTTAACTCTTTTGCAGAGACTCTTTTGCTGACAGTCCTAAGAACAGGCATGGTGAAGAATTCTGGAGAAGCCCAGTTAAGACTTTTCTGTGGAGGAAGGGGTGACACTTCAATATAAGGAGAACAGAGGGGAGGCACAGGAGGGGGCTTGATAAAGGGGAATGAAATCAAAGGAAAGGGACAGGGTCCTGGAGAAGGGTGGCCTCAAGCAAGGAGCCAGGCCCAGGAATGGAGATCCACGTGTGTTGGCCTGGGCATGAAAACAGACAGGGCTAGGAAGGGGAGGGAGGGGAGAAAGGGGAGCAGGTGGCACAGGGAGAGGAGGGCTCAAGGCCCAGGTCCACTCATGGGTGTGAGAGTTGGGGAGCAGGGCCTGGGCTGAGGGAGGCCAAAGGGTCCAGAAAAAGGCAAAGGGCTACATTTTCCCAAAGAGAGCCTGCAGGGCCAAAGGCCAGTCCAGTCCCCTGGCCCTGGTGAGCATCCTGGTAAAGAGATCAGGAAAAAGGCACCACAAGGATAGTGACAATAGGAGGTCCCAAGGAGGGCACAGCAGGAAGTACTGGAGAATGCCTGTTGATGGGTTGGGGGCCAGGACCAGCAAGGATACTGGCTAGGGACCTAGAGGAGGGTCCCATCCTGAAAGAGCAGGGAAGGGCTAGGCTGGGCAGGCAGGCAGCACTAGGGTTCTAAGATGCAGGGAAGCCAAGGGGAGCAGGGAAGCGGCCCAAGCAAGGGGCCTGCAGTCCAAGCCCAGGGACACACGGAGCAAGAAGGACCATCATAGGCTCAAGTGAGGAGACAGGCCAGGGAATGGAGAGACAAGGGCCAGGGCTGGGGCCAGGGTATCAGGACAGTGGACATGGCAGAGGAGGGAAGGCAGGGAATACAGCAGTGGGGAGGCAGGCTCCAGGCCTAGGGCCATTGCCAGGTCTCAGGTTTTCAAGAGTAGGACCAAGGGCCCAGGGAGAGCAAGAGGCCCCGGCTAGGGACAGGGCTCTCTTTCCCATGAGGTACCCTGCCCAGACAAGAATCAAGGGCCACGGATCTGGCCAAGGGGTCCTGGCAAGGGATGGGGGCCATGAGGAGGATGAAGAGAGGGCACAGCAGGGGGTCATGGTGGGTGCCTAGAGGGGCAAGAGCCAGGACCAGGATCCCAGGCAAGGGACCGATCCCACCAACAGAGCATTAGAAACCCAAGAAGTAGGAGGCCAGCACTCCAGGGGAAAGCATGAGTGGAAGGAGAGGAAGGGTTGGCGCTAGGATATGGAGACAGAGGGCAGCACAAAGGGCACCCAGTGGAGTGCACTAAGGGGCCCAAGCAAGGGACCCCAGGTAATACCCAATGCAAAGTGATACCTCGCAATGCCACGCAACACGAGGAATGCGGTCCGGGGCTCAGGCAAGCAGCCAGGTCCAGAAACTGGAGCGCAAAACATCAGGGTTAGAGAGGGCTGGGTTGGGGTAGGGGCATCATGCAAGGCTAGATGATAGGGGAGGGAAGGCAGATGATTGCTGAGGGTAAGGTCAGCAAAAGGCCCAAGTCCACTGTCAGGTGTCAAAGTTTGGAAGGCAAAGGGAGCCCAGGCGAGGGGCAGGGCTGGGTTAACCATAGGGAGCCTTCAGGGCCCAGAGTTCAGCCAATTCCACTCCTCTTCCCCAGGTAATTAGAACCTCACAGAGAGACCAGGACCAAAGGAGGGCCAAAGGAGGGCACTGTGAGGGGATACCTTGCGTCCGGAATTGGGGGCAGGGTCAGGGGGAGCCAGGACCCCTTTGAGGATCCCAGGCTAGGGAGAAATAGGGGGAGGTGAGGGTCTGGGCAGTGCCAGGATACCACAGTACAAGGGGAACAGAGGGGAGGCACAGGAGGGGGCTGGCAAAATGGGCCTGAAATCACGGGACAGGGACAGGGTCCTTGAGAAGGGTGGCCAGGGGTTCAAGCAAGGGACGAGGTTAAGGAATAGAGAGCCAACTGGCAGGACCTAGGCCGGTGTCTCATGAAAACAGACAGGGCTGGGGAGGGGAGGGAGAATAGAAATGGGAGTAGGTGGCACAGGGAGAGGAGGGCTCAAAGACCAGGTCCACTGCTGGGTGTCAGGGTTGGGGAACAGGGCCCGGGCTGAGGGAGGCCAAAGGGCCCAGGCAAGGGGCAGGGCTACATTTTCCCAAAGGGAACCCACAGGGCCAAAAGCCTAGGTCAAGTCCCCAGCCCTGGTGTGCATCCTAATAAAGGGATCAGGAAAAAGCACGGCAGGGACAGGGACAACAGTAGGTCCAAAGGAGGTCACAGCAGAATAGGCCAGAGGATGTGTGTTGTTGGGGTGGAGGCCAGGACCTCAGCAAGGAGACCAGGCTAGGGACCTTAATGTGGTCCCATGCCAGGGCAGAGCAGGGAAGGACAGAACCAGGCAGGAAGGGAGCACTAGGATTCTGAAAGGAAGGGAAGCAGGGAATCGGCCCAAGCGAGGGGCACAAAGTCAAAGCCCAGGGACGCAGGGAGCAAGAAGAGACACTGGAGGCTCCAGGGAAGAGCCAGGCCACGGAATGGAGAGCCAAGGGCCAAGGCTGGGACAGGGGTCTTAGGACAGTAGACAGGGCCGGGGAGGGAAGGCAGGGGATCTGAGAGGTGACAGGCAGGCTCAAAGCCCAGGGCCACTGCCAGATGTCCAAGTTCTGTGTCAGGACCAAGGGCCAAAGGGGAGCAAGGGGCCCAGGAGAGGGGCAGGGCTGTGTTTCCATAGGGAGATTTCAGGATGTAGAGGCCAGTCAATTCCAGTAGTCTGCCCTGGATGAATAGATCATCAGAGAGGGACCAGAAGCAAAGGAGAACCAAAGGAGGGGACTGTGAGGAAATACCTTTCTTCTGGACGTGGGGGGTGTTGGTGGGGAGCAAGGACACAATCAAGGAGTCCAGTCTAGGGAGAAGGTGTGGGAGGGGAGGGTCCAGGCAAGGCAAGGATACCACAGCACAAGGAAAACAAAGGGGAGGCATATCAGCACCCCAGTAAGGGGCCTGAAATCAAGGGACATGAGCAGGGTCCTTGAGAAGGGTAGCCAGGGGCTCAAGCAAGGAGCCAGGCCTAGGAATGGAGAGCCAAGTGCAAGGACCAGGGGCACATGACAACGGACAGGACTGGTGAGGGGAGGGAGGCAAGGGAGGGAGCTGGTGGCGCAAAGGAGGGAGACTCAAGGCCCAGGCCCACTGCAGGGTGTCAGTGTCAGGGAGCAGGGCCCCGGGCTGAAGGAGGCCAAATGGCCTATTCAAGGGGAAGGGCTACGTTTTACAAAATGGAGCCCTCAGGGCCAGGAAGCCAGGTTCAGTCTCCTGGCCTGGATGAGTATCCTGGGAAAGAGATCAGGAAAAGGGGCCTGGCAGCGACAGGGACGACAGAAGGGTTAAAAGAGGGCACAGCCTTAAGGGCCAAAAGACTGGTGTTGGTGGAATGTGGGCCAGAATACAAGCAAGGAGCCCAGGTTAGGGACCTAGAGGAGGGCCCAGGTCAGGGGAGAGCAGGGAAGGGCAGGGCTGGTAAGGTGGGGCTGCACTAGGGGACTGCAGTACAGGGAATCCAAGGTGAGCAGGGAAGCAGCCCTAGAGAGGGACCCACACACCAAGCCCAGGGATACACTGAGCAATAAGGGCCACCAGAGGCTCAAGTGAGGAGCCAGGCCAGGAAATGGAGAGCCAAGGGCTGGGGCAGAGGTCTCAGGTAAGTGGACAAGGGTGGGGAGGGAAGGCAGGGGGATCCAGCAGGGGGGAGGCAGGCTCCAAGCCCAGGGCCACTGCCAGGTTTCAGGGTTCCGGGGGCAAGACAAAGGGTTCAGGGAGAGCAAAGGCCCCGGGCCAGGGGCAGGGCTCTGTTTCCTATAAGGCGCACTGGCACAGATGAGAATCCAGGGCCAGGGACTGAGCAAAGGTGGCTGGCAGGGGAAGGGGGCCAGGAGGAAGGCGAGGGGAGGGCTCAACATGAGATCACAGTGGGTGTGGAGAGGGGTGAGAGCCAGGAACCAAGCAAGGAGTCGAGGCAAGGGACTGACCTGACACAAGATGATGAGAGACCCAAGAATCAGGGGACCGCACAAGGGGAAAGCAGGGAAGGGGAGGAAGGGGCGACGCGAGGATGAGGAGACAGCCGGCTGGCGGGCAGCGCAAAGGGCACCGAGGGGAGTGAAGTAGGGGGCACAAGACCTCACACAAAGAGACGCCACATGAAGCCACGCAACACTATGCCACATGATGAACCAATGCATTCAGGGGCCCAGGCGAGGAGCCAGGCCTAAAGACTGAAGCACAAAGGGTCAGGGTTTTGGAGGTCTGGGTTGGGGTAGGAGCAGCATGCAAGGGGAGAAGACAGGGGAGGGAAGGGAGGGGATAGAGCAGAGCAAGGTC
Organism: Ictidomys tridecemlineatus; assembly: GCF_052094955.1. Lineage (NCBI taxonomy): Eukaryota > Metazoa > Chordata > Mammalia > Rodentia > Sciuridae > Ictidomys > Ictidomys tridecemlineatus. Next base: position 97,145,633 of record NC_135493.1, on the reverse strand, counting down.
CACACAAGGGCCTCGTCCACTGCCAGGTGTCAGGGTTTGGGCAGCCAAAGGGGCCCAGGTGAGGTGCTGGTCTCTGTTTCCCATAAGAACCTTCAGGGCACAGAGGCCAGCCAATTCCACTCCTCTGCCCCAGGGAAGTAGATCCTCAGGGAGGCACCTGGGCCAGAGCAGGGCTGGAGAGGTTAGGGAGAGGAGAGAGGGGAGCTGGTGGCGCACAGGGAGGAAGGCTCAAGGCCCAGGTCCACGGATAGGTGTCAGGGTTGGGGAGCAGGACCCAGGCTGAAGGAAGCCAAAGGGCCCAGGCAAGGGGAAGGGCTACTTTTTCCCTTAGGGAGCCAGGAGGGCCAATAGGCCAGGTCCACTCCCCTGGCCTGGGTGTGAATCCTGGGAAAGGGATCAGGAAAGGAGGCTTGGCAGGGACAGGAACAAAAGGAGGGCCAAAGAAGGGCACAGTTGGAAGGGCCGGAGGACAGGTGCTGGTGGGGTAGGGCCTGGACCCCAGCAAGGAGCCCAGGTTAGGACCTAGAGGAGGGCCCACGCCAGGGGAGAACAGGGAAGGGCAGGGCTGGGCAGGTGAGTGGCACTAGTGGACTGCAGTGCAGGAACACCAAGAGGTGCAGAAAAGCAGCCCAAGCAAGGGTCCACAGTCAACGCCCAGGCACACTCTGGGCAACAAGGACCACCAGAGGCTCAAGCAAGGAGCCAGGAGAGGAAATGGAGAGCCAAGGGCTGGGGCTGGGGCAGAGGGCTCAAGACAGTGGACAAGACTTTGGTGCGAAGGCAGGGGATCCAACAGGGGCAGGCAGATACAGGTCCAAGGCCACTGCCAGGTATCAGGGTTCCGGGTGCAGAACCAAGCACCCAGAAAGAGCAAGGGGCCCAGGCGAGGGGCAGGGCTCTGTTTCCCATTAGGCGCTCTGGCCCAGATTAGAATCCAGGGACAGGGACCTGGCAAAGGAGGCCTGGCAAGGGAAGGGGGACAGGAGGAGGGTGACGGGAAGGCACGCGGGGGGGTCGTGGTGGGTGCTCAGAGGGGCGAGACCCAGGACTGAAGCCAGGAGCCCAGGAAAGGGACCCACCCAACTGATCAGGGATGACAGATCCAAAGAGAAGGAGACCCACAAGCGCCAGGGGAATTCGCGAGAGGAAGGCGAGGAAGGGGTTACACCAGAACCAGAAGACAGAGAAAAGTGCAACCAGCAACTAGGGAAGCCGGCTGGTGGGCACAAGCAAGAGGCCCCCCAGATCAGACACAACACAAAGAGACTCCATGCTATGGTAAAGGACATTAGGAATGCTGTCAGGGGCTCAGGCAAGCAGCCAGGCCCTGGGACTGGAGCACAAAGGACCAGGGTTAGGGAAGCCTGGGTTGGGGTAGGGGCAGCATGCAAGGCGAGAGGGCAACTGGGGGGAAGAGAGGGGATCTCTCAGGGCTGGGTTGGAGCAAGTCACATGTTAACTGCCAGGCATCAAGGTTCAGGCGCCCAAGGGGACATAGGCAAGTGGCAGGGCTTTTTCCCACTGGGAGCATTCAGGGTGCAGAGGCCAGTGGATTCAGCTCCTCTGCCCCAGGTGAGTAGATCCTCAGAGAGGGACCTGGACCAAAGGAGGGGCAAAAGCAGGCACTTTGAGGGGATACAGAGTTTGGGGTGGGGTCGGTGGGCAGCCAGGACCCATTTGAGGAGCCCAGGCTAGAAAGAAGCAGGAGGAGCAGAGGGTCTGGTCAGTGCCAGGATACCACAGCCTGAGGGGAACAGAGGGGAGTCACAGGAGGGTGCGGGTAAAAGGGGCCTGAAACCAAGGGACAGGGACAGGGCAAGAAGGGCAGCCAGGGGCTCAAGCAAGGAGCTGGGCCCAGTAATGGAGAGCCAAATGCTAGCACCTGGGCCTGGGTGAATGAAAAGGGACGTGGTTGTCTGGGGCGACTCTTATATTGCGGCAGCCACAGTAGAACAGACTGGCCCCTCCAGGTAAGAGTCCCCTCCCACCTTGGTGTCCTTGCTAGCTTGTATTCTGCCTCATCCCCTGTAGAGAGGACTCGCCCCTCCAGGCATGAGATCCCTCCCATCTGGGTGCCTTGTTGGGGGTGGGCTCGTGTACACCTGCAGCCAGGATAGCAGGGACTCGCCCCTCCAGGTGGGATACCCCTTTCACCTAGGTGTCAGGGGGAGATTGTATCCAGGCGCAGCCAGAGGGAACTCTCCCCTCCAGGCAAGAGACCCCTCCCACTTGGGTTTGTGGGGGGAGGGCGCTCCTATATAGCTGCAACCAGGGTAACAGGGACTCACGCCTGGGGGGGGGGAGACCCCTTTCACCTGGGTTCTGAGAGAATTCATATACCTCCACATGCAGACTTGCCTCTCCAGAGGGCGACTCCTCCCTCCTGGGTGTTAGAGGGGTTCTTAGACCCCCCGCAGCCAGGGTAGTGGGGACTCGCCCCTCCAGGCAGGAGACTCCTCCCACCTGGATTTTGTGGGGAGCTTGTATACCACCACCTTAGCCAGGGGAGAGGAGACTCGCCTCTCCAGGCAGGAGACCCCTCCCACCTGGCTGTTGGGGGGTGGAGCTCATATACCACCACAGCCAGGGTAAAGGTTACTTGCCCCTCCAGGGGGGAGACCACTCCCACCAGGGTGTCAGGGAGAGCTTGTATACCATAGCAGCCAGGGTAGAGGGGACATGCCTCTCCATGCGGGAGACCCCTCCCACCTGGGTGTACCAACCTCACAAAGACCTGGCAGAAAGTGCAAGTATAACCAGTCTACAGAAGGACCTAGCAGGAGCTATATCATTGAGGGTTCATTCATCTTGGGGGGAAAAACTAGGCAGGAAGTGCTTAAGTGAAGAGACCAGACAGCAGAGATGAGGACATTGCAAGAAAGGCACATAGGGAGAAAGCACCCAGTTTGGGGTAACATTTAGCAGGTAAGGCATGGGTGGAGGAAGCATTCATCCTAGGGGAAAACTCAGCAAGTTCATGAGTAAAAGGTGCCACAAGCCTAGCAGAGGACACAGAAGGAGATACAAGATTTTACAGAATTTATGTTCTAGGGGAGTAATTGAAGGAGATACATAAATGCATGAGGGTGCACCCATCCTAAGGTAGAAGAAACTGGCTGGAGATGTATGGGTAGAAAGAGCATCCAGCTGAAAGGAAGGCATGGCAGGATGTGCATATTGAGGCTATATTGAAGGTGTTGAATAGTACAGGGTGGAGCCAGCTTAAGGATTAGCCCACCAGGAAATGCATGGTGGAAGGGAGAATCAAACACTAAGCTGGAGATGCATGAGAAGAGGGGGGCATTCAGGTTAGAGGGGGACTTGATAGAAAGTGCATGAGTGAGTGATCATGACAATCTAAGCGAACACTTGGCAAGTGGCTCATAGAGTTCAGTCAGCCCAGGAGAGAAAAATAGCAAGAGGTACATGGGTGGAGCTATCATCCATTCAAAGAATACTTATCAGGAAGTGTATAGGTAATAGAGCATCCTCCTAGAGAATCAACTAACAAAATGTGCCTGGGAAGAAGTTGCATCTAGACTGAGGGAGAAATAAGAAGGAAGGAAATGCAGAAAGCAGCCATGGTAAGGGAGAACCCACCAGGAAGTGCAGGAGTTGAAAGTGGCTAGCCTAGGAAGATTCTAAAGAGATGCAAAGGGAAAAATACAGCCAACCTAGGGAGGAATAGCCTAGAGAATATATGAAGGCAGCATCCTCTCTAGGGAAGGACCAAGCAGGATGTACAAGGAATATAAAGTGCAATTACTTGGCAAGCAGTATGCTGGTGGGTGGTAGAGTCAACCTAGGGTGATACTTTGTGATATATTGGTAAGGGTTGCAGCTAATCCAGAGTAGGGATCAGCAGGAGGTGCATGGGGAACTGAACATCCACTTTGGGGTTATGTTGCTGGAAATGCATGACCCACAGGATATAGCCAGAATATAGTCTCTAACCAAAGAGCATGGAAGGAGGTGCATGAGTGTAACATCAGTTATTTTAGGAAATAATCTGTTGGCAAGTGCAAGGGCAGAGAGCATGTCCTACTTAAGGCTAGATTAAACAAGGAAGACCATGGACAAAGGGAGAAGCAGCTTTGAGGGTTCACCAGTAGGCTCATGGGTGAACATGAATGACTGTAGTAAGGCTATCTACCTAGTAATCAAAGTGACCACACAATGTTTAATAAACACAACATTTAAATAAATACAAATCCTTAACATTGACAGAAATGTAGATTTGCTATTTATTTTAAGGAGACTAATCAATGACAAGATAAATTGACAAGCAAAATATAGAATGTCATTCTAGTGAAATATGAAATCTCTGCTATTTGAACAGATTAATGTTTCAGATGAAGAGCAAACTTTTACAATTTCTTATTAAAAGCAGGGCCATGCACCAAGGAATCTTTGTTATTTTCACAGGGTGAAAACCAAATTCTAGGTTTGCATCCCATCATTGATTTTAAAGGAACCACAAGCTCTTTTCTATAAGCTTCTAGGTGAGCCCATCAAAACTGAGACAGATTTGGCAAAGTTTTAACACAGATTTGTGTTCCTTTTCAGATTCTCTTGTCTTAAACCTTCTGCAAGATAAAAAACCTTTTTATGGTGGAAGCACAAGATGGTCAGAATTTGGTTTCAGTTTTGCAAGATAAAGAATTCTAGAGATCTGCTGTATAACATTTGCCTACAACAATACAGGTAGTACTGTATACTTAAAATTCAAGAAATCAGGCTGGGTGTGGTGGTACATGCCTGTAATCCCAGCAGCTGGAGAGGCAGAGTCAGGAGGATCTTGAGTTCAAAGCCAGCCTCAGCAATTTAGTGAGGCTCTAAGCAACTCAGTGAGACCCTGAATCTAAATAAAATACAAAATAGGGGTAAGCATTTGACTCAATTGTCGAGTGCCCCTGAGTTCAAAACTCAGTACCCACCCCCCAAAAATTAAGAGGCCAGATCTCATGTTAAATGTTCTTACCCCAATAAAATAAAAATATTTTCATAATGCTAAATAATAACTAGAATACTACTTTATGTGATTAATAAGCCTGGGCTAGTTTAGGAAAAAGCATACCCAACTAGAAAAAAAGAATGTGTTTGTTTTACTAATACTGATATATCATAGAAAATATAGTTATTTTTATTAAGCATTAAAGATTAAACTTATTTTGTTAAATATTTAAATAAATTATATGAATTTTAATTCTTAAAACTAATCAGTCTCTGAGAGAATACATATATTTTAATTTAGTACATATAAAGAATCAAAGATTACATTTCTTTATTTTCAGGGATTTGTAGAAGCATTCAATTTATGTAAGCAATTAGTTATCTGGACATATCAATCAGAACACAGCTCCTTTAATTTTAGAGAATTTATCATGTCATAAATTAGTACCATGTAGAGTTTAGAAAATTTTACTTACACAATTAGAAGTGAAGGCAATTCTGAATTACAGACACGTAGATACTTCAGCACAGACACACAGAGCTTTTCACTTCAATTTTACAAATTTCAGCCATGGGTCAGGAGTAAACACAGAAACAATAAAACTGCCTGGTACAGATATCAAAGAATTTTTTCTTTGTATTGAGCTGCAAAAATAAACAAACAAAACAACTGACAAACCAGATTCTGTATTTTCTCTCACCCAATAGAGAGAAGGTCTCTCTACAAACAATTAATTTTATTAGAGAGAGATCCAAATAATCAGATCATAAAACAAATTCTCACTATACGACCAAGCAATTGCACTTTTTGATACAGACACAAGAGAATTGAAGACATATGTTCATACAAAAACTTATAGATAAATGCTCATAGCAGTATCATTTATAACAGCAAAAAGGGAGAAACAGCCCAAAGATCCATCAACTGATGAATAGTTAAACAGAATGTGATATATACATATAAATTTTATAAAAATGTAAAATTTCTGGGCATGATGGCATGCACTTGTAATCCTAGCAGCTCAGGAGGCTGAGGCAGGAGAATCACGAGTTCAAAGCCAGCCTCAGGAAAAGTGAGACACTAAGCAACTCAGTGAGACCCTGTCTCTAAATAATATACAAAATAGGGCTGGGGATGTGACTCAGTGGCTGAGTGCCTCTGAGTTCAATTCCCAGTACCCCCCCCCTGCAAAAAAGTAAAATCATGGTATATATATATGTGTTAAAATATTTATCACATAATAATTTGGCAGATATTAAATAAAATGACAGATATTATAACTACTTTAAAGGAGAATCAAAGAACAGAAGCAGATATTGATTAGAGCTTTGATATGAATATGCAAAAGCAGGCGAAATTGGTTTGATTACTATGTGAGAGGAGGACACTTGCACATTTACTGGAGGTTGTACATGTCTATCAGTAACCTACAACTTACAAAGGGATGTAAAAGATCTCAAATACAATGAAAGAGCCGGGCGAAGTGGCACACACCTGTAATCTTGGTAGTTCTTGAGGCTGAGGCAGAATGACTGAAAGTTGGAGAGTAGTCTCAGCAACTTAACAAGGTCCTAAGCAACTCAGTGAGACCCTGTGTCTAAATAAAATACAAAATAGGGCTGGGGGTGTGGCTCAGTGGCCGGGTGCCTCTGAGTTCAATGCCCGGTACCAAAAAAAAAAAAAAAAGAAGAAAGACTAAAGTCACATAACCTGGAGCTGTATTCTACAGACAAGGAAAAGTTTTTCACTGAAACAGTTTTTTTGTAGAGTGTTCAAGTCAACAAGTCAAGTCGAGCTTCAAAACACATCGGGTTGACCAGATTCCTGACAGGCACTTACAGAGTGAGGCCTAATCAGAGCCTGGTGAACACCAGTGACATCATAAAGTCTGAGTTGTCACAAAGACAGCTTTGACCAAGGAGAAGCACAGGGAAACAAGTGGGTGGGACTAAGCACTGGTAATTTGATGCGCCGGGCTAGTGGAAAAATCAAGCCCAGCCTGTGGTAGCAGAATCCATCAAGCATCATGCCCGGGAAAAAATACCGTCGGAGCTACAAGTCTAAGAAGCAGACCATCTCCAGATCCATCAGAGCACAGCTTCAGTTCCCTGTTAGCCGTGTGGACCGCTTCCTGAGGCAGGGTCACTATGGCCAGCGACTGAGCTCTTCCGCTCCTGTTTTCCTGGCTGGTGTCCTTGAGTACCTGACCGCTAAAATCCTGGATCTGGCAGGTCAAGAGGCCCACAGCAACCGCAAGATGCGCATCACCCCGGAGCACGTGGGGAAGGTGCTGGAGAAGAATCGGCATCTCTATCGCCTCTTCGAGGATAACGCCAACCCTCCAGATGTCGAGAAACCAAAAAAGAGTAAGAAGTAATGACGACTGGGTCTCCAGCCCTGGTGGGACTTCCACAAAAGTCTCACCCAGCCCCCAGATCCCATAGAGGAGGGATCCTGTGCTGTTGTCATCAACCACATTATTAAAGCGTTTAAGTCAAAGCTTGTGGATGTGACTCCTCTTAGTTTCTGTCATGTTGAGTTGGAGGGGTTTGTGAGGCACCCAGGAGGGGCTATTCCAAAGAGGGTTGGAGGGGTGACAGCAGGGGTCAGTGTGGGGTGTTCGAATCAGTGATTTCAGGGGAGCGGTTTCTAATAGAGACAGTGTGGTCCCTGGTTGGGGGGGGGGAGCTGGCTGGGGTAGGAGGCAGAGAAGCTGACCTTGTGGGCCCTGAACAAGGAGGACCCTGGGAGGCCAGGGGGTTGGCTGGGGCCTTCCCAGGCATGTGGCGTTCCCAGCAGGAAGCTGGTAACTGGGGAGGAGCTGAAAACCATGACTGAGGTGGGGAAGGCTTTCTTCACAGTAGAGAAAGTCTGAAGTCAGAAGGTGGCAGTGGTGGGAGTGGGGGGAGAATGTGGCACACCATTGGCATGAATTTAATGGGATGGGGTGTTCACACAAAGATGGAGGAGGGATGGAGAAACCACAAGGAAATGTCTGAAACAGGAATGATGGGGATGCTAATTCATTTATTCTTCATTCATATTCTTACACTCTGCCTCATTTTAAAAGATGGCTTATGCAGTGGCAGGCCACGCTCTGGTTTCCTCTGTGCTCCCTGTGCCTGGTGCTGACTCACCCTCTCTGCGTCTGTGGAAAAAGAAGCACTTGGCTTGGCCTTTGGCTAATGCCCAGGAGCAGCCTGAAGATGCAGACAGTGTCAGGGATGTGCTTAGGGCTCCTTGGACGCTGTGCATGTAGAAACCCAAGAAGCCTTTCTTGTCGCATAATGCCCACAGGTCCTCACACTTACAGAAACCTCATGGTCAGGACATCCACCCCACAAAGCTGTGATTCCAAGTATAGCCATGAAGCACTCCTTGGCCAAGTTCATCTCTTCCTGCGCTGCTCATGCAAGTAGCAAGCAGGCCTCTCCCCAGCGACTGCTGGTGGAGGGTCCCCTTCAGCTGATCACATGGTAGGGACACCATTGCCCCTCTCTTCCCTGCAGTGAAACATCTCAATGTCCAGGGCCTGGATTTCTCCTAGTCCCATATCCTTCTGTGGAGAGTTCCATGCAATGCCAGGGAGGAAGTCATTATACTTAGATCTTGACATGATGGTTAAATAGCTGTCCAGTGTTTAAAAATGATTTATTTGGCTTATGACTATGACTTTTTTGGAGGGGGAAGGGTGTACTGGGGATTGAACTCAGGGGTTTTCGACCACTGAGCCACATCCCCAGCCCTATTTTGTGTTTTATTTAGATACAGGGTCTCACTGAGTTGCTTAGGGCCTCACTAAGTTGCTGAGGCTGGCTTTGAACTCACAATTCTCCTGTCTCAGCCTCCCAAATTGCTGGGATTACAGGCATGCACCACCATGCCTAGTGATGACTATGACTTTTTAAAGAACTAAACAAAATTAAAGTATCCCCTGGATTCTTCACAGGACAGCATTGCAGAGGCAAGTGAGCAAGGAAAGGCTGCCAATTAGGTCTGTGGTTACATCAGTACCAGACTCTGACACAGGTCAACATGACAGAGAATACTACCTGGAAGAATATGAGCCCCAGAGCCAAGCCTGGTGAGAACTTGTAGGTAGACAATGTCTTGGCATTAGTTTGAACTCAAGGCCTAAGTACTAGGCTGAATTTCCACTGGAAACAACCTTTAGGAACTTAGGTGTTGTGAAGGCCCATATCCCCTTGTCCCAGAATGTGACAGATCTGAAAGGAAGTAGCCAAAGAAAGAAATGGTCTGACTCTTTAAAATGAGAACTCTGTTACTCCCAAAATAAGATTCTAGAGAGAGAGATCATTGTGTTAAACTCAGAAACATTATTACCTAATGCACAAATTAATAAGTGGCAGCTTATATACCTAATCCAAACAGCAGATAAATTTGCTAGGCCTAAACAGATGTTTTAAAAGAAAATTAGTTAGCTGCTCACATTTAAAAATCAAGAACTTTATACTTGAATATCTGAATTTCTTTCTTCCATTGATAAATCAAAATATCTGGGCATGCACATGGTTACCTCCAGCCCAAGATGACAAAGTGCTGTCCTATTAGGATAAACGTCTCTGGTTTGCCACAGTCCACATCCCTGTCTTTTGAGTTTCAGGTGTGATGTACTTCACTCATTTACAGTCAACATCAGGCTATTTCTATAGTACTTGAGTTTGATGTTATCACCATGAATTAATTCCAAAACCACAATTTTCAAATAATCAGTCCTCTCATTTAGTGAAATAGTAGAGTACTTCTCAAACTATCTTTAGGCTAGGGCCAGTATTTACTGAATTTGTTTTATTTTTTGTTCTTTCAGGGCTACAGTTTAAATCTAAGAAGAAGCTGTGAATAGGACCTGCATTTGGTATTATTTTAAGAGTTTCACCTTCAGAATCCTTCACAAAAACAAAGATTAATTTCTTTGCACAATATGGATTTTATAATAACATTGGTGGAAAAGATCTCTAAATTTCTGTTAAAGCAAAATCGACTAAAGGAAACCAGGTAGCACTAGGAAGAAAGGTCAGACATTGCAGTTATTAGATATTTAAATTCTGAAACATAGAATGAAAGGAATTCACCAAGTCAACTGTGGAGGCTCTTCTTGACACAAAGGGTTGAAAACAGTGAAAAGAGAGGGAGGATAATAGAATTCTGATCTCATGATGTTGATTACTCGGGGGCCCATCAGCTATAAAATTAGGGGTTTAGAAAAAGTATTTTAAAGGTAATGGTGATATACATTCACCAGACTATGATATTTTACTAAGAAAAAATTTTCTTCTGAAAATTGGCAAATGGAGTAAGGGAACAGGAATTTTAAAGGGTCTCCATACTTACAGCTGAGGTCAACAAGGCCCAGAGATGGCATTTAGCTCATTCAAGGTTACATGGCAAGTGCACAACACAGCAGAGATAAAAGCCCTGCCCTTCTACATATTGTTGAGGCTCTGTCCTGAAAAAAGTGCCTTGAGGTAGAAATTTCCCTGGGAAAATGAAGGTCAAGTCTTCAATACCATCGTATTAGTGTCTCTTGGATTTTTAGGAAAACGTTCTCAATAACTGATTCTTAATGACTTTTACTTCCATTTTATTTGGTGAAAGTCAGACAAGTTAGAATTCAAAAGCCTGATTTCATAAAATTGTCTGCTTCTCAACTGAGGTATTTTTGAAATCTGACACTTCCCACTGGCATGGTCTTAAAGGTGATTGTGTCATTAGAAGCTTCTATAGCAGAAACCTATATCCAAGCCTGCTCTTTGAAGTACTGGTATTGGCGGTCCTGTCTTTTTCTATGGAGCTGTGAGACTGTCCTTTTTTGTTGAAGATAAGAACTGTGGCCTTTAGCTGGGTACAGTACCTTCTGGAAGGCATCAACGCAAACTCAAAAACTATCTGGAGATGTCAGAGGTTTTGTTTTGACAACTTGTCAGTAGCAGCAACAAATAAATCTAATTATTTTAGCACACTGTGTCCACAAAGTGAAAGAACAAATCTCTGTGACTTTCCAGGAATCCCAAGAGAAATTTCAAAGAGAGTTTTGCATGCCAAAGATATTGTGAAGTTTTTTTTATTTTTAGTCCATTTTTCACTAAGGGTTCAATTTGGGAATGCAAAAATCAAAGGCTGCCTGGAGATTTGTGTTTTTCGGACAGGAAGAAGTCGATAGGAGGTGCATGGGTGGAGAGAACACGAAGTAAGTGTGTGAATTAGATGGGAAGTCTATGGATAGATATTGGAGCTGGCCTAAAGGAAGTCTTGGTAATTAGAGCAGGGTTTGAAATTAAAGGCAGTCTAAAGGGAACACTGCAGGAAGCACATGGTTGGAAATATCATGTAGCCTAGGGAAAGATATTGCAAGGAGTGCCTGGTGGAAATACCATATAGCCTCAGGGAAAATTCAGCAGGAGATGCACTGGTAGAAGGAGGAGTCAGCTTATGGGGACACTTAATGAGAAATGTATGGTTCAAATGAGCATCTGGCCTAGGGAAGAACATTGGAAGAAATGCATGGGTATAGAAAGCATCCAGCTTAACTGAAAACTTAGCAGGCAGTATAGGGGTAGAAGGAACAACTGACTTATGTTATAGTTTGGATATAAGCTCTTATGTTAATACAGGAGTGGTTGAAAGTGAAATGATTGGATTGTGAGAGCTGTAACCTAATCAGTCCATCCTAGTTTGAATCGACTGGGTGGTACCTGTGGACAGGTGGGGCATGGCTGGAGGAGGTTGGTCACTGGGGGAGTGTGGTGGAAGGGTTCATCCTTCCTATGGTCCTCTCCCCATCACTCTGCTTCCTAGCCACCATGAGGCGAGCAGTTTCCTTCTGCCATGTCCTTCCTGATGATATGCTCCCTCACGTGGGGCCTACAGTAATTGTTATAGTTAAAGCTTCATCCCAGGATTTTATAAATTGACTTCCAGACCACTCACCTATAATCAAATCAAGCCTTTAATGAAGCACACTGGTGGCAGCTGACTAGAACATAAAGCTGTTCCCCTGATCAGCCTCAAACAATTGCAAGGCCTGAAAACCTCAAAAGGGATGTTTGAGGGTCTAGCCAATGCAAGCAAGCCAGGTTACAGAAGCAGGAGAGTGCAGTCAAGCGGAGGGAAGCCTAACCAATCACAGTTAGCCCAATCACCCCAGTTACAGAAACAGAGCCCCGTTACCCTAGTTACAGAAACAATGTCCCATTAGGTAGTTCTGTGTTCTTAAAGGTTTCTATAGCAAAAGGAAAAGAACATCTTGCCCCAGTCATGATCCTTGTACTTGGCATGGTTGTTTTACAGAATGGTATGGTTGTTTTACAGAATTGTCCCACTTATAAAACCAAAATGGAGTCACATTTGCTTTTACTATTACATTCCCCATTGGTTTTAGTAGGTTTGATGTCAATCTTGCACATCATTAGGCCTCAGTTTCTTTTTCATCCTTCTCTGTCTAAGGGTCCATACAGGGCTCGCAAGACCATAAGTCAGACCTCACCTACATTAGTGTGTGTATGATTTAAGAGGGTTTTTAAGAGGCAGGGTCCTACAGTAATCCCAATCAGAAGAAGGACTAGGGGCCCAACTATGGCTGAAATGATGGTAATCAACCAAGGGGACCATGAGAATAGGTTTTGGAACCAATTGCCTGAAATTTCTTGTGCTTTCTCTCTTTCCTTTAACTTGTTTCTCACTAGCGTGAAACTGTCCTTTATTATCCCAGTTGCATAGAAACAGCAAGTTTCTCCTGGAGCCATACAAAGTCCTCCTTGTTTTAGAAAGAGATGATCTAGACCTCATCTGTTTTGTAAGACTATTTCTGTCAGAGACTCTAGTGAAACCTCTAGTTTGGAGATTGACCTTTCTAGTTCTCCTAAATCTCTATCTATTTGATGGCTGAGGGACTTGAATTTTTTTTTTTTTTTTTAGAGCCTGCGATAAGAGCTGCAGTTCCTAAAGCACTAGATCTAGCTATTCCCAAAACCAGTCAGAGGGGAGCTAAAATGGGGATAGCCCGTCTATGTTGATAAATCAGTGGGCCTTGGCCTTTTAATAAATCCAGGTGTTCTTTTCCTTTTACTCCATCAAAATAGTAGGTTACATAGTTCAGAGTTATTGACAGTTTGGAGATTCAGGCAAGGAGTTCGAAGTGAGACCCAGGAAGCACAATTTTTGGTAAACAGGGAGTTATCTCACTTACAAGTTGGGTTGTGGAAGCAAGTGTCTCTTTCTGGGAGATCACCCAGTGTGATCTTGGGAGTAGTTCCCCAGGTACATCTTCCTGAGCTAGACATATTGGCAAATATCTATACTGACCATAATTTTTTTCTCTAATGTTAGGGTCCTTCTACTGCTGTAAGGGAAAAGGGCGATGACTGTTCTTACTGCTTCGAGCTGAGAAGGGGTGATGTGAAGTGGGCAAGCAGTTTGGAGTCTATTTTTAGAAACTGAGTGGGTCAAGGAGTCCATGGTAAAAATCTGGTTCAGGAAGAATAGGATGTAAATTCACCTGGGGGTGGGCACTCCTATGAGAGAAACAAAAAGACATGAGTACTGAAACAAGATTAATACAAAATAGCAGTTGTAGCATCTGAAAACCTGTCCATGAATATCATGAAAATGATATAAATTAATAATTGTTTACCAGGAGGCAGAAGACCTGAGAAATTGTCCCCATAACAAGGCCTAACAAAGCCTAATAAGGCCCTTTTTTAGAAAACATAAATCTTTAACAGTGTCAGAATTATCAGGAATGTAGACACAACTGTTGAGAGCCACAGCCAAAGGGGCCCCAGCAAACTTTCAGCTGCCAGCAAACTTCCAGCTGCCGGCTGATGATTGGCTCACAGCAGCCCCAGCAACATCTAGCTGATTGGCTCCTCTGCGGTGATGTTCATTGGGCTGTTTCCCTGCCCTTCAGACTGCCAGCTGATGATTGGCTCACAGCGGCCCCAGCAACATCTAGCTGATTGGCTCCTCCACGGAGCTGCTCATTGGGGGACTTCTTTGGCTCTGCCCACGCAACCCAGCCAATCGGCCTCAAGAGCAGGAGGATTGTGGGAGATTGAGAGGCTGGTGTGGGGGGGAGAGGCTTGTGGAAGCAGGTGGTAGCAGTTGGGCTCTGAGGGTTTTTTCCTGAGGAGCTGTTTTGTTTGGCATTTGTAGTTCTAAAAATAAAGTTAGTTTCTTTTGACAAGTGGCTCCTGAATTGTGCCCGGGCAGACTGCGGCACACAACATTTAGTTAAATTAAATTGTTAACGTCATCTGACTTTTATAAAAATACCTTTTTGGCATGACCTCTGTGTTCAGTAAAGATCCCTTTGCTATTTAGGGTTAGATAATTATATTAATAAACATTGATTGCATCTACCTGTTAGGAGATTAGGAAGATCTGTAGGCCTTAAACTGACTAAAAACTTCTGGCTCTGGCAATTTTTATTATCAGGCATTTTTGCCTAAGAATTTCTCTTTTGTTGCCTCCAGTCTTACTTATTTTTTGGAGGGTGCTAACACAAGTGTACATCTTAAGTTACATTAAAATAACTATTATTTCTTTTTAAATACCCAGGAATGTCTGTGCTTTGGTCTTAACTGTTTTTGCTAGGTGTTGAAGACCAAGCTGGTCAAACTGACCTTGTTTTTATCTATTGGTAAGAGTCAGCTGAGTTTCCTTGGAGGACACTCTTGGGGAACTTGTGAGCAGCATTTCAGCTCTTTTAGTGTCATCTGCATTAGGATGGGTCAAGTTCTTGCTGACCATGTGGCTTCCCTAGGAAGAATCAGGCATATCTCCCTTTTTAATGACCCTCCTCTTTTGCAGTCTGATTGGCTTTCTGTTCTCTAATGGTCTCATTAATCTCCCTTATCAGGAGGTTATGTGGCCCAGAGTTGTAAAGCTCTTCCCCCTGTCCTGAGTTCAGGCTGACTCAGAGGGCAAGAGCCAAATATTGGTTTTCTTGGCCCCTTTATTTAACCTTAATTTTTAAGTTTGGCCTTAAAGATCTAGCAAGTCAGTTTTACCAGTTTTAAAATAAGAATACTGGGCTTTCACTTTAATGTTTATAACTTTACAGTTAATATTTTTTTGTTTTTAATCTATACATAACACAATACCTTTATCTTATCTATTTACTTATGTTGAGGATTGAACCCAGTGCCTCAAACATGCAAGGCAAGCATTCTACTGCTGAGCCATAACCTTAGCCCCTTTACAGTTAATTTAATCCCTTTTAATTATTATCTGTCTACAGATGATGGCTTAATATCTCAAATTAATTTAGGTTGTATGTTCATGAAGTATTACCTCTGTAAAATATTAACAGGCATCAGTTATTGTTAATTGTGGAGCAGGCTGAACAAATGTTAGCTTCGCTTGTTTGCCTGAAGTCTGAACACTCAACTCCACTCTATGCTGAACACTCAACCCCACTCAAGGTTGAACACTTGACCCCTACCTATCTGGTTCAACAAAACCCACATCTGACCCCTGCCAGGTCTGCCTGAAGGCAGAAGATGATACCCTTAGCAACTACTGTGTGATACAATCACTGTACTCCCAACAAGGCAGCTTACAGACCCAGAGAGCCCATTAGATTTTGGCTATAAAAACTCTCCTGCCAGTTATCCCTCTCTTGCTTTCTCTTGTCTGTCTGTCTGTCTCTCTCTCCCTCTCTCTCTCTCTCTCTCTCTCTCTCTCTCTCTCTCTCTCTCTCCCTCTCTCTCTCTCTCTCTTGTTTTTTACTGTTAATCAGACACTGCCACAATAAAGATCTCTTGGTTGCTCCAAGTGTCATGGTCACTTTTCTTTCAGTTATAATGAAAATACAAATGAAATTAACAACAGTAAAAACATATTTAGCTTGTATATAATTTTGAAACTTGGCTGAGTTATATTTTATATTTTCTATTTGAGATCATAGTAATCTTTTCAATAAAATTAATCTTTGAATATAACTTTAAATCAACTGAAATCTGGCCTACTTTGAAGTCATTTTGACATGCTGTAAGGTGGGAGGCAGAGCCCTATCTCAGGTAAGGCAGGGCTCTTTACAAATCTTAGGTAAACTGTTTTAGTTCTGAAGCTGATCTTTGTCTCTCTTTTTAGATATCATTTTATAAAGTTTACATATATTGTTTCCTGACTCTGTATGAATGTTAGCTAGCACAATATGACATACATCTGGAACATTAATTAAGGAAAGGCTGAGTGCTCTTTTCTTTTATGTGGAAAAGTGGCAAAAATATTTTATAATATTAACCTTTAAGCAGATCAGGCTTTCATTATCTTTTAAAATATCTTTAAATTTCTATATCTTAGTGTAAAAGGTAACATAAGATTTGGTTACAAAACATCAAATAAATAAATCCCCAATAAAATCTATTATCCTTATAAGTTTAAATTATCATTACAGACAATTTTAGTTTGGAGAATACCAGCTTGATAAAATGTTCCTTTAAACCTTTTACCTTAAAGACTTGTATACCTGAAAGATATGAACACATTTGATATGTAAGGAAGAGTAATGTACCACACTTTTATTGATGATTTTATGTTAACCATGGTTAGCTTTTAAAAAAAAATCTTTTAAAGAAAAATAACAGTTGCTGGTTAACCACAGATGTACAAACCTTAATTTTTCCAAGATTACTTGTTCTAGGGGATAAAACTTAACAGACACAATGTAATTAATATTTTTAGAAGTTTTTGTCATTTTAACATATAAATATATCAATACATTAATATTTGTCCTTAGGGAACAACCTTGAATAGTTTCAATTATTTGTGTTTCATATGTAACCAACTTAGTTACATATAAACATTTTAATATTTATCTTTTATTTGTAGACCTTTATATTAATGAGGCCCTTTTTTATTTATTTAGATGTATTATAATTATACTTTACCACATAAAGACTTTTTACCTGGAAACGTTTTTCATCAAATATATTTTTATTATTTATTTATTTTAAACCACACTGCTCTTTTATTCAATGGAACACCCCCCTTTAGTGCAGTGTTGAATCAAACACCGAAAAAAAAGCCCAGAGAAATTTCTGTAGATAAACCAGTGAAGAGAACGCGCGTTACACATTATTGTCAACATAATCACTCCATAAAGAGGGAAGGGGCGGAGAGAGAAGCAGAACAAAGAACCAGGGGCTCAAACCCCTAGATACTGCAAAACATTCAGAAATTCGGGACTAAAATAAAAGAGGAAGGCTTCCAGGAAGGAGAGGAACAAATGGATTCTGTGGCAGCTTAGGTGGTCGGGGAGCGTGGAAAAGACTCTGGGCTGGCAGGCCAGTCCAAAGTGGCTTCAGCTGTGTCCCTACTGCTTGGCAGGAGTGCAGGATGGTTATGAAAAGCCACCTTTGGCAACTTTACAAGTCTCTTTGACAAGATAGCAGAGATAAACCGCTACTCAAAAATTTAAGACAAACGTTTTTAGGGGTGGCTATGGACCCTTGAAACACTTAGAACCAAAGGACCCCCCTCAGCCTAACATTAATAGTCAAAGCCTGTGCCTAAAACCATTTGCTCCCCTCTCCTTGGCAGGGGGAGAAGGAGGAATGGAGAGAAGGGAAGGATTCTAATTGCAGCAGAAGACCGGGGAGAGCATCTCCTTGGTCGGAGTCTGAAGAAAGGAAGAGATAAGGAAATAACAAAGGAAAAAGAAAAAAATTAATAAAAATTTTACGATATGGAGCCAGCGTGTTCCGATTCCGTCCACAAAAATAACTCAGGCTGCTTTGCTGAACCATCCTGTCCACCAGGGGCGCTGCTGAGGCTGTCTGCCTGGAAGGGTCACCAATGGGCGCGGAAAATCCTCACTCTAATGGATCCGGCCATCGCCGCTGCGGGGAGGGATCTTTGCTGCCATGGCAAGGGGGTACTGGAAGCCATACTGCTGCTGGGCGGAGGGGGTGGCGGAGGCTGCTGCGGAGGCTGCTGCTGCCATGGGGGAAGAGGACCAGAGGGAGGGGGCGGGGGGTGCCCACTGGGAGGCGGCGGCGGTGGCGGCATCATGCCCATAGGCGGAGGCGGCATCATACCTTTTCCTTGATGCAGGCGATAGACCCCAGAGCCCACAGGCGTACTTCCCAGGTACTGATCCATTGGAGGAGGGCCACGGTGCCCAGGTGGGTGGGGGCCCTGGTTCATCTGTGGTGGTGGTGGCTGCATCCAAGGGGGTGGGGGTCCATTTGGGTTGTGCTGCATGGGATGTCCACCATGCCCCCCTGTCAGGCTGGGTGTGGGAAGCTGTGGGGGCCACCTCCAGGCCCGCCAGGACCACCTCCATGCATGCCATGATAAGGCCGACTCTCTGAAGGGCCAGAATTCATCCAGGGTGGGCGGCTCTGGGTGGTGGACATGAGAGACGGTGGAGGTGGGTTGTTGGCAGGAGCAGCAGGCCGAGGTGCACTAGCCAAGGGTGTGGTCGCAGGCCAAGAGGTGGAGCCCACAGATGCTGGGACAGGGGCTTCCCCAAGTTCAGCCATCAAGGACAAATATTCTTTATCCATCCGTGCTTTATCCTGAGCTGACTGGGGGTCACCAGGCCTTTGAAACTTGCAATCTGAAGCAATGTGGCCAGCTCCTCCACACTTGGTACACACTGTAGTATTGGTAATGCTGCGGGTCTCTGAGCTCTGCCAGGGTCTTAAGATTCTGTTATCATCTTCCCGAAGGGTACCATTCAAGCGAGCCAATTCTCGAAGCTGCATCTTCCGTAGATCATTCTGGTCCTCTGGGGTCTCAATACCTTGCTTCAGGATGTTTCTGATCTGCTCTACTGCCTTTTTAACATTCTCCATTGTATTGGCAGTGACTAGGGCATGAAGTGGTTCATCTTCCCCTGGCAACATCTGGCCATCTTTGCGCCCAACCATCCCTTCTTTCACAGACCCTTTCCCCCGGATCATGATCTTGGCGTTGCACTCCTTCTCAATATTCTTCACGGTGTTCCCTCTGGGCCCAATTAGTAGCCCAACAAAGTTGATTTCTGGATACTCATCTTGAGGGATCATTACTTTATCACTCACACGTGTTGCTGGAGGTTTATAATCTGCAGGTGGCTTGAAATCAGGGTTGAGGGCAACCATCTCTGTGATGAGGTTGTGCCGCTCCTCTTCCAGCTTTTTGCGGGTACGGAACTCTCTGGTGTTAAGTTGCTTCCCCTCACTATTGCAGATGGGCTCAGGGGAAGGGACCTATGTAAGCTCTCTCTTGTTCCCGAGTAAGTCCAGGGGGAATAACAGTAGGCATTCCTGGAATCACTGTCTTCTGTTCCATTGTATCTTGATTCCATCTGCTCCGTTTCCGCTTCTTACTTGGGAAGTCTGAAGCCTTCCAACCTCTTCCACATCAGTGGAAACACAGTTTATTGTAAAAAATAGAGATTCCTGCTACTTGTTTCCCTTTCAGATTCCTCTAAGACCAGAATGAGAGCTGCTCTTCGTCGACAGTGAACCCCTCTCCGGCCTGCACCCTTACACCCTGCACCTGCGTGGACCCCAGGTCCTTTGGTTTGGGCGGCCCTAAATATATTTTTATATTTAGAAACTTTTAATAATTTTTAATCCATTGATCCTTCTATCTATTTGCACCTTGAAATAACCCTTATACATTTCTGAATTTAGATAAATTAACCCATTTTAATAAGATGAAATATTTTGTTATTTACAGTACTTTAATTGAAATGCAGTTGAAACCTCTTGACTCCTTGTATGTAGAATTATACCTGTTGGGACTTTTAATTTATAGTAACCTTGTTTTTATGATAACACAAAATAATTTCAAATTTCTTTTTATTTTACCAATTTATGAAAACATCAACATTAAGTATTTTACCTTATGGAATTTAAGGAGTTAAGAGTACTTGATATTATATTTAACAGTTAGCCTCTTAACTTTGTAAAATAATTAGATGTCTCTAACAAACACATCCATGATTAATTTCATATACGTTTAGATGTGATTTACATGTCTTTTTTAAAAACAAGGTATCAGACAAGTGTATTGAATAGTATTAGTAATCTTTTTTTTCCTGTTGAAGAAAAATCTGAGACACAATAGATATCAGACACTTTAAAGTCATTAACATTCAACAGATATTTAACCATCTGGAAACAAAACTGTGCATTAGTAACTTTAAAAACATTTGTACTTTTATTTATTTTCCCAATTTAAATTGAACCTTTAAAATCATATTAACCAAAGGTATTTGGATCCATTTTTAAATTTTAATTTATGAGCTCATATGTCAGTTTTTTGTACCAATTATATGTAGACATGGCAATACATGAAGACAGTACACAAGTGCACCTACACAAAGCAAACAAACAAACAAAAGCCTTGTAGCTTATTTTTTAAAACCTATTAGATTGAGAGTTAACCCTTGTAAATTGGCCTTAGAATAAAGCAGAGTGTAATCAGAAAAACATATTAACCTAGGCGTATTGGATCAAAATTATGAATTTAACAAATATAGAATTTTAAAAGTTTTCTGACCTTTTTCCTGAGGTGGTCCTGTTCATCAAAGCTGAAAAGAGTTAAGGGAACATAGACAAATGAAGGGTCTTATTTTTTTCCTGAAGGAACTTCCCAAAGACGCAGCTCCATTGGTCTCCTTGGGAGAGTCCCTCAGGTTGGGGTCCCATTCTAAACTGGTTTTTCTGGTTTCTTGGATAGCTGCCAACAAATTTTAGCCTGACATTGAAAAATCTTTGAACCATTTTTTAATAGTTGGGAATTATTCATGCTTGCAAATAATGAGAGACAAAAGCCAAATTTCCTAGACAAAAATATGCTTTTTATTATACAATTTAGGAATAATAATTTTATAAAACATTTTAGTTTTAATCTGTCCTCTATAGGAACTGACGTGATTTACTCAGTTGGCCACCTAGCCCAGTTCCTAAATGAAGGCAATCTCCAGAATGCTTTTTTTTTAACCTTTAGCTTTTATTTTTTTTTTTAAGAGAGCGAGAGAGATAGAGCGATATAGAGAGAGAATTTTTAATATTTATTTTTTAGTTTTCAGCGGACACAACATCTTTATTTGTATGTGGTGCTGAGGATGGAACCCAGGCCGCAAGCATGCCAGGTGAGCATGCTACTGTTTGAGCCACATCCCCAGCCCCTAGCTTTTACTTTTGACATTTTTTTAGTCCTGTTGGCAGCACTTTACATTTTAATGCAAGCTGTAGTGAGTACAGTTAAAACTGTTTTGACCATTGTTTTTCCATCAGAAACAAACTGAGGTAGAAATTAACACAGAACATAAAGGGGACAAACAAAAACAAACCAACAGACAAAGTCCTGAAAATTGTTAAGAAAACAAGATAAACGGGTCCAGGTAGAGATCTCTGTAGCGCCTCCTTGCCTCATGATGTCAGTGGAGGAAAGGAGTCCTGATGAAAGAAGAGCGGGTATGAGAACACGAAAAGGGCCCACGCAGAACACACAACAAGACAAACGGCCAGTGAACAGACACTGGACAAATGACAAATAGCAAAATAGACACAGGACCAGCAACAATTGATGAGGTCACACAGGGAGACCTCTAATGGGACAGAGATCACGACTCGTCCTGCTCCCAGACAGATGAGGCCCCGCAGGGAGGCCTCCAGTGGGACAGAGACAACATCTCGTCCTGCCCCCAGATACAGACAGATGAGGTCACACAGGGAGGCCTCCAGGGAGACAGTGACAAAGTCTCATCTGGTCTTGGGAAAGGTGTAAGCGGCTGCTCCAATCTGACCTTTTCCCCAGAGGAGTGGACTCACCAGAACTGACAGGCAGGCAGGAGGCTTTTCAGAGCGTCTAGGATAGATTGGAGTTGTCCTCAGAGTGAGGCTGAGGAACGTCTCTCAGGAGCTCCCCTCTACTCCAGGGCTGAGGTCCAAAGGCCCGTCATTGGAGGCAAATTTGGCGTGAGGGTAGGGAAGAAATGGATCCTGGGAGAGCCCCCAGATGTTATAGTTAAAGCTTCATCCCAGGGTTTCATAAACTGACTTCCAGACCACTCACATATAATCGAATCAAGCCTTTATTGAAGCACACCGGTGGCGGCTGACCAGAACATAAAGCTGTTCCCCTGATCAGCCCCAAACAATTGCAAGGGCACTCCTTATAAGCCTGAAAACCGCAAAAGGGATGTTTGAGGGTCTAGCCAATGCAAGCAAGCCAGGTTACAGAAGGGGAAGAGTGCAGTCAAGCGGAGGGAAGCCTAACCAGTCACAGTTAGCCCAGTCAACCCAGTTACAGAAACAGAGCCCCGATACCCTAGTTACAGAAACAATGTCCCATAGGTAGTTCTGTGTTCTTAAAGTGGTCTATAACTCCAATAGCAGGTATTGTGGAAGTCAACCTTCTTTGATAGGGAGAAAAGTGGTGACCACAGCATGCACAGCCCTTGTGTCCCATCTGTGGTTTGAGGACCAAGCCCTATGCTCACCTTCCAGGCACAAACTGGGATTAGTGCTGCTGTAACTGCTGGTACCAGTTAAGTCCTGTCAATCTCTCCTGGCTCTGAGCACACTTGCTTGCTTGTTACTGCCCTTCCTTTCCTCCCTTCCTCTTTCCTTTTCTTTCCTAAAGTATAATTGGCTTACCATAAAATTCACACATCATAAGCATCAATTCAATGATATTTGGTAGATTTATACAATCTTATAATCATCACAATCCAGTTTTAGAACTTTTCCATCACCTCCAAAATTCCCTTCAAGTCCACTTGTAATCATTCTTACTCCTTATCCTGTAGCCCAGGCACCACTGACCTTTCTATAGATACACCTTTTCTGGAAATTTCATTTAAAAGGAGTTGAACAATATGTAGTCTTGTTCATGAGGAAAAGAAGAGGAACTTTGCCTTAGGAGTGTCAGCACAGAAGATGTCAAGGAGAAAGATGAACCCCCCTCCTTTAGTCCAGTGAAGTAACTGGGAAGGGTACATGACCAGGATAAAGAGGAGGTCCCCCAAATCCTCAATGAAGTAATGATAGAACGTGAACAATGCAAAGAGAGTACAATGATGTAATAAGGACAAGGACCACCCTATCATTGTAGTGCTGAACTCATTCAGGAGATGGCAAAAAGGCAAAGGAAATGGGTTGTACTGTGGCAGAAGCCCTCTTCTTCAAAGAGGAGGTGGCACGGCTAGCACCTACGTGCGCAGGTGCAACTACATTCAACTTGATGTGGCCAGAACAGCAGTATGCATGCACAACTCCAGTAACCATGTGCCCTTGAGTTCCCTAGCCAAAGAGAAAGCGACCTGGCACACTCTGGGCACCTGTACAACTCTGCAGATACTCAAGGCAGATGCACAACTCTGCTGACCCCTCACCCCCAGTGCCAGTATATAGTGGGGAGGGTGGAGAGAGAGGCTAGCAGGGGCTATATAAGGCAAAGTCCCAGCTGCATTAGGGGGCTCAGCCTTTGGATGTTAGTCCTACAAGTTCCATGCCAACAGGAAATAAATACTGCTTCCTGTTAAATGATAGTACCATGTCTGTATATACGAATCCCACAACACTATATCATCAGTTCATTATAGCAATTGGACAGAGGATGTGAATGTGGCAAACAGTAGAATTTCCCAATAAATACAGTGGTGTATCTAGCCAGGGAATGTGGAAAAGGAAAAGAGGAAAAGCCCTACACCAAGTACAGTGGTGTAACTATGTGAAAATGCAAAGAGGTGGTTCCCCGAATCTTTCAAAAATTAGTAAATCTAGGCAGGAAGAGAAGTGATCAGGGAAATTGGGAGAAACTTCTCACCATCAGTGTAGTGGAGGAACTACACAGGGTTGCAGACAGACAAAAAGGAAGAATGCAGTAGCATCACAGCAGTGGAATAATTGGACAGCAATAGTGATCCGAATAGATAGTTCCTGATCCATCAATTCAATGGTATAACTAAGAAGTGGGTGGGAACAAGGCCAAGAGAAGTCATACCATCAGGGTAGGGGGCCCACAGACAAGGGATATGAATAGGGCCAAGAAGAAGAACCCCACACATGACCAATGGTATAGCTTGAGAAGCTTTCTGAAAGTCAGCAATTAAAATCTCCAAACCTTATGGGTGCAGAAAGAAGGAAACCTGCACCACCAGTTCCAGGATGGAAGATCAGTACAGGAAGTAGGAACATCATCAATATAATGGGAACTCTGGACAGGAAATGTGATCACAGCAAAGAAAAGGGGCCCAGCACTATCAGTGTGGTAGTGTAATTGGCAAGGTCTGTGAGTGGTAGAAGAGAATGAAATTCTTTCCCATAAGTACAGGGTACAGTGAAAGGCATGTTAACAAGGCTAAGATAAAAAAGCTCTGATGCCCCATTTCTGTGATGCAACAGGGTACATTATTGAGATAAACAGATTAACACCTGCAACTATCAGCCCTCAGTGTAGTGGTGCAACTGTACAGGTAAAGAGGAGGATGCAGTATCATCTCTCATCAGAGGAGAATGGGAACAGGGCCGAGGACACAGAGATGTGAACAGAGAATAGAAAAGAGAAACATCTTGATCAATAGTTTCAGTGTTTTAATGTGCACAGGGATATTAACAGGGCACGGAAGAACAGCCCCATACCATAACTGTGGAGGTGTAAGTTCACCGGGAAGGTTAAAGGTCAAATAAGAGGATTTCTACAGCATTAGCTCAGAGAGGTCACTGAGCAATATTTGATCTGGGGCAAGGAGAAGGATCCCTGCCCCATCCATGCACCAGTGTCACTACCATAACTGGCCAGTGGATGTTATTCATGCAAAAAATGGCAGGCCTGAACCATAATTGTAATAGTGTAGCTGCTCAGAGGATGTGTACAGGATAAAGAGGATAGGAGAACATGAGTAAAGAGATATAGCTGGGCTAGAATGTGAACATGGCAAATAGAAAGAGTAGAAAGAGCCCTATGCAGTTAGTACCCTGGTATAACCACACTAAAATTCAAACAGGGGAAAGAGAGTGATCCCTGCTGTATCAGTGCACAGATGGAATTGGGTGCAGGATGTGAGAAGGACAAAGAATAGTCCTACCTCAAGAGTCCAGTAGAAGAACTCCAAAAAAGATATGAACAGGAAAAAAAATAAATCAACATGAAAATCCTCACACCGTTATTACTGAGGACAGGGCACATGAATAGGGCTAGGGGAAGAAATACCAAACCATCATTTCAGCCACGTATTTCATCAGGGTTGTGTGAATGGGGAAGAGAGGAAAGACATCACATCATCATACAGTGGCTACCATTTGAACACAGAAAAATAAACGATTGCAGAATGTTCAGAATTGTAGTGCAATTGAGCTTGGGGAGTAAACAGTAAAGAGGAAGAGCCCTTATCATCTTACTATTGTGCCTTGACAGATAATGTGAACAGGTCAATTAGGAATATTCCAACACCATTGGTGCATTGGTATTGGTGGGCAGGGTCTGAATGGAACAAACAGGTGGAGCCCTGCCTTGTTCAGTGAAGTAGAGTGATGGGGTGGGGGATGCAAGCAAAATAATCAGTAGGAGTTCCACCACTTCCAAGTGTGCAGTGGGTGAGATGACATGTACCTAGGCACTACTGTGACTGGTTTAGCAATCTTGAATCTGTACTATATAGTTGACTCTATACTTGGGGGAAGCCCAGGGTGACTTTGATGCTAGTAATACAATCCCCTCCCATAAGAATTATAGTGCTGCTGTACAATGCCCTGGGAGAATTACAAGTCTGCCTTCAAGACAGTGTGATTTACACTCACAGTGTCATAAAACATTTCACCTGCAAGAGACCAAACCGATTTCCAGAGGGTGAGGTGACCTGCTGGACACTGCTGAGGGTAGTTAGTGGGAAACCAATTCTCTTGCCACCTTGCTCTGAGTCTGTCATAGCCTTGTCTTGTACTATATATCACTGAAACCTCTGAAAGCAGACGTCCTAAATCTTCAGAAATTGGAATTGCCCAAGATTTATAGTCTGGTATAAATATGCACAATGGTTACACTGAATATTAATGTACTAACATGGAAATCAAGTCAACAACCCGAACCCAGCCCAGATCATAGTGACTAAATGTCATCATGTACTGTCTGGAGCCTTGACAAATTGAGGTTCAGCAGGAAAAAGAATAGGCCACAAAACAGCCCTTGCCACAACTAGCACCTTTTGACAGTTTCTGGTAACATGGCCAAGAAATCAATGGGCTGTGGACACAGAGTCATCTTCTTACCTCCGCAAGTGATCCCCACAGGCCGCCCAGCAGGATGCTAGCAGAATGACTACAGGACCCCACGTCATTCCTGGCTGCTTCTCCTTCTGCTCTGGGAATGGAGGGGCCACCTTGAGTTCAAGGTAGTGGAGCTGACATGGAAAGAAGCACCCTGTTTGCCACAGAGCCATCTTCTTAGCCAGCTGTCTCTCTCACTACATTGATGTCCTGTGTTAAATTTACCAAAGGGAAAATGAATTGCAAAAGGAAAGCCCAATCAATTTTCACGAGTGTAAAGCCTAAACTTTTTAATATTTAATGGGGTGGGGGTATAATGCTCGTGAAGAAAGAAGTAAGCTTAGGGGACAAAGTGATATAACCTTGAGAAGTACAGTCAGGATTTAGCAGGGCCACCCTGAAGAGTTGTGGGGTTTGTGTACCACACAAAATGCCCCATCGTGGGGGGTGTAGGGTGCTAAGTCTTGCCCATATTCCCATCTCCAATCTGCAATCCCCACACTGCATCTGTGGGGCGGGGGATGGGGTGGTGGGTGGACAGCCCTTCTTTCAGTCCTGGTCTTACCACAAAGGGGAAACATTTTTCTTGGAGGAGAGTAGAAGCTTTTCTAGTTCATTCTCCTAAAGATGGCACATCTTCATCTCCCCAGGGGGGAACCTTTCCTCTTGTAAAGCCCTTCCTGCTGAGAGCCTTTCCTTCTCACAGTGAGAAGACAGCCTACTCACCTGCCTGCCAGCACAGAATGTTTCCCCCACGTCCACACGAGATGCTGTGTGAGTTGCTGGTGGTCTATGTTGGTGGTCCTGAGAGGAATTCCTGATGCTGACTCTAGTTCACTCTGCAGGTACAGACTGGTCACAAACAGGCTGTTCCAGGCTTCCTACACACTCTGGAGGTGCCCTCTGCTGGCCCTGCCACCCTGCTCCTTCCTCAGGAGCCAGCCACTACAGAGTTAGCATCTCACACAGCACAGGCCCTAACATGCCCTCTCCAGCTTTACTGGTTGGTCAGTACCATACTTATTGTGACATATTTCTAATAACATCCTCGATGACAGGCTCCAGTTCCCAAACCCATGAGGCCCCATTCCCATCTCCTAGGATATTTTATTACCTGTTTAACAATAGTTTAGTTCAGAATCCATGAACATTTGGAATGTCAACAACTGCTTACTCATTCATATTCTCCACCCCCCATCTCCGCCCCCCACCCCTCTCTCCTTACATTCCTTTTTTTTAATTTGACTCCTTAATTTTATTTTTTTTAATTTTAATTTTTTTATTGGTTGTTCAAAACATTACAAAGCTCTTGACATATCATATTTCATACATTAGATTCAAGTGGGTTATGAACTCCCAATTTTACCCCAAATACAGATTGCAGAATCACATCAGTTACACATACACATTTTTACATACTGCCATATTAGTGACTGTTGTTTTCTGCTACCTTTCCTATCCTCAACTATCCCCCCTCCCCTCCCCTCCCATCTTCTCTCTCTACCCTATCTACTGTAATTCATTTCTCTCCTTGTTTATTTTTCCATTCCCCTCACAACCTCTTATATGTAATTTTGTATAATAATGAGGGTCTCCTTCCATTTCCATTCAATTTCCCTTTTCTCTCCCTTTCTCTCCCCCCCAACTCATCTCTGTTTAATGTTAATCTTTTCTTCCTGCTCTTCCTCCCTGCTCTGTTCTTAGTTGCTCTCATTATATCAAAGAAGTAGCATCTTCAACAAATGGTGTTGGGAAAACTGGAAATCCATATGCAACAAAATGAAACTGAATCCCCTCCTCTCGCCATGCACAAAAGTTAACTCAAAATGGATCAAGGAGCTTGATATCAAATCAGAGACTCTGCGTCTGATAGAAGAAAAAGTTGGCTCCGATCTACATATTGTGGGGTCGGGCTCCAAATTCCTTAATAGGACACCCATAGCACAAGAGTTAACAACAAGAATCAACAAATGGGACTTACTCAAACTAAAAAGTTTTTTCTCAGCAAGAGAAACAATAAGAGAGGTAAATAGCCTACATCCTGGGAACAAATTTTTACTCCTCACACTTCAGATAGAGCCCTAGTATCCAGAGTATACAAAGAACTCAAAAAATTAAACAATAAGAAAACAAATAACCCAATCAACAAATGGGCCAAGGACCTGAACAGACACTTCTCAGAGGAGGACATACAATCAATCAACAAATACATGAAAAAATGCTCACCATCTCTAGCAGTCAGAGAAATGCAAATCAAAACCACCCTAAGATACCATCTCACTCCAGTAAGAATGGCAGCCATTAGGAAGTCAAACAACAACAAGCATCTCCTTTTCGATCTCTTTGTTCTTCCTGCTGCTTGGCAAAGTGATCAGCTACAGATTAACGGTGAAAGGAGCTCTAACAAGCTGAGTGAAATCTCTCTTAAAGCCGCTGCTCTGAGCACCATGCTCAGCACTTCAGCAACACCCTGTACTTAGCGGCCATGATCCTGAGACTCTACTAGAACACTTATCTAAAATGTGCAAGGCCCTAGGTTCAATCCCTAGTCCTAAATAAATGAATAAATAAATAAATAAAGGCTAACTGCAGAAGGTATTATGTTCCTTGTTCTATGTGTGCAAACATCCTGATAGCCTAAGAACTGTGATGGGACTGAAGCCATAATCAGACAGGCAGTCAGTATAGATAGGTAAATTGAGTCAGGTGAGTTGAGGAGAGATGTTCATCCAATTATTTTTTTCTGAATGAGTCTGGGAAGTTGGAGACTGTCCCCTGAGGGATTGAAATGTTAATTCCTTCAGAGCCCTTACTCCATCCTTATCAAGAACCTGCCCCTGCTCCAACCCATTGCTAAGGTAACCTGTCCCAGGAATTGTCCCTCCCTACAGGGAGTTATAAAGTTGTTAATTAATGTGTCCTGGGCTACTCCATCCTGCCCTTCCTGCATCCATCTGCTTCTCACCTTTTGGACATCCCTAGAGCATCTCCTGAGCCTAGTCACAAATGCAGGAAGGAGAGAGATAAGGGGAAGAGAGCAGAACAAAGAAAGCCTAGGACATAGAAAAAGGCAAAACACCCTCACTTCTTGGGATACCAGGATACCAGCTATGGCCCCCTTTTTAAGTCTATGTTAACCCTTTTTAAATAAACCCTGCTTTATATGCTTGCCTTGGCATGCTTCTCTAATGTTCAAACTTCAACATGTGGGGAAGTAGGACTCAGCACTGATAACAATGCCACTTTCATACTCCTATCAAAACCTAAAAGTCCTGGTCCTGAAGAACTTCCCATCACAGAAGATCAGTCATGGTGCCCAAGACTCTTTCCCAGCCCAATGGTGTCCATGTACAAATTGATCATGACCAGATGGAAACTTCTATTTCACTAGTGTTTTCTGGTAACATTCTGCAGGTCTGAAAAGCTTGAGAATTTTTTTTTTCAAGTCAGAGCATGAAACACTACTTAATCAGAAAAATGTTTAATACTTTTTTATGTTGCTTAACGACTCCCTTTCATCTTTGTCCTTTAAGGGACTTATGGTGATTTTCCCCCCAACATTCTTATCATAGATTTCTATTTTATTATATCTTCCTAATTACAGACACAACCAATTCATACTACAGAAACACTTTTAGACTTTGGTTTTTTTATTTTTATTTTTAAAAAGCAATATTTAACTTAATAGAGTGACTTTTGCCTCATAGTAACAGGGAACCATCAAAAGTTGGGAATCTCTTAGGAAATTTAGAATTTTCCAAGTAAGGTTCATTCAATTACACATTCATTCCACAAATCATTCTGCAAATATTTCTAAGTATATACTACATACCAGGCACTGTTCAAGGTACTAGCAAATTACCAAAGACTTAATCCTTTTGATAAGTTTATATTCTAAGTACAGAGTTAGACATTAATAAAGAACTCAACATTTACATCATCACACATTTCACAAATGAGAGAAATGAGAAATAAAGTTAAAACTTTAACAAAATGAAATGACCTTAATGTTTTACTAGATAAACATCATAACCCTTTTCAAATGCATGTTATTAGCATATATTTGGGAGGAGAAATGTTCAACCAATTTTTTTTTCTTAAATGCGTTAAAATTTGAATCATTTTAAACATTTGCAATGCTTTTTAACAAAACTTACAATAATTATTCAGACTTGTTTTCTATATTTAAACAATATTCACACTTTCAGGAGTTTTATTATGTACTTCTACTTCAAAATTTTTTCAATTTTTTGGAAATTGAAATGAATATTTTCAGAAGGTAGAATTTTCAGAGCCTATACATAATTGAAATCATTTCTGTGGTGCCCACACATGATTCAGTATAAAATTATTGAGTCATGTGGTCTTCTTCCCTTAACATATTACATATACTGTCCCTTTTTATCCTGTTACTCTGATGCTCGAGAGAAGCCTGATTTTGAACGTTTATGAATATATTTTCTTTTTTCTTCCTGAAAATTTGTAGTATTCTTTGTCTTTGAAATTCAAAATATTAGCCATTCACATTCAAGTATTTTTTGTTATTTTGACTTTGACCATGACAATATATTTTCATGTGAAGGTTAATGTTTTACTTCTGCTCAAGAAAATTCATTTCTTTCTCTAAATATTACTTTTCTTTCATTTGTTCTGAAATTTTCCTTTAAGCACGCCAATAATCCACATATTGATCTTCATTCTATGTCTTTTAACATCCATCTGCTTTTCTTAGG
Organism: Ictidomys tridecemlineatus; assembly: GCF_052094955.1. NCBI lineage: Eukaryota > Metazoa > Chordata > Mammalia > Rodentia > Sciuridae > Ictidomys > Ictidomys tridecemlineatus. Next base: position 97,114,713 of record NC_135493.1, on the reverse strand, counting down.
TTGCTACTGTGCTGATTTTATGATAAATGTCTTTACATTTTAATTAAAGTGTCCTGGATATATCATAAAGAGCTACAGTACATCAGCACTAAGTGAAATTCCTTGCTTTCCTTCATGATTTCTTCAGTGTTTTCAGGTGGTAAATTATTTTCTCCAAGTACAGTTTATGTGGTGGCAAAAACTGAAACACCCATCAGCAGTTAATGTGATTTTCAACCATTTGTTCTTCCCATGGCTAAGGCACAATCCCAAGAAAATTGGTGAAAGTCAAAGAGTGAGGGAGGGATTGGGGGTTCAGCTCATAGGCAGAGTGCTCATCTAGCATGGTCAAGGTCCTGAGTTCAATCCTGGTCCTTGGGATAAGAAGAATGAGGAATATTTATCCAGTCTGTTTATTTTGTAGAACAGTGGGAGTACCAACTGAATTACTTTCAATATGAAACTTTAAGTTGCCTCTGATGGAAATGACTCCTTATAAAGCTACTATGAATTAAAAGAATTAATGCATTTAAAATGCTCACAAAGAACCCTATGTCTGATCAGAGCTCTGCACTGCCACAGAAATTGAGATCTCCATTTGGCTGAGCCGGTGGGGCCAAGCTAGAAGGCAGGATGGGGCCAAGCGACAAAGCAGATGAAGGCTTTTGATTTCACAGAGGTCATACTGTTAGCCAACAGGGTGAGAGCCCTACATCCTGAGTCCCACACTAACTAAGTCATTTAGTGGTTGCATAGCCCTGGGGAAGTTACCTGACCTGCCTGGATTCCTCATGTCTAGAGGTTTCAGATAGACCTCCACTGTAGATGCAGTCCTCATACTCTAGCTGCTGTGGTGCCATATTCTCCACCATGAGTACTCCCTACTTTGCAGCTTACTACCTCAATGGGAACAGTGGCTCTAGAAAATAGGACAGGAAGGCCTTGCCAAAACCACAACCACCTGGGAGCACAAACTCTATCAGCAAGCCACTCTAGTCAAGCAGTACCCAGATGTCAGGCATGTAGTTGAGGTGCTCAAGCAAGTGCAGGAATGGCACAGATGATGTCAGATGCAAGTGCATTGGGCCTCCAGGCCTGATGGTGGTGCTAGAATTTGCTTGGGCTTTGGCTCTCAGATGCTTTCCCCACAATTCATATCAATGTTGCAAGGCCACAGCAGGAGTCCACCCATCTTCGTGTTGTTTTTGTTTTTAAAGTCAGTAGACCTTATTCTTTTGAACAGTTTTAGGTTTTTGGAAAAACAACAGAAAGTAGAATGCTCATAAACACATCTCCTCCAGTTTCCCCTATTATTAAATTAAACAATAATGTGCTACATTGTTAAAATTGATGAGCAAATATTGATATATTATTAACATTTTAAATCCATCGCTTATATTCCGTTTCCCTTTTGTATTACAAATTCTATAGGGTTTGACAACTGTGCAATGATATGTATCAGCTACTATAGTATTATGCAGAATAGTTTCAGTTCCCTAATATCTCCTGTGCTCTAACCATTCTTCCTTCCTCCTCACCCTACCCCTGGCAGCCATTGAACTTTTTACTGTCTCCATAGTTTTCTATTTCTGAGAATGTCATATAGTTGGAATCATGCAATGTGTAATCTTTTCAGATTGGCTTCTTTCACTTAACAATATGCATTAAGGTTACTCCATGCTTTTCATGGCTGGATAGCTCATTTCTTTTTATCACTGATGAATATTCTACTGTATGGATGTACCTTAATCTGTTTATCTATTTGTACATTGAAGGACATCTTGATTACTTTCAAGTTTTGGCAATTATGGATACTGTTGTTATAAACATTCACATGCAAATTTTTGTGTAGACATAAGATTTCAAATCATTTGGAAAAATACAAAGAAATAAAATTGCTAAATCCCATGGCAAAAACATATTTAATTTTGTAAGAAAGTCTCTTCCAAAATGGCTATACTATTCTGCAATTTCCACAAGAAATGGATCAGAGTTTATGCTAGTCCACATTCTCATCATCATTTGATGTTGTCAATGTTTTGGATTTTAGCCACTTTGATAAGTGTGTAGTGATATTTTGTTATTATTTTAAATTGTATTTTATTAATGGCTAATAATAATATCATTTTTGCCATCTGCTTGTTTTATTTAGTGAAAAGTCTATTTAGATCTTTTGCCCATTTTATAACTGATTTTTTTGGGGGGGTGTTCCTTATTATTGATTTTTAACAATCCTTTGTAAAAGTCCTCTATTAGATAAATGTCTTGCAAAGATTTTCCTTCAGTTTGTGGCTTGTATTTCCATTCTCTTAGTACTGTGTTTGGCAAAGCAAAAATTTTAAAATTTGCCTTGCTCTTAAACTCTTTATTTTCAAAATATAGTCAATGAGAAATAAAATATGACTAAAATGTTAAAAAGCAACATTCATGTAGAAACTAGAAAAGGAAGAAGAAATACTTTAATTAAAATTATATTTCTGACTTGATTTTTATCCTTTTTTGAAGATTATCAGATTAACCCATAAAATGTAACAAAGATTTATTTTTTGAATATAGGAAAGGAATGGTTCTCCTTTGTGGTGAAATATACATAGTAAAATGTACATTTTAAACATTTCAAGTGAACAGTTCAGTGACATTACACACATTCTCATTGTTATGCCACCACAAAATATTTCATGTTTAGAGAAGTCCAAATTGTCAATTTTTTCTTTCATAGATCATGTTTTTGGTTTTATATTTGAAAATTAATTGCCAAACTCAAGGCCAACTAGTCTTTCTCCTATGTTATCTTCTAGAAGTTTTATAGTTTTCCATTTAGTTCTTTGGTACAACCTGTTTAAATTTTTGTCAAAGGTGTAATGTCTTTATCTGGATTTATTTTTTTCCTTCATGTGTATGTTTCGTTGTTCCAATAATATTAGTTGAAAACACTATGAATTCTCTATTGAATTGTTTTGCATCATATCAAGGATCAGTTAACTAGAGTTGTACTTTTTGAGCTCTCTATTCCATTAACTGATCTTTTTGTCTATTCTTTCTCCAATACTGTACTATAATGTCTTGATTACTATAATATTCAAGTTTTCAGGTTGAGTTTTCATGTTGGTAATGTTAATTTTCTGATTATATTCTCCTTCAACATTGTTTTGGCTATTCTGTATCTTGTGTCTTTTTCATATAAACTTTAAAATGAGGTTCTTGAAAAAAAATGGAACTACCAGATGATGCAGCAATCTCACTACTGAATATATATATACTCAAAGGAAATAAAATCAGTATATTAAGGATACATTTCCACTCCTATATTAATCACAGCACTGTTCACAAAACTAAGAAATGGAAACAACCTAAGAATCAACTGATTAATGGATAAAGAATGTGGTACGTATACATAAGGGAATACTATTCAGCCTTAAATAAAAGACGAAATCCTGTCATTTATAACATGAGTAGAACTGAAGGTCATTGTTTGAAGTGAAAGAAGCCAGCCATGGATAGACAAGTACTATATTATCTCACTCAAATATGAAATCTAAAAAAGTTGATCTCATATAAGTTGAGAATAGAACAGTAGCTACCAAAGGCTGTGGAAAATAATAAGAGAAGAATGAGGAAAAAGTGGTCAATAGTACTAAGTTATAGTTGGAGAAATAAGTTCTGATATGGTATTGCACACTAGTGTGACTGTAGATAATAATAATGTGCTGTACATGTCAAAGAAAAAATTTTGAATGTTTTTGCCACAATAATGAAAAATACTTGAGGAGATTGATATGATTACCCTGTTTTTAACGTTATACAATGTATACATATATCAAAACATCATATGAGCCAGGTGTGGTGGCACAAGACTATGATCCCAGTAGTTCAGGAGGCTAAGGCAGGAGGATGGCAAGTTCAAAGCCAGCCTCAGAAACTTTAGTGACACCATGTCTCAAAATAAAAAATAAAAAGGGCTGGAGATGTGGCTCAGTGACAAAGCATTCCTGGGTTCAATCCCCAGTACCAAAAAACAAACAAATAAAAAATCACATGATAACCTCTAAATATGTATAATTTGTATTTGTCAATTAAAAAAAGAAAAAAAAAACAATGTTCTTGACAGCCACAAAATAACTTGCTGGAATACACAAAAGGTGGAAGCAATTCAAGTATCCATCAATGGGTGAATGAAAAAATAAAATATGGTATATACATAATAGAACACTATGTAGCTTTAAAAATAAAGGAAAATCTGTTACATGCTACAACACAGGTAAGCCTTGATGATACTATGCTAAGTAAAATGAGCCAGTCGCAAAAGGACAAGTACTGTAAGTGCTGTATGAGTCCTCCTCCAACTCTCCTTCTCCTTTTCTTCCTCCTCCTTCTTCTCCTTTTCTTCCTCCTCCTTCTTCTCCTCTTCTCTTTTCTTCTTCTTCTCCGCCTGCCTTCTTTCTCTCCTTCTTCTGTACTGAGGACTGAACCCAGGGACACTTTACCAATTATTCCACTTCTATAAGTTATCTAAAGAAGTAAAATCCATACATAGATATAGAAAGTGGAACTGTGGTTATTAGAGGATGGTGGGCGCATGGGGTCATTGTTTAATGGGTGTAGTGTTTCAGCAAAATGAAAAGGTTCTGAAGATCCATTTCACAATAATGTGAATATACATAATACAACTGATCTCTACACTTGAAAATAATTAAGATGGCAATTTCAGACTTTTGGTGCAATACAAATTCTGGTTAGGGTTGCATTGAATCTATAGATCAAATTGGGAAGAATTAACATTTTGACAGTATTGAATCTTGCTATTCATGCACAAGAATTTCTCTCCATTATATCTTCTTTGATGTCTTTCACCAGAGATTTACCAGTTCACCTCATATAAATCTTACACACATTTGTTAGACATATACCTAAGCATTTTTCCTATTGTGGTGCTGTAAATTGAATTTTTTTTTTTAATTTCAAATTGGGGGAAAGTTCTCCATCATTATTGCTTCAAATATTTCTTCTTTCTCACTTTCTTCTACTTTTGATATTTTTATTGCAGATGCGTTTCAATTTTTTGTAATAGATCCACAATTTTGGTATCATTTATTTTGTCCTTTTTATTATTTTCTTTGCATTTCAGTTTTTGAAGTTTTTGTGACATTTTTTTCAAGCTCACTGATTCTTTCCTTGGCAGTGTCCAGTCTACTGATGAGCCCATCAAAAACATTGTTTCTCTCCACAATAGTGATTATTTCTAACATTTAATTGTTTCTTGGAATTTCTATCTCTATGTTTACATTTTCTATATGTTCTTGCATGTTATCTACTTTTTCCATTAGAGCCTTCTACATAATCATCATAGTTATTTTTAAGTTCCCATTCAGATAATTCCAATGTCTCTGCCGTATGTGAATCTTCACAAGTGTTTTTTAGTTGTTCCCCTTTTATGTGACATAGGAAGGCTAGAGGGAGCTGGAGTTGCATATTGAGAGAGAAAGGTATGGAGGGAAGGAGAGAGGGAGAGCTCTGATTATCTTATAAGGATAAATACTATTAGATTGGTGCCTTAACATTATGTCCTCATTTAATCTTAATTTCCTTCTAAACAGTCTATCTGCAAATACTGTCATATTGAGAGTAATGACTTCAGATATGAATTTTGAGGGAGTAGGGAGACACTATTCAGTTCATAGCAGATGTATAACTTGTAAAACAATAGAATCAGAAATACAATATCCCTTAACAAGAAATAGCCCAGGACCAAATGGCTTCACTGGTGAATTCTCCCAAACACTTAAGGAAGAATTAATAACAAATTTTTCTTAAAGCATTCCAAAATATACAAGAGGTAGGGAAACATACTAATACATTGTGTGAGTACAGCATTATCCTGATTCCAAAGCCAGAAATTAAAACCTCAAGGAATTAAAACTACATGCCAATATTTCTTATCAATATAGATAAAAATATCCTTAACAAAACAGAAGCCAACTGAATCCAGCAAAATACTAAAAGGAATATACACCATAAGTGAGATATATCCCAGTAATGCAAGGGTAGTTCAACATAAAAAATCAGGCAATATAATGCACCACATTAATAGGATAAAAAAGCCAGCGCTGTGGCACACACCTATAGTCCCAGGGTCTTTGGAGGCTGAGGCAGGAGGATTACAAGTTTGAGCCAGCCTCAGAAATTTAGTGAGGCCCTAGGCAACTTAATGAAACCCCATCTCAAAATTTAAAAAAAAAATTAAAAGGGCTGGGGATGTAGCTCAATGGTTAAGCACCCATGGGTTCAATCCCCAGTACCAAAAATAAATATGTAAACAAATAAGATGAAAAAACAGATGAGAGCATCTCAATTGATGTGTAACAAAAGATTTGACAAAATCCAGTGTACTTTTATGAAAAAAATAAACTCAACAGACTAGGGATAAATTGACAAAGAGCATCATGAAAACCCATAGCTAACATCATCATTAATAGCAAACAACTAAAACTTTGCCCTTAAGGCCAGGAACAAGAAAAGGATTCTTGCTTTCACCATTGTTATTCAAAGTGTTTCTGAAAGTTCTAGACAGAGTAATTAGGTAAGACAAACAAATAAAAGACAACAAAATTTAAAAGGAAAAAAATAAAACACTCTCTTCATAAATGGTGAGATCTTATTTATAGAAAATCAGAAAGAATCTGCAAAGAGGAGATGAAACTTTTGAAATAATTAAGCTTCTTTCATCTTCCTTCAAAGCTGGCTTTGAATAAAACCTCTATTCCTACCATTTTGACTGAATATTTCTGGAGCCTAGAGCATTGGACCTAGCCTCTTTCCTCACTAGATTGGGTCTTGTGCCACCCAGTAACAGTTTGGGGAGCCATTCCAGGAGAAAAATCCTTCCCTTGAGCAAGATAGTTCCAGCTGGCAGAGATCTCTTGAAGGAGATGGTTCAAGGCTAAGATGATGTGTTGAATGGCCAAACCTGTGACTGGAACAATAGGGAAGACTCCCCAGCTGTCCAGATATTTTAAATCCTAGAGATGTGTCCTTTTCCTTCTTGTTGCAACTTTCACTACTTAAAAATTGCTTAATTGGCAAGGAAAATAAGGTTATTGAAAAGAGACAGTGGGATATGTTGGTAATCCCATCAGGGTGCACACTGAGGATTTTATCTTTGCCTATTGAGGCTTTGGACTATGCACAGGTCATTTTTTGGTACTGGCTATCCACCACCTGGGCTTGAGTATCCCTGGAGCTTAAATGAGCTGTTCCAAGCCACTTGCTTTTTTGGGTACTGGTCAGGAAGATTAAATTCTCCAACAATCTTACTGATTTTGTCAGTGTTCTTTTGTTATGTGTTTGTTTGGTATTGGAAGTTGACATTATGGCCTACACATCTAAAAGTACATTCTGATTTAGTACAACTGTTTTACATGTTTGTTAACTTGGAAATTGGCTTCAATAGGCTGTATTCTGTGGCAATAGATTTATCTGTTAGACTAAGGAATTCCATTTCAGAAGAATACACCTCCATTTCTGGGTTGGAAGGAACTTTGGGGAGCTCATCCAGAAGATGCACAATAAAAATATGGTGGATGTGAAAAACTCACTCACCTGTCCAAACCCAAAGAATGGACTGAGAGACTGGACTGAAAGTGAAAAAACAGCCTCTACCTCAAAACAAAGCCTGTCCAAGGAAGGGGGCATGACCTTTGTCCTTGGAAAGACCCACAGAGCACTCCTAGGTACATACCCACCCTGCTGAGTTGTTTATCTACAAATAACAGGAGAGATCTGCTTCCGCCAGGTGTCCCTGACTCAGGCTAGGTGGGAACCCATAGCAACCCCTAGCAGCCACCAATCAGCATGAGACAGGGAAAATACCTGGGATGCCAGATAACCCTCCCAGTAGTTTATGGGGTTGGGAAACCCTGTAGTTCAGCATGAAGACCCCTCTTGGCTTAAATCAATCAGTTCAAAGGAATCCCCCTCTTGTACTAACCAATCACCCTTAGCCAACTTGTTCCCTCCAGTGAATGTGCTAATCATGTTTTAGAGTTGCTTTATGATTTTCCCATGGTGTGTGATGATTTTCTAAGAGATGCTATGATGTATGTGAAGTCCCTGCCTTCCCCAGAGTGTATAAAACTGCTGTAAACCCTGGGCCTCTCAGCGTCACCAGTTGCTATGTGCGCGTGGAGGACCAAGCTAGCTTGCAATAAACACCTCTTTGCTACTTACATTGATCTTGGTCTCTGGTGGTCTTTTGGGGGTCCCAAATTCAAGCATAATAAAAGCAAGGCTTTAGTTTAATGATGGTCTTGCAAGATTGGGTATCTGGGGGTAGTAGGCACACTCAAGGACTGTTAAAACCAGTGTTTTATCCCCTGTTGCACAAGGTCCTTCCCTAGGTTCCTCATTGGCTAAGTACTATGTGGTACACAATCCTCCCAAACATACTCACCTAGGTTTCACGGTCTCCTATTGAGTTATTTTAAAATATAATACCTTTAGTTGTTACCACCTCCCTTTGTTCTCTGGTGGCCAGAAGGCCTTTCTGGGATTGAGTGCATTTTGGCATGTATAAAATTTATCTTTGTTGATCATACTGGTCCCTTCCACCTCACCTCCTGTTTGTCAAGGGGCTGTGACACTGTCATACTCAGGTGTTAACTGCTGGTAAGCATTTGTTCTATTTCCTCTTCCACTGATTTTCTTACATCCTCAGTGATTTTTACAGATAAAACTAAATACTGTATTCTGCAAATAGACCTCCAGAGTTTTTATTTCCCACAGTGAATCCGCTCCTGAATAAAACCTATTCATCCCTTGGAATGTGGGGCTTCTTCTAAAACATGTAAAATAGATTTTCAAGCCCACTGGTGAAATAGTGAGTAGGAATTCCTAAAAGCAGCATATTTTACTAACCCAAAACATTTCCTGAATGTGGTTCTTGCTTCAGTGATCAGATGGATCTCAATCAGAAAGAAATGGACTAAATTTATCTGCAATTGCTTTCAGTTGTTGTTTTTTTATCTAGTAAATTCTCTTCTTTTTCTATTCTGCACACTTAAATTGTATATTTTTTGTTTCATTTGATTAAGACTTTTAATTTTCTCTATCTGAAGCTTTTTTGTTTCTCTGAAAAGGAAACTTTCTTCATGTTTTGCTAGCCTCAGTCTTTAAGATGTAAATTTTTAATTGGCCTCAACTTTGGAAATGCAAATTTAAGACTTAACAGTCTATTTTCAATATCTGGTCAAAAGTCTGGCTTTTTAAAAATAGCAAAGTTAAATCTAACTTTTAAAATGTTTCTTGTATCTGCCTATATGTTTAAATGCTTGTGTATTGACAGTTGGCCTGGTATTAAATTGACTTATCGAAAATTATCCCAAATACTTTTTGACTCATATATTTTTAGTAAATTTGTAATACATAATTTGAATTTGTTAGTAATGTGTTTCCATGGTGCATGCCTATAATCCAAGCGACTAGGGAGGCCAAGGCAGGAGGATTACAAGTTCAAGGCCAGACTCAGCTACTTAAGAAGACCCTGACTCAAAATAAAAAAGAAATAAGATTGGGGCTGAAGCTCAGTGATAAAGCACCCCTGGGTTAAATCCTCAGTACTAAATAAATAAATAAACAAACAAACAAACAAACAAATAAATAAATAAATAGAAAAGAAAATTTAGTAACTCATTTTTCTGTCCTGCTAACAAATTGAGATATTTGTCTCTAGATATTTGAGATATAGCATTCACTGTTTCCTATGTACTGCAACCTCTTAAGACCACTTTGGCAAAGAAATAACTTAAAATGTTGACTTTACTTGATTTCCATGAGTAATCTAAAGATAGCTATTAAAATAAATAAATAAATATGTAGGACAGGCATTTTAATTCTTAAAAATGTAGCCTTTTGAATTGTTTTGTTTATTTTATAAAGAAGCCAATTCAGAGATTAAAATCTTAGTTTTTACTTCTCAGAAATGTTCTGTTTTATTTGAATAATTGTTTGATATTTATATTTCCATACTATAAGGTCCTTGCTTAGCATCTGGCCAGCCACCTCCCCCCCTGCATTAGGACCCAGCAGGCTCTGATTCCTGAGCCTCCCCCATAAAGGTCCCAGAACTCAAGCCTGTGTTGCCTCTTCTCTCATATAGAAAGATGTCTCTTATTTGTCAGCTCTGACAAATAAACTCTCGTGTGTACCTCTGCCTGGTCTCTGTCTTTCATTTCTCTCTTACCCATCTCTTGTTCCTCGTCTTCCCTTCACATATGATATTCATGGTTTTTCTAAAACATTGATCATTCAATAGATTTGGAAATTCACAAGGAAGCCTATAAATTCCTTGTTCCAGGCCAAAGATAAGTCATAGTGTTACTGTTGGGATGTCCAGTTGAAATCTAGGTTCTTGGAGCCATGAACAAAGAATTTAATGAAACACACAGAAGTAACAGAGTGCAGATTTTTTTTTTTAAAGAGAGAGTGAGAGAGGAGAGAGAGAGGAGAGAGAGAATTTTTTTTTAATATTTATTTTTTAGTTCTCAGCGGACACAACATCTTTGTTGGTATGTGGTGCTGAGGATCAAACCCGGGCCGCACACGTGCGAGGCGAGCGCGCTACCGCTTGAGCCACATCCCCAGCCCCGAGTACAGATTTATTGAAGGAGAAGATAGCACTCTGTTAGGTAGACTGGAGGGGGGTTGAGGGGAAGCAGGCTCAAGGACCCAATGTCTGAAAATTAGGGTCTTATATCCTGAACTGTGGGGTGTTCTCTTCTCTATATGGACCTGATTGAAGACCTTACCCCATTTTCTTCCATTGGATATCTTATGATACCTGATTAGAGTATTTTCCAATTTTCCCCCATTGGTTTCTTTAGAAAACCTAATTAGAATACTGCCCACTTTGCTTCCATTGGTCATTTTAAAATTTAAACCTGTGGTGGGAGTTGTCAAGGTGTTGTTCTCAGTAGCAGGAGTTGTTATGGTGATAAGTCCTCAATGGTGGGAGTTGTCATGGTAATGGGATTTATTGTAAACAGGATTCATCTCCTTGTCTTGTCCTCCAGTGGCTTCTTTCTAACACCCTGACTCTGCCATCCCATTGTCCTTGAATCCCTACCTAACATTTCCCCCTTTTTCAGCAGTTAACAAATCTAGACCTCTCCTGTTTTGGAGAGTGACTGCTGCTAATGAATCTATCTGACTTTGGATGGTAATTATACTTTTTGCTATTTCCTCTAGGCTATCAGAGAGATATTTAAACTCTGAAAACAGGAAAGGGAAGTGATTAGCCCTCCTACCCCTGTGCCAATTCCTGCAGCTATTCCCAATCCTACTAGGAGGGAAATCAGTTTTGTAGCTTTTTTGACTCTGGTGAGTGTCATTAAAGGTGTGATTAGAGGTTGATTGTTAAGGGCTTTATCTATATTTGGGGCCAGACATACTAGTGTACATGTACCCATCCAGTTGGCTGGTAGACACAAGTAAGAATTTGTTCCACACAAGAAGATGATTCCTGGTATTTCCACACTGAAGCTATGTTTGATAGAAAACATATGAGCTATTTGATTATTTTCAGATTCCTATGTGGCTAGGGTTCCCGCCCGTATGGCTCCTGTGAGAAGTTGGAAGGGGTATTCTGGGATTGTCCCCAAAGTTTTATTTTCCCAATACAATAAGTTCCTCTTTTTTTAATCCATGATAATCCATTCATTACTTTACTTTGATTGGTCATTTTAAAATTTGAACCTGTGGTGGGAGTTGTCATAGTGATGTCTTTAGTGGCCGGAGTTGTCATGGTGATAAGTCCTCAGTGACAGGAGTTGCCATGGTAATGGGATTATGATAAACAGGACTTATCTCTTTGTCTTGTCCTCCACAGCTTCTTTTTAATACCCTGTCTCGGACATCTTGGTGTCCCTGAACTCCTACCTAACAAAAGGAAATAATAGATGATATTAAATGCCAATGATCTATGTGTAGTTTATGTTTTCTGATTTCTAGAATGACTTCATTTTATAATGTGCTGAAATTGTTATTGTTTTGGTAGTACTGGAGGTTGAACCCAGGGCCTCATACAGGCTAAGCAAGTGCTCTAAAACTGAGTTACATCCCAGTTATTGCTTTTGTTGTTAATTGATCATAAATCATGGCAGTACTTTCAGAAATTAACCCTCTGTTCCTTTATTTAGTAACCTGAATGTTGTAATGAAAGAACTCAATGAAGGAAATAAATGGAGAGATAGAAGAGGTGGATTAACAGTAACACAGGTTTATTTGGGATAAACCTGCAGGAGTTGGGGGGCAGTTGTTCCAGCAAAGTCTGGAACCCATCTTCTACTTATAGCCTAGGGAAATTGAAGGGGAGTGAAGAGGTGGGGGAATTTTTGCAGTTTGGCTGTTGCTAGGGGGTTGTCAGGAAAGGGTTCTTGTGATCCTCATCTTCATTCTTTGTGATGGTCATTGTTCCATGTTGAACAGGATGTTTCTCAAGAATTCAGCCCTTGGTAACAATTCTTGGTATGGGATATTCTAATCATGGGTTTAGGTCAGAATGACCATTGTTGTGGGTCAGAGTGACCATGGGGTGACAGCTGTTCTAAGGTGGAAGATATGTTTCAAAATGGCATTGCCCAAGTCAATTTCTCCCCAACAAATGTTATAAAACTAGTTTATCTCTTTTAAATTTATTTTCACACCTGAAAAGGTTCATGTTGATATACAGGATATAGCACTGCTTATAGAACAACTCAAGTAATTTCCATTTATGGTTTTAGATTTCTGCACACACTGCCTGGGTTTTATTATTCTAATCAGCAAGGTGCTTCACTGCCTTATTGAAATGTTAAATGGATTTTTGTGCTGTGTCTGCTATCAAAACTCTAGTAATGCTTAAATTCTAAAGGAACTTAAAGTAACTTTTTAAATGCACTTATAAGGAAGGATCCAACAATTTGGCAATGGCTAAACTGCTCTTAATAAAATCTACAAAGAACTAACTGGCTTAAAGAACAAAGATTTTTGTTTTATCAAGATAATTTCTTATATTTTCTGCTCATTTTGTTTTGCTTTTATTGTTGAAAAGAAAGTTAAGTACTACAAGAGTTAAGGTTTATTCAAATTTTCATTTGTTCTAAAGTTTCTTTTGGTTTGTTACTCTAAAGCTTTAAAAATCTGACAACCTGAGTATAATGCTATAAATCATGATTGTTGTCTTAACATATTATACAGGTAACTAAACTGTTTTGGTAAGTTGCTAAGTTCCCCAAGTAATCATAATGCTTTCTATTTTGTTTGTGGTCATTTTTGCATAATGTAAGCTTTGTAGTTAAGAAGGATCAATCCTGCTATTTTATTATAGAATATATGTAAAACTGTCTATTTAAAGAAATTTTTTTCTTTCAGGAAACTGTTTATATTGTGTCTTACTATTGGGGAAAACATTAATCAGTGCTTAGAAAAGCTTGTAGGAAGATAATGACTCAATGTGAAAACAAGAAATGGAGAGGGGAAGGTAGTTACTTTCCTTATCTCTAATATTTAGGTGAGAATCAAAGCAGAGTGACCATGGTTGTAAAGTTAAAGGAATGTTCTCTTAAAATATATGAAGAAATCCTCCTGTGCAGTGAACATGCAACCTATCTTACGTATTTCACCTGCTTGGAGAAGTGGTACAGCCCTCCATTGTATCTTGGCCTGCCATCACCAAGGAGTGCATGCATAATAAAATGTCCAAAACCTCCCTACTGAGTCCCCCATATTTCTTTGGGATCAGTAAACAGTGTGCTTGGGGTGTTTGCAGCTTTAAGGTTTAACTGTTGAATGCTGAGAGCCACAGCCGAGTAGGAATGGCCCCCGGCATTTTACCAACAGTATTAGTTGACAGGCGATGCATTACTATCTGCCTTGGCCGCTACTTTGGAGTTCTCGTGCTACTTTGGAGTTCTCGTTGGGATTCCCAGGGATTCCCGGAGAGTTCCCATTGGTTGGGGAAGTGCAGGAGGAGGGATTTCCGGAGGAGATATTTCCGGTTGCTGGTGGCTAGACAGCCAAGCCGCGTGGCATTCAGAAGAATTCCCGGGGAGCGTGTGTGGAGTGTGCTGGTGGAGTTCAGAAATAAAGTTTGTTCCTGCTTCAGTGGCTCGTGATTTGTGCTCAGCCAGACTGTGGCAGTTGGAATAGTTGGCAGGACCCCAAAGAAGAATACACTGAGTTGACTCCTGAGTTGGAAAAGGACTTGGAGGCCACAACCTCCATGTGGTTTGAGGCAGCCTCCCTCTTAAATGCATGGGCACCATCATATGAATATGAGGACACCCTGGAAATATCAGAGGGATTACTGAGGGGAGGGTATTGTAAACAGCATTCAAAGTAGTCACTGGAGAGCAAAAGGAAACAAAGAATGTCATTGTGGTGATAGCAAGGCCTTTGCTGTGTGCATTAAAGTTATCCACAGAATAAGTCAATGCACAGTGGTGCATGCCTTTAATCTCAGTGGCTCCTGAGGCTGAGGCAGGAGGATCGCAAGTTCAAAGCCAGCCTCAGCAAAAGCCAGACACTAAGCAACTCAGTGAGAACCTGTCTCTAAATAAAATACAAAATAGGGCTGGGGATGTGGCTCAGTGGTTGAGTGCCCCTGAGTTCAATCCTTGGTACCCCCCACACACAAAAAGTTAGCCACAGAATAGGAGTTAGCTCTGTACAGTACAGGAAGAGTTAAAACTAGAAAGAGAACTCCATTAAGTATAGATTGATAGCCAGTGTGTGCTGTCATGTTGCTTAGAACTTACAGACAAATCCCTGCAGGTCATGGCATGCCATTATGCTAAACTGAAGGGATATAGTGAGCCCAGAGCCTATATTAGGGCATTGATAACTAATGAATACTGGAACCTTCAGCTGTGTGGCTCACTCAGGAAGTCCACTATTTCTAGAAATTCAGAATTTGAAGTGGAGGATGAAATATAATGAAAGCAGAGCTCATGGCTCCTCTAAGAAGTTTTTGAGCCCTGGGTTGTGGGACAACTAGGGGTCAAGGTTCAGGGGTCCAAGCCATGTCTCTTGACTAGAGTCTATATATAGAATTTGCAAAACGTTGGTTTCTACAAAAAAAAAAAAAAAACTCAGTAAAAAGTTGGTGGATATTGTAGATGAGTATACATTGATACATAGTAATTTTACCAAATCCTCAGGTAGGTTAACTGCTACTGATTGATACAGCAGGTAAAGAGTGACAGCAGGTAAAGAGAGTCATAATGTTGATGCTGGGCTTGGATGCCTACTGTCCATTCCTTACCCAGTGTTCACAGTTCCTATTCCTACATATATTATCAGTGTTGATATCTTATGGAGCAAAGGCCTATAAATAACTAAGGGAGTTCTGTTTGTATTGATGGAAAATTGAGCACATATCCATTGTCAAGCCAACATTTAGGGGGCAAGCAAATACCCCTCTGTTGTTTTATCTTCTCCCCACTGAATTGTCACCAACACTACTGTCTCCCCAGTGATCATCAAGAGATAACAGAGACTGTGTATGAATTGGATAAAGTAAATATAATTTGTCCCCCTCCCCCATTCAACTCCACTTTATGGCAGATAAAAAGGCATGATGGAACTTGGTGCATGAGTGATCCCTCCACTTTCTGTGGCTGTTCCGAACATGGTCACTATTCTAGAAGAGCTCAGTACTCAACTGGAAACATATCGCTGTGTGCTGGACCTTGCTAATGCCTTCTTCATCATTGATAAAGTCCCTGAGGGTCAAGATCCATTTGCCTTCATATGGGAAGGTCAATAACAAGTGTTTATGGTGTTACCTCAAAGATAGCTCCATCATCCAGTTTGGGTCATAGCATGGTAACAGACCTGATGCCAAACTCTTCTGGTAAAAATGTTTACATAATGATCACAGCTGATTCTCTTTCTTGCTCACCAAGGCTGCCTACATGCTTCTGAGCCTTTTGCCAGGGAGAGGAAGGGCCATGAACCCTGACAAAGTGCAAGGCCCTTGCTTTATCATGGAAATTCTTGGGTATCAGTCTGGTGAGTAAGACAAAGTTTATAAAGTTGAGATATTTCCACTTCCCCAACACAGTAAAGTACTTTCAAGAATTTGTGGAGCTCTGGATCATTGAAGGGCTTTCATCTCTCATCTGGCTCATTTATTACAACCCTTATATAACTTGTGCAGGAGGGGTACAGTATGGAACTGGACTGATTGGAATATTGAAGTTTTTAATCAGGTGAAATAAACAGAAAAACAGGCACAAACCCTTGGGACACTAGACACATGGAAACCTGCAGAGTTTACCTTCCATATTATTCCATACAACTTTGGATGGGGCTTACAGGGGCAAATTAAGGGGCATGAGACCCTCATTGGCATTTGTTCACCATCATGGAAAGGGGCAGTGGAATGGTATAGCTTGTGGGAGAAACAATTGTGTGCTACTTATGCTGCTCTTCTTATCATGAAGCCTATCACCAGAGAAGAACTAGTAAAGTTGTTCAATTGGCAAAGATAAAATGGCTAGAGAAAGTCCTAGCAGAAGAAGTTGCCATTTGGCTACATTACAGATTAAAGCATAAAGAACAATTGACTATGTGGGCAGCTGTGACATGCTATAAAGATGTCTATAAAGACATCTGATGTTGCTTATAAAGATGCCTGATGCTGTTACTGCAAGCCAGAACTATCTTTCCTCCTATCAGTGTTACCTGCAATGATTGGATAATATTGAGGGGCATATAAAACAAGGTGACATCCCTTTTAAATGATGGAAGATAGACTACATTGGCCCACTCCCGCTATCAGAAGGGGTCAAATATGCATTGATTTGTGTGGACACAGTTACAGGCTTGTTGCAAACTTTTCCCAGCAAAACAGCCATTAAGAGAAAACAACTATTAAGAGACCGATCTGGCTGGGTGCCATGTATGGCACAACACAGATAATTTATTGTGACCAAGGAACCCATTTCACAGGTCACAACATAAAATAGTGTTTTCCATATCAGGAGCCATATAATCCAACAGGACCCAGATTACTTGAGAGAATAAATGTCTTGCTAAAACAAGACTTAAGGAACTGAGACTAATTCTTTGTAAAGGTGGGCTACTCATCTGCCTGAAGCACTGAGGAAACTAAATCAAAAACCCAGGGGCTGGGATTGTGGCTCAGTGGTAGAGCACTCGCCTAGCATGTGTGAGTCACTGAGTTCAATTCTCAGCACCACATAAAAATAAATAATAAACAAAATAAAGGTATTATGTCCATCTACAATTAAAAAATAAATTTAAAAAAATCAGCAGCTCATAGCTGTTTCAATGTTATCTTGCCCATGGCCACCAGGGTTAAGGTTACAGATAAAGGACACTTCCACTAAACAGCTTCTTAAACTGTCCTGGAACACAAGCAACAGGCACCTCAAAACATCACATCAGAGATAAGCAACATTAGTTGACCATGGCCTATAAAACTAAGACTCTGGTAATTTGCCTAACTGACCCCTTGTGGGGAGGGAAATGTCTAAATTTGCAAGTAAAGCCTACCTCTGTTGGTGTTATTGTTTAGATATGAGGTGTTTCCCAAAAGCTCATATGTGAGATAGTGTGAGATTATGCAAGAAAGCTTAGAGGTGAAATGATGGGGTTATGAGACCCTTAACCCAATCAGTACATTAATCCCTTAATATGGATTAACTGGGCGGTAACTGTAAGAAGGTAGCGTATGGCTAGAGGAGGTGGGTCATTGGGGGTATCTTTGGGGTTTATATTTTGTCCTTGTTGAGTAGAGCACTCTCTGTTTCTTAGGCCACTTTCCTCTGCCACACTCTTCTGCCATGCTGTTCTGTCTCACTTTGGGTCCAGAGCAATGGAGTAGGAGATCTGTGGACTGAGACATCTGAAAATGTGAGCCTCGAAATGCACTTTTCCTCCTTTAATTGTTCTTGTCAGGTCCTTCGGTCATAGCAAACAAAAAAAGCTAACCAAAGCATTTGGGAAACTGGTCCTCATAAATACAGGTGATATTACCCTCAGATATTATCACCCAAAGAACACTATATATAAGTTTATGGCAGTTATATATTTTGGGGTGTCTTATTCTTTCTATACCACTGAAGTGTGAACAGATAGATTGGTCTGGTACACTTACCTGGGTAAGCTTACTGTGTAGGCTACTTTACTAACATAAGATTGCACAGTGGATTGTATGCCTCATGGAACCAATTTACCATTATTGGTGCCAATTAAACATTCTTAAAATGTCCTGAGACACAAGTAAGAATTTATTGTTGCTGACTCCTCAAGACATCACATCAGAATTAAGAAACATTAGTTTCTATACAGTCATATTCTGCATAGGTTAGCAACAGGTAACCTATTCTTGAACTGGGCAACAGAAGTTACATGTCATACCAACCCAACTGACTATTGGATCTGCTCAGAACTCCCTATGACTGCAGTACAAGGACTTCCCTGGGTAGTCCAACCTGCAAAGGAGATACAGTGGACTTGGATAAAACAGGGCTAGACTAAAACACAGTATTTCTGATGATTTAATTTAAGTATCTAAACAAATTAATGCTATCTTAATTACCTTAGCATGCTTGCTGGTAGGTTCTTGCTCTTCATACTACTGTTGCAAAATATGAATGCAATGCGACTTCAGAGCCCTGTTCCAAGGGCTTTTCAGAAAACATAGGGTGGTATAAGATTTGCTGGACATGGAGGGGCTTGCAAGGCACTGAAGGGGTGGGGTGTCTAGTAAACACTCACCAGTATCTAAGGAAGCTTGCAGTGAGATAAGAAAGACTCTAAAGAATGTGATAACAAAGGCAATCAAGCAGCAGAGCTGGCCACTTCTCTTTTCTCCAATCTTTAGGTGAGAATCAAAGTAGAGTGAACTTGGTTGTAAAGTTAAAGAATGTACTCATAAAATACCTGAAGAAATCCATCTGCACAGTGGGCATGCAATCTCTCCTATATATTCCCACTGCTTGTAGAAGCTGAGAGGCTTGCCATTGTATCTGGCTTGCCACTGCCAAGGAGCACAAGATTAATGTACAAAACCTCTCCATTGAGTCCTTCAGGTTTTTACTTTGGAATCAGTAAATAGTATGTCTATAACACTAGTAGTTCTGGGGTTGAACACTTACTTTACAAAGTATATTTCAGTGTATATGTATATTCTTAATTGATTGAATGAGTTTAATTCTTGTGATCTGTGTTCAGTTTTTACAGTTCTATAAAATGTACCTAAATTCTAAAAATTCTTTCCACCCATTTGGTGATTTTCCTTGATTTACAGAAGAAAGACTCTAGTTACATGATTTTCTAGTATAGATCTGACAGGATTGATCTTTATAGCAAGTTGCTTGTCTTTGGGTAAAGATGATAATCTAAAGAAATTATGTTTATTAGTTTAGATCTAGACTATATTGCTTTGCTCTTATTGGTATTTTGTATTTTTCTGTCCTAAAAGCTAATCTTTTCAAAAACCTCCATTGCATAAAATTGGCTAAAAAGGGGTCTTCTGACACTGACTCAAACTGTCCTGCCATATCCCCTTTAACATAGGGATGACTCTGATGAAAGAACAGGGACAAAAGTTCCCACAAAGTTTAAGCCAAGAAGCTTGGCAAATGATCAACAGAGCATTCAAAGAAAATCATTCAGAGACAGGGGAAATTATATACAGTCACTTGTCAAACCCCACCAAAAAGATAAAAAGCTGGGAGACTATGGAAAGAGCATTCCTATGCAAACTAATATTTAAGTCCTTCCCCTAAGCAGAGCTATTAAATGTTTCAAACTTTGCCTCTTTCAGGAATAAGTGTTTTACCTCTTGTGTTTGAATTCTGCACACTGATCCAACAATGATGGCCAGCCAGATGACATGGAAGCCATGATAAAATTGAGAATAAGAACTCAATGGGAGGGGATAAAACAGACTGAATTTGACTGAATTTGAATTTGGGGGCTTCCCATTTGAAATTGGGAATGACTTCTTCATGCCAAGAGTAAAGACCGGAGGGGCTACAGTTCCCCACCCTGACAGGTATCAAAGAAAATGGTAGGGGAGATTGCCCCTTTAGGCCTAGCATGGGCTAACTAAATGTGCATATGTGCATTTCCCACCTTTTGTCTCATTAATATGGCTCTGTCTCTTCTTCCTTATCTCCTCTCCTTTAAATGTTTTGCTAATTTGGGGGGATATCAGAGAACTTTTGAAATAATTACATTTCTTCCATCTTCCTTCAAAGCTGGCTTTCAATAAAACCTCTTTTCCTATCCACCCCCTAAAAAAAGAATCAACAAAGAAACTACTGAGATAATAAATGAATTCAGCAAAGTGGAGGATGCAAGATCAACACATGAAAAGCAGTTGTATTTCTATGCACTAGCAAGGAACATTTGGAAATGGAAATTAAGAAAAGAATGCTATTTGCAATAGCATCAAACATTTTTTAAAAGTTTAGGAGTAAATTGAACCAAGGCCATATAAAACTTCTACACAATGAAAATATAAAATAATTCTGAAAGAAATTAAAAGAGGCCTAAATAGATGGAATGCCATTCCCCATTCATTCATTGTAAGATTTAGTACAGTTAAAATGACAATTCTCCCCACAGGTGATTACAATCTGGTACAACCAATCTGGAAAACGGTATGGAGATTTCTTGGAAAACTTGGAATGTTACTACCTTTTAACCAAGCTATCCCACTCCTTGATCTATACCCAAAGCATTTAAAAATAGCATACTACAGTAATGCAGCCATTTCAATGTTTATAGCAATTCACAATTGCTAACTGTGGAACCAGTCTAGATGCCCTTCAATAGATGAATGGATAAAGAAACTGATACATATACACAATGGAATATTACTTAGCATTAAAAGAGAATAAAATTATGGCATTTTCAGATAAATGGATGGAATTGGAGAATATCATGCTAAGTGAAATAAGCCAATTCCAAAAACTAGGGGCCAAATGTTTTCTCTGATAAGTAGATGCTAATCCATAATGGTGGGGGGCATGGAGTGAGTGGAGGAACTTTGGATTGGGCAAAGTGGGGGGAGGTGCAAGGGGGTAGGAAAGATGGTGGAATGAGATGGACACCATTACCCTAGGTGCATGTATGATTGCATGAATGGTGTGACTTTACTTCATGTACAACCAGAGAAGTGAAAAATTCTGCTCCATTTGTGTATAATGAATCAGAGTTTTCTACTGTCATGTATAACTGATTAGAACTAATAAGATAAAAGAAATAAAAAAGCTGCCCCTCATATTCGTACAGTATTGTAATGGACTCTGAATAGTCAAACAAAATGAAAAAGAAAAAGAAATTTGAAGGGCTCAAGCTTTCTGATCTCAAAAGTTAATACAAATCTGCAGTTATTAAAACAATGTAGTACTGGCATAAGGATAGACACAAAAATCAATATAATAAAATTAGAAATCCTGAAATAAATCTGTACATCTATGTTTGATTGATTTTTCCAGCAAGATGCTAAGACCCTTCAATAGGGAAAAAATGTCTCTTTGACAAATGCTGATAAGACAACTAGATGTATACATTCAAAAGAATGTATTTGGGTACTCATCTCACACTAGATATAAAAATTGATACAAAAGGGTCAAAGACCTAAATATAAGAGTTAAAATTATAAAACCCTTAAAGAAAATATAAGGATAAATCTTCATGATCTTGGATTTAGCAATGATTCCCTAGATAGGACATCCACCCAAACTACAAACAATAAAAGAAAAACTCAATAAATTAGATTTTATGAAAATGATAAACTTTTGTTACAGAGAATGACCTACCCACAGAGCCAAAGTGACCATGGGGATCTGTTGCTCTGTTCTTTGCAATTCCATGGAAAGGATTTGAAGCAAGTTTCACATAGTGCCAGGAAGGAGTTTTAAAATAGAAAGCAAAAGGGGGAAAAGGAACATTATCAAGGGAGAAAGGGGGAGAATAGGTCCCCTCCAAGAGGAGAGGGATAACATACTCCTTTTACTCCAGTTTTATTGGAGGATCCTAGGAAAGTTTCCATTGAGTCTCACCCAAGTCCAACTCTTGACTTTTGATTGATGGCAGAATTACATCAGACTTTGAAGTCCTCATTGCACAGGGTCTTACCCCATGGAGGGGAAACTTTACTATTATAATGACATGCTAAAGATCCAAAGGCAACTCTGGGTCACTTAGCCCCTGCTGATCAGTTCTAACTGAAACTTGTTCTTACACATTTTATGGTTGGTGAGCTTTGCTTCTAATTATCCTGTCTCCCTGAGTCCTGGAATTTGTTTTATATAAAGGTCACAAAAGCCTCTCCTTAAGGGTAACTTGTGTTCTTCTTGGCAGGGAGGCTCCTTTGGGCCTGTGTTTCTCATGCAGGTAACACTTTGTTTGTTGAAGAATGTAACATCCTATTGACTTAAGCCAGGAAAGGGCCAGTGTGGCTTAAATTGCTTTTTAAAAGAAAGTATGTGGAAGTCAGCAAATTAAGCCCAGTCTACAGAATCAGTCTCTTATTAGTATCTTATGTTCCTACCACTCATGTCTGCCTGCCTGCTACTTACCACTTTTGTGCATCAAACAATACTATTTAGAGTTGAAAGACAAACTACAGAATGCAATGGGGAGTGTTTTGAGCCAATGATCATTTGATTTTGCATAATTTTATGATCCAACAAGTGTGACTCCCTATGCTGCAGCTATTAAAAAACACAGAAAATCCTTTCTTCCTTTCATAATTATAGCCACCAAGATGCCTAAGATATGGAATGGGGTATTTAAACTCTACTTTTACATAAAGGGGCATTCTCTATTCTGCTTTTTTCCTGCCTTCTTGGCATAACTGGTTTGCTACAATATTCTTTTAATTATTTTACCAAT
Source organism: Ictidomys tridecemlineatus (assembly GCF_052094955.1). Taxonomy (NCBI): domain Eukaryota; kingdom Metazoa; phylum Chordata; class Mammalia; order Rodentia; family Sciuridae; genus Ictidomys; species Ictidomys tridecemlineatus. The sequence goes on along the minus strand of NC_135493.1, from coordinate 97,091,823 downwards.
TTTGTGATTTATTTGGTTTGAGCAACTGATGACAATTTGTATCATATACCCCCACAGGCTGTGGTGTAATGCAAACCAATACAAATGACTGTAATTCACTCTTCCTGTTATGGTGTTTGTACACTACCTAGCCATGTTTAGAATCCTTCACCAGCAACATAGCTCATCTACCCTGTCGACTAATACAACTCCTCTAGTCTTTTCTTCCTGTTACCCTGTCAGCACCAAGAGCAGGTAAAATTCTCCATTCTAATTTGTTTGAATACCCCTTCCCAATACTAGTCTCTAAAACCTCAAGTCAATAAAGTTGGGGTATGAGATACATATTATTGAGAAATAAACTGACCTGGAAGAGGAGACACTTACATTGATTCCAAGAACTCTAGGTAAGCCATCCTTACTCGTGTGGGGCCATAAGACAGAATAATGTCAGTGAAGCCAGAATTAGACAGGTAGTCAGTGTAGATAGGTAAATGGAGTCAGGTAGGATCTAGGAGGCCAACTTTGAGTGAGTCTGGGAAGTTGGAGACTGTCCCCTGCGGGATCTTATCAAGAACCTGCCCCTGCTCCAACTTGTTGCCAAGGTAACCTGTCCCCAAAATTTCCCCTCCCAACAGGGAGCTATAAGGTTGTTAATGTGTCCTTGTCTATTCCACCCTGCTCTTCCCCCTTCAGCCCACCTATTTCCCACCTTTTGGCCATCCCACTGAGCATTCCTGGACCTAGTCATGTCCGCAGGAAGGAGAAAGACAAGCGGGGAAAGGCAGGAGAACAAAGGAAGCCTAGGACATATAAAAAGGGCAGAACACCTCCTTCTTGGGATACCAGGATACCAGCTATGGCCCCCTTCTCCCTCGTGGGAGAAGTCTATGTTACCCTTTTTAAATAAGCCCTGCTTCATATGCTTGCCTAATATTCAAACTTCAACATGTGGGGAAGCAGGACTCATCACCAATAACCAGCAGTATCATCAGTTGTCCATTGGTTTCCGAAGTTTTCTGTGACAACATTGTCATTGGAGTTGTTGGGGAGGTGTCAGCTTACTATTTATTTGTTGATCTACTTTATGAATAACTGTCAAATGTAGATGGATAAATTGCTTTTAGACACTTAAATTGCACAATCAGCTTTCTTGATGGATAATACAGAGCTCTAGTTTAGTCTTGAAAATGTTTTCTGTTTAAATTTAAAATATTTTCTGTTTAAATTTACCTGTTGCTACCTCTTGTCCAATCCTAGACTACACTTGAACCATCTCTCATCCCCTTGGACCTAAGTGACCTATTGTTACATTTCAAGAATGAGTACTACCATATAATTACAATTAGCTGTAAGACAATGACATATAATTAAATTGTCTTTGAACACAGTAATTCACAAGTCCTATAAACAGAACACAATCTTCATGCAATTCCTGGTTAATGTGAGCAGAGTTACAAAGTCTACACTACTCTATATGAAAACATGCTCTGGCCTCGTTGATCTAGCTAATTTAAGAGTCTCTAGTTCTAAAACACAATCTAACAATACAATATGTATAACCTTTTAAATCTCTCAAGCACTGAAAATTGCAGTGTGGGTCCATTTTTATTCTATTTTAATAGGCATCAACACCAAAGACACATTTGACACTCTTCTCTCCCCAAAACACTCCCCCAGACAATACTCCCCCATGCACTGCAAAAAACATGGCTTTTCCCCTATTTAAGCAGAAAACCTATTGACACCTGCAAGCTAGAGGTAGATAGTTTCAATCAGTCACTCAGGGGAGCCTTCCTTCTTGAATACCAGGGTCATGGCAGTGGAAAAGATTCTGGAAATCCACACTCAGAGGCAAAAATATTGAAGCAGGCTGAACCTCATTCAAAATGTTTCATGCATTTCATAATTTAACTGTTGTTTATTATCAGTCCAGAATTGTGGCTTCAGTCAAATCCTGTAAGATATAAGTACATGAAGTTTCAACAATCGTGAATCAAACTAAAAGTCATTAACATTAAGGGGCCCCCAAAAGACTGGCAGATGAGAGTACATAAAATGGATTTAGGACTACAGAAGTCCTTGAGGGATTTTCCATCAATTCAGTTAAAGCCCTTGCTTGGATACAAAAAAGCTAGACACCATCATTGTCACTTCTCCACTAGTTGACAAGTTCTCTTTAATGGTAATGCCTGTACTTGTGACATTTTCCAGTGATTTCTGATTAAAGCTGCCTGACATCTGTGTGTTTGCTCTGCCAGTTGACTAGTGTATCTTTAGAACTGTGAGGCATTTGCTGTCATCCTGGTTGGTGGTCCACTTATAATGCAAGGCAATGTCCCTGGATTTCTACAAAGTGTGAATATAAAAGGGATGGAGAAGATTTGAAGAAGCTGAGAGGAGAGAGATGAAGTATCTTCCGGAAAAAGGAAAGCTGAGGGGTCTGCATCTCTGAAGTCCTGCAGCAATAAATGTTGGCCCTGTGCTTCCTGAATCAAATTTATAGCATACAATCAGGTGTGATTTCTCCTAATTACCTCAGAACTAATTAGAAAGAACCTCCAAACCCAAGACCTGCATTTAATTAAGAATATCTGTTAAGAAGGTATTTGCATATCTTCAAGTTATGTCATGAGGACATTTGAGTTGATGAAAACTGATGTTTACTATATAATTAAAATGCATCACATCGAAACCAGGAGTCATCAGAAACTCACAGCTGTAGATTTGGGAGCCTGCTTTAATTGATGAGATACAGTTGTTTTGCTTCATGAAGCAAATCAGAGCATGAAGCCCAAGGAATGTAAATATGCAGAGTCAGAATATCACAGGGAAAGGCAGCTATAGCTAAAGTGATTGGTATAGACTTCTTGTCTGTAGTTTCTAGCTCTTCTCTTCCCTGAGGATTTATACACAGATTCAGAATTTAGGGAGAAAGCTTCTCTCTCTCTTCCTCTTGCTTTTGGTCTATTTTAACTTGGCCGTGCCATTTCTGCTTATTAGAGAATCATCACCAAGTACTTATACTAATAATTATTTTTGCACAATGAAGAAACTCAGAGAAAAAAGCAATTTTTTCAGTTAATTATCAGGATCATGCCATCATTATATGTGACTGTATTTGTTTTCTAATCATTACAAAGAGTAGATGCTAGAATTATAGCAATGACTGCTGCTTTCTGTATGCCAAGCGTTGTCCTACTTTCTTCAAGTGAATTAATTTAGTTGATAAAAAAAATATTCTGAAGTAGGTGCTCTTATTATCTCCACGTTAATTGCTAGGAAATAGGGCTCAAGAGTGTTGAAATAATTGGTTTGAGATCACCCAGCCTGTTAACTGAATTGGGGATTTGAACCTAGCTAGCCTGACTCCACAATGTGAGTTCTCAGCACCTACACACCTAATACTTGTTTTTTTTTTTCCCATTGATAGTTGCTATTTCTTTAATGTTATTCACAGGGGCACTTGTGTGTATGTGTATGTGTATGCACACAAACAGTGATTGGGCTAGAATTGGACAAGTTACCCAGCTAAGCCAACCAGATTCTTCTCCAAGAGTCTTGATGTTACGACTGAGAAAGAGACACTCTTTCCTGTCCAGAATTGCTAGCTCTAAGAATACAGTGTTTAGAGTAACATCTTTTATTCCACATGAAAAAGACTGATCTACCACAACAAAGAAAAAAGTGAAGCTGAGATATGGAAAACAGAAGAGTGTGTCTTTTTTTTTTAAGTTGTGGATGAACCTTTATTTTTATTTATTATTTAATGTGGTGCCATGATTCAAATCCAGTGCCTCACACATGCTAGGCAAGCACTCTACTACTGAGCCACAACCCCAGCCTACAGAGTGATCCTCAATTATATAATTCAAGCCCTGGATGAGAGAGAGACTCAACCATACCTGAAGAGAGTGTGCACATCCTTTTCCTGCCATGTCCTACACTCACTGCTTTGGTTTAATTAGTGTAAAAGCATCTGTGGTCATGGGTCCTGGAAAACATGTTGTAATAGTGAAAAGATGAGCAGGGAGTGTTGTGTGTGCCCACAGACCATATGTATTGTGCTTTGGAATAAGGAATGATATTGAATGATACACCAGGATATCTCTGAATGGAGAAATACCTCATCTCTGTCTCCTTAAATATGAACAAAGGACTTTGTGCTTGCACTACAGAATACATTTGAAAAATATTGCTCAGTTCTTCCACTGTCCTTAGAGTTAATGAAGTAGGTTTATTCTATGTATTTTGTCCTCAAACCAATCATCTGAGCTTCCCATATTGTGTTTTATTGTTTCCATTTTACAGATGAGACTACTGGAGCACAAGGAGGTTGCATGGCTTGCCAAAGTCCATAAAAGTAATAAGGTACTGGGATGGGATTTGATCTTCTGATTAAGTCTTCTGATTTAGGTTTATCGTTTTCTTCTCCAGATAACTCCTTCCTCTTTAGGAAAGCCTCATTTTCTAGGGAAAGTACATCCTTAATAGCCCTCTACTATCGTTCTTAGTTTTCATCAAATTCTGCGACAAATAAGAAATTTTGTACAAACTATTTTATGTTTAGAGTTGTCATCATTGTAGAAGTTGAAGTCTACATTCACAAAAGAGAAGACAGAGTTCAATGTTAATTTTTGTGAGAAATCTCTAGTGATTACACAAACTACTATTTGTTATAGAAATTAGAGTAAAGAAGAAATTAAACTCTATAAGATTATAGATAAAGGTTTAGCAAGAGCTACCGATGACTAATCATTAAAGTAAAAGAATTGTTTCTCCATAGTCTGTACTTTTTATTAAAAATGACAGCTCTGAGTAGTATTCATCTTAAATTAAAAATGTGAACTTTATAGACAGTTACTACACATCATTCCTCATATAAATTCAGAACTACTATGGATGCTGGTTTGTTTTAGAAGTTGCAGATTAGGCAGGCAACTTAACAATGAACAAAAATCTTGGAGATGTGTGAGCATCAAATACATTTTCATAATTGTGTGTGTGTGTGAGAGAGAGATACTGAGGATCAAACCCAGGGCCTTGTGCATGTGAGGAAAGCACTCTACCAACTGAGCTATATCCCATCCCTTTTTTTCATAATTTTTCTTAAAAACACCATTTCCTTAGAAAATTCTTTTTAAACATTTATGGGCTGATTCAGAGGTGTCTTTCAAGGCATATTTTAACAAACTATAACTGAGCATTCATAATGTCAATGAGAATACTCAATATTTTTTAAAAAATGATCATTAGTCAAACAATTCCAGAGTGAATATGACTACAAAAACACCCTAACTGAATGTATTAGTTTCCTATTGCTGCTGTAACAAATTGCAACAAATTTAGTGACTTAAAACAGTGAAAATTTATTTCTTTCAGTGCTGGAAGTCAAAAGTATGAAATGGTCTCTCTGGGCTAAGGTCAAGGTACGGGCAGGAATAGAAAGAACTCTCTGACTTATTTCATCTTAGCTGAGAGCATTCAATAAATATTTTCATAATGAATAATATACCGAAAGAGAAAGCATCCCAATTTTTTTCTAACTTCATGTAATGCTTTCCTTTTTATATGTATTCATAAGTCCAAGAGACTTTCTTAATATTTTTTTTTGTACCAGGGATTCAACTCAGGGGCATTCAACCACTGAGCCATATCCCCAGACCTATTTTGTATTTTATTTAGAGATAGGGTCTCATTGAGTTGCTTAGCTTTGAACTCGCATTCCTCCTGTCTCAGCCTGCCAAACTGCTGGGATTACAGGTGTGTGCCACCGCACCCAGTGAGACTTCCTTAAATTTAAAGAAGGAATTCTAACTGAACCTGGGAAATAATTAAAACAAATGTGTCTGACATTTGATCAAGTTTTCCCTGAAACTGATATATATCTAAAGAAGATGAAGTGAACTCAGCCACATGTTGAATACCCCAGAAAATGAAGTAAACTTGACTTCATATTGAGTATGTTTATCCCATGCTGTTCACAAGCCAAACATGTGGGATGTTTGGAGGGAAAGTATTTTGAACTTGAGCAGTCTAAAACACACTTGCCTTATATGATCCATTAGAGCTGAACTGCACAAGCATACAGTCATTTGACAACTGAATTCTGTATGAGGAAATGGCCAATGTCAAAAAAAGAGTGATGAGGACAGTTTCTATAACATGTTTTAGGAGAAGAACTGTGGTTAATATGAGTCTGTGGAAGGACTTCCTCTTACAAAGAGCAATGGCATCAAATTTGGATAAATACCCTACATATGCAATAACAAAGCAAAGTAAGTGGGAAATTATAGCTTTGGCACTTAACTGTATCCAATAGAAACCACCAGTCTTTTCAGAGAGAGAGCTATTTAGTCTGGCAGTTTCTAAGGCTGTAATTTTCTGCTTTCTTTGTTTGCTACCTTAGTCTAAGATCCTCTGGAAAATAAACTAAAGGGATTGTTTTTTTCAAGAGACCTTCCTTCTTTAAGCCTGATAGAATATAGCATGTGTCTCTTTGTCTTATCTGAATGATATTTGATTTGGATCTTTTCTACCTTGATTAAAGCTCTCTGGTATTTGTCATCACTGGGTGTGTAAAGTTTATATTTCAGAAATGGTTTATTTGCTTCCAGACACAGTGTTTGCAAGTTCAAGGAGCTGATGTCCCTAGATGTCTGTAACGAAAACATCAATAAGACCATAATCAATCCTATTATGCTTTTCTCTAATCTATTTATTAAATATCAAATGTATTTTTTAATCATTTTGAATGTATATTATTAATCTTTCCTGGGCTACATTGGCCTGTTTTAATCAATTCTTCTCTTTTTCTAGTTATTTTTTAGGGTGAAATTTTTGTAGTTCATATTGAATCATGTTATTCCACTGTCTAAATCTATTCAGTGGTTTCTGACTTACATTACAATGAAGGCCCAAATCTTACACAGAGATGAAGAAATGAGAAATAAGTTTACCTTTCCTACCTCTTCAGCCTCACCTCATGTTTTCCCTCATTGATTTTCCTCCAGCTCCTCTGTCCTTCTTCCAGATTGTCCTAAGGTCACTCACTGCCTCTGACTGAAGGGCATATGTATATATTGTTTCTTCTACTTTGAACAGTCTTCCCTCTGCTATTAATGCCATTTAGTCCTTTGGAATACTTTGAATTCAGAACTCCAAAACTAAATCAACTTAATTTACATTTGCATGATTCCTTGATAAATATGTATCTTCCCTACTAGATGCTAAATTTCATGAGGATAAGTACCACATTTTTATATTTATAATTTCATTAACAGCAAACATTCTGTGTTGGCATTTAGAAAACAAAACCCTCAATTGACATCTTTGGAAAGTATAAATGCATACAAAAATGTTTCTTGCATAACTTGATATAAATTAAATAATTCCTAACTACAGTCCATCTGTTATCAATCACTCTTCAGTTTACCCCAGTATTAGAATTGTTAGTTTACCACAGTATATTGCTATAATTTCCTTATCACTTCTGTTGCAAAAATTTTTTAAAAAGACAAGTCATCCTTTTTTCCCCCCATGGGCTCTTTTCTTCTGAGGCTTGGCATCAAAAATATTTAACTGTCTACCTGGAATTTATCAAAAAGAAGCTCTTTTGCTTTCTTGCACTTTAATCTTCAATTCTAGCTTAACTCAGAAGACCTTCTCGGCATCCCCACAACTAATTTTGATACATCCTGATTTCTTTTCTCTAACCAACCCAATTTTTCAGACAAGAGGGAAAATTTTTTTACTTCTCCTGGCAACACACAGGCAGGCAACCAGGTGACAGTCTCCAGATTTGCATAGAATCCTTTTCCAATAAAGGGCTTTCTGTGCATCTATTTTTGCTAATTTTTAAATAGTTCTCATCCTCCAACCCATCAGTAGAATTTGGCTAGGTTTGTTTGTCATTCATCATTCTGAACAAACTTTAAAACCCAATTGATTGAAACACTATCAATTGTAAACAAATCAAAAGAACAATTGTGTTTATTATATTATTTCATTTTTTAGATAAAATTAGATAAATAAATATTCAGTAATGGAGGCTTCCACTTCTGGTGAGATAAATTAGTTTTACTTTTCCCTATTGATCCCAAGCACTACTAAAAACCCCAGATATTATATATAACATATAAGAAGATTCAGAAAGGTAAAGAGAAGACAGACCAGAGGGTCAATGGAGACCTTGTGAAACGCTTGGATTTCCATGCTGACACAGAGTTCATGAGGCAATCCTCCCCATCTTTACTGAAGTGATGTTAAATTTGGCCTAGTGGAGGCCTAAGTCTGTTGTCCATAGGCTGTGTCCCATAGTGGAGGCCATGAAGGGAACAGTGAAGAGGTACCCCTGTCACTCTCCTAGTCAGAGTGCTATTAGCAGAGGCTCAGGAAGGAGCTTGAATCCCACAGCCACCCAGAAGTATGGAAAAGCCTCTAACCCTTTGGGAGTCAATGGATTACAAGTAGAGGACCTGGATTTCCACTCCCACATGGCAGTAATAAAAATAGGAAGTACACTCCCGGTTCTGCTTGCTGCAGTTAAGACCTCCAACTTGAACTGAACTTCTCTGGTTCTTCAACTTGCAGACAGGCTATTATGGGACTTCTTTGCCTCCATAATCAAGTGAAATATCTCCCCCAATAAATCCCTTTTCATTTATCTCTCTATATATCTTATCAGTTTTGTCTCTCTTGAGAAACCTGACTAAAACAGTCATAAAACAAGTCTTAACACACTTGAGAAGATTAAAACCATTCTGCCTATCTTTTCCAACCACAAGTGCAATGAGACCAGAAATCAATAGCAATAGAGAAAGGTAAAAGTTCACAAATATGTGAAAACTGAACAACAGACTTGAACAACCCTAGAGTCAAAGAGGAACTCAAAAAGGAATTTTTAAAACACCTAAAGTTAGGGGCTGAGGATATAGCTCATTTGGTAGAGTGCTTACCACACATGCACAAGACCCTGGGTTCAATCCCCAGCAACACACACACAAAAAAAATTTCAAGTTAAGTGCAAACAGAAACACAACATAACAAAACTTAAGGAATGCAGAAGATGCCCAAAAGACTTTATTTATATCAAAGTTATTGCTGGAGCCAGGCTTTTACACACACAGTAATTATCATGAATGTCACACAAGGAAACAAAATTAGTTGTTTTTAATGTCAATTGCACAGATCTCATTTTAGATTCTGACTTAATTTATTCAAATTCTTGTTCTAGTTCATATTCATAATTACTCATAAGTTTATGGATTTGCTTGATCTTGATTGTTGACTATTCAACGGTAATTTTTTCCTGATTTGAACAACTTTTTGATGATTTTATTTATGCCCCTAAGATATGATGACAATACAAAATATCTCTTTTCACCCTTCAAGATACAAACATGATAGAATATAGTAAAATCCTTTTACTTGGGCTAGGGATGTGGCTCAAGCGGTGGCATGCTCGCCTGGCATGAGTGCGGCCTGGGTTCGGTCCTCAGCACCACATACAAAGATGTTATGTCCACCGAGAAACCGAAAAATAAATATTAAAAAAAATCCTTTTACTTTTGTCATTAACTTAGTCATGTACTTTTTTTTTTTTTTTTTAGTACCAGGAATTGAACCCAGGGACACTCGACCACTGAGCCACGTCCCCAGCCCTTTTTTGTATTTTATTTAGAGGCAGGTCTCATTGAGTTGCTTAGTTCCTCACAAAGTTGCTGAGGCTAGCTTTGAACTCTTGATCTTCCTGACTCAGCCTCCCAAACCGCTGGGATTATAGGTGTGCACCACCCACCTGGCATGTACACTTTAACTCTCTTCAGAATAAAAAAAGATTAAATGATGTTGAGGTTTATATGGTATGCCAGAATTGACTAAAAATACAGATGACATAGGTATTTTAGTTACAGAAATTCTCAGTTGTCAAACAATCAAATAGATGATAACATAATTGATCCTAATTGCTTGTTAAGATGAAAGCATCAACTAACAAGATGACACCTTGATTCAGATCAGTCATTTTAATGACTGAAGCAGACTTCTGTAGGTTTCAAATTGGAATAATGAACTGCTACTGAGTTGAAAAGAAGTAAATCAGCTATTAAGTGATAAATACCCTTTATATATGATTTATGCCAGAACTCACAGTGGGAGATAGACAAGACAAATAACGTTAATATTACTATATATCAGTTCTACACAATGATATTTACAAAGTACTTGCACGTGAAGTATTATTTTTCCTTACTGATTTAATATTGTTATCCTTATTCTATGCTGATAAATTGTTTCTCAAGTAATTCAGCTTAAAAGACTTACCCAAAATCATATATACTCAAGCTAAGATCTGAATTCAGTGTTTTCCCACTATTCCTCTTTTGCTATCCATAGATATTAAATCATAACTTTTCCAAAATTATATTATCCCTAAAATGAGCTCATTAAAGTAATTTGTATTTCAAAACCCTAAATCAAGGTTTCATAGTCATTAGGATGACCAGTTTTCTGGCATTGTAAATTCATAATGGTTTATAACAAAATTCTAGCTCCATTGGCAATTTCAGTGAGGTCTCCCAAACTGCATTTTATGACATTCTGAATCAAATTTTAAAAGGTTTAGTATGTCTTTCTGCCAAAGGATTTTACCTTATCAAATGGAGACACCGTGGTTCTTTAATGAATCAGGAAACTGGAGATGTTCTTGACAGACTGATTCTACTTGTCAGCTGTCTTGTAACCTTTCTACAGCCATTTTTGTTGTAATTTTCCATATACTCATGGTTTCCTAACAATTCACATGGGGTCCTTTGTTTTATTATGTCCTAAGTGAGCCAGTTTCACATAAGACTGCAGTCTTTATTTTGATTGTTTGCACTCTAGAACTACTCAAAAAAACATTCTGATATATATTTTAAATATGCATACTCCATTCCATGTGTTCATTACATGTATTTCATCAACTATAGCTTCCTCAGAGGAGGAAATGTTAATTTCCCTAAAAATGTACATGGCACTACTAAATATACACTATGGCAATTATATTGTCAAGAGGCTCAGAGAGTTTGTTGAGAAAGGAATGCTCAGGAAGCCTTTAGGCCCAGAAAACACAGGCCCTTGGCCTAACTTCTCTGACAGGGCTCCCAGTAGGAAAATTAACACCCTGCCTCTAGCCCACATCCTGGGCTCTCGTGTCCCAAGGATTCTCTTTTTGAATTGTCCTTAATCTACTTTCAGGGTAGTGGGGCTTCCATCTAGAATCATCATGCAGAGTGCAGGTATGCCTCAGGTATATACACCCCTAGGCCCCAGGGGTAACCAAGCAACAGTTGTCAGTGGGAAGTGTGAATAAAATTTTGCCCTGTATATGGCAGTGTCTACATAAGTTCAAGGCCCTCCGGTTTAGGAGGATACAAAGGTAGGAGAAAAAAGAGAGAGGACCTCTAGCACCTGACTAAGCCTATGCTTTTTCTGTGTTGCTTTCTTTTAATTTCGAGGTGCAAAGAGTCTGACTTCATAATTTAAACCTGCCCCTCTGGGTGATAGAATGGCATGTGGGCCTTTATTTCATTTTCTTATTACTAACTCCACAAATGTTATATGTGGCCCCAGAAATGGTATTTTTAGATATATAATTCATATTTGCTTTGCTAACATATGCCAATAATATATTAAATATGGTATGATAATGCCAGAAGAATATGTCATCATAGTTATCAGAACCTTGATTAATTCACTTGAGATTTAATTAGCTTCCTAGCTTTTCTCTAGTGCATATGCTAAAAGTAAGATAGTACACTGGGAAGCCCTTATTCAAAGTAATGAACCAAATACTAAGAGTGAGATCTCTCAGTATTCCTGACAAGATAATTCAATATAAAATTATGCATTCAACAAACACATATAAATTGCATATTATGTACATGGAATACATTTTTATGATCTTCTAAGGATTGAAAAAATGATGAATAAAGCATAATAATATTTTTCTTTTCTAATAATGAAAATAAGTATGTTAATGGATATAATCTAGGGCAACAAATAATATGTCCATGAGAGGTTCAGATGTGATTATATGGAGTTCCAAGGCAGACAAATTATTGTAGGAATTATATGCACTTGCCTCAGTTGTCTCTCCACCAGAGTTAGGTTACTTTAGGACACAATGACATCTTCTGCTTTTTTATGGAAAAAATGCAAAGTACATTTATTTTTTCCTCTGTTACCACAATGTCTGGGATATGTCACGAAGAACATGAATGGCTGAGTATTGGAAGAGTATTACAACTTTACTGTGACATAGATAAAGAGGAACTCAAAGATGAAAAAACATAAAAAACCCTTGAGATGGGGAAAATATAAGGAAAGCACAGGTGAGACACTGATAAAAGGAGGAAAGCAAGTTTAAGTACAGTTGAACTTTGTTGTAGGTTTTCTGGAGCAGTGATTTGAGGACAATTTGGAGATCATGCAGATTGAGAAGGCTTTTGAATATCATGCTTAAGGAGCTTCCACTTTATTGTTATGCAATATAGTACCAATGAACACTATATTGTTTGAAAATTATAGTTTGGGACCAAAGCTCTACTTTAAGAATTTGAACATCATGGTTTGGCTAAAGATGTGTAAGAAGGGGAACTAGAGGATGCAGATGGATTAAGAAATTCTTCGTTGGGGCTGGGGATGTGGCTCAACTGGTAGCGCGCTCGCCTGGAGTGCGTGCGGCCCGGGTTCGATCCTCAGCACCACATACCAACAAAGATGTTGTGTCTGCCAAGAACTAAAAAATAAATATTAAAAATAAAATTAAAAAAATATATATGTGCATTGGCTTCTTTAAAAAAAAAAAAAGAAATTCTTCGTTGAATAGTCATTTATTGAGAACTTATTAGTTAACAGGTCTTACCCTAGGATCTGGAGGCACTGATCCTAAGCTATGACTCTGTCTTTAAAATCTCTCAGTCTAGCTGGGCAGACTGACATTTAAAGAAATAGCTACAGTATAATGTCATCAGTGGTTATGGGAAAATGTGTTCCAAGGACAACATAAGCATAGAGAAGAGATCCATTAGATGCCATAAATAAAGACTTGAAGTTGAGGGAAGTAACAGTGAGAATGGAATAAGAGGATGCTTTAGGCTTTTTTTTTTCCCTGCTGTGACCAAAAGACCTGGCCAGAACTATTAGAGGAGGAAGGGTTTATTTTAGGGCTCACGGTTTCAAAGGACTCAGTCCATAGATAGCTAACTCCATTCTTTGGGGCTTGAGGTGAGGCAGAATATTCTAGTGGAAGAGTATGGTGGAAGAAAGCAGCTGAGAACATGGCACACGGAAGCAGAGAGAGAGAGAGAGAGAGAGAAAGAGAGAGAGAGAGAGAGAGAGAGAGAGAGAGAGAAAGCGAGCTCTGCTTATCAAGGACAAAATATATACCTCAAAGGCATGCCTCCAGGAACCCACCTTATCCAACCACACTCTCTACCTGCCTACAGTTAGCACCAAGTTAAACCCTATCAGGGGATTAATTCACTGATTGGGTTAAGGTCCTTATAACCCAATCATTTTACCTTTAAACCTTGCATTGTCTCACACATGAGCTTTTTGGGGACACCTAATGTCAAAACTATAACAATAATGATCCTGAAAGACATTAAAGAGGTTCAATAAAGGGGGTTTTGAGTACACAAAAAAGAACTTTTGAAGTTAGCTATGGTTAGAGTCTGCCATTTATCTGGAGGAGATAAAGGTCCGCTAACCAAATCAGAAAATGCAAAAGGAGGGATTGGTTTAGGAGGAAATATGATGGTTTAAACATATTAAGACGATCGCTTCTTTGGGACCCCAGGCAGAAATAACAGCACAAATTTATTGAATAAATTATGTCTTGTGACTCTCCCAACTTATTTCCTACAATTGTCCCATTCTTCAGCATAAGAAATCACTAAAATTAAGCTGGTAGGCAGGCCGCCTCGCCTTCTTTTGGGGATACCAGGAGGATATATTTAGGTGGAGAAAAAGACATAATGTAACCATGGAGAGGACAGTGTACATAGCTACCATTATTCACACAGGACCAGAAAGCAATTTAGACCAGACATTGACAAACAAATATCTATGCGACTGCTCAGAGAGAATCTACATTAGGATTTTGGACCGAGACGATCCTCACTAAAAAAAAGCCTTGCATCTTGCTCTGCTGACTTCCAGAAAGTCGCTAGAACAAGGACTCTAACATTTCCTCAAAGAAAGAACCTTTCTACTCCTTTCAAGTTTCAGGAAAAAAAAAATTCACGTAGGAAAGGAGTGGAGCGGAAATCTGTCTCTCTCCAGCGGGTGAGTGCATCTGTCACACCTTTCCACTCACAGGGTAAAGCAGTAGCAAAATCACTGAGCTCAGGTGCTTCTAGTGCTGACCCGTTTCCAGCTGCAAACAAGCCTGCCAGTCAGTGTCAGGTTTGCCAGGAAATGTTGTGACATGAATGCCTAGGATGAGTGCAGTGGTCACATTCTCACGGACTACTGAGAAGCTATGGGAGAAACAACACTCTTGGAGTCCTCGCCCACACTTGGGGTCCAATAACCAAGGCAACAATCTGAAGAAGGAAGATTAGAATCTGTCTACATCCTATTATGGATTGGCCAAATAAATGTGTGTGATTATTGACTTTACTATACTTTAAGACAGGTAAAGAAACAATAATCATTATTGGAAGAAATCAGCTCAAGAAATTCATAGCCTCTATGAGGTCTCTATACAAACTCTCTTATCTTGAATGGTAGTTTTATTATTAATAAAAAATGTCTTGCCCATGGAAGGTGATTGAATGAGTCTGGAAAATTTGTGCTTCAGAAAGAAATAATCCCCACATCTGAATGACTTAACACAACAATAGTTCATTTGTATTTCTAAGGAACAAGATGTTCCAATTTGTAATCAAATAAAAAGAGACACTGAATTTTTGGAAGATTTTGGTATAAAGGAAATTTGCATAGGTATAGACAAAAAACCAAGCTTAGAAGTGAGGATCAATTTCTCCATACTCATCCCAGAACTTCCTCCCATCCCTTTTACTGACTCTCCTTCATTAGCATTTGTGTTGAGTAGTCCAAAAGATCTGCTTACCAGTGCCTGATTCCTGACATCAATGCATTACTGTGTATTTTTCTATCAGATTTCCTTTCTCTATTAATGGCTTCAGCATAAGGAAAGAAAAGTCTTAAATTACTTATGTTATTAAACAAAAATGTATTTATATTAACTAATTAGCATTTAAAATGAAAATTTGCAATGATCTTCCAGGAGAACAAAAATAAATAGTAGTTTAAAATTTAATTAGCTACTTGCCTCAATTTATACATTTTGATTTATGTTAAATTTTAGAAGAGACTTAGAAAACCTTGAGCCCAGAAGGTGGTAAGATGGTCAGCAAATAATGACATAGCTTTAAATAGTCAATCACTGGCACTTGAAATACCTTCTACTATAAGCTTAAATGAGGAGGGAGAAGAAAATTGAGCTAAGGTCTTAGCTAACACATTGTCTGAGAATTCTCATAGCCTACCTAGTTTTACTCAAATCCTTCTGGTTACTTTTCCTGGTACTACATTGCTTTCGGAGGGATAAACTGAGCTGATATTACAGAGAGTCAGTCCTGGGAGAAGACAGTGTTAGCTTCTGATCTGCTTTTATAGGTTTTAAACCCTTGTACCTGAGCCTCATATCATTATTATGTCAGGTTCAGAGCTCTGATGGTGAGAGATTTCCAGGAAGTGGGAAATGTTTTGTTGAATTTCCCTGTTTCATTACTAAAAAATATTTTTGCCTTTCCAGACAGTACATCCCTAGGGATCCAAGGGACCCTGCAGATTTGATTCTATGAGGGCACACTTGTTTCTGTTTTTGCTTTTCCTCTACATATTCCAAATTATAGTAATTCTTGGTAATTCAAATTACAATGTTCATTTAGTTCTAAGTACAATATTTTGCCGTGGGTGAGTGTGTGTGTGTGTGTGTGTGTGTGTGTGTGTGTGTGTTCGTTCCCGCGCACACTTGCTGGATCTGGTTAGGATCTTTTTTCTTCTGTGCCGATGTGACAACCTTTCCAGGCCTCCCTCCTCCTCCCTGCACAGGTAGCTAGTTGCTGCATCCTCCGCACTTCATTGCACTCTCCAATATTTGCACCAAGGTTTCCTTACCCTGGCATACATGAGCCATCTTATCTGGATGGTCTGCTGCTCAGAACAAGGAGTGGGACTGCCCATGCATATGCACCCGGATTAGTGCATTGAATGAAATAAGAATGAACTAATTCACTCAAATAATACCCAGCTAGCTGCAGGCTGTCTGGATTCTAGTCCTGCCTTAGGTGTGATCTCCACATTTGTAAGAAGACAGGAAAAAGTGTCCTACATCCTTAGTGCTGGTCCCCATGATAATAGCTCTGTAGAGTTAGAGGAATGCACGTCTCCATTTTCTTAGCCCTAAATGTCTCCATCCCTGAGAACTGAGACTGTGTTCTCAGGTCCACTTTCCTGCCCGCCTGCTGACACCTGCTATGAGAACATGGCACAAGCCCACCTTTCCCAGGCCTGTGTTTTCCTATCAGCCTGCCTTGACAACTTAGTTCTGACATCCTGTCCCCTGCTGACATTGGCGGGCATGCAATTTGTCAAACGTTTGACTACAGTCTTGTTTATTCAATAAGAACAGGTAACAGTACAATATTGCCTTTCTTAGCACCTAAAATACAAAATGGAAATAAACAAAGGAAAATTATTTCCCTCTGGGGGAAGGGAGTGTTGTGTACTCAATAAAGAATGATATCTTCCAATAAATAAGTGTTTCAGAGAAATTTAGAATGGAATTCTGGACAACAAATCTCTACTTACAAGTAGTAAAACCAAAAAGCACAAAGCAGAGCATGAAGGTTTGCTGTTATTTTTTCACTGAAAAATTAAAACTAATGTGTTTTTACTAAATAAAGAGTATTAGAATATCTCTATTAATTCAACATTTGTTTATACATTGCATTGCATTCCTAATCAAGGCTGGCAATAAAATTATTCAAAACCCCATTGGTTTATTATTAAAAATGAGACTCAGTATAAATTACTCACAAGAACATTTACCCTCTTCTCTTTAAAATCAGAAGCCATCATATAATTTTTTTAAGTCCATTACAATAAATTTACAATTCAACAAACAATTTTTGAGTAGTGACCAGTGGCTGGAATTCAAGGCACTGTGTTCAGGGCTAAGTACACTCAAATGAATAATACATGGCTGTTGTCACAATGATGACAATTAATGATTAAAGCACTGATTCTTTTATACTGACTTTGCAGTGTTCAGATCACTCTTGGAGTCATGAAAAATATTCACTACTGTGCCAGTGAATGCACCAGGTGAACTAGGACACTCACCATTATTTTCTCATCTATCTGCAGGAATATACTCTCCATGGCTGCAGTTTCTTTTTCTGTTTTGTTTGTGCCTCTGTCTCCTGTACCCAGAGCAGTGAATGGCACAGAGTGATCAGAATAAATATCTACTGAAAGAAAGAATCGCTTCATTCACCAAATTCTTCAGTTCATCTTATTGTAGAAACCTATGATAGGTTCTATGACAGTTTGTCAGATGAACACATGTGATCATTGTGCACTGGAGACTGAATGCTCATGCATAGTCTCTGGAGTCATGTCCCTTGGGTGTGTGTTGTTTGCAAACTCACCAGCTGAGTTACCTTGGACAAGTTCTATAACATCTTCGACCTTTGGTTGTACATCTATCATTTTGGAGTGAGTGGTCATAATTTAAGTTTCACAACACTGTGTGAAGTTTAAATTATCTAATTCATGTTGAGTGCTTAGCACAATGCCTGGTAGACAACTGATGATAGATAACTGTTTTTGTTTGTGATACTATTTGCATTATTTAATAATATTCAATTCATCTGAATTAACTCAGTTCTCTAAAATCATGTAAAATTACCCTAGAAGATGAAAATTTCAAATGTTGTGATATCTAGGGTACAGCAGAGTGCCTAGAGCACTGTAAATTATAATGCAATTCACTAACAACAAATAAACCTCGGGAAATTTGATTTCTAATGATTGTAGCTCCACAGCAGGGAACTCCCTCTTTATCTTCTATGCATGCTTTCCTAGCAAATATCTTACAATCAGACAACACCAAGTTAGTCTCCTTTCCTAGGAATCATGGTTGAAAGCAAAAGTTTCAGGGGGTTGAAAAGAAATAAGAGAAAATTGTTCATGTCTCATCTATAGAAACAGAAAAGTCCTGCAATGAGAACCTCATAACAATCCTACAAGTGTTTTTATTTATCAACACGTCCTAATCCAAGGGAGAGGTTTTGGGGAATGTACTACACTTTGTTAGGTATTCTTCTAGTTCATGTTGAACAATTCAAATACAGACTGGGAACAAACATGGGCTTGCATTGTACTCTGGTGGTGAAACACTGAGAACACACTAAAAAAAATAGAAGACTCACAGCAAACCTGGAAATAGAGTGTCATCTAGTGCTGAAATAGCAAAAGTGACCACAAACTCAGAAAAAATAAGCAGCCTGCTTAGATTTTTCTGGAAAGACAGGCACAAACAAAGCCAGATTATAATAAATACCTAATCCTTCAATGTACAGACAATATCACACACCATCAAGCATCAAGATAGTTCAAAGAAGCCCAGTGCAGTGGCGCATGCCTATAATCCGAGCAGCTCTGGAGGCAGAGGCAGGAGAATCTTTAGTTCAAAGTCAGCCTCAGCAAAAAGTGAGGTGATAAGCAACTTAGTGAGACTCTGTCTCTAAATGAAATACAAAATAGTGCTGGGGATGTGGCTCAGTGAGTTCAATTTCTGATACCCTCCCCTCCCCCTCCAAAAAAAGAATATCCAAAGAACCAGGACCTGGGAATGTCTTGATTTCCTCTTCATTTCTGAAGGATAATTTTGCCAGATATAGAATTCTTAGTTGATGGGTTTTGGAGTTAATTTTTGTTTTTCAGCATTTTAAATATGTTGTTCCTTTGCTGTCTGGCCTCCATGTTTTCTGCTGAAAAACTGGTTGTTAATCTTGTTGAGGATCACTTATGCATAATTAGTTGCTTCTTGGCCATTTTCAATGTTTCTCTCTTTGCCTTTGACTTTTCCAGTTTGTTTATATTGCTTTAGTATGAAATTCTTTATCTTTATCTCACTTAGTTGTTTCTTGGGTGTATAAATTCATGTGTTCCATCAACTTTGCAAAGTTTTTGTTTATTATTTCTTCAAATATTCATTCTGACCTCTCTTCTCTCTTTCTTCGACTCTGATTGTATGTATTTGGTATACTTGATGGTGTCCCATAGAGGTCTTTGACTCTGCTCATTATCTTCATGGTTTTTTATTTCTCCTTTTTCAATTAGGTCATTTGAATTGACCTATCATCATGTTTACTGATTCTTTTGCCTACTCAACTCTGGTGCCAAACCCCTCTTGTTAATTTTTTATTTCACTTATTTATGGTACTTCCAGATTCAGCATTTTATTTAGTTCCTATTTATAACATCTTTATTTTGTGAGCCATCATTTTTTTAGGTTTCTTTTAATTCTTTGTCTATGGTTTACAATGATCTTGATGAACTCTTTGAAGATATTTAAGACTGCTGACATAGAGTTTCTGTCTAATAAGTTTGATGCCCATGACTCCTAAAGAAATTTTCTGTCATTTTCTTTTCTGTTCTGTTTGTTTTATTTATTTTCATGTCTCAAATTTTTGGTTGACACTGGGTGTTTTGAGTATCATGATATGGTAGCTCTGGATATCTGCATCTCTAGCTGTCTCCTGAGAGTTTGGTGTTGTAGGTTGCTATGGGTCGTAGTTCCTTATTTATGACTTTCAAAAACTGTTTTTAAAAATTTTTTTTAGTTGTTGATTGGCCTTTATTTCTCATATGTGGTGCTGAGAATCAAACCCAGTGCCTCACTAATGCTAGGCAAGCACTCTACCAACTGAGCCACAACTCCAGCCCTCAAAAAGTGTTTTTAAAGGGCACATTCTTTATTGTGTTCAACTAGTGCTTTAACAAATATTTTCTTAACATGCTAGATCCAATAAAAATGTAGAGAAAGAGAAAAGAAAAGAAATGAGAAGAGAAATGCTTTCTTAGAGCTTGCAGATTATCTCTGATTTGGGACATGCCAACACTTAGCCAAAACATTTTTAATTCTGCCTTAATCTGCACTTGCTTTTATTGAGCCTAAAATTCATCTGGAGGTGAAAATTTAGGGTATTCTTTAGTGTTTTCAGAGAATTAATCCTATCTAGGCATGTGTGTGATTTTCTATATTCCTCTTTACATATTGGAGCTTATTCCCCAAAGTAACACTCTCTCCAGATTGTCCTCTTAGGCTTTTTGTCCATTATATTCTCCAACTGTCATCTTTTGTCCCAGGCAGCAACAGCTTGATCACTTATTTTCAAGGAACAATGCCTTCTGGCTACTTTTCTATACTGAAAGAAGGCTGAGCTGAGTAAAACAAAGACAAGTGTCTTGTCTCTGTCTTTCAGGAAACTCCCAGAGAGATTAGAACATACAACTACAATTCCTTAGGAACCAGGCTTACTCTGCTCTCTGGAGAACCAGGTACATGTACTGAGAATGAGGGTTGTGCTCTTTAAGATTGTCTGTTCACTAGGGAAAGGGATGAAGCAAGTGCAATTTAAAACACTACAGAAGTCTCCTACCCTGTTTAGTTGACATTTTTTTAAAACTCAGCATTCACCTTGGTTATTGTAAACCTTTGACTAGTTTCTTAGATTTCTGATAAAGTTGATTTTGATAGGTTTTTTGTTTATTGTCATTGTTGGTGGTGGTGGTTTTAGTGTTTCTGTGGAGGGATGGGCCCTCACAGGTCTCTATTGTATTTTTACTGACTTTTCCATGTTCCCAGCTGATATTGGAAGTGCAGCCATTTACTTTAGTCCTGCCTAGATCAGATCACAAATGATAAGCAGACAAGACAGTGAGAACAATATGACTGTAGTTTTAAGTCATTGGGCTCAGAGTAGCTTTTTACACACAATAGTGTAGCATCAGCTGATTAATAATACAATCTGCATCATATTATGATGAATCATATAATACAGTAATGTGAATAAATGACAGAAACACTTAACCTAGTGATTATAAATTCTATCCACAACCTATGGAATATTTAAACAATTGTAATGTTTTGCTTTTTCATGCTTTGTTATTTTTATCATGTAATAAAAACACTACATGGGGCTGGGGCTGTAGCTCAGTGGTTAAGTGCTTGCTTAGCATGTGTGAGGCACTGGGTTTGAACCTCAGCACCACATAAAAATAAATAAAGATATTGTGTGCCATCTACAACTAAAAAAAATTTTTTTTAAAAGACACGTACATGTTAAGCTTAGAGAAACATGCCAAAATATATTGAGTTGAAATTTCCTGATCTATTTCTCAGAATAAGTCCATGGCTACTAAAATATAGATTTAATGACACAAAAATGCTGACACTAAGTTCAGTAACACTTGAAAGAAAGGCTTAATTAAGCTTCATAAAACTTCAAACTATATAGAAAGATCTCAAGAAAAGAGAAGTTACTTCACCAAGCAAGATGTTTTCTTCATGATATTCTATGAAAATTAGCCTAGGTACAATAAAAAATAATAGTTGGCCCTTTTTGCTAAAATATCCATAATCATAAGACAATAAAAATGTAACATTTCAGTAATTCAAACATAATGTTCCAGGAATTAAACCGAAAAAAAAAATACCTTCTTGGTGGAGCTTATTTGGAATATCTATTGTTTGGTGCAAATACTTTTGGCTAATTGGGCAATTTGTTACCTCCGGTGCATTTGCCAATTGATGATAAGAATGTTATGTGAACATCTTCCAGGCAAAATAAGATATGAGATAATGATTCTTCTTAACTAGATCTTCTAAATGAAGTTGCCTTTCAACAGTAGTTTGTAAAGTTCTGGGTAAATTCTTTTATCTTAGGATTTCTAAACAAAATTTTACATCTACCATAGCTACATTTACACATTAAAAAAACAAAATTGTCTTCCACTGCATGTCACATGAAACTTCAAGAATGTAAACAATGTTCTTCATTTCAAAAAGTCATGACATAGCATCCATTTATGCTTTTAGATGATACTGTGAATATGCTCTCAATCCTGGGTAATTTCTAGACAATGGTTTTAGTTCAACCAAGAAATTTTTGAGGGCTTAAGTAAAAATGTATCCATCAAGAAATATTTGTGGTACAGCCAATATGGAAAGCAGTATGGAGATTTCTTGGAAAACTTGGAATGGAACCACCATTTGACCCAGCTATCTCTCTCCTTGGTCTATACCCAAAGGACTTAAAAACAGCATACTACAGGGACACAGCCACATCAATGTTTATAGCAGCACAATTCACATAGCTAAATTGTGGAACCAACCTAGATGCCTTTCAATAGATGAATGGATAAAAAAATGTGGCATATATACACAATGGAATATTACTCAGCAATAAAAGAGAATAAAATCATGGCATTTGCAGATAAATGGATGGAGTTAGAGAAGATAATGCTAAGTGAAGTTAGCCAATCCCCCAAAAAAACAAATGCTGAATGTTTTCTCTGATCTAAGGAGACTGATTCATAGTGGGATAGGGAGGGGGAGCATGGGAGGAATAGACAACTCTAGATAGGGTAGAGGGGTGAGAGGGGAACAGAGGGGCATGAGGTTAGAAATGATGATGGAATGCGATGAACATTATTATCCAAAGTACATGTATGAAGACACAAATTGGTGTGAATATACTTTGTATACAGAGATATGAAAATTTGTTCTCTATATGTGTAATAAGAATTGTAATGCATTCTGCTGTCATATATAAATTTTAAAAATTAATTTAAAAAAGAAATATTTGTAAAGCCAAAAGGGCATGTAAGATCAGGAACCACAGAACAAGAATGAGGCACCCAAAGTAAGTTTATTGTGGGGTGCTCCAGAGCGAGGTTCACCAGTTTGCTAAATGGTGAGGGCCAGGGGGGAAGTTGCAGACCAGAAAGGCAAGAAAAATGCTAATAAGAGAAGATGGAGGTAGGAGGGCCTAGGCCATCTAAATTGCAGCTATCAGCAGCAGGCTGGCAGAGCTGTTTAGGGGCATTGTGTCTGTCCCTGGTTGTTCAGGGCTGATGTGAACTGATAGGGCGATTGCTTCAGCCAAGGGGACCATGTTGGTTGAGGTCTTTGCCATGTCAGCTTCTGATTGGCCATTTTGGGTCTCCTCAGCTATTGGAAAGTCCCCACCCACAGCCCCCATGAAAGGGGAGGGGCAGGGAAGGCTGCCAGCCCAAAAATATTCATTAAATTTGTACAGAGACCAATATTGTAGGTTTTTGCTTTTTTTTTTAAGCAGACCTATACTATCTAGGAACCCTATCGCCTTCTTTCTATAGCTAAGGAAATGGAAAGTAGACTATAACTGATTTGTTTCAAAATTAAAGAATTTGCTGGTAAATTTGGGAACTCAGTTTCCTTCCTCCTAGTGTTTGGTCTTTTTTCTTTATATCAATTTCTCAACAAACTTAGTGCTTGCTCTTTGTCATCATTTTAAGTCCTGAGGTCACAGAGATAAACAAGACATTTCCTTTATCCTTGAGAAATACATGGTCTAATTAGACAGATATATAAACATGTCCTGAGGATTAAATGAAACACTATGCAAAATCCCCAACATAAGATGGTTGTTCAAGTTTAGCTCATTTGCTTAGCTCAGCAGAAACCCTCATTTTTAAGGACGTAGCTATCTCAGTGATTGGTGACTGGAAGAATAAGAGCCAATAAAGTTCTAAAACAAAAAGGAGATATTGACTTATAGAATAAGGATTTATTAAACACAGTTTGGGTTCAATTGTATGTTAATTGTGTGTGGTGGGGGTGGTACTTGGGACTGAAGCCAGGGATGCACTACCCCTGAGCTACACCCCCCAGCCCTTTCTTATTTCATTTTTAAACCATTGTCTTTCTAGAGGCTGGGGTTGTGGCTCAGTGGTAGAGCACTTGCCTAGCATGTGTGAGGCACTGGGTTCAATCCTCAGCACCTCATATAAATAAATGGATAGATATATAAAGATCCATCATCATCTAATAAAAATTTTAAAATATCTCTTAAAAAAAGAAACATTGTCTTTCTAAGTTGCTGAGGCTGTCCTTGAACTTGTAATCCTCCTGCCTCAGCTTCCCAAGTCACTGAGATTACAGGGATGTACCACTGCACACAGCTCAACTTTTTTAAAAGTCATTTTTAAGAAAAGAGTAGAAATGTGTTTGTGAAAACACCGTAAACCTATATCTATAGAAGTTAATGTCTAAACTGGATTAAAATACTGCTTTAGGTTTTACAATAGTTTATTCACAGCCTAGAAAAATTCACACACTCATACACAACTAGCTGTATGTTTTTTCCATTCAATTTATATTTGTGTTGATATATTAACTTCTGTTTTATTTTGTAAACTGATATATTATTGTTGATATATATAAATAAAATTAGTAAAGTTTGTGTATTTCAATGCAATTAAAAGAAAAAAATAATATTTTGAAATGCATGTTAAACAGCAAAAACATACATAATAATGAGAAACTGTTACTACCACTATCAAAATGGGGTTTTCCATTGCATGGTAGGGAAAGGATAGTGACTGGGATGGGGTATAAGATTTAGAAAATGCATATGAGACACCTTCTTGGTGCCTCATATAGAATGAAGATCAGCTTGAGATAAATTACTAAGCTGTTTATTTGTATATTCTATGATTTTTTATATGCATGTAATGTGTTTCATGGTAAAAATTAGTCAAATGTTGCTTTATATGTTATGGTTTAAATGTGAGATGTCCCCCAAAAGCTAATGTATGAGACAATGAAAGAACATTCAGAGATGAAATGATTGGGTTATTAATTCATCCAATAAGTGAATTAATCCTCTGACAGGGATTAACTGAGTGATAACTGAAGGTAGGTAAGGTGGGGCTGGAGGAGGTGGGCATTGGGGGCTTGACTTTGGGTTACATATTTTATATATGGCAAGGAGTCTCTCTCTCTCTCTCTCTCTCTCTCTCTCTCTCTCTCTCTCTCTCTCTCTGCTTTCTGATGATCATGTGAGCTGCTTCCCTTCACCATCATGTTCTGACTCACCTGGAGCCCTGAGGAATGGAGCCAGATGTCTAAGGACTGAGAAATCTGAAACAGTGAGCCTCCAAATAAACTTTTCTTCCTCTAATGGTGTTTGTCAGTTCTTTTAGTCACAGCAGAAAAAAAAAAACTGACTAAAATAATATATAAATTTAAATCTTCTGAAAATTAAAAATTGTGGACAGTGGATAAGTAACAAAATGGAAAAATATTTCCCACTTGTAATGGACAAAGGCTTTGTTAATCACCAAGATTGAACCTGTTCCTTTTTGGGATTCTCTGCTTCCCTTGTCTACTAAAAAACCTCAGAGTGTTGAGCTACCTTTTTGCCAATGTTGAAACCAGCCCACCAGAGTTTTGAGGTTTTTTTCATGATAGTAAATGAATTGCAGTTAAATGTACAGCAAATCTAGTCTGTGCTTTGATAAAGGAATTTTGATAAAGCAATTATATCCTTCTATATTCCCCCTTGAAGTATTTTTCAAAGGGACAATTTAATGAGGGAACACATGAATAAATTGATGTTTGGGCATAGAAAACACTGGATTAAGATTTAGTTAACCACAGTTTAGAGGAATGAGCTGGACAAGAAAATTGTTCAAGGCGTGTAAGAAGTGGAGCACAGAAAATTGAAAGTGATGGTCATCAGAGGAAAGACCTTCTCTCTCCTTGTCACCTTTGTTTTCATTGGTGCAGCCAACAAAGATCCCACTCCGACACAGTACAGGTATATAAGAGGGGCAGAAATTCAGGCAAAAAGCAGCTCTGAAAAATAAGAGCTGGAATATTTCCAGGACAGAGTTAGGGAAGGAAAATTAGCATTAGTCAGGAAATTAAAAATCATGGATAGGAAACATACCAGCTCTACACACAAACATAAGGGAAGGTTTAAGTTCAAATGACTCCAAAGGCAATGTATTTTTAGAGCACCACCACCATGGCAAAATGGACTAGGACATCATGTATACAAATAGAGTGCCAATATCATATAATATCTGACTACTGAATTATGCAGAAAGAACTGATTAGATCATCTTTTAATCTTAACTCCAATGAACCTATGGAGAATAAAGATAATATTTCATTTAGTAATATTGAATAAGATAGAAAAAAGCAACAATATTTTAGAACTGTAATCAATTGTATCCTAATTAATTTAATTTCTAAACAAAGTGAATGCTTTAGGCTTCTAAAATTGTCTTTGAACATAAAATTCACCTATTAAAGATATTTAAACATTTCCAGATTTTATTGCTTCTTTCTTTTGGTTGAGTCATCTGGGATTGTAGTATAGATCATTGCTAGAAATGGTGCTCTCTAAACTAAAATTTAAAAACTAAGGTAATTCTTCAATAAATGAATTAGGGTTACATTTATAACTTGCAACATTCTAACCAATTATCTAGAACAGATATATCAATATTTTAAGCTACATCCAGAAAAATAAAAATTTAAAAAAATGTTACAGCGTGTATATGATCCATACTGGGAACAAATGTATCCCTGATTTTGGTAATAATACTGCTCACTGACAGAAACATTTTTTACTGTGAAAAATCTCTTTTTTTATTAATTACAATCATTTTCATTGTGCATATTTTTGGGGGGATAGAGTGTGATAATTCCACACATGTATATAATGTATAATGATCAAATCAAGGTAGTTAGCATTTCCATAAATTTGACTCATGTTAAGGTGATAATTAAGGATATAATGGAGAAAAGTTAGAAATACGTTAAAGTATCTTGTAGAGAGTTTGACAAATTTGAAATCAAAAAGATTGTTAGCTGTTTTCTCACTGCTTTAGGTGCTTTGGTTCTAGACTGTGGAGTGGTCAAGATTTGCTGCCTACTTCCACTCTACAGTCTTAGTTCATAAAGTTCATTAAAAGTCATAAGTGGTAGTCATAAATTATAAGTAAGCAAATATTGTTAAAGAAGTAATAATACTTTGAAAGATTAATTCTAGTTTGTCTAGTATTTCTACCTCAAATGACTTACACCAAAGATATGGTTTCTCATGCTTACAAAATGACATATACAAAAGACTTATTATGGAATTGTTTTCAATAGTGTAAAATTACAGGCAGCCAAAATATCCATCAACATAAGATTTTTTTCTACAACATAGATGGACCTGGAGATCATGGTGTTAAAGGAAATAATCCAGATACAGAGAGACAAATGCCACATCATTTCATTCATATATAGAGTCTCTAGTAGAATAGTGGTTATCAGAAGCTAGGGAGGGTAAATGGAAGAGGAATGGGGAAAGATTGATTAACAGGTCCAAAGCATAGCCAGACAAGAGGAATGAGTTCTGGTGTTCTACTAAACAAAAGGGTGATTGTAGTTAACAATATTGTATTGTGTAATCCTGGAATAGAGGATTTTTAATACTCTTGGCACAGAGAAATGATAAATGTTGTATATGATGCATATACCTAAGTATCATGAGTTAATCAACACACAAGGTATAATGTTACAAAGCATCACGTACTATCCCATAAAGTTGTATAGTTTTTAACTGTCAATAAAAATAAGCTAAAATAAGAAATCTAAAATAAGAAATCCTGAAAGTGCTCAAATCTTATTGGGAATTCTGTTACCACAAGGACACACTTTGGGTTCACTGAAAACAAGTCAAAATACAATAATTTTGTGTCTTTTTTATAGAATAACAGTATAAGTATCCTAAGTGAATATATTATCTATAATATTTTTTTATTTTCATAAAATGCATGAAATGTGCCTAACAGAAATATTCCAGAGACATTAGAAAAACATAGGCTAAAAACAATTTCACAGCTGGTTGAAGCTCCATTTACAGAATATTAGTTAACCAATCTGTGTTAATCTAGGCAGATATCCTGGCAAGTAACTATAAATCCTATGGGTTTGGCAGCCTTTAAGAGAGTGTTATTACTCATAACTTTCCCTCTACTTCCATCTGGTGGCTCATTTTTCACTGACCAGTTGTCATAGAATTCATCTCACTTTGTCTTTACATTAAACACTAGTTATTTAATTACACAACTTGGTTAGAGATGCTGAGCCACTTTCTGAGGCATCTTCAAATGCCAAAATTAGAATAAGTCTATCTTCAGGACCTGGGTTAAGTTCCAACTCCATTAGTATTAGCTAAACAAGTCCACTGAGGAGAGTTAGAATAGAGAATCACTTTATATTAAATATCATGCAGCTCTCATGAAATACATACACAGAGTCTCATGCCACACCACATTTAAATCTATAGAAAATCATATGTATGACAGTGGTTTCATAAGATTATATCACTAGTGATGGAGCCATATAAGTTTGTGTAATCATACTCTGTGTTGTTTGCACAATGACAAAATTGCCTAATGACATATTCCTCAGAACTTATCCCATTGTTCAGTGGCACGTGTCTGGCTATTATATAGTTTGCTTTCTTTTCTGAGGCATATCATTTCTGCATCACACATGTATTCTCATATTCTTAGCATCTTTTCTTCTTTTATTTTCTCCAGGTTTCTCTATTTCATCCTATAGTAACACCAGCACAAATATTAGCCCCACTTTGTATTTATTTAGATTTTCATGAATTATGAGCACATCTTTAAACATCATTTTATTTAAATAGAGTAGCTGGGAACACGTCATGGCAGATGAAGACACAAAGGCTCAGAGATGGTAAGATTACTGATCAAACTGTCACTTATTTACCGAGAAGTCTGAGCTTCAGCTCAGTTTTTTGAAGAATCATCTAGTTCCCCTTCTCCTTCATCATGCTATTCAGTAGGAAACCCCCACTGTCCCTACTAATCTAAAGATAGGGGACAATTTGAGTGTTTTCTTCTCATCTATCTACAGTTTCAACATATCACTTTTGACCAACCCAACCATGAAGACAAGCATGCCCCATGACCCATGGTTCACTGGGACAAATTCCTCACAGCACTGACACATGAGGTCTCAATTGGAACTAGCATATAGCATTTTTCCTCCAGCAGCCACAGCAAAAATAATCAGACCCACAGCAACTGGATGAAGGCTCACCACAGGAAATGCTGCTTGTACTTTCACTTGATATCACCCTTTTATCTTACCTGTTAACAGCAACCCACCATAGCATATCGGAAGTGAAGAAAGTTTCCAGCACTTCTCCAATGCACAATCTTTTCTGATCTTCATCACCACCTTCATCAACCTCATTCATTACAAATGATATTTACTTAACAATAACAATGGCCAGTAATTATGCCAAGCACTACATATCCATTATCTCAGCAAATCCTATGTAGCCCAAAGAAGCAGGAATTACTACCATCAGGCTGTGAATAACTGAACCACAGGGAGACCAAGAAATTGACCAAACATCATACAGATAGTAAATTATGGAGCTAGACCTGAAATTTGGTCTGTGTAATGCACCTAGTAGGTAGTATAATACCTCGCACAAGTAAACAACAACAATAAACTTTCCCCTTCCTCATAAGTCTTTCCTTGGCTCTTATTGTAGAATGAATTTCTGTTTGAGATCAAATAACCAAATAGTATTTTGGTCTTTCCAGCCCTTAGATCCTATGAACAGAATTATGAGCCTTGCTCTGTCCCAGCTCAGGATATAGCAAAAATGTTTGTAAATACATGAAGAGTAAGTGAGACCTAACATTGCCAGTGATGAGTATCATTCCAGAATTGTAGGTGAGAGGGTCCTGCTCTTATTTATTTTATTTTATTTTTAGTTGTAAATAGACACAATACCTTTATTTTATTTTTATGTGGTGCTGAGGATCAAACATAGTGCCTCATGAGTGCCAGGCGAGTGCTCTACCACTGAGCCACAGGCCTAGTCCTGGGTCTTGCTTTTATTTTTAAAGAAACTTTATGCCCTACAATGAACTTAATGGAAACATTTCATGATAGTACTTGTCAATATGGTTCAGCACACTTTAGCAGAAAATTACTGAGCACTTGTCATGATCAAAAGGAAATTGGAAGAAGGTCAAGTGTTATCATTGCCCTGTACATTGATTCAATGCTCCAGGCTTTGGGTGTTTTACTGTAAATTCATTTTTCCACACCATTGTTTTTTGAGGTTCAGATTGTTTGCTAGTGTGTGGCTTATAATTTAAGGCACATAAAAGAAAGTTCTTATTTAAAAAAAAAAAGAGACAGAGAGAGAGAGAGAGACTTTCATAAGGAAATAAATTCAGAACTAGCCATGTTGTTAAAAAGTTTAGGATTGAATAGTGTTTTTAGAGATTGGTTGCATTATAGTAGATAATAGCCAATAAAAGTATATGGATTTATCTAATGTCACATGAATATTTGTATGTAACAAGCACAACAAAGAAAAATCCTAAAAATATGAAAAAAAATTGTCTTACAATCTCGTTTGTTGTGCATTTTGATATTCAGGACTTAAATGAGGCTGCAGTGAAGACATCATTTGATAAATATTAAGTCTTCATTATTTTTCATTTTAAAAAGCAAAAAAAAATGTCACTGACCAAAAAATTTAGGGTGCATATTAGCTAGTTGGTAAACATTTAAATGAATGCTTGGAGAGTGAGTGAAACTAATATTTGCAAACTGGACAATTCTCTGAACACAATTGTGATTTATTTCTATGCTGATGGAAAAACATATATATTATTTAAGATTAGTTGAATATCAGATGCAAATGCTCCACCAAGGTGCTTAATGATTATTTTTCTAAATCCTATATTACGGAATTTTAAAAAATTTATTTTCAATATACAAGTCAATTTGCTACTCTCTTTCTACTTCTACCAAGCTAGCCAATGAATTTTAGCAAGTCATTTCTACCTATACTCTTGCCAGGTTAGGCAGAGACATTATTCCATGTGTATCAATGAAGGCACTTAACAGAATCACTTAAATGGTGATCCTGTTATGTATAAACATTCTTCAAACAGTGACAGACCTTTGATTTAGAATTCTGAGTTGTGGAACACTGTTTCTTATGGGAAAAGCCGGAAATGCTCCATTTTCAACTACTGATTATAAGATATTGATCCTACCATATCTCAAGCCAATAATCCAACACAGCATGGGAGCAAGGTGCTTACAAAGACTGGATGTCTCTTCACATAGACACATAGAGACAAGAATATCATTTATCCCTGTGCACAGCAGCTATCATACACTTCAGAAACATTGATACCCTTGTGTTAATCAGATGTTTAAAGAAAGATGTGGCAGGATCACAGATAAAGAGGTTTTTATCTATAATATAATACAGATTCATATAATGTTTTAATTTGTATACAAGCTTCTGAAGAGGAAGTACTCTTGACATATTTGTTTTTCATATGTCCTGGCATAGGCTCACAGCAGGCTTTTAGTACACATTCTTGCTGACTTGTTTCACTGTCTTGACTCCTGGGTAGCATAATAGCACAAAAATAGAAAGTATCTGAGGTTATGACTGCTATATATACTGAGTGCCTTCTGGTTCATGGAAATGATCAGGAATGATATGGAGAATGAAAGTAGGTGTTTCTCACTTCAGATAGAGCCCTAATATCCAGAGTATATAAAGAACTCAGAAAATTAGACAATAAGATAACAAATAACCCCATCAACAAATGGGCCAAGGACTTGAACAGACACTTCTCAGAGGAGGACATACAATCAATCAACAAGTACATGAAAAAATGCTCACCATCTCTAGCAGTCAGAGAAATGCAAATCAAAACCACCCTAAGATACCATCTCACTCCAGTAAGATTGGCAGCCATTACGAAGTCAAACAACAATAAGTGCTGGCGAGGATGTGGGGAAAAGGGTACACTTGTACATTGTTGGTGGGACTGCAAATTGGTGCAGCCAATTTGGAAAGCAGTATGGAGATTTCTTGGAAAGCTGGGAATGGAACCACCATTTGACCCAGCTATCTCCCTTCTCGGTCTATTCCCTAAAGACCTAAAAAGAGCATGCTACAGGGACACTGCTACATCGATGTTCATAGCAGCACAATTCACAATAGCAAGACTGTGGAACCAACCTAGATGCCCTTCAATAGACGAATGGATAAAAAAATGTGGCATTTATACACAATGGAGTATTACTCTGTATTAAGAAATGACAAAATCATAGAATTTGGGGGGAAATGGATGGCATTAGAGCAGATTATGCTAAGCGAAGCTAGCCAAGCCCTAAAAAACAAATGCCAAATGTCTTCTTTGATATAAGGAGAGTAATTAAGAACAGACTAGGGAGAAGAAGACCATCATTAAACAAGGAGGAGAGGTGGGAGGGAAAGGGAGAGAGAAGGGAAATTGCATGGAAATGGAAGGAGACCCTCAGGGTTATACAAAATTACAGACAAGAGGAAGTGAGGGGAAAGGGAAAAATAATACAAGGGGGAGGAATGAATTATAGTATTGGGGGTAGAGAGAGAAGAGGGGAGGGGAGAGGAGGGGAGGGGGGATAGTAGAGAATAGGAAAGGCAGCAGAATACAACAGACATGAGTATATCAATATGTAAATCAATGGAAGTGTAACTGATGTGATTCTGCAAGCTGTATACGGGGTAAAATGGGAGTTCATAACCCACTTGAATCAAAATGTGAAATATGATATATCAAGAACTATGTAATGTTTTGAACAACCAACAATAAAATAAAATAAAATAAAATAAAAAATAAAATTAAAAAAAGAAAGTAGGTGTTTCTGTGCATGTTTGCTTGTGTGTGTGTATGTGTGTGTGTGTGTGTGTGCATGCACATGTGTGTGTGTGTGTGTGTGTGTGTGAGAGAGAGAGAGAGAGAGAGAGAGAGAGAGAGAGAGAGAGAGAGAGATGTTTTCCAGCTGTGTTTCAGGAGCATATATTGTTAGCTATAGGAATTCATGAAAAGCATACCTAAAAGCATTTCTCCACCCATTTACTAATCAAATTCCCCTCAAACTTTTATAATTAAGAAATTAATATCTCACGGCATTTCACAATAAATATGTTAAATTTGGAAGCAAAACAAAATAAAAATTTCTTTAATTTTCATTATAGTATTCTGGAGATAAAAAGAGACCTCAAATATCATGTGTCCCAATTTCCACTACATCTGACCATATACAAAAATCAACTCAAAATGGAACAAGGACAAAAATGTAAACTGGAAATTATGGAGAGAATACTTCAAGGCAAAAAAATTTTGGATAAGACCCCAAAATAACAGGAAACAAAGGAAAGCTAGACAAGTGGGATTATATCAAATAAGAAGCTTCTGAACAGTAAAGAAAACAATCAGCTGAGTGTGGGAGGCTATCACGTCATGTGACCAGCATTTTCCCCTCCTGATTGGTTTGAGGCACTGTGGGTCACCCCGGTGATCTGGATGCTTTTAAGTAGCTGAAGGCTAGCCCCAATCTTGAGGATAGAAATAAAGCAACCAAATGTGTCTTCATGCATAGGCACACCTTCCTGCAGCCCCATAGGTCGAGCTACGCTCACCTGTTCCTTTGTGATATTAACCCCTTGCCCTGTTTGGGATAGAATGTTCCATGGAAACTCCCTTTGTATGTCCCCTTCTCTTACTCTGCCCTTGGGTGTGGCCTTCCTAGATGTCAGTCAACCTGCGGACAGCAGACATCATGAAGCTAGACTCAGCCCCTTGAAACCTGAACCTTTGCCTCATTTTGAAGGGCTTCTCCTCAATAAAAGGGGTCAGCATGCACTCTCTCTCTTGTTATCTCTGTCTGCAGACCCTTAAGGTAAGAGGAGCTGTCACAGCACCCCCAAAGAAAAAGGTATCTCTGCCTCTTGTGTGGTTATTTCATGCAGCCCGGTTCCCCTGGAGTGACTCCTGAGTGTTTAAGTCGAGAGCAATGCGACAGCTGAGTGAAGAGTCAACCTACAGAATGGAAGATTTATATCAACTATCCATCTGGCAAGGAGTTAACTATCCAGAATATATAAAGAACTCAAATAGCTCAATAGCAAAAAACAAAATAATCAAATTTAAAAATAAGCAAGTGAGCCAGGTGCAGAGGCATATGCCTGTAATCCCAGTGACTTGGGAGGCTGAGGCAGGAGGATTGCAAATTTGAGGCCAGCCATAGCAATTTATCAAGGCCCTAAGCAACTTAGCGAGACCCTGTCTCAAATAAAAAGTGAAAAATGGCTGGGAAGTGGCTCAGAGGGTGAATAATGGGATCAAAATACATTTGGAGGAGGGGAACTAGTTCTAAAGTTCTGGAGCACAATAGGGCAACTACAGTCTACAACCATTGATTATGGACCTCAAAATAACCAAAGAAGAGTTTGAAGATTCCCAACACATAGAAATGATAATATTTGATTCCTAGAGGCTAGGGAGACTGAGATAGGAGGATTGCAAGTTCAAGGCCAACCCCAGCAACTTAATGAGACCCTGTCTAAAAATTAGAAAAATAAAATAAAAGGGCTTGGATGTAGCTCAGTAGTAAATTGCCCCTGGGTAAAATTCCTAGCACCTGCTCCTTACTGTCCCTTCAAAAAAGGGAGATGGAAATGACAATATTTGAGATGATAAAAATTCCAATTACCTCGATTTGATTAATTCTATACCATGCATATGATGTGTATTGATTAACTCATGGTAATTAGCATTTCCATCATCTCAAATATTGTCATTTCTCTCTCTTTTTTTCTGGGGGGCGGGGGATGCCACAAGCACAAATATTATATGTCAAAAAATAATTTTGCTTTTTGGAGACTTTGTATTTCCATATGAACTTTAGAAATGTTCTCTAGTTTTGAAAAAAGAGCCTTTGTTATTTTGATAGGGATTGCATTGTATCGTAGATCACTTCAGTAATGTGGAACTTTACAGGATATTTTTCATTTATTTGGGTTAGCTTTAATTTTCTACATGATTGTTTTATTATTTTCAGTATATGTCTTTCACCTTAAGTTATATTTCTAAGTATTTTACTCCTTTTGCTGCCACTTAAATTGTATTGTCCTTCTAAGTTTTTTTAGATAATTTCTACCTACATAGAAATAGAACTCATTTTTTGTGTGCTAATTTTGCATTACATAACTTTATTGAAATCATTTATTCTAATTCTTTTCTTGGAAGAATTTAGGATTTTCTATATATGAGATAATGTCATTTACAAAAAGAGACAATTTTGTTCTTTTCTGTTTGAAAGTCTTTTTTTCTTCTTCTTCTTCTTACAAATATATATATATATATATATATATATATATATATATGTATGTATGTATATTACACACACACACATACACACACACACACACATACACGCACACATTTTAAAATAAATAAATAAACATTACCTGGACTGAGCATGTTTTACTATCTCTTTGTTAAATAATACTGATAAATAATATTGAAAATTTTGCATAGGAGATCTATCTGCAGAGCCTAAGCCAGGCAGATGTGATGATCCCTGCCCTGGATTCTTATGATCTTGCTTGAGAGAATTCCTGGCAAGTTTTGAAACTTAGTAAAAGAATAACAAAGTTTATTAGAAGGGATAGAAAAAGGGGAAGGGGACACTCTCAAGGGAGAGAGTGGGTCCTCTCAGAGAAGAGAAGGATGGCACGCTCCTCCCCCCCCTCTAATTTTATTGGGAGTCCCAGGGAAGTTTCTAGTGTTCTCTTGACTTTTGACTGACAACAGGATGACATCAGACTTTTAAGTCTCCAATGCTCATGCTAAAGTTCCAAGGCAATTCTAAGTCTCTTTGGTCCATGCTGACCAGTTCTATCTGGAACTTGTTCTTACAGATTTTATGATTATGGGGAATTATCCTTATTTCCCTGAGTTCTGGAATCTGGTCTGATTAAGGGTCACAATGTCCCCCACTTCAGGAAAACTTTGCAGAGTGGAACCTTTAGAGTCTCCATTCCTCTCGCAGATAACAGGTTGTGTGCTGAAGAGTATAACATTTTCTATTGACAAACCAGGCAGGGCTGCAGGTAAATTGTGTTTTAAAAGAAAACCTATGGAACAAGGAGAGATATGAAATACAGTAGATGGGGTAGAGAGACAAGATGGGAGGGGAGGGGAGGGGGGATAGTAGAGGATAGGAAAGGGAGCAGAATACAACAGTTACTAATAGGGTATTATGTAAAAATGTGGATATGTAACAGATGTGATTCTGCAATCTGTATTTGGGGTAAAAATGGGAGTTCATAACCCAATTGAATCTAATGTATGAAACATGATATGTCAAAAGCTTTGTAATGTTTTGAACAACCAATAAAAAAAATAAAAAATAAATAAAAATAAATAAATAAATAAATAAAGTTAAAGGAGAAAGGTAAAAAAAAAAAAAAGAAAACCTATGGGAGTCAGCACAGTAAGCCCAGTTTAGAGAATTATCCCCTTATAACCTCAAGTTCCCACAATTCACGTCTATTTGTTACCTATTGAGAACAAACAAAAATAATTCAGCTACTTGTTCCACAAAATGTTTTGTACTACAAAATAAGACTGAACCAACAAAAATAGTTGCTTTTCAAAACTAACAGCTTGCTCATCAAGGTTTCACTTTAGAATTCTTCCCTCTTTGTGCTCCCAATCCAAAGATTTTTCTGTCATAAACTCTGACCAATCCACAAGAGCATCTCAACTTAGCAAGATCCATCTTTATGTCACTATACTCAAGTTCTAAATTCCTGTGAATACTGACCTCTGACTTTTTCAATTCTGAGGGCCTATTAAGGCTCAATTTCCCCCTTAATACAGTGAATTTAATCAACTTTGCTTTGCTTGGTCCACTGGTTGTGTTTTGCTTGATAAACAGATATTTTGGATGGTGTCTAAGAGTTCAATTTGGGCAGTGTTTGGCCCCCTGGACTGCAAATGTCCTGAGCATATTGTTTATCAGTCCCAAAGAAAGAACTGGGAGGACTCAAAGGAGAGGTTTTTGGACATACATACTCATAATGAAGGGCTGCACTGTGTCTATAAGCAGGGGGAGTATATAGGATTGGTTGCATGACCAATATGGAGTGCTACAGATGTTTTATGAGTACATTCTTTTATTTTACAACCAAGTTCATTCTGTTTTTATCCTCAACTAAAGATCTGAGATAAAGGAGTGACCATTTTCCCCTTCCATTTCCTTCATTATCACCTTCTTTAGAGTCCTTCTTACCTCACTGGTTAGTGTTTACCCCAACAAGGCAGTGCCCTTACATGCCTGGGTGGTTATCTTGGGCAAGAGTCAAGGTGGCTACAGGCCTTTGTTTCTTGCTTTTCATTCTTGAAAAACACATCCTCTCCTGCCAACAAATTCTGGGTGATTGCAGTATTGTCATGTTTCCTTTGTTTTCCCATATAACATCTCACTTGTCTTTGTGATTTCTAGTCAGTGGTGAGAGTCCAGGTCACTATGATTCACAAGCCTTAAAAAACATGAACCACAGTCTTACTGAGTACATTAAAACTCTTCTCTTTCAGCTTAAGATGGGATCCAACCAGCCTCACTTCTCCACCTTGACATTATGGGGTAATAGATAAGACTATCACATGGCAACAGCTTCTTCCAAAGAGATCACTTCACATATTTGCTCTTTCAAATCTGCTTAACTTCTCAGTGGCTTTAAAATGTCTCTAGGTTTGGGGATGTTGTTATGACTCAGCGGTAGAGCATTTGCCTAGCACATTGAGGTCCTGGGTTCAATCCTCAGCACCACAAATAAATAAATAAAATAAAGGTATTGTGTCAACTACAACTAAAAAAATGTTTCTACATTTGAAAAGTTGTGAAGCTCTTCTTTTCTTTGAAAATTTGCATTTTGGTCTGGAAATCTCACTTTGTATTATTATATTTATTGTGCCTCAGTCAAAGCTTCTAACATGACTGCTGGGTTTTCTACATTTATCCTCATTGATTTTATCCTAAATGCACAGGAGAGGTGGTCCAGATCAGAGACAAATTTATTTTCTTTCTTTTTTTATTTTGGTACCAGGGCTTGAACTCAGGGGCACTCAACCACTGAGCCACATCCCCAGCCCTATTTTGTATTTTATTTAGAGACAGGGTCTCACTGAGTTGCTTAGCGCCTTGCTTTTGCTGTGGCTGGCTTTGAACTTGTGAGCCTCCTAAGCCACTGGGATTACAGGTGTGCATCACCGCACCTAGCTCAAATTCCTTAATCATACATGCATCCCCCTTCACACACATGCTCACATACACACTTTGTCCCAGGCTTACCTCTGAAGCTACTTACTTAGAAATAGGTAGATTTTCCTACATAAGTAGAAAAACACTTTACTTTCTAAAAAGTGAGAGAAAGAGATGGAAAGAAGCAGCACTCCCCACTCCCTCCTCAAAGGGTGTCCTTAAAAACTTGATGGGTTTGAATCTTAGCTCCAATTCATTGATATGCAAACAAAACCAAAATCTTTTCAGGAGCCTGCACTTTTAAAAGGACCCAGAGACATGTGCAAATTCTCTAGCTTCCTTCCTTTTTGAAATGTTAATATCTAGAGAGGCAGCTACTGCAAGTTTCTCTGGTATCTTGAGAACTTAGAGGAACTAGTCAGTTCTGTAAACAACCCCTGTAAAATGTGAGGTTTTATAATCTCTTCAGATCAGATCAATTAAGGAGGCAAAGGGCTACAGATCTAATTCTCAGGGTATGTAAAGAGTAAAGGATTTGAAAATGAAAATGGAAAATGAAAACTAACATTCTCAATATTTATATTTTATACAATTCTATAACTCAGGAGGGTAACACTTTTTATATGAGCACTGAGAAATTCAGAGAAGTTTTATTTTTCTACAGAGATATTCTGCTACATTCATATATTTGGGTGCACATGTCCCTAATGTGTATTTTATTGGAAAGCATATGCTGTTAAAAATAATTTTATGGACCAATGATCTAGCCCAGCACTTTTAATGCTTAGTGTACAGACAGAGCCACCTTGGGAATCTTGTTAAAATATATACAAGCAGATTCTAATTCAGAAGTTCTGGAATGAACTTTTAGATTCTGCATTACTGAAGTTCAAAGGAGATGCCAAAGTGGCCACACACACTTGACATAACAAGACTCCAGCCAGCCTCCCTGTTTCAGGAGTTGGATCAGAAATGTGAAGTTTCTGAGCTGGAAAATTGCAAAGTGAACAGCATCAAGAATGTAATTACTCATCTCTATGTTGTCTAGGCAAGGGGATGGATAGCAAGAATATGGGTCAGTGTAAGGAAGAATACAAGAATTGGTTAAAATCAAAATGGGGTGGTGGAGAAGGGACAGGAGGATTTCAAAGAAGGCTGGTTGAAGAATTGACATACAACAGGCAGGAGAAAAGAATGGGTCAGAAGAGCAAAAGAACATACCAGAAAGATCACAAACAAGACCAGTATAATCTGGTATTTTTGAGTCTTGTTCATTAGGTAAATGTGAAAGGGTAAAGTTTCTAAGCTGGAAGGCTTGAATTAAAATGTAAAAGACTAGGTATTATTGAGTTCCTCTGTTACACCCAGATTCCTGAGATAGTTAAGATAACACCCTACTGGCCATTTAGCCTAGGGCCCTGTGCAGTTTGTCACAGGGCCC
Organism: Ictidomys tridecemlineatus; assembly: GCF_052094955.1. Lineage (NCBI taxonomy): Eukaryota > Metazoa > Chordata > Mammalia > Rodentia > Sciuridae > Ictidomys > Ictidomys tridecemlineatus. The sequence continues at coordinate 97,052,083 of NC_135493.1, read as the reverse complement.
AAACCAATCAGTCTGAATGTGTACCCCCCCTTAGGAATGACCAATCACCCCCCCGCCCGACCTGTTCCCGCCAATGAATGTGCCAATCACATCTCAGAGTTGTTGTTCAATTTTCCCGTGCCTCATGATGATTTGTTCTGATGTATGCAAAGCCCACCACCCTCTCCAGAAAGTGTACTTAAGCTCTGCTTGACCTCAGCTCTGGGCTCTGAGCCGCTCTCCCTTCTGGAGTGGGCACAGAGTCCCAGCGCACTGGAATGGATCCCCAATAAATCCCCTTTTGCCAATTGCATGGAGCCAGTCTCTTGTGTGGTCTCTTTCTCCAATACAAATACAAATGCACTGCAAGATGCCAGTTTTGCTGTGCTCCTGAGCAATATGAGGTTCTCTGGTTTTTTTTGTGTGTGGTGTGTGTGTGTGTGTGTGTGTGTGTGTGTGTGTATGTGTGTGTTCTGCTTCCTCAAATGTTAAAGTTTAACATTAGAGAAGCATGCCGAGGCAAGCTTATAAAGCAGGGTTTATTTTCAAAAGGGTAATATAGACTTCTGGGGGTACAGAGAGAGGGGGCCATAGCTGGTATCCTGGTATCCCAAGAAGTGAGAAGCAGATGGATGGGGGAAGGGCAGAATGGAGTAGCCCAGGACACAATAATTAACAACTTTATAACTCCCTGTAGGGAGGGACAATTCCTGCGACAAGTTACCTTAGCAACAGGTTGGAGTAGGGGCAGGTTCTTGATAAGGGATCTCTGAACAATTTTAATTCCACAGATTAGAAATACCAGCATGATGAAAATTTAAAATGTATTATAATAATTACCTAATCCCTAGAAGTACAATGTGATAGGATGGTGTGCCTCATTGTATTTCTATCTTTTTAAAAAATTTGTTTATTATTAATTATAAAAACTATATAACTGCAGTTTAAAAACTGGATATGAGAAAAAATAAACACATTCATAATTATTATTTCAATTAAAAAAAAAAGGTGGAGGAAGGGCTCTGAAGGAATTAACATTTCAGTCCCTCAAGGGACCATCCCCAACTTCCCAGACTCACTCAAATTGGCCTCCTTGATCCGACTTGATTTACCTATCTATACTCAATGACAGTCAATTCTGGCTGTGTGTGTGTGTGTGTGTTGGTGGGTTCTTTTGTTTGTTTTTTGGTTTGGTGATTTTTTTCTTTTTCTTTTTTTTCTTTTGCACCAGGGATTGAACCCAGGGACATTTTGCCACTGAGTCACACCCCCTACCCCGCTTTTTAATGTATTTTGTTTAGAGACAGAATCTCACTGAGTTGCTTAGGGCACCCCTAAATTGATCAGGCTGGCTTTGAACTCAGGATCTTCTTGCCTCAGACACCTGAGCCTGCATCCATGGGTCTCTGCAACTGGCTGGTGAATTTTGTTCTTTTTTTTTTTTTAATGGTACTGGGGATTGAATGGAGGGGCACTTTACCACTGGGATACATCTCCAGCCCTTTTAATTTTTTATTTTGAAACATGGTCTCACTAACTTGCGATCCTCCTGCCTCTGTCTCTCAAATTTCTGGGATTACAGGGGTGTGCCACTGTGCATGTAATGCCAGATTCGTGGGACCTCAATAGACCTCCAGGAGCCAAATCTGATGCAATCACACAAGAGTCTATTGCAAGCTGGACTGGACTCAAACCATTCCTGACACAGTGGTCCCAGGGAGTGAGTCCGGGTCCTTTGTTCGGTGGGATTTTATAGGTTTGGGGGATACTCTATGAGTCACAACATCACACAGCAAATCATCACACACCACGGGAAAATCAAACAAAACCTCTTAACATTGATTAGCACATTCACTGGTGGGAACAAGTTGGGTAGGGGTGATTGGTTAGTACAAGAGGGGGATTCCTTTGAACCACAAAGGCCACAAAGGCCACAAGGGGTGTACGTGCTGAACTACATGGTTTCCCAACATGCTATCAACCACCATAAACTACTGGGAGGGTCATCTGGCATCCCAGGTATTTTCCCTGTCTCATGCTGATTGGAGGTTGCTAGGGGGTTGCTATGGGTTCCCACCTAGCCTGACTGAGTCAGGGACACCTGGCAGCTGCAGATCTTTCCTGTTATTTGTAGACAAACTACTCAGCAGGGTGGGTATGTGCCTAGGAGTGCTCAGTGGGTTTTTCCAAGGACAAGGGTCACACCTCCTTCCTTAGACAGGCTTTGCTCTGAGGTAGAAGCTGGTTTCTCAAAAATGGAGTCACATCAGTTTCTCATGCACAACTGATGTTTTGATGGATTTTAAAAGAACTTAAGAGGTGAGGAGATGGTCTAATCATTGAGAATGTAACAGAGCAATTCAAGGAGGCATTTTTCTTTTTAAACGGAAGTATTCCCTCTAAACAATATTTTTTCTTAAAGCTAGTTCTTCCTCCCCACCCAACCATTCCCTTAATTCATTCCTCCATCTTTAACATTTTTGCTCAGGGTATTCTAAATTCTAAAGAAAGCCCTCTGCAAATCCTCTCCTCTCCTCTCAGTTCACAAGGTAGCATGTTTATCTAAAAATAAGACACGGATGCTGGTCTCAGGAGATTGAGGTCCCCGGTAGATGTGATAAAGAGGCAATGGAGACTAGGAGACACGAAGGCCATGATGTCTTATAAGAGAGAAAACATTGAGAAATTTCTGCCTTTATTCCTACTACACCCCTTTTCCCTCCCATAAAAACTTTCTTCAGAGCCAGGCAAGGTGGTACATGCCTGGAATTCCAGGTACTTAGGAGGCTGAGGCAGGAGGATTACAAGTTTGAGACCAGCCTCAGCAATTTAACAAGAACCTGTCTCAAAATAAAGGTGCTCAATGATAAGTGCCCCAAGATGCAGTCCTCAGTATTACCCAAGAAAAGCTTTCCACACCCATGACTCACTCCCCCTAAACCATGGATATTTTTTCCTTTCCAACATGTCTCCTTGGTGAAGCACCACAAATAGTAAAGTTTTTCCTCCTCAGGAAGACAGGGACCCTTCCTGAATAAAACATGTTGGGCAGTAGTTATTGATGAGCAGAATGCAAACCAGTAACATGGCAGGGGCAGGTCTTGGGTTTTCTTCAAATGACTTTTAAGGTTAATGAATACTCAAGTTACTTATAGAAAAATATCAGGTATACAAACCCTGAGAATAAACACATGGAAACAATGGAAGTCAATTAAGAAATATGTCAAGAAGGAAACAGAGGAGGCTAACTCCTGACAGGGTCTACTGAGGTTATTGTAAAGTTAGGATTTAAGGCCAGAGGTTGCTCAAGGTATTTCAGAAGGAAATTTTCTTTAGTAGCACAGGTGCACTAAAATGAAGCCTGCTCAGTCATTGACCCTGGCACCCTCATTAACATAGGATTGACTTGTCACTGAAGACCCCCGGAATGAGATAGTCACCACAGCAGTTCCAGAGAGGATCAACTTATGATAAAAAAAAAAACTCCCTGTTCTGACATAAAGAAGGAGCTAAACATCTGACTGGTAAAGACTACTGAAGATGGATCCTAATTCTTCTGGCAAACATCAAACAGTAATAAATTTGGAAGTAGCATTGTTTCCTTTGTGGGTCTCTGCTTAGAGATGACCTATTCTGTCTCTGGACACTGTTCTCTACTTGAGCCTTACTTAAATTCTCTAGCTTGACTTTTTGTGTCTGACTTTAAATTTTCTTTCATCAGGACACAAGAACCCAAGTTTGGAGCTCAGTCTCCCTACTCTCCTGTGACAAAACATACCAATTCTTTTCTTTGCTTGTTTCTGTATCTACTACTATATGCCATGTTTGGGAAATTTTCTTTGAGGCAGTATCCAAACTGATAGTTAAAACTTTGCTGAAGTTAAAAAAAAATAGGATTATAAAAAAAATCCTAATCTACACAAAAATATACTTTGTTATTCTGTATGTTTTGCATACAGAATACAATTTCCAATGCTTTCCTTGTCAAAAACTATTTGTCATTTTTCTGATTATTTAGGTAATATGCAAATTTTGGAGAGCGTGTAAGTTTCAGTCATTTTTTGCAGTATTTTTTTGTTTATTTATTTTTTTTAAAGAGAGAATTACAGGGAGAGAGAGAGAGAGAGAGAGAGAGAGAGAATTTTTTAAATATTTATTTTCCTAGTTTTCGGTGGACAGAACACCTTTGTTTGTATGTGGTGCTGAGGATCGAACCCGGGCCACACGCATGCTAGGCGAGCTGCTACCACTTGAGCCACATCCTCAGCCCTGCAGTATTTTTTTGGATAAACTTGAAGTGTATATGAACAGGAGGTCCCAATGCCAAGCAGGTGTCCAGGAAGAATTGACTCTCTTTCAAAGTCTCTTGCAAACAACTGTGAAAGTCAGTCACCTCCATAGCACATTCCATGTTTATAAATTAATGTGTTGAGACAAGCTGTTTGAGGCACCACAATCATTAGGGGCTAATGAATCAGTGTCTCTAGTTCAATGATATGAACAAAATAATAAAAAGAAAACCAATGGAAAAAGACTATTTTCTTAGCCTACTTACCAAACTAGGGGGAAAATATACTTTCGTTTCTGAACTTTAAAAATATTTCACAATGGTTTTATTTATAAATGACTGCAGATTGTTTCAGAAGTAACTTACCATATTTAAAGTTGAGAAATGAATTTTTTTACTCCAGCTAAGCAACATGTGTGGTTACCATAAAATGAAAATCTTGACAAAAATATCAACCTAAGACTAACATGTACTGTCTAAAATAAATGTCCTGCTTTGTTTGAAACAATAACTTTCCTAGTAGTGATATATAATTTGGGGTATCATCCAGTTAGGTAATCTAGTCAGTCATGAACAAGAAGGTAAAGGGAGGGACAATAACACGGAGAGGATATTAGACATACCCCTTAAGAAAATTCATTAGTCATAAAACTAAAACCACAGGCAGGGAACCCTATCAAAGGTAGGCAAGAACAAAAAAATTTGTTATCAGGTACCCTTACTACCTGCCAGGGAAGGAAGGAAGCTAAGCCATAACTAAGCAGGACACATGATGGGCCCTTCCTTATCCCAGTCCCACCCCATCTCAATTAGCAGAACTGATGTGAGCTTAAGGATCTCTTTTTCATCCTGCCCCTTATCAGAGGAGCTAACTTCCCCAAAGTCTAAACAGTAAGATCCTGTTTTTCAAAAAGATTGCCCAACCATCCCAAGAAGCATGCATAGACAGACACTCCCACGTTTGACCCATAGTAACCTAGAAGGGAGAATCCTCTACATAAGACCTCATACATACTTCTTGCATCTCATGCACTAATGCAAAACCTAGGAAAATCATTTAGTACATGCGCAATAAACATTACGGTCAAGGTAAGGGAATTTGTCAATCACCCCTAGTTTAGCATAAACTACTCCTAGCAAAAAAGTCTGCCACGATGAACAAAGAACTCATAGGACATATAAACCCAGAACTCCTCTGAGGCAGTGGGCAGATTGTCAGTGTCATGGTCATGTTCCTGCTGCAAGGGTGAGGCATATCTTCTTCCAATAAACTCTTTTAATATCTTTCCTTTGTCTTTGTTAATGCTTCTCACTAGCTGTCACATAGTTCCCATGAAAATAATGATTTCTGCCCCAGAGATGTTCAGCATGAGGAGGATGGAAAGACTTCATTATTTCAAAAGTTTCATCTCCAAAAGGCTCTGGGAGGAAGAGAGTTTTTGAGATAAGACCCAAAGGAATTTCACAGGGTTTGACTCCTTCCCAGTCCAGGGAGCCTTCCTTATCACATCAAAAGGGAGCTAAACTTCCTGGGACAAGATTCTGCATCTTTCCAAATTTCAAAACTACCAAATTCAGTCCAATTTCAAGTCCTTAAATGCCCCAACTCTGAAGGGAACGTGTCAACCATCCAGAGGTGTCCATTCAGTCTGTCCAGAACATCTAAATTCTCCATCTTCCTAATAAACTTCTGCTTAATACTGTGTGTGACCTACTCAAAATTCTTTCTGCAAAAAACCAAAGAATTAGGGGTCTTTGGGATCCTGCATGGTTCTGGCTCCGTGGCTGACCCCACAGCGACTTTTGGAGGCCCACTGCTTTGGGGGTGTGATTCCATGAATGTGGGAGGAGCCTATTATCATTTATGTCTTTCCTAGTGGGAACAGATTGAGTGGTTTCCTGATAGTGGAAAATAAATGCCAAGAATCATGAAGATTCTTTAAATGAATCTTAAAACATTAAAGCAGTTAAGCCATTTGTCTTTCCTTCCCACAAGGGCAATAAAATTTTCATGTAATCTAAATTATTTTCACTTTCCTAACCAGTTTCTAGACTGCTTAAACTTGAAGAAAATTTTAGTGTTACCCTATAAGGGTTTGACAGTGGTGCCTTCATCTTCTGAATGTAGCCTTCATTGCTCTAAGCTTTATTTAAAAAAAAAAAAAGGTTTTTTTTTTTCCCCTCTCTTCTCCCCACTCCCCATCCCTAAGGAGATTAGGGAGACAGTGGTATCTTTTCTTTCCCTAGTTAACTGCCCTTGAACGCATCCATTACAGGAAGGAGATGCCTGCTGAGAATCTGGGAAGATTCTCCCAAATTATCAAGTGAATCTAAAAATGGCTTTAGGGTGCCCTAGGACCCCCTACTGGAATGTAACCCTTGAACAATTCCTTTAAACCCCACCACCACCACCTCCTGATGGAGAGAGTCACAGCCTTTAGGACTGGAGTCTCCTCTGTTTCTCCTTTGCTAGGAAAGCAATAAACCTTCTTTTTCCTTTTTCTCAAAACCATGCCCTCATTATTAAATTTGGCACTGGGATCAGGGATCCAGCTTTCAGCTACAAAGGGCCATAGAAACTGAGTGTCTCTGATTCTTTTTTTTTTTTTTTTTTTTTGGTTACTGGGGAGAGCCACGTATTTTATTTAGAGACAGTGTCTCACTGAGTTGCTTAGCACCTCGCCATTGCTGAGGCTGGCTTTGATTCTCTTGCCTCAGCCTCCCAAGGCATGCACCACTGTGCCTGGCAGGTGTCTCTGATTCTATGTGGGAAGATGATTGGGAAAGGAGGAGTTGTTATTTGTTTTGTTGTTGTTGTTGTTGTTTTGTGCTAGGAATTGAACTCAGGGGTGCTTAGCCACTGAGCCACATCTCCAGCCTATTATTATTATTATTATTATTATTATTATTATTATTATTATTATTATTATTTTGAGACAAGTTCTTACTAAGTTGCTTAGGCCCTTGTTAAATTGCCAAGGCTGGCCTTGAACTTAGGATCCTCCTTCCTCAGCCTTCTCAGCCACTGAGATGACAGGCGTGCGCCACTGCTCCAGCTTGGTGTTGTCTTATATGATGGTTTCAACCCTCTTCTATATAATGACAGCAGAAAATGATGATGAAGCAATCAATAGAATGACTGTTCCTATTAAAGTAATTAAAATCTAGAACTCTGTTCTCTCTTCATTTAATAATTACAGACTTTTTACTTCCTTCTACCTGTTTGCTCTTCCTTGAAATGCATTCTTGTGACAAAATGCTCACTTTTATCATTTATTGAAAATATTATTGACAACCTCTTTCTTACTTTTCAACATTTTCAAGAGTTTGCAATCAGAAAGATTTGAAGATGACCAGAGGAGGAAACCTTTTGGAATAGATTATATCTGCAAATCATTATAACCAAGCCTATAAATGCCTTTCCAATCTATGCCCACTTAATGTGTTAGAATAGTGTGTGCTTACTGCAGTTTCCAGAAGATATTTACTCAACTTAAAAATATGTATGCATTGGGCTCTTAATAATTCTTAAATAGAGAATGTAGGTCTTCAGTTCTCATGAAATTGTTAATTCCTTTAATTAATTCTATGCATAAGCAATAAAATCACCTGGGAATTTCAAACTTTTATTCTACTCTGTTAATATACTGTCTCTAATTTAAGGACTGAAAATATTCATAAACTTAAACTGGAAAGTTACCAGTATAATCTTCGGTTTGTAAGATACATAGTAATGTAACATTGCCTTTTTTTCCCCCAGTATTTGTGATTAAACCCAAGGGTTCTCTACCATTGAGCTACATCCCCAGTCCTTTTTATTTTTTATTTTGAGATAAGATATCACTAAGTTGCTGCGGCTGGCCTTGAACTTGTGATCCTCCTGCCTCACCCTCCCAAATCACTGGGATTAAGGTGTGTGCCACCATGCCCAGCTGTGACAGTACCTTTGATGATTAGAGAGAAACTATACATAATTTGTGCAAAAGAAAGCCACTTCTTGCCCATTTCCAAGACCAGTAATTGAATTGAATTGACACAGTATGATATTTCAAAGTAAAGGCATCCACAAGATACAGTGCTTGTCCTGATACGCATCTCCACCAGGCCAGTAAATATGGTAGTGTCAGATCTCAGAAGACAAGGTTACACTATCCACAATGTGTAGGTAAATTCATTCCCCTAAGCATAGGTTCTTAATCTGTTCTCTGTCAGTTATGAGTATAATGGAAAATCTGACTAATTTATCTGTCTTTGGTCCTAATTTGCCCTTTAGAGTTTTGCTTAATTTTAACATGAACTTACTTATGTATTTCAACATTTCATGCTGGTTTTCATGCTGTCTTTGCTCTCATTAATACAACAGACTTTATATTCGTGAATAAGGTCAGACAAGAACTCTTTTTTGTGTGTGGTGTTTGTGTGTGGTGTTTGTGTGTGGTGCTTGGGATTGAACCCAGGGCCTTGTGCATGCAAGGCAAGCACTCTACCAACTGAGCTATATCCCCAGCCCTTGAATAAGGTAGGAGATAGAGAGAGAAAGAGAAATAATGGGACAAGGCAGTATCTCTTAGATGATAAGCAGTGCTGACTTAGGACTCTTTATTTCTTCTGAATCTTATTTTGAGTCAGGTATTATAATCCTATAAAATGGAATCTTTCTGTTCTTTGCTGGGTTTACCTTAGAATTGATTTTATAGTTTCTGGCCCTGTAAATTTTCTACTGTTCCTAAATGCTATTTAGAGAAATGGTGTTAATTTCCTTCCAACACTTCACTCTAATCTCTGAAGACCAAATGCTCCTAATGATTTACCCTCAATGCTGTGTCCTTGGCAAGTGGCTTAAATCCCCGAACGACTGAGAATTATTGATTTTCTGCATGCATAAGTTATTCAAACTTTCTGATTCATGGTAAATAGATTCCCATTCTATAACTTGACTTGTTTGGAAAATACCCTTTTCTTTTTGGATGCTTAAAGAACAACTTCAATGATATAAGCCCACAATATTTTGAATAATTTTATCTCTGATGCTAAACAACATTTATGTGAAACTAAAATAATTCAAAAATGAAAGATAGTTTTCTGCCCAGTTTTAGGAGAAATGGCCAATTTGGGCATTGGAGCATACTTATGAGAAATAATAAAAGTAGAAGCATTCTAGCATAGAATTCTAAATAAAACCCACCATAAAATATGTAAAAGTGCATGTAGGTTTAAATTTTTGCTTTTGAACAGAAGATGGGTGGGTGGAGATATGTGGGCGCTGAGGAGCACAGAGAACATGATTATTATTCATTATGGTTCAGTGGAGAAAAATGACTAAAGAAGCTGGGCTGCAGCCAGCAGACTTAGCAAAAATTCTTTGTGATAAGAATTCAGTGCTGCATAAGAACTCATGCTTTGTACTATCTGTGAAACACGGGATAAAATTTCAATGACATTAAAGAAGATCATCACTTAACAGGTATTTGTGGTTATGTAAAACCTTTCTTAGAGAGAACTTAACTAATCTTTATTGATGAATCCATAACTTAGTTATTTAAACACCCACCGCTTTTCTTTTGATTATAGCTACATAAACTTTTATCTGCATCAAAGAGATAGTTCTCCTAAGTTTTCAAGGTTAGTTACTAATTAAGGATAATGAATCATAATATGGAAAGCAGACTATGCTCTGCTCAGAGTTACTTCATAATGTATAGAACAGCAACTTTCACACTGTGCCTAAATCTGAGTTACTCTGTTATGGAAAACTGTAGTTTGCCATAAGCTACTCCATTTTGACAGTAAGTGCTTAGGTGGAATGAGTCTACCACCTTCAACCAGTATAACCATAAGGCACAAACTAATAAATACATTATTATGCTAATAAGAATGACCACCTGTGAACTTATCAAATTAATCAGAAGCACATGGATGCATCAATGTATCAAACTCATATTGGAATAAACAGGCCCAAGAACTTGTCAAACACACCTGATCACCAAATGATGCAACCCCCTCACTTGAGACCCATAAAAGGAGGAACACCCCATGACTGGACATGGCTGCATCCTGACCCTGTCAACCAGTCACTCTGCATGAGCCTTGCCCAGGAAAATCGTCACGACAACATGACAAACCTCCAAATCTCTGTCCTTGCACTTTAGCAGAGTGTGGTTTCTCCTGCCTATGATGACCATGTAAGTCCCACTCCGAGCTGACCTCTCAAGCTGACATCCAAGCTGACACTGAAACCGTCGTCTGTCTGGACCCTGACCTAGAATGAGTTCCTGCACTTTGTGCTCTGAACAAGTTCTTTGCAGTCCTAATCTTATCTGACCACCTATGGTGACTCTTTGCATTCATATCTGCCATCTGTCTTTGCTCAGTTCACCCTCCTGAACCCCTGTGGTTGCCTTAACCCTTTCTTAACATACATATAATTTATATATATATATATATATATATATATATATCCTTAATATAAATATATATCCTTAATATAAATATATATCCAATATATATATATATATATATATATATATATATATCCTTAATATATATACACACACACATATATTTCTGTGAAGTGTGATATCTGACTTGAGTGTTACAGATATTAGAAATTAAGATTGAAATAAAAGAACCTGTGATTGCCCAGCTTATGACAGCAACAAGTATTTAGTGAACTGCTACTGACCAATGTGGTGCAGCCTATGGATTCATTGTGGAAAAACACAAATGTGTTTGGCCTCTGGTCTATGTTAACAACACAGCTTACTCACTACAATTGGTGGGGCCACCAGGATTCCATTTATTAAAGAAAGAATCCAATAAGTAAGCAGACTATAGGCAAAATAATTGGAAATCTGCAACATTTTTCAAACAAAGTGAGTCATTGGAAATATAGATAAAATTCAGCACCCATACCAAAGATTCATGAACAGAGACTTAACGCTTGTTCTGCCAATCCAAGGCCTGGCTTGTGCCATGCTGCAAACTGTTGGGGATGAAACCCAACTTGGGTGCTAGATGGAAGGCACTCTTCTGATACATGGAGATCAAGGGTCAATGTTAGGAAAAGTGGAAAGGCAGATTACCTACACTGTGCAGGGTCTCATCTCATGAGGAATTGGTTAGCAAAAGAAATATACACACCAGGAGAGAGGAGGGAAGAAAATCTCACATCACACATTTATGATTATTCCTCTGTAAGGTGGACTATATAATTATACTCTACTAAGAAATTATTTGAGTGGACAAGAAAATTAACTAAGAAACATGTTAGCTCTGGGGTGAAAAATAAGGGTCAGAATACAAAAGGAAATGCCCTAAAATGATGCTCACCTCCAGGGATCCATGGTACCCCACAGAGCAGGAGGTTAGAAGAAAATTTTCAATAGCAGTCCCAGAAGATACAAAATTATATTTAAAGGATCCTAATAATGTGAACCCATTAATACATAGAGCACCAAGAGAAGAAGTTCCTGCAAATTTTTTTTAAACCTCATCAAGACATCCACTTGATGCAGGTTGAAATATTCTATATATGTCAGTTAAGTCTAAGTTATTGATTGTAATATTGAGTTTTATAGTTTCTTTATTCAACTTTTGTTTGAAAGATCTATACAGTGATGAGAGAGGTGTGTTAAAGTCACCCCAAGGTTATTGTGTTGTGGTTAGTTTGACTCTTGAACTTGACAAGAGTTTGATTGACGAACATAGCTGCACCATTGTTTGGGGCATATGTTTATGATTATTATGTCTTGTTGGTGTATGGTTCCCTTGAGCAGTATGTAATGTCCATCTCTATCCATTTTGATTAACCTTGGCTTGAAGTTTACTTTATTTGGTATGAGTATAGAAACCCCTGCTTGCTTCTGCAGTCCATGTAAGTGTTATGATTTTTCCCAACCTTTCACCTTCAGCCTGTGTATGTCTTTTCCTATCAGATGAGTCTCCTGGAGGCAGTATATTGTGTGGTCTTTTTTAAAATCCAACTTGCTACCTCATGTCTTTTGATTGGTGAGTTTAAGCCATTAATAGTTAGGGTCACTATTGAGATTGGGTTTGTATTTTTAGCCATATTTGTTTATTTTTGTTATTTTACTTGAATTAGTTTTCCTCTTTGATTAGTTTTTCCATTAGTGTACTACCTCCCTCTGCTGATTTTCATTGCTGTTTTTCATTTCCTCTTCATGAAATATTTTGCCAAGGATGTTTTGTCATGTAAGTTTTCTAGCTATAAATTCTTTTAACTTTTGTTTATCTTGAAAGGTTTTTTTATTTCATCTTCAAATCTAAAACTTAATTTTTCTGGATACAAGATTCTTGGTTGGCACCCATTTTCTTTCAGAGCTTGATATATGTTGTTCCAGGACCTTCTAGCTTTCAGGGTCTGTGTTGAAAAATCTGCCATTATCCTAATTGGTTTTCCCCTAAATATAATATGATTCCTTTCTCTTGTGGCTTATTCTCTTCTTATTCTGAATGTTGGGCATTTTCATTATAATGTGCCTTGGTGTGGATCTGTTGTGATTTTGTATATTTGGCATCCTGTAGGCTTCTTGAATTTGGATTTCCAATTCATTCTTCATGTTTAGAAAGTTTTCTGATATTATTTCATTGCATAGATTGCTCATTCCTCTGGTTTGGACCTCTATGCCTTCCTCCATCCCAATAACTCTTAAATTTGGTCTTTTTATGTTATCCCATATTTCTTGAATGTTCTGCTCATGGTTTCTTATCATTATCAATGTGTGGTCTATGTTTTTTTAAAGATTATATATTTTGTCTTCATTGTCTGATGTCCTAATGTCTAAGTGTTCCACTCTGTTGGTAATTATTTCATTTGAGCTTTTAGTTTGGTTTATTATTTGTTTCATTTCAAAGATTTCTGTTTAGTTTCTTTTTTAGCACCTCTATCTCCCTGTTGAGGTGATCTTTTGCTTCCTGTATTTGTTTATGTAGCTCCCTGTCAAAGTGATCTTTCACTGCTTGTATTTGCTCTCTTATATCTTCCTTGAGTTCACAAAACATTTTAACCATGTACATCCTAAATTCCTTCTCTGTCATTTTTTTCTGCTGTGGTTGCGAAAGATTCTAACGATGTGGTGTCTTCTTTTGTTTGGGGCACTTTCTTCCCTTGTCTTTTCATGTTGCTCATGTGTCTTCCTTTCTAGCTCTGTGGGTCTAGATTGTTATTGTTTTCACCCTATAGGTTTGTAGTGCTCTTGTAGGGTTCCAAGACCTCTCCTTTGTGGGGAAGGACAATGTTAACAGATCCCAATATCAACAATATATCACCTATAAACAATTTGTTGTTATTAAGATGTTTACAATTTAGTCTCAATGTACAATAGTTGGATTCAATTATTATCTAAAATATAATCAGTAGTTTTGTAAAAAGATTTAGTTTCTGACAGTGGACAATGAACTGGGGGTGGGGCATAGGACAATATGCTGAGGAGGTAGGATGTGAGGATATAGAGAATATATCTCAGGAAGTGTGAAGGAGAAATATAATGAAGAGGGTTAGTAGCAAGAGAATAGACAGGAAGTAATTTAGGGTAGGCAAGTATGTGGGATGACAGTAGAGTACATAAACAAACACACATATGTATTTAGAAAAATATAGATGTTAAAATAGTAAAATTTGGAGGGGGAAAGAATAATGAAAGAATAAAAAGGGGGAAAAGGGTATATATAACACCTCTATATTATATTATTCAGATGACTCAGTCCTCAAAGTCCTATTTCATGCAAAGTTCTTGGTTTCACATATGCTGGGGATGTGAGGGCCAGAGAATAGATGGATAGAAGAGAAAAAAACAAACAAAAAACTCAAAGGAAGGGCTGGGGATGTGGCTCAAGTGGTAGCGCACTCACCTGGCATGCGTGCGGCCCGGGTTCGATCCTCAGCACCCATACAAACAAAGATGTTGTGTCTGCCGAAAACTAAAAAATAAATAAATATTAAAAATTCTCTTTCTCTCTCTTTCTCTTTAAAAAAAAAACTCAAAGGAAGAAGCCAGGTTGTAGCTAGTTTTAGAGTTCCTTATTTTCCTGCTTCTCTGCTCATCCAGTAGGTGGCCTTGTCTGTTGTAAGCTGATATCTCTGCCCTCTGGATGGTGGAGGTAACCAGGGTGGGAAGACTAGTCCTGGTGCAGGGCGCCTGGATGTGGGGAGTGGCACCCACCAGTCCCTACAGAAAGACTGCACCTCATGGGTCTCTTTGTGGAACTGCTCACTCTTGTGATGTAAGCACCAGGTACTATCTCCCTCTCTGGCCTGGAGATTTCCCAATTCCTGGTCTCTCCCTCTCTCCTAGCAGTCAGTTCCCAATTGAGGAAACTCTCACCCCAGTGCTCCTGTGGGCAGCTCCCTGGTCGCACTGCACACCTATGTTGAGCAGCTACTGTGTTGGATTACCACCACTGGGGAAGGGGTAGATTTGGAAACCTGGTACCTGGCTGCTGGAAAGCTGATCTGGGAACTGCCCCCAGCTAATATGGCAAGAATGTTGAGTCAAGATGGCTTCCGTCTACTTTTCTCACCTGGATGTCTGGTAAGGTGGGAGGAGCCTGGTGAGGTGGGAGGAGCCTGGTGAGGTGGGAGGAGCCTGGTGATGAGGGAAGGGCCTGGTGAGGTGGGAGGAGCCTGCTGAGGTGTGGGGAGCTGAGCAATGGCCTTGTGCTGTGGGTAGGTAGCAGCTGAGTGACTTGTGTGGGAGAAGAGCGAAATCTTCACAATCTGTAGATGTGTTGATAAGTGATTCTGCTAAGGCATTTAGTGAGTCTTGTGTGGACTGGAACTTCGGGCTTTGGGTCCTGCTCCAATGCTGGCAGTCCTCCTCGATAGTTAAGGCCCAGAGCCCAGAACAGGCTAGTGATTTCTGCAGACGGCACCTGGGTAGGGGTCCTCTAACAGTCTCAGAGATGGAATATTCAGACTAGGTGAGATCTTACAGGGCTGCTCACTCCATTCCTGCTGCCATGTTCCTTCATATCAGGGTTAATGTTGTTAAATACTTTATATTTATGAAATCATTTAATCTCAACCACAGCGCTGTTATTTCCATTTTACTAATAAGGAAATGGAAGCACACACAGAGATTATAGGCTTGCCAAAGTTTAATAAACTGCATGCTTCTTAACAATCTTATTTAATTAGCTAAATTTTATACTTGTTTTAATATTATATACCTTATGCAATCTCACATGCATTTTTTTCATTTAATCTTGATGGTAAATTTATGACCTAACTCACCAGATCGAAAAATAAAAATTTACCTAGTTTGTATGACTTTCCCAATATCATAGAGAACGCAAGAGAAGGAACTCAATACTTTGCGTGGCAAAAAATAAGACCATGAAATAAAGAAAAGGAAATGAGAAAATTGCTTCTTCCAAACCAATTAGCACACTTGGTAAATTATATAAAAACTTGGCTATCCCGGTAAAAAACAAGTTATAATGTATAAACATAGTAGGTGATCCAAAGATGGTGCCATCATGACATTTCAGTGTCACTTAGGAATTGTTTGTATAGCACTATGACTTCCTAGCACAATAGCACATTCTTTAAGGACACTTGCTAAATTGAATTTAATTCACTCTCAAATTTCAATTAGAATAAACTACCTGGTTAATTGTCTCCATAATTCATTTAGCTTTCACCACACCATTTCTAAGGAAGAATCTAAGTCCTTGCTAGTATCTGAGAATCTCCTTTTCCAAGGTTCAGAGCAAAGCCTAAGAATATTTATTCATAATTTTTGAACTACAAATAAGTTTTTTTTAATTAGAAAAGACTTGGAAAATGTACTCCCCAACCCAACTCATATAGTGGCCATTTAGGTCCCCTGGATGAGCTCTCAATTAGCACACTTGGTAAATTATATAAAAGCTTATAGAGGTTTTCTATTATTTCTACTCTGGTCACTTTTTGGTGTACATTCCACAAGATACTCATAAAATTAAGGGTGCTAATAATATGAGAGCCTCAAATATAGGTGGTAGAAATATTTCAAAGCTATCAGGCCAAAATCCTTTTCATTAGGTTTTTCTGTTTTACTAGGGAATTTTTTTTTTTAGTTGTTGATGGACCTTTATTTTACTTATTTATCTGCGATGCTGAAAACCCAACACAGTGCCTCACACATGCTAGGCAAGTGCTCTTTCACGAGCTATGACTCCAGTCCCTTACTAGAGTAATTTAAGGCAAGAACAAAAGAAGACAACAAAAGAGTTTCCATTTATCTTCAATATGGTTTCAAATAAAGAAAGAGAAGAAATTGTAGAGTCAGAATAATAACTTAAATCCCCTTCATATTCTTTGCCAGCCCTATTTTATTGTGAAGAATCTTTGACTCCCACATTATTTCCTCCTCACACAGTGGGGAATGACCACCTGTTTATTATGGAGCTGTAGCCCCATCTGTTTCCAATCTGTCTTTGGGTTCCTCTGAATTCTGAGTAAACACCTTCCCTACCCAGTCATGACAATCCCCCTCATCTTCACAATTACCATTACTCTGTCTGACACAATCATGTTTTTGTTTGGATGAATTATCCCAGCTAGAGGTGGCCCAGATGAGGCTCTAGGAATCATCTGTCCTTCCCATCTAAGGCTTGATCCCCATATACTCCTTTTGATAACTTCAGCATCTGGGGATGAAGTTTGGGATTAAAAATCAGAGTCTTTGGCCCCAATGCTCCCTTGCTGGAGCAGTGGACACAGATTGAAAGTGCCAACTAAAGCCTCAGGGAAATGAAATAATAAGAGAACACATCATTCTTTTTTTTTATTGATTGTTCAAAACATTACAAAGCTCATGGCATATCATCTTTCATACATTTGATTCAAGTGAGTTATGAACTCCCATTTTTACCCCAAATACAAGTTGCAGAATCACATAAGTTACACACTCACATTTTTACATGATGCCATATTAGTAACTGTTGTATTCTGCTACCTTTCCTATCCTCTACTATCCCCCCTCCCCTCCCCTCCCAACGTTATACGAAATCACACATAAGAGGTTGTGAGGGGAAAGGGGGAGGGGAACAAGGGAGACAACTAAACAACAGCATCATTCTTTTAAAAAGAGCAGAAATTTTCTTTCTTTAGTGATCAAATACACATTATTTTCACTTTTAAAATGGTCTTATTGTTTTAAAAATGTAATTGTACAGAATCTTCTAGGTAGTACTCATAGTGAAGAAAAAAATCTAGGTCGGAATCATATAAACTGAATTTTGCCCAAGATCCCTTCAATAGAAATTTTTCTGCTGCCCTACTGCTGTCTGGCCACATTGCCTTAATGACAGGAGTGCAAATGAGACACCTGTGATCTGTACCCACCCTGAAATTACTATGTGATGCTCTAAGAGAAGAAATGGTCCTGGCTCTGTCACATTTTCCCTTCTTTTCTTCTCCCTCAGATTTTTATTGAATGTTAACTCCAGGGGTGAACAGCACCGTGTAATATGGGGTGGGAGGCTGAGTCATATTTTAGTCATACTTCAAAGGACTGAGAAATAAAACACACTACAGTTGCCTTTTCATGCTATGCTTTTGCTTTTGATGAAACTATTAACCAGTCCTTTTGTGGATTGATCATATCAATTCATAAACATAAATTCTAGATTTTCAAATTCAGTTCAGCAAAATACTAAGCTTATTTTCTATCTTTCAGTTTACATGGGAAATTTGTAACTTTTTGACAGATAACTTGAAACATAAGGTTAGTTAAGGATGTGGAAAAAATATCTGAGTGACAGCAAAGAGATTGTCGATATTTCTGCATGTTGTTCACATTTGTTTGTTCTTTTCTGTTTTTTTTTTTTTTGCATGTTTACTTGTTTTGTTTTGTTTTCTGTAGGAAAAACCCTGGAAGAAGGCTTTCCATGGCAGGAAAGCACGACATTGGAGCACCTAAAACTTGTGTCTCATCTGATAAAATATGGCTGAAGCATGAATGCTGTGGATGTTTGCACAGAAGGAGTGATAGGTTCCCTAAAATAAGGTTCCACCACCATGATCTGCCGCAGTCTGGCTGGGCACAAATCACCAAGCCACCACAAAGCACTTGTATCTTCAAACAGGAAACTTTATTGCCTGAACTCCAACAGCACTCCACGCACACTCCCTGGGAACTCTCCCAAATGCCACCCACCCGGCGCCCAGAAACACCACACACCAACCGGGACTCCCTCCCTATGCACATTCACTCTCGGAACCCCCAAGAGAACTCAACGGAAACTCCAAAGTAGTGGGCAAACGAGGCAGCAAGAGCCTCCCTATTACTGGTATAAAGGTCTAATATACAATTGAATCAATCCAGCATCATCTTAATGGCTCGCCTCTCAACCATTACTTCTGGCAAAATGCCAGAGTCCATTCCGACTGGCTGTGGCTCTCAACAATGATCCTAATATCAAAGGTAAGATATATGTAGTCAGGTAATAGTCTAGGAATCTACCAGTAATGCCATTGGACATGCTTTTGAACTAGATGAAATTGATGAGGTAAAATATTATTGCAAACCCTGAATTTTTCATTCCTATTTCTGCCTAAATTCTGCACAGCATTCACTCTACCAAAAGTGTTGAGATGCCACAAATGGCATGTTTAGAAAAGAGATGCAAACTTTGTTGCAAGAATCATCTATGTAATAATCAATACAGTCTTTTTTCCAGAAATATGACAATAAGAGCAGCCTGCATTTTTAATAATCACATCCATATTAGGAGGAAAAATGATCAAAGCTCCTCATTTATGAGACAAATCCATTTCCTGAGGAAATATACATATATCTCTCAGTAATATATATATATATATATATATATATATGATATACATATATTTACATATATTTGTATATGTAAATATACACATATGTTTATATATATGTATATATATATTTTTTTAATTTTTATTATTGGTTGTTCAAAACATTACATAGCTCTTGACATATCATATTTCATACATTTGATTCAAGTGGGTTATGAACTCCCATTTTTACCCAGTATACAGATTGAAGAATCACATCTGTTACACATCCACTGTTTTACATATCGCCATACTAGTGTCTGATGTGTTCCGCTGCCTTTCCTATCCTCTAGTAACCCCCCTCCCCTCCATATATATATATACATATATATTTAAAAAAAAAAAAAGCTAGAGACTTGCTGAGGGCCATTGCCAAGTAGGAATGACGCATCGAAATTTCCTTGCCAGCGTACCCCATGTTGCTTAGAGGAAGGACTCATGGAAATGGACTTGCCTTGGACATTCGCTGTGACATTGCATGTATGTTTGAGAAAGGTGACCCTGCTCAAGGACCAAGGTGGATCCAGGTTTAGGGTGTATCCTGCAGGTTTTAGGAAGTATCCCGGTTTAGGACAATTTGGGTTTAGGGCGTTCCTGGTTTAAGATTATTCCTGCTGGGAATAGGGTGTATCCTGCTGCCTGAGTTCCCGTTGAGTTCTCGTGGAATTCAGAAGGTATTTGGGATTAAAAGCCTGGGAGAATTTGGCGGGCAGAACTCGGATTTCCCCAGAACGTGTTTGTACAGGGCAGGTGTGAGTTCGGGAATAAAGAATTGCTGTTTGAATCTACAAAGCTGTGAGTGGCTTGTGATCTTGTGCCCAGCCAGACTGCAGCAGAGACTGAACCCAGGGGCACTGTACCACTGAGTTACATTCCCAGCCTCTTTTTATTTTGAGATAGGGTCTTACTAAATTGCTAAGGATATTGCTAATTTGCCCAGGCTGGCTTCAAACTTGTGATCCTCCTGCTTCAGCTTCCCAGGTCACTGGGATTATAGGTGTGCACCATTCCACCCAGCAAGGAGGCATATATATTAACTAATATTAAGACTTGTTAAACCAATCTGGTTGCTCCTCCTCCTCCTCCTCCTCCTCCTTTTCCTTTTTATTGTTCAAGTGGAAAGTGAATAGGAGAGAAAGTCAGGAATGATTGGAAGCTATTGAAAATTGGTGGCTGCAGTGGGGCGTGTCCCGTGCTTGATGGTTGACATTTCCAAGAAGCACATAATTTTGCAATGGAAGTCTCATGCTTGCCCTCGTCCCCACAGTTGTGTGTGTTCATGTGAGATGATGCCACATCTGGCAAAGCCAAATCTTCTCTCCTCGACTAACTGCTGTTTCATTCTGGCTATTTGGAAATATGTTCTTGTTGCTGCAGTGATCTCACTAAGTCCTGGAATGTTGATTTTTTTTTTTTTTTTTTTTTAGTGTGTGTTCTTTCAAACTGGCCATTTCTTTGGCAGTCTATTTCAGTTAATGTGGTGAGAACGAATTGTGTTATCCAAACAGAGGGAAATAAAATCACAGCTGGGCGTTACCTCAGCAGCAGGCATCTTGTTGTGAGCACCCCCATATTGTCTGGCTGATTGTTCCCTAAATTGCCTGAATGCCTAGAAACTTCTGTCACCAGACATCACTGTGAATTTGGAAATAGTCTGTGACCTCAGAGGTATTTAGAGAGTGGTCTCCACACAGCCCTAAAAGCCTCTGTCCTTGAACTTAACCTTGCCCAGAGATTCACTTGGTGGAAGAGTTACCTTTATTCTATTCCTTTAAGAAACAGAGACATTCTCCTCCCTTGCTATTGCAAAAGCACAGATGTGTTGAGTTGTGCTTGACTTCCATGTGTCAGTCATATATACAGCCCTGCAGCCTTGCAGGTGGATTGTGCTGCCTGTGATGAAAGTTTAGTAGCAGAACATCTCGAGCCTGGCTTAGGACTTCAGCTTGCCAAGTGCAGTGGAAACGAGTGAAAATCTGGATGGAGTAGGCATGACAGAAAGAAGGGCAGTTCATCTTGCTAGGGTGGCAAGCCCACTCGTATAAGTGGTATTTCTATTTTCAAATGTCACCCACACTCACTCTGGCATATCTTGCTCTGTAGCTTGTGCTCCTGTTCAAAATGTGTGATGCTCTTGCTCTTCCCTCCCCGGCAAGGGAATGTACTTGCCATTTAGTCAGCTCACTTACTCACACTGCAGTTATGGAGGGAAAATCTTATGACTTTGACATTGCCACTTTACGCTCTGAAGCTATGTTACCGCATTTCATTCATTAGGGTAAAATAAATTTGAGATATTATTTCAGTGAAGAAAATTCTCCCTATGCCTCTCTTCAGATAATAAAAGATTTTGTATTTGTTTTCAAATCATTCTCTGCAGAAGTTTCTGTCTACAGAGAGTTCTGGATTTTGACAACTTAGAAGTCAGGGGCTTCCATAGAAATAGAGGCCAATGGTCACTTCCCATTGCCTCTATTAACCCACATTTTTCTAGACTTCAAACTTTTCCCCAGCCTCCCATATGCCTGGGGCCCAGGATGAGAATAAGAAACGAAGAATGTACCACTCTCCTTAGCACTTTGTTATTGAATCTCCTAACCTAACGCCTAAACATTTATCATGACGTTTATCATGACACTTTTTTCACAGCACTTTTTTCATCCTGTTATTTTTTAATTTGCCTATTATTTACCAATAGTTCATAAACATTGGTAAATATTGTGTGCACACGTGCACACACACACACTCTTAATATTATTCACTACATGTGTTATTTCCATTTATTTATTATTTCCATGATATCAATTACTCTCCATGGGTTAGAAGCTAAGACTTATAGATGATATAAAATTTAAAATATATGATTCCTGCTTTCAAAGAACCCATAAACTATTGGTGAATAATAGGCACATGAAAAAATAACTAACAGGATGAAATAAGTGCTGTGTCATGATAAATAAGTGGACAAGCATGTGGGTCTTAGAAACTCAAAGCCAATTAACAATGAATAAATATATCCCTAGAACTAATAAAATAAAAATGCAAAGAATGTAAGACCTCGTTCAACTGAATGAATATTCTCAAGCATTCTCAGATGAATATGGATCCCCATCTGTTGATGTCCCACTTTGCCTAAACCCAACTAGAATTCAGAACCACAAACTGCTGTAATTAATAAGGTCCCTTGAAGTCAGTCTCACAGGGCACATGGCATATGGCAAGCTCAGTAGATGCTGTCCTAAAGAAGTCTGCAGTCTCAATGTCTTAGGAAAGTTTAGTGGTGATCACAGAGAAGATCCAAGTTTCTTTAGAAAGTGGACTGGAAAGCTAGCTTACTGTGCCAAATGTGTTGGTGCATGCCTATAATCCCAGCAGTTTGGGAGGCTGAGGTAGGAGGATTGAAAGTTTGAGACCAACCTCAACAACTTAGCAAGACCATAAGCAACTCAATGAGACACTGTCTCAAATAAAATATATTTTTATAAAGGGCTGGGGATGTGGCTCAGTAGTTAAGGCATCTGGATTTAATCCCCAGTACCAAAAAAAAAAAAAAAAACTAGATGACTTTTGCTTCGAGGGTAATATTGAAAGTGAAAACCCACCTTTCAATTTCAAAAGCAATAAATTCAGAGATAGATATCACCTAAATGTAGTCTCTTTCATCTCAGGTGCTGCAACTAAGAAAATGACTTGGAAATTTATAGTAAGCACTGTCCCAAACAACAAAGCTCCATCCAAGGCCCACAGAACAAGAAAAAAGATAGTCAATGTTACCTAAAAATAATGTATCTTTATGAATACCAGTATTTATAGCAGCACAATTCACAATGGGCAAGTTATGGAACCAGTCAACTGATAAATGAATAAAGAAAATGTGGTATATATACACACGGAGTTTTTCTCAACCATAAAAAAAAATAAAATTATGGCATTTGTTGCTAAATGAATGGAACTGGAGAACATCCTGCTACATAAGTCAGACTCCGAAAGTCAAGGATAGAATGTTTTCTCTCATATGTGAAAGCTAAAGAGAGAGAAAGGAGTTAAAAAAAAGAGATCTCATGAAAATAGAAAGGAGACCAATAGAGTAGAGGAAGGGAATTGAGAGGGAGGGAGGAGAGGAGGGTATGGGGAAGTTCTGGGCATGAAAAATCTACCATATTATACTGAAAGGGTAAAGTTTCTAAGCTGGAAGGCTTGAATTAAAATGTAAAAGATTAGGTATTATTGAGTTCCTCTGTTACACCCAGATTCCTGAGATAGTTAAGACAACACCCTACTGGCCATTTAGCCTAGGGCCCTGTGCAGTTTGTCACAGGGCCCAAACCAATCAGTTTGAATGTGTACCCCACTTAGGAATGACCAATCACCCCCCGCCCGAATGTGCCAATCATGTCTCAGAGTTGTTGTTCAATTTCCCCGCGCCTCATCATGATTTGTTCTGATGTATGCAAAGCCCACCGCCCTCTCCAAAAAGTGTACTTAAGCTCTGCTTGGCCTTTGCTCTGGGCTCTGGGCTGCTCTCCCTCCTTGAGTGAGCACAGAGTCCCAGCACGCTGAAATGGATCCTCAATAAATATCCCCTTTTGCCAATTGCATGGAGTCAGTCTCTTGGGTGGTCTCTCCCTCCGACGTTTCACCAGACCCTTACAATACTACATTTATGTACAAATATACCACAATGAATCCCACTTTTATATACAATAGTAATGCACTAATTAAAATTAATAATAATAATGATAGAAGAGCTATCAGTAGAGTAGAATAAGAGCATCAGGGGAGAAGGAAGAGAGGATAAGATAAGTTACTGGGGAATGATATTGATCCAATTATGTTATTATGTTATGTGCATGTGTGAATATGGCATAATGAATCCCACTATTATGAATAATTATAATGCACCAAAAATTATGTATCTTTTTGGTATGAAAATAAGGTAATAAAAGAGATGATTATCACATAACAGTAGTGAACTCTTGCCCGTGGTCGGTGCAGGCAGGGAAGCTGGGTTCGCTTGCATGGAGTGGGCTGGCTGAGAAATACAGTGAAAAATCACACAACACAGAAGATAGTTTTAAAGGGGTGTGGGGAGGGCTATTCGACCTTAAGGGTCAAGCTTCTACACTGGCAGAAAAGCAAGAGCTCTAATTTGCTTTATTTATATGGGGGAACTTCAAAGGCTTCAAAGGCTTTCTACAGAATGTTCTTAGCCAATTAAGGTAGGACTTGGGCTGTCCAGTTCCCAATGTGTCATGCCCATCTTCAGAGTTATGAGATCAATCTTCCTAGCCACGCAAAGATAGAGGTCACATGCATTGTGCAACCCATCAAGTGAGAGGAGCCACAAAATAGTTTGCATGCCAAACCAAAATCCAAGCCCCAGTGAAGATGCTCAAATAGCTCAGGGGATGCTCCCCACAGTGGACCCTCTATTTTCCTTTAAGATTCCTATGAGGTATCCCCCAACTGAGCTTCTTGCTATTTCCCCAGAAGGTCACACATTCCCATGTTGATTCAGAGGTCAAAGACTGCTTTATTTTTCTTGTGCCTCAATGCTGGATTTCCTCATTCCCCCCAACAGATCCACTCTCCTCCTTTCGCTACTATTTGAGTAGAAAGGGAGAGATGGTGGTTTCATTGCATTTCTCTGTGCAGAGAGGTATTTGCCTGTAGAAGCCATACCACAGTAGCCCATTGAGAGGTTTGCAGATTCTTAGCAAAGAAGCTAACACAGGAGCATGCTTGGAGGCACCACCCTAACTGATGCATGCAATTGTCAGGAAATTTGAGGCCTACTTTAGGTATATAATTTTCCTTTTTTAATGACTAGACTCTGTGAGTTCTAAAGTGGCTCAAAGAAACCAGACTAGGTTAGTATTTTGGGGAAATAATAATGATGACTCTAAGAGCTACCATTCATTGGACATTGACTCTTTATATAGATTATATTATGTAATCTTCAATACAGCCCATAAAGTTCTATTATTAACCTCTCTCTTTATTAAATAAGGAAATTGAGGCACAAAGAGTTTACTTTTTCCCCAAAGCACCTGAGCTATTAAGGAAGTAATTCCCAAGACTAATAGAGGATGTCAGACTGACCACCATTGCTATCATTAGTTGAGCATTACCTGTTGCCAAACTGTGGTGTAAAGGGCTTTACTTCAATCATTTTGTAGAAACTGATGCTAAAAAAAAGGTTAAATGTAGGGTTGGGGATATAGCTCAGTTGGTAGAGTGCTTTCCTTGCATGCACAAGGCTCTGGGTTGAATCCTCAGCATCACACACACACAAAAAAAAGTTAAATGTATGAGGTATGTGATTACAATTCTGATACATCTGTATAGGCATAATGGATTTGAACAATTAAGATAAAGGAAAATGGGAAGAGTCAGGTTTCTCACTGTTGGAGTGTAAATTTACAGATAATTGAAGGGAAGAGGGTAGAATGGCCCATGTGGTAAGGGATTAGGGGTGGAGATGTCATTATAAACTTATGTTTACCTTAATATAAATACAGATGATTACAAACAGAAATATTATATAGATATATAGGTATATACATATACATATGTAAAAATGATTAATATTTTCTTTACTCGGCCACAAAGAGAGCCTAGAAGTAATTACACCCTAGAAACAATGAGCACACTTAGAGCCCGGATCTTGGTTTCCATTACCATGTTCCATTAAAAGAAAAAACTTCCTTAAAGAAATGGTTAATTCTAAGACTATAGTGGGAAATACACAGATAAGACTGTAGCATTTTGTGCCGGGAAGCAAGGAAGGACTCACAAAAAGAAAAAAGAAAACACAATGATGGGGGCATATCAAAGGGAAACCACAGCTAACTGAAAGTGCTCACAATGACCAAAGGAGTCATGATTTGAGCAGATCAGTATAGGATCATAACCCAGAGCACAGAATATATATAAGTCTCTATTAGTATAAAGACGTAATTGAATACATAACTTGCTGAGAAAATACAAACCTTCCATGCAGAAAAATTCAAAATAATTTATGTAGATATTCTGGTTTCTGGGAGGTGGAGCCTAGTTTCTTCCACTCCTTAAATATGGATTGCACATCCTGATTTCCTTCCAAAGAGTATTGTAATGGAAAGAAGAGAAAGTGAATAATTTTACAATGGAAAATCCTGATAATCACTATTTCAGCCAGGTGATTAAGGTCAACATCAACAATGATGGCACATTGACAGTATATACCCTTGATATTATGTGATAAGAATGGCACTCTAGGTCTGTGATCTTCCAAGACCCCATTCATAGCCCCACTCAAATTGTGAGATAAAACATCAGACAAATCTCAGCTGGTGGATATTGTGCAAAATAACTGACCATTTCCCCTCAGAATTGTCAAGTTCATCAAAAACAAGGGAAATCATCACATAGCCAAAAGGAGTCTAAGGAAACATGAAAATTAACTATCATGTGGAATCCTGGATGGGATCCTAAAAAGGCAAAAGGACAACGAGTAAAAACTAAGGGAACTTGAATAAAGCATGCTCTTTTGTTATGAATATTTCATCAATATTGGTTTATTAATTGTGATAAATGTACTAGATTAATATCAGATCTTAATAACAAGGGAACTGAGTCTGAGATATATTGGGAACTCTTTGCAATCTTTCTATAAATCTAAAATTATTATAAAAATAAAATTATTTTTTAAAAGGGAGATAAAGTTTCTCCAAGAAAACACAGCAGTAACACATATAAACTAGGGTTGAAATCAGGATTTATCAATGCAGAATTCAATGACTTTTTTAATACCTTTATTTTATTTGTTTTTATTTTATTTATTATGTGGTGCCCGGCATCAAACCCAGTGCCTCCTGCATGCTAGGAAAGCGCTCTACCACTGAGTCATAACCCTGGCCCTGAATGACATTTTTATTATATAAGCATTGTACAAGAGTAAGAGCCACATTATTTTTCTCCATTTGTTGGTGAATATTGAGATCTACTTCTTATCAAATCGAATAATTTAATTGCTATTTAGACACTTATGACACCCAGCAGCCTGACTTTGCACAGTATTTCATAATATATATCGCTTTTTAAAGTTCAGAAAATGCACATCATTTAAGTGACATCTGTTACAAGAAAATGACATAAATGTTCAACAAATATTGAAATTCAGTAAATCTGTGAAAGTAAAGAGGTGATCAAGTTTTTGAAGTGAAAACTCTTGCTCTGGAGGGACAATCAGTTGCAGCTATAACAAGAAAGGAATGTGACTTCCTCATTCTATCCATAAATCTATTAAAAGCTGAATAAGCTGAAAATTAGTAACTTTTCTTGAACTCATCAGAGAACTAAAGTGACAGAAAAATAGGTCACACTGAAATCTGGAGAGATGAACTAATCCAGAAAGTAACACCTGAGACCTACTTATCTGGAACCAAAGCCACTAGAGCCACAAACTTATAAGAACACTTACAGTAACAGAGAACTACTCTTCCAGCGAAAGTAACCAGAACCTTACCCCACCTATGGGAAGACCATTCTCTGATTCCATCTCTCCCTAACCTTTTTGTCTCAAGTTAAAGGGAATTGGAAACACTTGTGAATATCACAAATCAATGATAAAAACCTATTTAAAAACTGATACTTAATCATAAGGTTATATGCCAGTTTCATTCCTACCCACCTTACTACCACATCAAGAGATTGATTGTACAATACAGTGAGTTACATTTAAAAAAAAAAAAAAGAGCTGTAAAATTCAGACTCTTCCTAAGGAGGAGCTGTAGGAAAGTCCAAGACAACAGAGGAGGAAATAAATAAATAAACAAATAAATAAATAATGACACTGGAGGGGTCTGAAGCCTCTGGGTCCTACAGTGACATTCAAAACAACCCAATTTCAACTGAAATGAACATAAAACTTCCTTCTTCAGGCCTATTAATCTCAGTTCCTATCACCAGATACAACATTTCCAGATTTTAACCAAAAATTGCAAGTCATGTGAAAAGTCAAATCAAAAGATATTAGTCTAAAGAGACAAAGCAGCAGGACCAAATTTGGATATGACACAAATCTTTGAAGAAATTTAAGATAACAATGATTAATATGTTAAAGAATCCAATATGGAAAAGAATATGCAGAAAGAATGGGTATTAGAAGTAGAGAGATGGAAACTTGAATAAATAATCAAAAGAAAATTCTAGACGTCAAAAACAATGCTATGGAAATGAAGAATGCAAAGAATAATGTTACCATTTCTTGATCCATTGCTCTGGGTTACTTCCTTCCAGCTACACTTAGGATGAATACAGAGAAGTGGTTTCTGATCCATACTATACGCACTGTGGGACTCTGACCTCCTGTGAACTGCTCATTACTTTTAATGCTGCTAAAATGGTGATAAATAGGCTGTGGTATCAAACATTGCCAGGTGTTTCATGGCTTATTTTTTGAGAGTCACCACTACAATGAACACATTTCTAAATAGAAATGTGTCTATAAATAGCCAAGCTGAAGTTCTACTAGGTCATAGTTCCCATGTGCCCTTATAGCTCTATTTTTACACAAAATCACTGCCAGTCCTAACAAGTGACTGCCTGGTCTGTGTCTCAAGTCTGAGAAAATAACTTTGCTTCTGCTTGAACATGATTATTCTTATCTTATAACTTCTAAAATGTTCTCTTTCTTTTCTCTTTATACATAAAATCTCAGATTCTATTTTTACCTGAGGATATTGTTTCTTTTTACATTTCTTTAGTCCCCTAAAGGGTGTCTTAGGACATATGCCCTTGGGGAAAAAAGAGACTTATTCATTTTTAAAAACAGTAATTCCCTTAGCTCTATCTAAAGTGAAAACCAGTGGAAAGTTTACTGCCTTCACAGAGTTATAAATTACGTAAATGTCAATACTAGGACACTGAGACAGAGAGAGGGACATTTTATTTAACTAGTGGTGTCATGGGCCTTGCAATATCATTACCAGGGAATCTACATTAAAACTCAATAGATAAAATGATGGGCACAGGGGAGGATGGAGTGGTAGCAGCTTATTTCCATGAAGTGTTCATTTATTTGTCTCTCAGAGGATTTGAAAGGGTAAAGTTTCTAAGCTGGAAAGCTTGAACTAAAATTAGGTATTATTAAGTTCCTCTGTTACACTCAGATTCCTGAGATAGTTAAGACAACGCTCTACTGGCCATTTAGCCTAGGGCCCTGTGCAGTTTGTCACAGGGCCCGAACCAATCAGTTTGAATGTGTACCCGCTTAGGAATGACCAATCACCCCCGCCCGACCTGTTCCCGCCAATGAATGTGCCAATCACGTCTCAGAGTTGTTGTTCAATTTCCCCGCGCCTCATGATGATTTGTTCTGATGTATGCAAAGCCCACCGCCCTCTCCAAAAAGTGTACTTAAGCTCTGCTTGACCTCTGCTCAGGGCTCTGGGCTGCTCTCCCTCCTTGAGTGAGCACAGAGTCCCAGCGTGCTGGAATGGATCCCCAATAAATATCCCCTTTTGCCAATTGCATGGAGTCAGTCTCTTGGGTGGCCTCTCCCTCCAACGTTTCGCCAGACCCTTACAGATTCATAACTACCATCACTTTGTTATTTCTCACTTTGTTAACCTGGAAAATACTATTTTTTGATACCAATCTCAAAGAAAACAGCTGCTTATGTACTCATAGTATTTTATTTCAGAATCATGCATGGCTTTTGTTCCTTCATGCCTGAGATGAAAATAATATTTTTAGTGAGTGATTTGACTACTAAATTATTAAGCAGATGATAAGGTTCCAGAAGACCTCATTTTTCAAGTCTGGTCTGCTACCAACATGCTGGGAAATGTTGGTATTCCAACATCTAAATACCTCAGTGCTTTCAAATACAGAATGGGAACATCAAAATATGGATTACTTTTCTTTTTTTTGGTTTTCTCCCCAACTTTTCTGATTACAAATGAGAGAGCTAAATAGACATATGTGGCTATATTTTATAAAGTACTTCTTTATAAGGACTTATAACAGAATGCAAGCAATAAAATTAAACAATTACATTTTCCAGTAAAATAAAAAACAAATGTCAAGAATATGTTTTAATTAATGTTTTAATTAATTTTATTTAATATAAATAAAATGGCTCATTTTCATGGGCCTATGATATACTACTATTGAAAAACCAGCCTCTACCTCAGAGCAAAGCCTGTCCAAGGAAGGGATATCACCTTTGTCCTTGGAAAAACCCACAGAGAACTCCTAGGCACATTCCCACCCTGCTAAGTTGTTTATCTACAAATAACAGGAGAGACCTGCAGGGACAGGTGTCCCTGACTCAGTCAGGCTAGGTGGGGATCCATAGCAGACCCCTAGCAACCACCAATCAGCATGAGACAGGGAAATACCTGGGATGCCAGATGATCCTCCCAGTAGTTTATGGTGGTTGATAACATGTTGGGAAACCACGTAGTTCAGCACAAACCCCCTCTTGGCTTAAACCAATCAGTTCAAATGAATCCCCCTCTTGTAGTAACCAATCACTCCTACCCAACTTGTTCCCGTCAGTGAATGTGCTAATCATGTTTTAGAGTTGTTATTTGATTTTCCTGCAGTGTGTGATGATTTGCTAAGAGATGCTATGATGTATGTGAAGTCCCTGCCTTCCCCAAAGAGTGTATAAAAGGGCTGCAAACCCTGGGCTCGGGGCCTCTCAGCATCACCAGTTGCTGTGTGCGCGCGCGGAGGACCGAGCTAGCTTGCAATAAACACCTCTTTGTTGCTTACATCGATCTTGGGTCTCTGGTGGTCTTTTGGGGGTCCCGAATTCGAGCATAACACTATCTCAGTCTATATCGTGTACAATATGCATAGGAGCAAATTGGTCAGAACAAGTACCCAAAAGCATGGAGCATATAAGACCAAGAGGCATATGAGGTATATTCTGAAGGACATAGAGAATAAACCCCAGGGCATGTCCCCTATCTGCAGTTGTTCTCCCACCTACCTTCCTGCCACATGTGTGCAGAGAGATGTCTGTGGTAAATTAGAGTTTTTATCATTTAGAAGCCCAGGCCTCAGCCAGAAGGAAGGCAGGAAGAGAAAAGGGGGAGAACACAAAAGGAACTCACACCTGACTTGCACCTGACCACCACCTGACTAAATTGGCTGATCCCAGTACATTAGTACAATAGGCCCCAGGACCTTCCCTACCTGGCTTCCTGTCCCACCCTAAATGAGCCGGCAAACCAACTCATCCCATGATCTGGCTCTGCTGAACCCTATAAAACTCAGACCCTTGTTGTAGCCCATTTTCTCCCCCGAAAATGAGCCCCTCCATTGCTTAATAAAAGTATCATTGATCCCTGGAGGTCTGTCCCCATTTGGGTTAGTTTTTGCTTTCATATTCCATATAACCTTTCTCACTCCCACTCCAAACTAAGGGTAACCCTTCAGAATTGCAAACCCTAGCTAGAGATTAGAGATCCACACCGACATGAAAAGAATATTTCCCCTGTTTCCAAGTCAAACAGTAATTGAAAGATGAACTATTTTTCAGAAATTGAACTTGGACAAATCAGAGTATGGAGATGTCAATAGGTGCACAGAATCTGGGTCTGAGAAATGCTTAGATTTACAAAAATCTGTTAGCCTCTCAGCTAAGCATTTGAAGTTCTCTGAACTTTCAGGGCAAAACAACTATTCATCAGTGGCAGAATATTTAAGTTAAGTTGCACAAGATCATGGACTGGGAGAAAGTTAACAATTTCCTTAACACTTTCTAGAAGGCTGGGCAAAGTGGTGACTATATGTGTGCTAAGGTTGTTACAGAATTTTTAGGGACACTGTGTTGACTTAAGCAGCTCTACATGAAGCTTTTCTTTCTCATTTTAATCAAGTTAAATTGGTTTGGGTACCAGGGATTGAACCCAGGGGCATTCCACCACTGAGTCACATCCCCAGCCCAATTTTTTTTTTAATTTTTTATTTTGAAACAAGGACTCACTAAGACCTTGAGCCACTGGGATTACAGACATCTGCCACTGCACCCAAGTTCAATTTAAATTTGGAAGAACTACAAGATAAAAGTGAAAGTGGAAACAGGTAACAAATGTCTTGCAGAAACCATCAGTTCAAAGAATTAAGAATGCAAATAATTCAGTACAAACCTTAGTGTTAGGTAGGGATGCCCAGATGGCAGAGGCAGGGTACAAGAAAAATGCTACTGGAGAACAAGATAGGGAGATGAGTCATCATGTCCCTGTTTATGATAAGTCCTATTATCATGACAACTCCTACTGCCATTGAGAAGTGATCTCCTATGATAACTCCTGCCACAAATTCAGTATTTAAAAGTAACCCATGGGAACTTTGGTTTGTGTAGAGGGGGGGAGTGGGTTTGTGGGGATGGGAAAGATGGTAGAAAGAGACAGACATTATTACCCTATATACATGTATGATTGCACTACTGGAGTGACTGCATCATGCACAGCCAGAGGAATGAGAAGTTGTGCTTCATTTGTGTACAGTGTGTCAAAATGCATTCTACTGTTCAATCAATCAATCAATAAATAAAGTAACTCATGGAGGAAAATTGATTAGTATTCTAATCAAGTACCATGAGGTAACTAATGGGAACAAATGGGGTAAAGTCTGATTAAAGTCCATATAGGGAAGAGAATGCCTCACAGCTCAGCTTATAAGACACCAATTTCCAGACATCAGGGCCTTGAACCTCTCTCTCTTGCTCAGCCCACTCCACTCCACCTTCCAGAGTGCTACTTCCACCCTCACCTTTGATAAATCTGTACTTTGTTACTTCTTCGTGTCTTGCTCAATTCTTTGTTTGGGACACCAAAGACCTAGATTCCAACTGGATGCCCCAACCAAAATGCATGTATTATATATGTACCAAGAATGGAAGAAATAGAATTCATTTTTCAAGTACTAAAACATTATAGAAACAAATAAAAACACAAAAAATTTCGAATTTTCCTATGACTTCATCATACAAGGAGTCACAAAACCAAATATTGTAAACAAAATCACAAAAATCAGTGACAAAATGGAAATGTTTACAAACCACTAAATCCAAATATCTCAAAACTTTGATGCATAATTTGAATAATGTGTTGGTAAAAGTACAACTGAAAGTGGAAATTTTAACAATTGTGTAAAAAAAATAGTTCACTGTATTTTAAACTTGAGTTTGGTATCTAAAGCAGTAGTGAAAGGGAGATGTAAAACCTTACCTACATTTCTAGAAAACAGAAAGCCTAAAGATAGTGAAAGGGTAAAGTTTCTAAGCTGCAAGGCCTGAGTTAAAAAGTGAAGGACCAGGTATTGTTAAGTTCCTCTGCCACACCCAGAACCTGAAATTCCTGAGGCAGTTAAGACAACGCCCTACAGGCCATTTAGCCTAGGGCCCTGTGCAACTTGTCATGTAGGCATACAGGGCCCCAACAAATCAGTTTGAATGTGTACCCCCCCTTAGGAGTGACCAATCACCCCCGCCCGACCTGTTCCCGCCAATGAATGTGCTAATCATGTATGAGAGTTGTTGTTCAATTTTCCCGTGCCTCATGCTGATTTGTTCTGATGTATACAAAGCCCCTGCCCTCCCCCAAAAGTGTACTTAAGCACTGCTTAGCCTCTGCTCTGGGCTCTGGGCTGCTCTCACTTCTTGAGTGAGCCTGGAGCCTCAGCGCGCTGAATTGGATCCTCAATAAATCCCCTTCTGCAATTGCATGAGTCAGTCTCTTGGTGGTCTCTTCCTCCGACTTTTCACCGGACCCTTACAATAGATCAATTAATACTTCAACTGAAGGCAAAAGAACAAGAAAATAAATCACCCAAAATAGGAGGAACACAGTAATAACTGTTAACATAATTAGAACTATAATAAAAGCTCAGAATAGATCAATAAATTCAAATTTGTGGGTTTTGGCCAGAGGAAAGAAACAGAAAACATTCTTTCAAGTACTTTTTTAAAGAGGATATATGGAACTGGAAATATAGCTCAGTTGATAGAATGCTTGCTCCACACACAAAAGGCCCTGAGTTCAATTCTCAGCACCACCAAAACAAAAACAAAAACAAAAACAAAACAATATAAGTAAATATAATATAAGTAAAGATAAATGGAAATATAACTGGAAAATTTTAAAAGCATAAGAACAATATAACAGTATTAAAGAGTTTCTGGGAATAAACATTAAAAGCTAGGTGAAATATAAAACGTTCTTAGGAAAAATAAAAATTAGCAAGATGACTAACAAGAAAATTGAACAATAAATGAAAGGGTAATTTAACTTTCTTCCTCATCAAGATACCAGGCCCATATGGATTTAAAGATGCATTCTATTAAGCCTTAAGAAACAGGTAATATCAACCAGACACAAATTGGTCCAAGACATAGAAAATAAAATGAAAATTACTTTTTTATAAAATTAGTAAGATGGTGACAGTTAAAACAGAAAATTACAAGAAAATAAAATTGTCGGGTAATTATATCTATGAACATAGAGGCAAACATCAAACAGATTATTAGCAAATCACAATCAATAGTTTATTATAAAAATTGCATCATGAGCCAGGAGTGGTGGTACATGCTTGTAATCCCAGAAACTTGAGAGGCTGAAGCAGGAGTATTGGCAAACTTGAGGTCAGCCTCAGCAATTTGGTGAAGCCCTAAACAAATTAGATTCTGTCTCAACATAAAAAAAAAAAATTAAAAAGGTCTAGAGGCGTAGCTCAGTGGTAAAGTTTCTGGGTTCAATTCCCAGTACCGCCCTCCCCTGAAAACGAAAAAAAAAAAAAAAAATATATATATATATATATATATATATATATATATATATATATATATATATATATATATATAATTAAGAGCTAATCTCAAAATGGCAAGAATGTTACCCAAAGCCTAGCCTAGGGACCCTGCCCAGCTCCCTAGATTCAGCCACAGGCCTATAGGGAAAATACACAAAAAGATGGAAAAAAGAAAAAGGGATTTTATGTAGTTTGAACAAACTGGGGAGAAGCATCTAGATTGTCTCTCTCCTTGGTCCCACAGAAGCAGTTACAGTTTATATAATCTATATATACATACATATATAGATTTAGTTAGCCTGAAGATCCCTGCAAAATGGAACAAAAGGCAGGAAATACACATATGCAGATTTAGTTAACCAATGCTACACTGGCTGGGGCTGGAAGCTACCTCCACTCAGCTTCCTTGGAGTCACCTTCCCCCTATCCCTGGGCAGGGAGAGTCTTAGCTTCTTTAACTTCTACTCTTAGCATAAGTAAGAAATTGCTCTCAATTTCAGAGGGTCCCCCAATTTCTGTCTGTTTCTAGGGTGGCACAAGCCTGTAATCCAAGCCTTTCAAGAGGTAGAGGCAAAAGGATCACTAGTTCAAAGCCAACTTCAGCAATCTAGTGAGACCTTAAGCAATTAGAGCTGAATAAAATATAAAAAGAGCTGGGATGTGACAAGGTGGTTAAGGGCCCCTGGGTTCACTCCCTCATATGAAAAATAAATTAATAATTAAATGAGAGGACTATTTCATCAATCATAGGCATTAATATAGCATTGACTAAAATACATTCATGATAAACATTTTTTTAAAGTTAACCTGTATATCTACTAAACCTGTACTAAATATATGTACAGTAAATGATGTGAAATTCCAGAATAATTTGTATTAAAGTAAGAATAAAAATATTACCCTTTATCATGACATTTTGATAAGGACCCTAAGTGCTGCAAGAAGACAAGAGGAAAAATAAGGTGAGTGGGTATAGAAGTTAAAGATGAAGAAATATTTGGTTTTTGCAGATAAAATGATCATTTAAGAAAACAAGTCAAGATAATCAACTGATGATTAGAAATAAAGAAAAAATTCAGCAGTGGAACATAAATTTATACTGACAGCTGTCTATAAGTTCATGCTATTTTACTATAACTGTGCTTAGTATATACCAAATGTTAAAAAGGAGAAAAAAAACACATTGAATTATTTTATAGGTTGATTTGTCAGTTGATTAAAAAGCAATAGTTTAAGGATATTAAGGGAACTTTTCAAAAGTAGTTTAATCATAAAATGTGCCTGGATGGAAAGAGAAGTATATGAGCAAGCTGAGTTTCAAAGTACAAAAAACATAGCATATGAGGTTTCTATGGGTTTTTCATTGTAATGGGACTGATTATAGTAAAGGCTACGACTTTATGTTGAAGTGGTAAAGTATATTAATTTAATATGTAGAATATATACACATGTATTTTAGTACTATAGTCCTAAGCAATGAAGAACCTTGAGATAAACATGGTTCAAGGTGAACAAAATAAAATGAAGCTGAAAGTAAATGAAATTGAGAAGGATAAGAAATTAAAAATGTACACCATCTGGCCTGTTAACCATATAGACATGGGACCCAGTCAAGATTATGGTCAGGAGGCCTGAAGCATCAGGGGATGAGATAGCAAGAGTATGAGACCTGTCAGTTACAGTAAGGAGCTGAGCATTGTTTAGCCAGATATTATGATCATCAAAGTAAAGACCATTTTTTAGTTTGAGAAGAGGTAGAGTGATTGTAATTTATCTTCCCAAATGGAGAACATTTGACTATAAAACATAGTACTATGAAAAATTATACAGGGGCAATATACATAAACCAAGACTTTTCCACACAAATTATTGGAGGTTACTATCCTGCCTAGTAACCTCTGACAAAGATTATTGGTTACAGAAGAATCAGTGGCATTGAGATGGAGGCAGGACTGCTTCTAGTCTCACAATGGATTACATAAAGTAGAAAATGGAATTCCTTTCTCCTGGTGGATGCAGTCCTATATCAGGGCAAATAGATTTGGTGACTTTGTGTAATAAATGATCTTTACGATTATACACAACAGCCCTACATAGACATTGGTTTCAATGAAATTAAGGTAGAAAAAGTGTTTTTTGGAAGTTCCAGTTTTAGGGAAAAAAGGGTGAATGTGAATCACTGTCAAATACAAGTGATAGGAGATACAGGAAGTATGGCTACAATAGCTGACTGCAAATTTCCTGATGGAACTTTGGCATGAAGTTCAGGTACCATAGAGTTTTCTTCATTATTACTAGGCACCAATACTTCTAACCCCATACATTTTCAGTCTTCTTGCTAGTTTTTACTTCCTCCCTTATCTCAGTTACTTGACATCCCTTAGCATGCCATGTAGGAATTTCACCTTGATATAATCTAGAATCTTCCTAACAGAAGATTAACACCAATAAGGTATTCTTTGGAACAAGAAGGTTTAATGTGCAAATGATGCAGGTATATTTATAACACCTCTATTGACTCCTCAGTCTCTTTGATAAATTGCTTTGTATATGAAAATTATGGAAAGGAAATAGTCTCTTAGTCTAAGACATTTGAAAATGAGATAGTCTTAAGTTGTGAAGTATTGATTTTTGCTTCATTAAAAAAAATACAGAGAATTGTAAAAACATCTGTCCACAAGTCAGAACCTTAAGAATCTTAATATACATTGAGATCTCAATTTTATTTTTCTACTTTCCATTTAAACCAAAGTCTACTTGATAATTTTCAACTTTGTATTATGCAGATGTCATTTAAATGTGAATTTCCATTTGAGAAATAAATAAATAAGAAAGTCAAATTTAAAGCACAGACATCATTCCTTGTTATTTTTAATATACTCCTCCAAAAAGTCAGTTGAAAATCTCTTAAGAGCACAGTTATTTTTCTTAGTGAAAGAAAATGTCGTTGCTAATCAAAATTATATGTTCAGCTCTCTTACCCAAAGGAATATAGTTTAAAGAATGTTAGTTTTATGATGGCACTAGGAGAGATACTAGTTCAAGAATAATATACACCCTTTATTACTCTACCGATAGATGGTTATGACAAGAAATAGAGACTGCTTTGAACTGATAAGGGCATTCTACCAATTCCAGAATATATAATTTTTTTTCATGTAGTTTCTTGATTTATGTATACATGAATAAAAAAGAAATCAAAACCAAATTCATTTTTCATATGGAAATGGAATGAAGAGACAGAGTTAACTACATATACCTCGCCCATCCTGTTGCAATGGTTTGCACATTCCTGGAAACATTTTTGTTACATTTTTAAAAGTGTTGATTGGTGAGCTATTTTTAGTATTCTTTCCTTGGAAATGCACCAGGTATGCATACATGTAATGCAATTCATTTATCACATACAGAAACACTTAAAATTGAGTAAAAACAAACAGCCTTCCAATCTCATGGTATTTGAAAAAGAGCATGTGGAGAAAAGATTTCAGTATGAATTTGGCAGTAAAAATAAGACAACAGAAGTAGATTCCCTCATTCATCTATTCTTTAGCTGACAGGAGATCTAAATTAGGAAAGTGGCAAAGATGGTAAAATGAAATCAACTCCAAAACCAACTATTACTAAAACATTTCACTTTTAAAAGCAGCAGAAATTTATTTATATACATATTACTTTTTATAAAGCATGCAAATTTGGAAAGTTTTCCCTTGTGGCAAGTTACTGACAATGAGCTCAATCTCTTTCAATTTAAAAATCGGTGGCCTGTATTTAAAAGTTTGTATTTTGAAAGGTAGCAAGCCAGTACAAGGTCAATGAAATAATTCCTCTACTGTAGAAAATTTAGAAGCCTCCAATGCAGCAGTGCTAATAAGAAGATTTTGAAAGCAACTGTAACCCACAAAGGGGTTGTCCTATAGGATTGATTTTACTTCATTCAGTATATTTGTGTCATTTATTGAATTTCAGAAATAACAGATTTATTTTTCTATACATACAAAGCAATAAAGTCAACTTTAGTTTTTAATTACTAAATTATTTCATTACATCTATTTTATAAAATATTACTTAGAATTAAATACCTAGGAACTATTTCAATGTGTCAGGTTCATTGTCTGTAGTTCCTAACTACAGTGGCAGTGGGTAAGTTCCAATGGCATTGAAACAATTATTTAGTCTCATGGTAACAAGAACAGAGATTAATCATATATTTCTCACTGTACAGAGAAAATAAGAAATCATTTCTATATTTAGGAATATTAATTTCAAATGATAAAAAAACATTGTCAGCGGTTGATGCCATCTAGTGCTGAATACATGGAAATAGCAAAAATTGGGTGAAGGGCTGTTAACAAATAAAAGAAACATATAGAATACAGAGCCACTTAGTGGTTATTTCAGCACTTCAAAATAGTCATATCTGTGAGGCTAGATGAATTGTGTTAAGCATCAGATGTTCAATAAATCTAAAATATTTTCAATTTCTAGATGACATTCAATTTTATTTCATTCTATGGATCTTGACTTTTTAAAACAAAGGCCAACAAACTATGGCCTGCAGGCCAAATTCTGCTGGTACCTGTTTTTGTATAATGTGTGAGCTAACGTTTTTTACATTTTTACGTAGTTGAAAAAAATCAGAAGAAGAATATTTTGTGATCAGTGAAAACTCTATGAAATTCTAATCTTATTGTCCAGAAATAAAATTTAAATTTTACCTACTCATGTCCATTTGTTTACACGTTGTCTATGGTTGATTTGCAACAATAATGAAAGAGTTCTGTATGACCTGTGAAGTCTCAAATATTTACCATCTGGCCCTTTACAGAAAAAGTTTGCTAACCTTTCCTCTAAAATATGTTACAATTTAAAAAACACTCCAAGAACGAAAGAATGCACGATGATATTAGTGTGTGAAATATATATGCTTGTGTGTCTGTATATATTTATAACCCTATTTCTAATTTCCTTGGTATATCATTATTTGTTTTATTTATTTCATTCCAATTAAACATCATGTTCCATAAAAGTAGGATACAATTCTTTATAAGATTCACTCTGTAGGAGTCTAGGGTACAGTCTTCAAGTTTGGATTTCATTCTTTTTTCTTTATCCCTTCCTTCATTGAATGGTTCATGCCTCCTACTGAGTACGCAAAGCTTCCAAGACATTCCTATGATCCATAGCTATGCATTGCACTGTCCAATAGCGACACCATCTGGATGATTTCTTTACAAACGTCCTGCAGAGAGGAGGAGTTATAAATCATTGCATGACATTTCCAAAGTGTTAACAAAAGGGATGGAGGATCTATTAGCATTGCATGAGGAGAGGTCAGCCCCCATCTTTCCTGTTGGAGATTTTGATAGCTTGATGTCTCTACAAAATGGAAACGGGCCCAAAAGGAAAATAAAGATGCCATTGGTAAAGGTTAGAAAATCCCAATAAAATTACTGTGAGAAACATGCAGGCATTAGGGTTACCTTTTAAGTGTGAAAGGGGAAGAATGAAAAATCGCAGGAGGGAGATAAATTAATGTACTTTGACTGATGTGGCATTAGGCTGTGATGATTATGACAAAACTATTTTGATATGTTTTTGTTACTTTACTAATATCTATCCTATTAAAAGATAATACAAAGAAACAATTATTATATAATTGGAATGTGGAAGCTTCACAGGCTTATCTTCCAACTCTCTGGTCCATTTGAAAATATTTCTCATCAGTATTTTTGTAAGTACTTTTTAGGAAACATAAATGATTGAGGATCTCATTTCTGTACATTCCAGTCAACTCTTACATTAAAAAATAATAATAATAGGCATTTTAACAAGGACAAGATGATATCTCATTGTAGTTTTGATTTGCATTTCCCTGATCATTAGTGTAAAATATTGCCTATAATCTGAAAGCTGTATCTCTGAAAAATGAGTATTGATGTACATATTATTGGATAAGGAAATTGAACTAAGAATGATTTAATTATCTGACCTAAAACAGCTCATAGATGGTGAAGCTATATTTTGAATCAGGTCATTCTTTTAAGTTAATAAGTACAGAGCTTGGTATCAGTTAACTTTAATAATACATCTATTATATCATTAATTTTGTACTATATTTATAATGAAACTAAAGTGCTTATTATTGTAAAAACAAATGAAGTAATTGAGGTTCTGTTAGAGAATGGTGCTACAGTGGTACTGAGCCAGGGACCCAGAATTATCTTAACCTTAATCTTATCTGGCCCAGCAAGTTCTTCCCAATTACCTTCCTAAAGAAGTTATATTCAGAGGCACATTAAAAATTCCTTTCTTTTGAGTTAGGAAGAACTTAACACAGGCAACACCATTTTGAAACATATTCTCCGTCTGAGAATGAGTCATCTCACAGTCACTCTGACTCAGCCTGACCTAAACCCCAAACAATACCCCATCATCATACAAAGAAAGGAAATTATTATCTGGGACTGGAATTCTGAA
Source organism: Ictidomys tridecemlineatus (assembly GCF_052094955.1). Classification (NCBI taxonomy): domain Eukaryota; kingdom Metazoa; phylum Chordata; class Mammalia; order Rodentia; family Sciuridae; genus Ictidomys; species Ictidomys tridecemlineatus. The sequence goes on along the minus strand of NC_135493.1, from coordinate 97,010,708 downwards.
AACACCTGGTTCAACATGAAATAGTGACTACCTCAAAGAATGGAGGTGACAACTGAAGGATATGGTAAATGACAACCCCCAGGACAGGGAAATACAATCCCCCAAAACAGTCTGTCAGAGGAAGAGGAGGGGGAAGGCAATCTTTAATCCTCTCCCTGTAAATCCTTTCCCAGTAACCCTGGACTTTTACTCTTTCCCATTGCCGATGTGTTCTAGAAGGAGAAAAGCAAATAGTGACAAGAGCTCTGGGTAACAATGGGTCCCAGAGGAAGACGATGAACAGTGAACACCCAGTTCTGAGCTTTTCCCAGTGACAATGAGTTTCAGGCTTTTTACAGCTTCTTTCCAAACCAACACATCCTGTTTCAGTCTGCAATAATTAAACCACCCTCTTGTAAACCATAAAACTCAAATCCCTTCTGTAACTGGTGGCCATCTTTCTACCCAGAAAGTGAGCCCCTCCAGTATCTGATTGATTGCCTCCGATGCGGAATAAAGGATAGCTTGCTGATCCGTTTGAGGTCTACTTCTGTTATTTGTGTTTTCATCATGGTGCCGAAACTGTGTTGGTTATTTTTGCTAACAATGACCAAAAGGACCTTTCCCTGACAATCCCCCAGCAAAGGCTTAACCACAAAAATTCTCCAACTCTCTCATGCCCTTATGCCTACCCAAAGCAGAAGATGGGTCTCAGTCTCCACTGGGCCCCCCCTGCAGGTTTATCTCCAATAAACCTGTATTACTGTGGGGCTACCTATCCTCTCTATTTCTTTCATTCCCTTTTTCCTTACATTTTTCAATTTTAGCCCTAAACCTCAATGTAGAGGACCACAAGGTGAGCTAGATCACCCAGCAAGTTCCATAATTCCCTGGTTCAGAGGAGCAAATACAGTCTAGAATCAAAGCACTTTGAGTGGGTTTCTGGCTTTCATCGTCACACAGTCAAAATTTTTCTTTTCTTTTCTTTTTTGTGGTGCTGGGGATTGAACCCAGGGCCCTGTGCATGCAAGGCAAGCACTCTACCAACTGAACTGTATCTCCAGCCCCTCAAAATTTTCTTTACTATTTCAGTTAGACAAAAGGATGCACCCAATTTTTATCTTAAATCCTACCCTAAAGTTCTGATTCTACGACAAAAAACACATATAAATGGAGGGGAAAAAAAAGGGGGGGGGAACTTTCCAGATGAAGCCAAACCATACCATATGAGTAGAGAGGAAAGAAATGTGGTGGGAGAGGATGCAGATCAGGCTCAGTTGAGCAGGCTTTTAAGCACTTAGAACACTAAATCCAATCAAGAATTGACCTACTCTAGAGGGACACTTGCATATTAGATGCACACCATGTATGCAAGATTTTTTTGGCCTTGATTATAACTAAAAGGGATCTTGAGCATCTCATAAAGAAAGGTAGTGATTTATTAATGGGTATGTTGCTTATTTGTTTTAACATTTGAAGTTCTTTATTTATTGATTTACATTCTACTCTGGTTCTCTTATAACTTTCTCTCAATGATTACTTCTAGCTCAGGCTTCTGGATCCGTATGAGTGAAGTCAATACAATATAGTTGTTCATGAAATAGACAAACTTTCAATAGGGCAAAGGGAAGGGAGGGAGCATGGGGGTAGGAAAGACAGTGGAATGAGAAGGACATCATTATCCTAAGTACATGTATGAAAACACAAATGATGTGACTCTATTTTGTGTTCACCCAGAGACATGAAAAATTGTGCTCTCTTTGTGGAATATGAATTGAATTGCATTCTGCTGTCATATATAGTAATTAGAATAAATAAAATTTTAAAAAATTATATATATAGTTGTTCATGAGCTGCTGGAATTATAAAATTTACAGTTTATCATCTGAGATGGAAAAGTTGATTGCTATTCCCCGCTCCCATCTCCACATACACACAGAGGCAGTAAAAGTACCATTTGAATCCATGAAACCCTGACTTTATAAATAGGACCCAAAAGTACATACAACAAAAGAAAAATAAGCAGATGGGATTACATCAAAATAAAAAGCTTCTGCCAGCAAACAATCAACAGAGTAAAACTAAGCCTTAAAAAAGGGAACAAATATTTGCAAATTGTGTATATGTAAATATTTGCAAACCATATAAAGGGTAAATATTCAAAACATAACCCAATAACAAGAAAATAAGTAACCAGACTTTAATCATGGGAAAAAGAACTATACAGAGATTTCTCAAAAGAATATATACAAATGACCAACAGGCCTATGAAAAAATGCTCACCATTGCTAATCGACAAGAAAATGCAAATATAAACCACAAGAGGTATCACCTCATATCTATCAGAATAGCTATTATCAAAACAATGAAAGATACATGTTGGAAGGATGTGAAGAAAACAGAACACTTGTACCCATTGTTGGTGAGATAATAGCCAGCTTCCAGCATTTGTATAGAGCAAAATTTGTTATAGAGAGCAAAATCACACATTTTAAAGTGTACTACTATAGTATTTATAGAATATATTTCATCTTCCAAAGGGAACTTTGCTGTGTAATTTCATCATATTTGGTAAAATTGAGTATTGTGGCACTGGACTTGTAACCAGGAATCTGTATTGAACTTGATGGTAACTAAAACCCCATTTTGGTTTTTTGTTTATTTGTGCACTTGTTTATTGCTGTTGCTGCTTCTGTTCCTATAGTTTCAACATAAACACTACTTAGTTGAGTTCCCTGAATGTGTGTGCATGTGTGTGTGTGTGTGTGTGTGTGTGAATAAAAAATTTCATAGGTATCCTGACAGCAATACCTTGCTACTTTAAGCTCCTATTTCAAGCTTTTTGACACTTGATTCTGTCAGCTATCATATTAGCTGACTCTTCCTTTTCTGCATCAGCCATTCATTTAACAAACATCAATCCTTTTCATGAATTCATTCAACTAAGTTATTAAAATATCGAACAGGACATATCTAAACCCAAGCATATATCTGTGCCACTAGCATCTTATCTGAAGGTGCACATCATTCTATTTATAAGCCTGTCTTGCTTTTCATCGGTAAAGCCATGGCCTTGAATTGGAATGAGTCTGATGCCCCTATCCCAGGAATAGAGTACATAAGATGACTATGGCAGGAATAAATGCTAATGGAAGGGAGAAAACTTTATGAAAAGTATTTCATAAAGATCTATAGTTATACCAGCCCCATGGTAAAGGTAACAGAAAAGGACAGCATAAAAATTAAATTAAATTCTCATAAAATAAGATGCTGCTAATTTATTTTGTTCCTGGGCATTAGTATAATGAAAAAAATGTAAGTGTCCATGGTGTTTTGTTTTTTTTAAGATTTGCAGAAAGCAATGAATTTCTTAAATACAGCTAGCTGGTTTATTAGCTAATATTGTTCCTTTTTTTTTCCTTAAAGAGGTCATTTGCCTGCTGAATTGTGCTTGCATAATTTTGGAATTATATTTTTTAATTGAGATAAAATTCGCATAACACCAAAAACATTTTAAAGTATGCAATTCAATTGTTTTTAGAGTATTAACAATGTCTCACAACCATCACTATATCTAATGCAATCACACTTTCTTTATCCCAAAAGGAAATCCTGTACCCATTAAACAGTCACTTCCATCATCCCTGCCTCAATACATTCAACCACTAATCTGATTTCTGTCTCTAGAAATTTGCCTATTGTGGACATTTCACATGAAATAAATCATATAATATGTGATCCTTTGAATCTGGCTTCCTTGATTTAAGCATAATGTCAAGATTTACCCATGAATAGTCTTGACACTATTATAAAAAAATCCCTTAGCCATAGGTATAGGGACTTTTCTTCCTTTCCTTTTTAAGAGTCTTCATTCTCTTCCATTGATCTATATATCTATCCTCATGTCAGTATTATACTGTTTTGATTGCAGGAGCTATGTGCAACACTTCAGAATGGAAGGTGTGAGTCCTTCTCCTTTATTCTTCTACCTCAAGGTTGTTTTGGCTACTGTGGGTCCTTAGCGTTTTTATACAAATTTTTGCATTAGCTTGTCCATTTCTGTGAAAATACATTTGAAATGATTTATAGTAATTGCTTTGGATCTGGAGATAAATTTAGGAATTACTGTCATCATAACATAAACAATTTTCCAATCTATGAACATAGGATATTCTTCTCTTTATTTAGATCTTCTTAAAATTCTTTAAATGAAGTTTTCTTAATTGCAGTATACTAGCATTTTACTTCTTCATTTTAGTTTATTACTAAATATTTCAGTCAGTTTTATGGATTATTTATATTATGTAGAAATACAAAGAATATTTATATGCTGATCCTGAATCCTGAACCTATGCTAAACACTTTCATTAATAGTTTTCTGTAGGTCTTTTAGCAACTTTTTTTTGGATAAGGGATAGAACCCAGGGCCTCATATGCTAGGCAAGTGCTCTACCATTGATTACAGCCAGCCCTCATTATTTACAACTTCTATATGTAAAATCACATCATCTCCAAATACAAGTAATTTTGCCTCTTCCTTTGAAATCTAGATACAGTTTATTTCTTATTCCTCTCTAATTGCCTTGACTAGGCCTTTCAGCACAATGTTAAATAGAAATAAAAGAGAAGACATCTTTTCCTGATTTAAAGCAGGGGAGAAAACATTCAATCTTTCCCCATTGTCTCTTCTGTTTAGATTGCAATAACAAAATACCATAAACTTGATGGCTTATACACAACAGGAATTTATTTCTCACAGTTCCAAAAACTGGAGAGTTCAAAATCAAGACACTGGCAGATTCAGTGTCTGTGTTTTCTGTCTCTATGAATTTTCCTATTATGGTCATTTCACATGAAAAGGATCATACCACATGGCCTTTTGAATCCTGCTTCCTTCACTTGGTATGATATTTTTAAGGTTCATACAGTGTTGCAGAATGTATCAATATTTCACTCCTTTTATGACTGAATAAGATTCTATCTGGTTAAAAAGACAGCACCTTCTATGTCCCCTCATAGTAGAAGCAGTAGAGGTACCTTTCATAAGAGCACTATTCCTAATGAAAGACCTAATCCCTTTTTAAGGACTCCATTTCCTATCATGTTACAGGTTAGGATTTCAACACAGGAATTTAGGGAGGACTCAAACTGCAGACCACGGTAACCATTAAATATGACATTAGTTATTAATTTTTCATAAATGTCCATTTCCATTTTATTCATAGTTTGCAGAGTGGTTTTAGCACAAGAGGATGGTGGATTTTTTCATATCATTTTTATATATTCATTGGACAATGATGAGAGTCGTTTCCTTCTATTGATTTTCATATATAGAAACATTCTTGGATCCCTAGGGTAGATCCCACTTGGCCAAGATGCCTAATCGATTCAGTATGTTGCTAGATTCAGTTTGCTACTATTCTGTTGAGGACTTCTACATTTATATTCATAAGAGATATTGCTTTGTAGTTTTCTTTTCTTGCAATGTCTTCATCTGGCATTGGAGTCAGGTAATGTTGCCTTCGTAGAATTAGTTAAGGAGTATTCTTCTGTGGTTGGAATAGTTTGCAAATTATTCTTGTTAATTTTTAAATGAATGGTAGACTTCACCAGTGAAGTCATCTGGTCCTGGTATTTTCCTTGTTATGAGGTTAATCATTATTGATTTAATCTCCTTAGTAGTTACAGGTTTGTTTAGATTTTCTATTTCTTTATGAGCCATATTTGATAATGAATATATTTATAGAAATTTATCTTTTCCATTTAGGTTATATAATTTGATACTGTACAATAGTTCTTAATATTCTCTTTGTAATCATTTTTATTTCTGTAATATCAAAAGTAGTATTGCTATTTAATTTTTGATATTAGCAATAAAAGTCTCCTTTTTCTTGGTTATTATGTTTATGGCTGTACATTTTTTTTGACATTTTCAGAAAACCAACTTAAAAATTTTTTTTGTTTGTTTTTAGTTGTTGATAGACCTTTATTTATTTATTTATATGTGATGCTGAGAATCAAACCCAGTGCCTCACACATGCCAGGCAAATGTGCTACCGTTGAGCCGCAATCCCAGCCCAGAAAACAAACTTTTAAAAACTTTTTCTCAAATTTTTTTTTTTTTTTTTTTTTTTTACTGAGGATTTAATCCAGGAATGCTTTACCACTGAGCTCCATCCCCCAGCCCTTTTTAAGTCAGGATCTCACTGAGGTGTTTAGTACCTCACTATGTTACTGAGGCTGGCCTTGAACATGTGATCCTCCTGTCTCAGCTTCCCAAGCTGCTGGGATTGCAGGTATTCCCCATTGTGCCCAGCTTCTCCATTGTTTTCTATTGACAACTTCATTTCCTTATTTCTCTATCTCCATCCTAATTTTTATCATCTCTCCTTCTTGCTTTGGATTTAATTTGGTCTTTTTCTGGTCTCTAAAGGTGGCAAGTTACATGAAGTTTTCAGATCTTAATCATTATTTTAATGTAACCATTTATAGCTATAAACTTCCCTCTCAATTCCACTTTCAGTGCATCCCATAAGTTTTGGTGTATTGGGTTTTTTTCATCTCAAAGTATTTTCTGATTTTCCTTTTGATTTCTTCTTTGATCCATTGCTTATTTAGGAATATATGGTTTGATTTGCCTTTGTTAGGGATTTCCAATTTCATTCCACTGTGTTCTGAAAACATAATTTGTATTGTTTCTGTCCTTTTAAACGTACTGAGAGGGCTGGGGATGTGGCTCAAGCCGTAGCGCGCTCGCCTGGCATGCGTGCGGCCCAGGTTCGATCCTCAGCACCACATACCAACAAAGATGTTGTGTCTGCCAAGAACTAAAAAATAAATATTAAAAAATTCTCTCTCTCTCTCTCCTCTCTCACTCTCTCTTTAAAAAAAATGAAATAAACGTACTGAGATATGCTTTATTGTCTAGCTATGGTCTATTCTGAAAATTTTTCTAGGAGCACTTCAAAAAGATGTGCTTTTTCCCATAAAGAGGCATGTGTAATTGAATGACAGGAATACATTCTGAGAAATGCATCATTAGTGTTCTTACACAAACTAAGATGGCTACAACATCACTAGACAATCTGATCTTATGGAACCAGCAAGTTATGTGCAATGTGTCATTGACCAAAACATCATTATGCAGTAAAAGACTGTATAGCTGTCAGGTCTAATTATTTATGATATTGTTCAAATGCTCTCTTTATTTATTGATCTTCTATGTAGTTGCGCCATCTACTATTGATAGTGTGGCTCTGAAATCTCCAACTAATATTGGTGAACTAGATTGTTAGCCCTCCAATTATGTCAGTTTTCCTTCGGATATTTTGGAGCTCTGTTAAGAGAATGTCTGTTCATAATTGTTGCATCTTCTTGAAGTATTGACACTTTCATCAATATATATTCCCTTTTATTTTTTAATTTGGAATTTTTAATATTAACATTTTTAAAATTTTTTTCTAATTACTTATATATGACAGCAGAATGCATTTTGTTTCATTGTATACAAATGGAACACAACTTTTCATTTCCTTTGTCTCTTGCAAATAATATGATTTAAAGTCTATACTGCCTGCTGGGCACAGTGCACATGCCTATAACCCAAACTACTATGGAGGCTGAGGTGGAAGGATAGCAAGTATGAGGCGATGGACACAACACAATGTGGTGCTGAGGATTGAACCCGGGTCCTGCCCGTGCTAGGCGAGTGTTCTACTGCTGAGCCACAATTCCAGCCCTGACTCTAGTTCTTTTATCCTTTTTTGTGACTATTGTTCTAGTATTTTTCATACATTTTCAATCTATTTGTGTCTTTGACTCTAATGTAAGTTTTCTTGCCAACTTGTAGAGTTAGATTGTGGTTTTAATCCTTTTTGCCAATTTGACTTTTTTACTATTTATTTTTTAGTTGTAGTTGGACTCAATACCTTTATTTTTATTTATTTGTTTGTTTAATGTGGTGCTGAGGATCAAACCCAGGGCCTCACACATGCTAAGTGAGCACTCTACAGCTGAGCCATAACCCCAGTCCCTCAATTTGACTTTTAATTGGAGAGCGTAAGTCATTTATATTTTAAGTAAATACCAGTAAAAAAGAATTTACTTCTACTAACCCATCTGGATTTCCTTCTCATAACCTTCTTTTTCACTCTTCAATTCCTCCATGGCAAACTTCTTTTGTATTTTATAAATATTTTATATTGTACTGATTTCATTCTCTTCTCATTACTTTTATTCAATTTTTTATTTATTTTCCTAGTGGTTACATGGAGGATCACAATTAATTTGAATAACAATAGTTTAAATTAATAGCACTTAGTTTCATTATTATGCAGAAAATCTCAATATCATATGAAATATCAGATCTTATATAGCCCTGCCCTTCCTTCATGTTATTATATGTTTTTATTAGAACATTATAATTATATATAGTAATCAGGCTTATTTTGACAAAATCATACATGCATGGAATTTGATTTTCTCCATTTCAGTTCTCACACCCCCACTTTTTCTTCCTCCCTCCTTCTTCCTATTGTCCTTCCTCTACTCCACTGACCTTCATTTTTATTCATCTATTTTTTATTTTTCTATTGATGCTTTCTACATATACATAAAGGTAGAATTCCTTGTGGTGTATTAATGTATGCACATAGCATGGTTTAGTTAAAGTCATTCCACATTTCCTCCCCTTTTCCATTCTTCTTCCCTTTCTGTGGATTTCCTTTTGCTCTACTGATCTTCCTTATATCTTTAAGATATCCAAATCCCCACCCTTTCCCCCCTTATTTTGCTCTAGCTTCCATATATGACAGAAAACAATTGACCTTTGTTTGACTTATTTCACTTGGCATGATATTCTCCATTTTCATTCATTTACTCACAAATGCCAACATTTCATTCTTCATAGGTGAGTAAAACTCCATTCCATATATATGTTATCTCCATCCCACATTTTCTTTATTAATTCATTTGTTGATGGGAATGTGGGCTAGTTCCACAACTTGTGAATCTCTTTAAGAGCAATTTGGTGTTTAGATTTTTTTGGCTATGTGAATTCATGTTTTCATCATTTTGGGGGTAGTTTTTGTACATAGTTTCTTCAAATATTCTTTGGGCCTATTTCTCTTTCTTCCCTCCTTCTGGAATTCCTATTGTGTGTATGTTGATACACTATATGGCATCCTATGTCTCTTAGGTTCTGTTTAAATATTTTCAGTTCTTTTTTTTCTTTCTGTTCCTCAAATTGGTTAATCACAATTGCCTTATTTTAAAGTTTATGAGTTACTTTTTCTGCCAGCTCAATTTCTTTAGTTAACTTTGACTTCAGTTCTTGTACTTTTCAGCTCCAAAATTTCTACTTGGTTACTTTTTTGTAGTATCTATCTCATTATTGATATTCTGTATTTATTTGGCATTCTTTACTTCTTTGTACATGGTTTCCTTTTGAACATACGTAAGATAGTTGACTTAAAGCCTTTTTCCAGTAAGTCCAATGTCTGTGATTCTTCATAGATGTTTTCCCTTAATTTCTCATTCTCCCGTGAATGAACCACACCTTTGTTTCTATTAGCACCTCATACTTTTTTGTTAAATATTTTAAAATATTTTAATATTACTCTGTGGTAACTCTAAAAATAAGGTCTACCTCCTTCACAGGCCTTGTTGCTCCTTCCTGTTGTTTGGTTTTCTAAATGACTTTTCTGAACTATTTTTGCAAAGACTATATTATTGTTCTTTTTTTAAGTTCCTTTTTAGTTTTATTTTTTTTAGTTGTAGACAGACACAATACTTTTACTTTATTTATTGTTTTTGTGTGGTGCTGAGGATCAAAGCCAGTGCCTCACACATGCTAGGCAAACACTCTACCAACTGAGTCACAACCCCAGCACTGTTATTGTTCTTCTTCTTCTTTTTTTTTTTTTTTTGGTATCAGGGGCACTTGACCACTGAGCCACACCTCCAGCCCTATTTTGTAACTTATTTAGAGACAGGGTCTCTAAGTTGCTTAAGGGCCTAGCTAAGTTGCTGAGGCTGGCTTTGAACTCATGATCCTCCTGACTCAGCCTCCTAAACCACTGGGATTACAGGTGAGCGCAACTGCACCCAGCTTATTATTGTTCTTATGTGTTTACTTAAGTCTCTGGTCTATTAACTTTGTGGTCAACAGGTGATTTGACTGGGATTTCCTTAAACACCTGTGGCAAATCGCTCTTTCAGTCTTTGCATATTGACTCCATTTTGGTTTCACTATTTCCGTCATTAGCCAGGCCCTTTACAACACTGCCTTAGCCTTCACTTCATGTTTTCAAGAATGTCATCCAAGGGTGATAGATGATGATTTTCCAGGTATTTTCTGAATACATATCCAGCTCTAAGTATGTGAGTGATCTTTTACATTCCCTAATATAAGCAGGATTTTTTTTTTCAAAACCATTATTCACCCATGCGTCTCCCTCATCAGTGTGTTCCTTTACAGACATTTTGGCCTGTCCACTACTTGCCCATCTGTTATTGCTTATCTCAAGTATTTATGGCCTTTAAATTTGTTTGATAAATGCCTCTTGGAGGTCAGTCAAGTCCTGAAAAAATTCCATGGTGATTAAAACAAAAGTATGCCCCTGATATGATCTATCTGAGAGCCATCAGACAGGACAAAATGAGAACAAGTTTAGTTTTGCCACCTCTGTTATCTGCAAACCTCACCCAGAACCACTAGCACCTCAGGGGTGAAAAGTACCTTAGCAATTTTTCTTTCCCTTCTACAGTATTTTTTCATACTTTCTTTTTAATATTAAAAAGAAAGTATGAAAAAATACATAGTATGTATTTTAAGATGATTTTATATATATATATATATATATATATATATATAATCATCTTAAAATACATACTATATATTTAGTTATAAATATGTATACCTTCTTTTCTAGGTTTTAATCCCATGAAGTTGGGCTATAGCTTAAATGATTGCTAATTCCCCAATAATTTCAATAGTTCACAAAAAATAATAGGTGCTCAATTAATATTTGTCAATCAAGTCATTTCCATTTCAAATGGAGAAATTAAGATCCTGAATGATTGGTGTGACTTGCAGTGGCTCATTAAGCTAATCAGCAGGGAATCCTAACTGAAGCCCCAGAACTCCAAAAAAAAAAAAAAAAAAAAACTTCTGTTGATTATTTTCTACTTTCAGTTTTAATCTAACCTTACCTTGATATACCTTTGGGTATATAGCAGTATGACACAGACCATGTGTCATACTGCTATAATACTGTGTTAGTTCCTCCATGTGCCCAACTCCAATCCAAATGCTTGCTCAGGGATAGTCTCAAAGGAAGACTAGCATGTGTGAGGCACTGGCTTTGATCCTTAGAACTGCATACTAAAATAAATAAAATAAAGGCACATTGTCCATCTACAACTACAAAAAAAGGGAAGACATTAAGAAAAATACATAATCCTGCTAACACTTATAACTATAATTCACTAATAAAACAATTGTTTGAAAAAAGAAAAATACATGAAACTACTATCTTATAAAAATTGTGCTGTAAAAAAAGGTTTTATGACAAAATGCTTTATGGTCAGTTCCAACTGCTATATAGGAAATTGGTCACCATTTTCCTTTCCTCAAATTTCCCAGATTTCTAGATATTTCAGGACAAGGGAGTTTAGGGTAATAATTTCTATCAACTGTTTTGCTAGTTCACCAAAAGAATGCCTATGCCTTTAATTGCCTATTTTAGACAGCTATTGATTCTTAGACATTTAGTAATCTAAAATGTTTCCAGTAATGTCATGAGCAAGCTATGTCATTAACATAGACCAAACATGTTTGTGTCTTTCTACAATGTCAGAATTTATTGGATGATAATAAATTCACAGGCTATATCACTTTCAACAGTGGCTGTCACTGAATACTCATGGGTATATATTTAATAAATATTTGTCAGTCAAGTCATTTCCATTTCAGGTGGAGGAATTAAGATCCTGAATGATTGGTGTGACTTACAGTGGCTCACTAAGCTACTCAGCAGGGAATCCTAACTGAAGCCTCAAAACTCCTAAAAAAATCTTCTGTTGTTTATTTTCTACTTTTGGTTTTAATCCAACCTTACCTTGATATATCTTTGAGTACACAGACTATGTGTCACACTTCCATAATACTGTGACTCATGTCACAGGTTCTTTTATTCTGATCTCAGTTTCTAACATCTGTAGCACTCAAGTGATATGTCACACTTTACACAATTATATATGAAAGTTACAGAAAGGCTAGGAAAAGCTTAAGGCAGCCACAGAGGTTCAGGAGGCTGAGAGCAAACGCAGACAGCAGATATGAAAGCAAAGAATACAAATTGGGAACCAGCTTCATTTATTCAGGGAACAGAGTTGTCAGAGTGCAGGAACTTGATCTAGATCGGAATCTTGAAGTTTCACAGGGTCAGCTTAGAGTGTCAGCTTGAGTTGTCAGCTTGGAGTCAGCTGTGTGTGGTCATCATGAGCAAGAGGAACCACACTCTACTGAAGCCTGGGAATAGAGATTTGGAGGTTCACTGCTGTGGCAATTTTCTGGGCAAGGCTCAAGATAAGTGGCTAAGTAACAAGGTCAGTGTGCTACTCTGTCCAGTCTCAGGGTGCTCCCCTTTTGGGGCCTTGGATGGGGGTGGGGATTAATTTAACATTGATATAGATGCTCCATGCCCAAATTTTGGCCGCCAGTTCTGGGACCTTTATTTGGATAAAACTAAAGAAGTTAGGCAATAAATGTATGATAGAGGATAGATATATTTGGCTTGCATTGGAAACAGAGTATATCTAAGGGAAAAAGACCTTATGGGTTTGAGAAGACTAGGTTTAGGAGATTGGGATTTTTTTCCACTAGAGGGAGGAAGAAGACCAATGCTGACACCATGCGTGTGATATTGTCACAGAGAGAAAAGGAGATGGAAGGATTTAAACTGCATCAATTATTAAAAGTATAAACATCCATAGCCATTTCTTAAGAGACTAAAGTGTAAGACCTTAAATGGCTCTCCAGTTGGTTTTGGATGAGGTCTAAGTCTGGGATGCTGTAACAAAATACCATTGATTAGGGAACTTATAAACTAAGGAAAGTTATTTTCACATTTCTGGAGAGTGTGAAATCTACATTATGGCACCAAAAGATTTGGTGAGATTCTGGTGAGGGCCACTTCCTGGTTCATATATGATATGTTTCCCTGTGTCTTGCATGGTAGAGCGTGCAAGACAGCTCCCTGAAGCCTCTTCATACAGGCATTCATCCAATTCATGAGGCTCCTCCCTCAAGACTTAATGATCTCCAATCCCCACCTTGTAATACCATCATATTGGTGATTAAGTTTCAATGTTTGCATTTTAGGAGGATATGAGCATTCAGATCACAGAAGATGGTAATCAATTATTTTTTCATCTAATGCTGCACTGAGTTTAGACCACTTTCAGCTTTATATGAATTAAAATTACATTTGAATTAAATGATTAAATGAAGATTCTCTACCACTTTCATCACCAAGTGAGGGCAGGAAAATTCAGTTCAAATTTAGGTTTATGTGCTATTATGCCTATACTTAGTAGATAGAGAGGATAAGTGTATCCATGTATATACATATATACATGGAAACAAAGGTAATAAAATAGCTATCATGGACTGAGGTTATAGCTCAGTGATGGGGCATTTCCCTTGCATGTTTAAGGCACTGGGTTCAATCCTCAGCACCACATAAAAAATGAATAAATAAAATAAAGGCATTGTGTCCATCTACAACTAAAATATATATTTTAAAAAATAGTTATCATTTACTAAGAACCTACTATGAGTTGGGCTTTTCATATATAGTAACTCTAATCCTCACAAAGTAGTTAATAGTGTGCCCATCTTACAGATGTGAAAACTGAAATTTAGAAATATTGACTGGCTGGTTTGAAGACATATAGATATTAAGAGGGCCCACCACATTTTAACCTAAACATAATCTGTGCACCCTATTGCACAGAGTCCCCATAATTCCTCCTTCTGAGCAGAGAAAGCCCAGCAAGCATTATGGTTAAACTCAACTCCCCCTTTCATCCTTCTGCTACCAACATAAATATTTCCTCCCTAAAACTTATTTTAAATTGAAACTGAAGAACTAATATTTACTATATAATAGTACATTATTTAAAGGAATAAACAGACAAGTATCTGGTTCAGTTGAATTTCATTTGGCTTATTTCTTTGGACAAATACTGCATTTGATTTAGGTGACAGAACATATTTATAGAAATGAGGAATCACTGGTTTAAGGTAGGTAGTGATAAGTAATAGGCATTTTTCCTCTCAACGCAGAGCACAAGCATATGTGTAGTCTCAAAAACCCAAAGATTATTGGAAAAGTAATTTTTAAAAAGTCCTGAATGTACAGTTATCTAAATAAAAGAGGAATATTACAGAAACACAAGAGCACAAGGCTTTTTTTTTTTTTTTTTTTTTTTACCATTTGTCTACCTGGGACATTGTCAGTGATATTCAGGTTCAACTCCCTTTGTCTTCTCAGATTGTGTGGCAGTGCTCTTATGGATTATCTTTTTCTGCTTAGTAACCTCAGCAAGACTGCTAATCAAGAAAGAGAGGAAGCTGCCTTTCATGATGAAAATTGCTTTCCAGTGACTGATTGTGCTAATCAATCTTCAGCTATGGAAATAAGGTCCATAAATCCCAACACTGATGTCTATGTGAAGAAAGGCAACTGCTACTCAAAACACAGAAAAGCAGCTTTTGAGAAAAATGCTGTAGGACAAATAAGCTTGGGAAGTACTTCTAGAAGTTATGAAAAGGAGAGAAACTGACTTCCCTCTGTAGGTCCCTGTATTTCTCACTTGTATTTGATGACAGATTCCATTTTTTTTTCTTTTTCAGCAATGCTAATGTCAAGAAAGGCCAAAAGATTGGAATGACTAGCATTTTGCTCATGAAAAGGAATCTTGCAGCAGTGTGAAAGCTAGGAGGAAAGGTAGGGAGAGCAAATCTGAGCAATGAGGGTGTGGCGATGACAAAAAGATTGATGGTAAAAGGATAACCAACTCAGGACATATGGAGACCTGAGCTAGACAACTCTATCCTATTTTAAAAATCATGACCACAGTATGAAATAGGTCATTTCTTATGTAAAATTGTTTTGTCAAATTTTGCATTAGTGTTCACTGTTGGCCTCAGTTTCTGGGCTCCAGCAGACCTGGCTTGGCCACACTTGTCTCAATTTGCCAATCAAAAAGACCAGCAGTGATGAAGGGCAGGAAAAGAGCTTGAAGCATGTGCCAGCCAGGAAGAACAGATATAGGGGTAGAGTGACCTGTCTTCAAGGGGCTGACAGAAACTTTGAGGTTTTATTAAAAAAAAAAAAAAGCAAGGGTTTCAGGGCACAATCTCTGGGAATTTGCATAGCTGGCAGAGTAGATCATCTTGGTCAGGCCCTGGACAGGTTGATCTTTATCTCAGGGCTGGTTCTGGAAATTTCTGGGAAGGTCATCAACACTAAGGGTTTGATTCAGTTCCCATTGTGAGATGATTGTTCCTGATTAAGGGAGAAGTCTCAGTTCCATCATGGGATAATTGTTCCCTCTTAGTGGGCAATTTTATCATGATGGGGTGATCTGTTCTGTGAGGCTCACCATTGTTTGGGGGTAGTTTCAGTCCATTATCATAAAGGTGCTTATCAATCAAACCTTTGGTTCCCTGGAATCCAAGATAACTGCAGAACAAAGTGCATCCAAAGGAAAAATAAATAAATAAAGTTAAGGAGGTAAATGGAGTCAGAGAAGGATAAAATGGAGTTGGTTGAGTCAATGACTAGACCCTCCTTCAATACCACTAGAGGTGTGTGTGGGGGGGGTATTTTTTTTTCCCCTACATATATAAAAGAGTTTTGTTTTATTTGAATTTAGTTTCTGATTGCACATATTTGAGAATTATCTGATGATTTGGTCCCTTTAAAAAACTGATGATGGGAGCTGGGTTGTGGCTCAGTGGCAGAGTGCTTGCCTAGCACCTGTGAGGCACCAGGTTCAAGCCTCAGCACCACATAACAAATAAAGGCATTCCGTCCATCTACAACTACCAAAAAAAAAAATTTAAAAAAAAAACAGATGATGGACATGAAGGAGACAAGCATCTATAATAAATATGTGTTCTTAAATTCCTTTAAGGAATCCACCACATACCCCCACACACCCTCATTCTCCAAAGAGAACTGACTACTTGTCTAAAAATAACAGTAAAATCATTGTCTCCATTTACTAAGGAGAGCCACTATTGTGGCCTTGTTTCAACGTTATTGCACTCCATACAACCTAAAGCATGTCATCTAGTGATTCTGAGCAGAAATACCAAGTTATATTGATGCCTGTTCATTTGAATATCCCAACTTAAGTGACATTCTCCAGAAGATGGCATAAATATGCTAAATAGGAAAGTGAATAAATATTTAGAGGCACTTTCATGGTTAAGGAGTATAGAGGGTACTTTAAAACTACAGTACACAATCCAATTTTAATTTTTCTATCTCACTAATATTCTCAGGGAGCTCTTTTGTACTCTAGGGGCTGGGAACCAATATACATGAACAGATGTTAAATATTCACAAAACTTGTAAAAATTAGACATTTGAAAAATACCAAGTGTTTATGAAGAAACAATGCAAACAAAGCTCTAGTTCATACAGCACTCATAAATAATATAGGTTGGAAAATTGAATGTTTATGTTCCCTCCAAATTCAAATGTTGAAACCCTAACCCCCATTGTTATGGTATTTAGAGATGATTCCTTTGGAAGGTAGTGGGATGAGTGTCCTTATAGGAAGATACGTGAGAGCTTGCTTTCTCTCTCCTCTCTGCCATGTGAGAATACAAGAAGTTGGCTGTCTGTAAAACCTGTAGGAAGTTCTGCACCAGAACCCAACCATGCTAGCACCCTCGTCTCATATTTTCCAGCCTCTAGACCTGTGAGAAATAAATTAGTGTTGTTTAAACCACCTGGTTTATGGTATTTTGTGATAGCAGCCTGAATTAAGACAGTACTGTCCAATTAAAGAGAATACATAATTCCATTTCTGAATAAAGCTTGCACATAGGCTATCGGCAATGCTTACAAGAATATTTCTTAGCAGCCTTGCTCTTAAAAGCAAAAAATCAAACCAGACCAAATGGCCTTCCATAGGAAAGTAGAAAAATATACACTTGTAGTATGAATATACATTAGAATATTATACAACAGAAAAAAATTAATAGCAGTTGCCTGCATCAGCACAGATAAAGTTCAAAACAGAGTCACAGAAAAAGACATTCTGTAGGCTTATATTCATAGAACACTAAATAAAATAAAGCCAAATAGTTCTTGTGGTAAAAATATGAAGTAAAAGCAAGAGAATAATTGACATACATTTTTGGACCATGAGACATTTAAGCTGAAGAGAGAGAAGGGAGACCAATAGATTGTACATGGGGCTCAGAGGTGTTGACAATACTCTATTCTGAATTTAGGAATGAACTGTGAGTGCTCTAATTAATTATCATTGATTGTTCCTATCTACTCCCTTTGTAAGTATGCTGTGTTTCATAATAAAACCCAGAATTGTCAAGAGAAATGATTTTAGGATTAGCAATTGGCTCAGAGGCTGAAGCTGTCAGATGGGGAATTGCTTCTCTGGAATGAAGGAATTCATTTGCAATATTCATTGTGATTTGGGTATAAAACCCTCTAAGGATCTACCACCCTGCAGTACCAGTACCCACCTCACCCATGCCCAGTAGTGTTTTCACAAAGTCGGAAGGCTGTGCACAAATCCAGTGGGAACTTTAAAAAAAAAAAGGGGGGGGGGTGGGTTGGGGGGGAGGAGGTTTCAACTAAAATAATTATCCAGTACAGCCCAAGCCATGGGTGATCCAGAACAAATGTGAGGCTTTGTTCACCCTGTTAAGATTTGTGGCAGCTACTGCTTCTCAGAAAAATTTCTGCATTCACCTCTCCCCTCTCTACTGTGAAACTTCTAGATCATCTCACCCCTTTAGTCCCATCTGTCGCCCATATGTTTGTGTCAAGAGAGAAGAGATATCTCTGAAGAAGGGTCTGAGGAATTCCCAGAGAAAACTCAGGACTAGCAGGATTCTTGGCATATGTGACAGAAAAGAATTTCAGCACAGCCAGACAAAGGCATAGACGGAGGCTTATTTAAGAAGGTTGATATCCAGTCAAAGGAGAATGCGGGCTGTCTCCAGAGAAGCCCTGACTTGGGAGGATGGGGGTTGAATATTTATAGAAGGGCTGTATCAGGGGCCAGACTGGGGGTGGATCCAGGGTGAGGCTGCCCAATTTCCTGCCAGTTTTCCCTGCACTTGCGTATTTCCCTCATTTTACAAGGTCATGGGGCCAAGATTTACAACTGTACTTTCTGCATTGCAATGACTTGTGGGTGTTTCCTCTGAAATCTAGTATTTCTCTCTCTTCATCCTAAATCCAGATCTCACTTGGATTTTTACTTCTTGGTCTGGCATCTTAATATTGAAAATCTGTTTACTTGGTCTGCCCAGTTTCTCCCCAGAATTCAGCCCCTTGAATTTCTTTATCTGCATTCACTGCATGGCTCATGAATACCCAATGCCAAAACCTTTTCATCTTGCTTTTTCATGAGGGAGGAAGGGGAATATGTACCTCTTTTTGCTTAGATATTTTAGCTTCATATTTACATAATTTTCATAATTTAAAAAAAACTGGATTGACATAAGCACAAATATTGTCCTACTGCACTAGTCAAAGTGATAAAATTAATGATAAAACTATTAAGAAATTTTCCTAGGGAATGCACCTATAGATAAATTATTGAATCAAAACCTAAAACAAAAAACTTAAAGGCAGACAGTATAATGCTTTTTAATGCAAATCAGTTTTTTTTACATCCATAGCTTCTTTAATTTGCAAAGAAGAAGCAATTAAATAAATTTATTACCCTACTTGGAAAGGTAACTAGATCATTTTTTATTCCATCTAACAATATTTCATAAAATTGGGTTCATGATTTTTGGGGAGGTACTGGGGATTGAACTCAGGGCACTTGACCACTGAACCACGTCCCCATCCCTATTTTGTATTTTATTTAGAGACAGAGTCTCACTGATTTGCTTAGTACCTCGCTGTTGCTGAGGCTGGCTTTGAACACGTGATCCTCCTGTCTCAGCCTCCTGAGCTGGGATTACAGGTGTGCGCCACTGCATCCACTTGGGTTTATGATCTTTTTCAATACCTGTATATGTAAACAAAGTCACATCTCCCCCCGCCCCCCGTACTGAGGTTTCAACCCAGGGATTCTTTGCCACTGAGCTATATCCTGAGCCTTTTTTATTTTATTTTATTTTTTATTTTGAGGCAGAATTTCACTAATTTGCTGATATCTTGCTAAATTAAAATGCTGGCCTCAAATTTTTGATCCTCCTGCCTCAGCGTCCTGGGTTGCTCGGATTACAAGTGTGCTCCACCATCGTGGCTGGCATATCTCTTTTTGTTTTCTCAAATTTTATTGCTTAAAGTTTCACATGTCCTGATTAGCCATATGCCCACTCTCTCCTTTTTAAGGCTTTTCATTAAGCAAGAAAAGTAGTTTGCTTGGTGCCAAGAAACCAATTTTCTTCCCCAAAGCTATGCATAGTGAGATCTAGGAAGTCTAGTCCTAGCACTATTCTGTTGTTTCTTATTGGACTCTGTTCTCTGGTATCTAATGCTGCTTGTCTACTACTGAGGTGAGGTCTTTCTGGTGTGGAGACTTTGTAAGATGCAAGGGGACTTTAGTATAGGGCTCCAACTGTGTGTGTGTGTGTGTGTGTGTGTGTGTGTGTATGTGTGTGTGTGTGTGTGTGTGTGTGTATGTGATGTCCCACTCACATTCTCAACCCTTGTGCTTCCAAGTAAAACGAGACCCCCTAAGAATATTGGAGTATTCACATGCTCTTAACATTCTATTCACAAATTTTATAATAATAAGCCAGAGATGTTTCCTTCAAATAAGGGTCAATGATGAAAGTTCCCCCAATATCTTTCAGGGTTCACTCTTGGTGTTATATTCTGTGGATTTTGACAAATGTATAATGATATAATCCATCATCATATTATCAAACAGAATGATTTCAATGTTCTAAAAAATCCTTTGTGCTATGTAGGGGTTCTGTGTTTGGGATTGAGGTCTCTGATAGCTTCATGATTGTGGCATGCTTGGTATCTAGGAAGTTTCTGGGCAAAGACACAGAATGCTTTCATGAGAAGGCTCTGTGTTAGAGTCTTATCAGCCTCAACCTTGATCTCAAGCACACAGCTCCTGGGAATAAAGGAACTCTCTTGTTAGTCAACCACAATGTTTCACTGAGCCTAAACCTCTCTCCACATAACAGTAACTTTATACAATGGGCTTTCTTTAGAGCTACACAAAGCTCATAACATTGCACATTGCAACTTAGTATGTAACTGAGGAATAAGCTGCATGACATTGCTAAGTCTATAACCTGCCCAGTAATACAATGAACAATATGTACTAATGATGCCAATGACCTCAAGTAATCTATTGATAAAAATAAAGCTTGGCAGCTTGGCCCGTCTGCCATTCTGCCATCTTTCTTTCCTGCCTCTGCATCTTGACTTTGTGTCCCTTTTTATTTTCCTTACAGTACTATACCTATTTACCCCTCTTCTTCTCTAATGCCCTTGAAAATCACTGATCATTTTATTATCTCTATAGCTTTACTTTTTCCTGAACATCATATCATATTGGTATCATTCAGTTGGTTGAATCCACAGATGTAGAACACCTGGATACCAAGAGCTAACTGTAATGCAATGTGAGCTCTTTATTCACACACATATTTTCAGAAAATTTGATTCATGTTGTTTAAAATTTTATTTGCTTTTTTTAGATATATATGATAGTAGAGTATATTTTGATATATTTATACAAACATGAAGTATATCTTATTCTAATTAGGATTCCAGTCATGTGATTTTACATGATGTGGAGATTCACTGTGGTGTTGAATCACATTCTGACTTCAAACTATGTGGGGCTGGGGCTGTAGATTGATTGGACTTCATCAAAATTCAAAACTTTTGTACATCAAAGGACACTATCAAGAGAATGAAAAAAACACCATATATATATTTTTTTTCATCAGAATGATGGAGTGAGTGTGTGTGTGTGTATAATGAATATTCAGAATATATAAATAATTCATAAACTCAACAATAACAAACAAAAAAAGTGGTCAAAGGACTTGAATAAACATTTCACCAATATCACTAATTAGGGAAATGCAAATTAAACCTACAATGAGATACTACTTCATACCTGTTAGTATTGGTATTATAAAACAAAACAAATTTAATGAATATAGAGTCTCTGTTTGACTCGGTAAAAAAGTTTCTGGAGTTTCACATGGTGATGGTGGCTGTAAAATAATGAAAATGTTCTTAATGCATTGGTTTATACACTCAAAGGGGGTTAAATGATAAATTTTATGTGATATATATTTTGACACAATGTAAAACTATAAATATAAGGGCTGTTATTTGGATTTTGTCCCCTAAAATATTGTGAAGGGGCTGACATTTGCACCTAAGTTTGTTAAGGGAGTATAACTGAATGTTTCAATTCATGCAGAACCAGACACATAGATGAACACAAGAAATAAATATTTGGGAAAAGTATTTGGACTTGGAGGGATCATGAAATTTGAGATCTAAACAAAGTTTACCTAAATCTTCCAGGGGCCAAGAAAGCCTATCTACCATCTCCAGATTACAATAATATAATAATTATTATTAGTGTTTACCATATGCCAGGCATTACACCTTACATAAAATTGTGAATTGTTTCTTTAACCCTCACTGCAAGCCACTGATGTATCACCTCATTTTATACAGGAGAGAAGTAGGGTTAAATGCATGCCACAGCCACATTATTCAGTAGGTTCCAGAGCAATATTTATTTATTTTTGTAACATGGATTGAACCCAGGGGCACTTAACCACTGAGCCACATCCCCATCACTTGTTATTTTTTTATTTTGAAACAGGGTCTCACTAAGTTGCTTAGGGCCTCGTTCAGTTGTTGAGTCTGGGTTTGAGCTTGCAATCCTCCTGCCTCCCTTCTGAGCTGCTGGGATTACAGGCATGTACCACCCTATCAGTCACCAGAACAAATATTTTAAGGTTAGTCTTGTTGAATCTGGAAATAATTCCCATCCTTGTGTAGGAGATACTAGTACTTTTTTAAAAAACCAAGATCTGATAAACTTGAACGGAGAAAAAAGGAGTGAAACAGGCTAAAGAAACATTGGGAGAAAAATGATTCAGGGAAGATAGAGGAATGACATAAAGCACTGATCTTCATATTGTTCTGATCTTTTTCCACCCATGTTTGTTTGGACCTAAATGAGCTGACATTTGGAAATTTGACAGACTGCAGATGTATCCTGCAATACACTTAGTCATGTTACAGACTAATTTTGAAAGGTGAAATTTAGAGGTGAGAGTTACACTGAAATAAAATCCTATGAGGGTCTTTTAACCACTAGATTCAATCCCCTAGCACAGTTGATATTTAAAAGCACCTTTTGGAAACCCCAGAGAATAATAGCTTAGCTATATTCTTCTAGTTTGAAGTATGAGAATAAATTGCTCCAGATACCCTTGCTACTTAATACTTAAAAAAAAAAAAAAAAAAAAAATATATATATATATATATATATATATATATATATATATATTAGTTGTAGATGGACACAATACCTTTATTTTGTGTGTTTATTTTTATGTGGTGCTGAGGATGAAACCCAGTGTCTCACATATGCTAGGCAAACACTCTACCACTGAGCCACAACCCCAGCTACTTAATACTTTTTAACTTCAGATTTTTTTGTTCAATTAATTTGAGCCTCACTATACTTGAGATATATAATTTGAGGCCCATTTTTTCCCATTGTGAAAGTGAGTCCTTCAGGCCACAAAGGAGAGAAGGAAGGACCCACACTTTCTAAGGAAGGAGAATTTTCTGACATTACAGTTTCAGTCCCTTCTTACTGGAGAAGGTCTCTCAGCTACAACAGTTTTGAAACATTTTATATTACAAAACTTAACACACAACCATGTTAAGAACACAATAGTGCTAATCATGGTAGGAGAACCTATTGTTAAGTTGGGAAACAGACACTATAACACTCTCCTTTGGAAAGCGAGTCTAAGCAGGCTTTTTTTAGATGTTTTCCATCTAGTTGCAAGTACCTTCATTCAAAAGCCCAGCTGAGAGTGGTGGCACACACCAGTAATTCCAGCGACTCAGAAGGCTGAGGCAGGAGGATAGCAAATTAAAAGCCAGCCTCAGCAATTTAGCAAGGCCCTAAGCAACTTAGCCACAACCTGCCTCAAAATAAAAAGTAAAAAGGCTGGGGATATAACCCAGCAGTAGAGCACCCCTGGGTTCAATCCCCAGTACTGCCCCCCCCCATTGTCTCTAGGAAAACTCACCAAGACTTAAGATTAAAGCTAACAATTATGGAAAAAGCTTAGCTAACCAGTCCCCAAGACATCTCTGTGCTCCCTTTTACATCTACTTTAATTTCCTTGGTCTTTGCCAAGTCAACATCTAAATCAGTAAGCTCCTTGAAGTTCCACCAAGCATAAGCTAAATCTGCTCATCCTACCAAGTTTCAACTATTCATGTTAGGTAGGAGTTCAAGGACACCAAGATGGCAGAGACAGGGTATTAGAAGCAGCTGGAGGACAAGACAAGGAGAGGAGTCCTGTCCCAGTTTACAATAAATCCCATTACCATGACAACTCCCACCATTGAGGACTTATCACCCACAACTTCTGCCACAGGTTCAGTCTTTTAAAATGACTAATTGAGGTAAAGTGGACAGTGTTCTAATTAGGTTTTCTAAAGTAAGGAATGGGAGTGGGAATTGGAAAATATTCTAATCAGGTATCATAAGATAACCAAAGGGAGAAAATGGGGTAAGGTCTTCAATCAGGTCCTTATAGAAAAGAAAGCACCCCACAGTTCATGATATAAGACCCTAATTTCCAGACACTTGAGCCTTAAGACTCTCTCACTTAGCCCACTCCACTCTTCACCTATCAATAAATTTTCACCTTCAATAAATCTGTACTTTATCTGTTACTTCTGTGTGTCTCACCCAATTTTTTGTTTGTGACACCAAGGACCTAGGCTTCGACCTGGACTTGGACTGGACATCCCAGTGGTAACATTCAGGGTAAGAATTTCTGAGGCTGCCTGTGTTCATTTTCATCTTAGCTTCCAAGCGCAGAGCACTTGGCAACAGACACAGAAATGGAGTAACACACTGATGAAGCCCAAGGATAACTGAATAACTGAACTTCTATTAGGATGACACTATGTTGGAAGGCATGTGCTTGCTTCAGAGTAACCCAAAACTTCAACTCGTAATTACTAAAACAAAGAAACAACAATATTAAAATGCAGTCATGTGACATTTGAAGCCCCTAGACCTGGTCATTTCTTCACATATCTCTAAATAAATAAAATTAAATATAAACATGAAGGAAGATTTGTGCCTATTGGTGATTTTTACTAAGAAAATAAGTACTTGAAAAAGATGGAAAAGCTATTGAAAATTAGTCCCACTGGGAATATTCTATTTATTTTTCACATTCCTTCCTCCTCAGAATCTGACAGCTACGTCTTTTCTAACAAGAAACAAATGTGTTTTGAAACTAATCAACCTTGCCCTCCAGAGTCCTGTAGTGTTTTCACTTTCACAAGTTATTTCCTTTCTTTATGTGTAATTGCACCATTATAATAGTAAATACTTTTAAGCAACAACAATTAACTTGAAACAAAAACATCAATATATAATGTGAGTAAATGTGCATTATTGATTTAAATTTAACCAATTCAATAATACAATGCATTTAATATCAGAAATAACATTCAGCGGGGCACAGTAGTGCACACGTGTAATCCCAGCAACTCTGGAGACTGAGGCAGGAGTATCACAAGTTCAAGGCCAGCCTTGGGAAATTAGCACCATCTTAAGTAATTTAGTGAGATTCTGTCTCAAAGTAAAAAATAAAAAATGCTGGAGATATAGTTTAATGGTAAAGCCTTCTGACTTTAATCAGAAAGAAAGAAAGAAAGAAAGAAAGAAAGAAAGAAAGAAAGAAAGAAAGAAAGAAAGAAAGAAAGAAAGAAAGAAAGAAAGAAAGAAAGAAAGAAAGAACATTTAAAAATGATGGAATTTGGTTTCTGAGATATGGAATTCTTAATTTGTGGAAAGTGTTCCTCTTTGAAAAAGCAGAAATAGCAAGTATTAATCAAAATTATTAGTAATATATTAAGCCAACAACCTTGCCATAATGTAATAAATCTGATACAGAATGAACCATAACCTGGAACTCTCTCTTGGTTTATTTTTGTTTGTTTGTTTCTGTTTTTGTTTTTGGTAATGGAGATTGAACCCAGAGGCTCTTTTGCCAGTAAACTATATACCCAGCCCTTTTTTAATTTTTAATTTTTAAATAGATTCTGACCTTAAACTTGAAATCCTTCTGCCTCATCCTCCAAAGTTTCTGAGATTAAAGGCATGTGCCACCATGCCCAGCCTGGAACCAGACAAACCTCATTATATCATAGTTTCATTCATAACAGAATCTTTCTGCTACATGGACCTCAAGAATGGGATAAATTTACTCTCAAGGGTTGGGCATGGTGGTGCATATCTGTAATCCTAACAGTTAGGGTTTTGGTTAGGGTTAGGATGGTGAGTTCAAAACCAGCCTCAGGAAAAGCGAGGCGCTAAGCAACTCAATGAGACCCTGTCTCTAAATAAAATACAAAATAGGGCTGGGGATGTGGCTTAGTAGTTGAGTGCCCTTGAGTTCAATCCCTGGTACAAAAAAAAAATTACTGTTAAGGGCAAGAGTAGATATCAAAAGCATTCCTTTTTGTTTATTATTCCTAAAGAGTTATTACCTATTGCACTGGAAAATGGCTGCTGGATATTTCTAATCTTTCAATGACTGCTTCCATTGATTTTCCCCTCGCGGAAATTCATTTGGCCCTCTGTATTGGTCCACTTTCTATCACTATAACAAAATACTTGAGATAATTAACTGAGAGAAAAGTTTATTTTGGCTCACAGTTTTAGAGGTTCCAGTCCATGATCTGATAGATTCATTGCTTTTAGCTTTCTGGAGGAGGGGCCAGATGGCAATGGGTGGGGAGTATGTGGCAGAGGCAGCTTCTCACTTTGTGGCCAGGAAGTAAAAAAAGAAGAGGAAGAGATAAGGTTCCACAATCCCCTTCAAGGATATAACCCCAATGACCTAAGGACCTGTTTCCTAAAAGTTCTACCACTTCTCAGTAGTGACACCCTGAGGATTAAGCCTTTATCGCACAGAATTTAGGAGTCATTCAAAATCCAAAGTACAGCACCCTTCATTCTATTTCTTCCTTTCTGTTAGCAAACAGATCTTAGCAGTGCATTCCTGGAGTGATCCCTGAGCTCAAAGACAGGTGTTTTTCCTTCTGAGAGGAAAAGCTGACTGAAAGTGGCCCTGTACTCAGAAAACAGAGACTATATGTGAGTGCTGGTCTGAGTTCAGAAAAGCTGGAAGACACCTCCCTTATGCCCACCTAAAGAAGGGCATAGGAGGGGCTGGATTGTGGCTCAGTGGCAGAATGCTTGTCTAGCACATGTGAGGCCCTGGGTTCAAACCTCAACAACATATAAAATAAAAATGAATAAAATAAAGCTATTTTAAAAAAGAAGGGCATAGGATTGATAGCACCCAGCTGTTGCTGTGATGATGACAAATTGGTGACTTGAACAATGTATAAGATTTGTGGGGCTCATTCCTAAAAACACTAAACGTTTTGCCCTTCCTGATTAAGTCCCCTGTCTTTAGCTCACATGACTGGACCTTAGTTGCACATTTCAACTACTAAGCAAACATAGATGGTGCCCTTGCTGATACACCATGAATCACTAGAATGACATTAACTTCTCCTTTTTCTCTTAAGACAAGTTCAAAGCCTGTAACCTGACCCAGCTCCCATTTCTTCCTTACCCTCTACTACAGCCATGACACCTTCAACTTACCTGATAGATTTCCTAATCACTTCCATCCAACCTCACCTCTCACATTGCAGACCCATTTTGTGTTTCTGGCCTCACTGATTTAAGCTTCAAGCTCATCTCTTCTCTTATTTCAGGTCCTAGAGAGAGACTCCTTCCTGTCTTTCCCTTGCAACACAACTCATGTATGCAATTTTCATGGAGCTCCTATACCTAAGACAGAGTTAGGGATCAGTGTATCAAGATCCTCCTGCAGAGAGCCAGGACACTGGGACATTCAGCAGGAAGCAGTGTTTATTAGTGCAGGCACAGGCCCAGTGGATTCATATCCAAAGGCTGAGCCCTGAGCACAGCAGGACATCATCTTATATACTCCATTACATGTTAGTTCTATATACACATACACATATATATTTATATATATGTATAAGACATGTATTTTTTAGTTTTCACCTCTCATCTTACCTCTCAGCCAGGTACCTTTATTTTAGGTAGGTTTTCAATATTTGTTAATTGCTGGAATCCCCTGCTCTACTTTCCCCATTTTAGAGTAAACAGAGGTCTATTGTTCCTTATTTAAAAATTTGGGAGCTAGCTGTATAGAGGAATTCACAATTTTTTCTGATATTTGAAGAATATTATTATGCATATATTGTAAATTACAGAACACCCAACTGTGGAGAGCAGTGATTTGAATCAAATCATGGCCTCTGACTCTCTCATGGCTGTGTTTGCACCGTGAGCTACCAATGCAAAAGTGCAGGTCAAAATGGCCTAGTTGCTATGGTGACACTGGCCTGAGAAGTGCAGAGAGCTGTTTTCAGTCAAGGCCTTGAGTTCAGACATCAATTCACAGGATCAGAGGACTCTGAGCAAAAAAAAAAAAAGATGACCCTAATGTCTCACCAGTCCTGCAAACTTCAGATTTCCTGCTTTTCTGAAACTTCCTCACAAATAACCTTTTGATGAAACCTATATAATAAATGTGTTGAGCTAGCTCTGGGTAAGTCTTACCCCATTAGGGGTTGGCTGAACCACCTGGACCCCACCTTTTATTATCTATGCAGGTCTGTTTGTGTTTTCTTCATCCCCCATCATCCCTCCTCTGGTTTCTGAATTAATGGCTATGGCTAACAGATGAGGGGGCCACAACACCCAACTAGGTCTGTGGAAGTATAATTATTAACACTAAGTGGGATAAATCAAAACCATAACTTTCTCACACTGATAGGGGACAGACAGATGTGAGTGGCGGGAACAGGACACGAGGTTAAGGGAATAAATTTATGAAATGGGCCCACCGTGCTGACCCCTACATGCTTTCTTTTCCAAGAAGCAATCTATCTAAAGCCTGCCTGGCCTAAATGAAAAGGTATGTCACATTCCTCAGCAAACTACCTGTTATTTGTACAAGAAATGCAGGCTCAAATAACTTCAGTCAGAGGAACTCAAGTTACCCTGAAGGGGGAGACCTTTGTGACCCTTTACATAAACCAGATCTTGGAACTTAAGGTGATAAGGATAACTCCTCCTAATCATAAAATCTGTAAGAATATGTGGTTAAGAATCCAATTAGAGCCGGACGCAGTGGTACATGCCTGTAATACCAGCGACTCAGGAGGCGGAGACAGGAGGGCTGTGAATTCAAAGCCAACCTCAGCAATTTAGTGAGGCGTTAAGCAACTCAGTGAGACCCTGTCTCTAATAAAAATACAAAATAGGCCTGGGGATGTGGCTCAGTGGTCAAGTGCCCCTGAATTCAATTCCCAGTAGCCCCCTCCCCAGAAAAAAAATCCAGTTTAAAAAAAAAAAAAAAGAATCCAATTAGAACAGATCGGCATGGGCCAAGGTAACCTAGAGTTTTCATGGCAGTGGGGACTTGAAAGTCTGATGTCATCTGCTGTCAATCAAAACTTAAGAGGTGACTAGGTACAGTGGTGCACACCTGTAATCCCAGTGACTCGGGAGACTGAGGCAGGAAAATCACAAGTTCAAAGCCAGCCTCAACAACTTAGTAAAGCCCTAAGAAACTTAGTGAGCCCTTTTCTCTAAAGAAAAAAGAAAATGCTGGGGATGTGGCTCAGTGGTTAAGTACCCCAGGGTTCAATCCTGGTGTAAAAAAAACAAAAAAACAAAAAAACAACAGAAGTGGACCTGGGTGGAATTCTCTAAAAACTTCTCCAGGATT
Organism: Ictidomys tridecemlineatus; assembly: GCF_052094955.1. Classification (NCBI taxonomy): domain Eukaryota; kingdom Metazoa; phylum Chordata; class Mammalia; order Rodentia; family Sciuridae; genus Ictidomys; species Ictidomys tridecemlineatus. Next base: position 96,981,391 of record NC_135493.1, on the reverse strand, counting down.
CTCCAATAAAACTGGAATGCAGGAGAGACATACTATCCATCTCCTCTGTGAGAGGACCCACTCTCTGCCTTGAGAGTGTCCCCTTTTCCCTCTTCCTATCCCTTTAGTAAACTCTTCTCTGAAATTTTTCTGACTTGATTGAAGGAATCAAGGTTTGAAGGTGGGGATCTCCATGCTGCCTCAATTTCCCAGAAGAACCCCCAACCCTGTAACACTATCAGGTCCTCTCCCACATCACGGGAGTTCTATCTCTTCTCACTTAAATAAATCCTACTCTGTTCACTCTTCCCTTTCATCTTTGTCCATGGACTTTATTCTTTAAACTTGTGAGAAAAGAACCCAGAAGGAAATTGGTGAGACCTACAGCCCTCACAAACCCCATCTACCAGCAGAAGCAGGAGACATTCTCAAGGAAGAAAGTGTGTCCTCTCAATGAGGAGAGGGACAGCTTGCCTCTCCTGCACTCCAGTTTTATTGAGGATCCCAGAGAAGTTTCCAGAGAGTCCTGCCCTGGTCCACCTCTAGGTCATCTTGGCCCATGCTGACTGGTTCTCATTGATTTTTTTTTTGTACCAGGGATTGAACCCAGGGGCACTCAACCACTGAGCCACATCCTCAGCCAAATTTTGTATTTTATTTAGAGATAGGGTCTCACTGAGTAGTTTAGAGCCTCACTAAGTAGATGAAGCTGGCTTCAAACTCACAATCCTCCTGTCTCAGTCTCCTGAGCTGCTGGGATTACAGGCGTGCGCCACCCCACCTGGCCTCTAATTGGATTCTTAAACATACATTCTTACAGATTTTATGGTTAAGAGGAACTATCCTTATCTTCTAGAATTTCAGGATCTGGTCACAAAAGTCTCCTGGGTTCCTCCCCCATTTCCTTTTTCCTATCCCTTCAATAAATTTATTCCTATTGCTTTGAGGAATATGTCTGAAATCTTTCTGACTTGATGGCAAGAATCAGGGTTTGAAGGGGGTTTATTCATGCTGGGGCCTTCTTGGAAGGCCCACTTCTGTAACACTACCACTGAGCTACACCCTTAGCCCTTTTTATTTTTTATTTTGAGACAGGCTCATACTAAGTTGCCCATGCTGGTCTCAAATTTACAAACTTGCTGTTCACCTTCCTTCAGCCTCCCAAGTAGCTTGGGAATATAGTTGTGTGCTACCATTTTGAACACATGGCAACCAAATGATGGATGTGGGAGGTAGGAAGCAAACCTCATATCAGCAAGCTTTCCTTTATTCTGCAGCAAAGTCAATCCATCAGGCATGGGACAGCTCATTTTCTGGATATGGAAAATGGCCCCCGGGTTACAGAAGGAATCTGGGTTTTACAGTTTACAGTGAGGGTGAATTAATCATTGGAGACTGTGGACGTGCAGTTTGGACAGTCAGGGACCTAGTTGTTCAGGTTAAAATTTTAACTCAGAAAGGCAGTTGTAAAAATTTTGAAACTCATTGTCACTGAGAAAAGCTCATAACTAGGTGGAGCTGGGGCTCAGTGAGTTGCCAAGCCCCTGGTGAGGTTTGACTGACTCCAAACTAGCTGAGCACGAAGGATTGGTGAGACATAGGGTCATCTTGTTTTGCTCAGAATTCTTTATCCCTGGGAGAACGTGCTGAACCCAAAGCTTCAACTGATAACAGCTCTGCACTTTGGCAGGGAGCCTTCTCAGGCCAGCGTCAGCATAGCAACTGGGGCATCTTGATCTGCACCTTTGCACAGGCAGTTTCCAGCACAAACTAGCCTCCAGAGAGTCAGAGGCCATGATTTGATTCAAATCACCACTCTCCATATTTCATAACAGGGGGAGGGTGCTTCTTCCATTCTTCAGATCTTAAGCCTTATTTTGAGTTTCCCATTGAAGCAGTAATATAGGGTTAAAAGTTGTTGATGCTGATGGTTAATAGAAAAGCACTACTTACTCTGTTTAAGATAAATGACAGGAAGAAGAGTATAAGGTTAAAGTTTAAGTTGGCGACAACTAAAAGAAAAGCATTGCATAGGTTATGCTTAAAACTAATAATAAAAAGACCTCCCTACCTACATCCATTGTTCAAGACAAACAACAAAACATCAAATAGATATATGCAAGCAGATCTCACCCCAAGCCCCTGAGGGAAAGTAACTGAGATCCATTTTTAAATGCATTTCCATGTTAAAAAATACACCCATGGGGGAGTCCTAACACAATTTTAGACACTTTTTTTCAGGGTGGGGCAGAAACAACAGAAGTGTGTTATCTTACAGCATCTGTGGCCCAAAGTCTGAAACAAAGGTGGCTTCCATGCCTCTCTCCTTGGCTTGTAGATGGTTGTCTTCTTCCTGCATCTTCACATCACCTTGCTTTTATGTACATCTATAAACACAATTTTTGACCATGTGCAAAATGGTGCAGATGCACTGAGAGATTACAACACAATCATGAATACTGCGATATAACTTATAAATATGCAAATTCCCAACCCACAGCTGTATAAGTGGTCACTTTGCTTTCTGGCTATTCTGTCTTGCTATGTGAATCAATGTAATAAATACCTCTTACTAACCTTCTCTTTGTTGAGTGTGTTCAATTTGCTTCATGAATGAGGTAAAGGACCCACTGATCTGTTAACACCACCAAGCTTTTGAGGTGTTGAATGATCTAGGAACAACCCACACACCTGCCAATGATGTCAAGAAATTGGGGGGGCTTATATAAGAAATACAGAAAGTTGTCAAAGAAACATGAGAGATAACATGCCAGCCATGTGTTTAATTACCCAATTACATACCCATGATTTCAATTTTAAGTGGTATTTAGTCCTTACAGGGGAGTATATGGAGGAAAACATGAAATAGCTCCTAAAGGACCAAGGCAATGCCCTATTTGACTGACTCTAACCCATAATGGGGGAGACATAGAAGGGCTTAGGCAACCAGGACAAGATGGTGAATGAGGAGGTTGGGAGCAGAGATAGAACAAAGGATCATGGAGAGGGTCTTTAATGAGGTCAACTTCCCAGTTGAGGAAAATGCTTATGGATACAAGCAGGTGACCAATTCAGACAGATACTTTCATACTTTTGCCCAATAGAAACACCAAAAGAGATGTATGCACAGAGGGGGCACCAATCAATAATAGTGAAAAGAGTGTGGACAGGGGAGGTGATAAGGAAAGGAGGAAATTCCAGAAACCATAAAAAGAACAAGCCAAAAGTTCCCCACTGGACTCCAGGCTCTGGGGACCCTTCTCTTTGAAGAAGTCTGTTACTGTTGATTTTGCAATAGACTTGCTGCTTGCTTTCTATCTCTATGTCCTTTTTCTTCAATTCTTTGCTGAATGGAAATAACAAATCCAGCACTACTAGACAGTAACAATAATAGGTACTCAATAAATATCTGTAGATTCATTGGTTTCCAATTCAGACTTGGGGAATAACTAAAGAAATAAGGACTTGGGAGTCTGGGGGCCTATGATGGGTTTGAAAAGAGGATGAAATGCCATTTGTTACTTTTCTCCTTCTTCCTCTGAGTTCCTCAGGATGTAAACTTTGTCTGGGAGGAGGGTGTTACATCACTCAGAGGTGGGCCCTGAGAATAGGAAACCATTGGCTTATGTGTCTGTTTTTATATAAGTACCATTGTTTGGAATACTTTGATTACTTTATAGTATATCTTTAAATCAGTAAGTATGGTACTTCCAATTTTTTTTTATTTCTTAGGATTATTTTGGCAATTCAGGGTGCTATTGTGATTCCATATGAATTTTAGAATTTTGTTTGTATTAACTCAAGTATATATTGCCAATTAATTTTCAACAAGTCCACCAAGAAAACACGATGGGGGGAAAGGACAGTCTCTTCAATGAATGCTTTTAGGAAAACTGGATGTCCACATGCATGGACATGTGGGGTGAAGTTGGACCCTTATCTTACACCACATGTAATAATCCACTCAAAATGGATTAAGGACCTAAACATAAAAATCTTAAACTGCAAGTCTCCTAGAAAAAAAATATTGGCCTTGACAATGAATTTTTTGGATATCACAACAAAGCACAGGCACAAAGGCAGAAATAAACAACTGAAGCTGCATCAAACTAAAAAACTTGTGCATAGCAAAGGAAATGTTCAACAAACTAAAAGGGTGGCCAATGGATTGGAAGAGAATAATTGTGAACCATATACCTGATAAGGGGTTAACATCCCAAATATATAAGGAACTCACAAAACTCAATAGAAAAAAAAAAGAAAAAACAAGTAACATGATTAAAGAATGAGCAGAGAACCTCAATAGACTTTTCTTCAAAGAAAACGTAAAAATGACCAACAAGTAAATGAAAAGAAGTTCAACATCACTAATTATCAGGAAAATGCAAATTGAGCCTGTAAATAAACACAATGGTTCTGCCCCCTGGTGAGTACAAAGTCAATAAGCAAAACCAAGAGATAAAAGAAGAAAGTTTTATTACTTGTACAAGTAAGGAGAGCACTGGAGATAATACCCAAAGCATCGTGTCTTCCCCCAAAAAAGAAAGCAAGGAACTATTATTGGGGGAACAAAAACATATTCATATAGGAAAGAGTCATCATCAGATGTAGAGGTGGGCACATTCTTAAGCATTCTCAGTTGGAGATCAAGTTTCTTCATACATCCCATGTCCAAAAAAAAATGGCAGACAGGGATACCTCCTGGGTAAATAATTTAGCATTATAGTAAGCAAACTTTACTCTGGGTCACCAACAAGAGTAAGTTAGAGTGACCCAGTGATTTTGGCCATTCCTTGTAGGTTTCTCTGGAGGCCCTTATCTGAAACAAAACAACAATTTGGAATGTTGACAGTCATTTCAAGGGGCAGCAGATTCCCCTCCTCCATAAGCAGTACCCTAAAAGTACCTGCCTAGCAAGAAACTAAGTCACAATAAGATATCATCTCACACCTGTTAGAATGGCTATTATCAAAAAGTCAAAAGATAACAAGTGTTAGTGAGGATGTGGAAGGAAAGGAACCCTGGTATACTTTTATTTCATTTTTAATTTTTAAATTTGTTTTAATTATTATACATGACAGTAGAATGTATTTATGCACTTTGATATATCATACATAGATGGGATATAATTTCTCATTTTTCTGAGTGTACATGTTGTAGAATCACATTGGTCATGCAGTCACATATATACATAAAGTAATAATGTCTGTTTCTTCTACTATCCTTCCTATCCCCACATCCCCTACTTTCACTTCCCTCTGCCTAATCTAAGGTAACTATTTTTCTCTAATGCCTCCTGCCTTATTGTGAATAGCATCCACATATTAAAGAAAACACTCAGCCTTGGGTTTGGGGATTGGCTTATTCCACTTAGCATGATATTTTCCCAACTCCATCCATTTACTGGCAAATGCCATAATTTCATTCTTCTTTAATTAGAAATTTGTACAATCATTTTGAAAAGCAGTATGGTGGTTGTTGTGAGCAAGTTATACCATTAACATAGACTGATACCTCTGTCTTTCCACAATGTCAGAATTTATTGAATAATAATAACCTCACAAGCTACATCACTTTTCATTGGTTGCAATTCCCCGAGTACTCATGGGTCACTTGATTGCCATAAATCAGGCAACCACAGGGTCTTTCATTCCGATCTCAATTGTTAATATTTGTAACACTTACATACATCACACAATTATATAGGTTACAGAAGAGTTAAGACAGGGTTAAGATTGCCACAGGGTTTCAGGATGCAGTGACTACAAGAGCAAAGGCAGAGAACAGATATAAATGCATCTCTGTAGGCATCAGATGAGATTAAGAACCAGCCCAAGAACCTGTTCAGGGGGCAGAACTGTCAGAGCACAGAACTTATTCTAGCTCAGTGATTGAATCTAGCTAAACTGAAGCTTGGGAAAGAGAGCCGGAGGATCACCTCCTCTTTGACCTCTTGGTGTGTTCACTGGGTGGGTTAATGATGGGGAGACAGGGTAAAAGTCACACAGTCAGTGTAGGTAATGAATGATGGGGGCCAGAGGGTGACAAAAGAGTCATAAAAGAGAGAACCATGGGTTGCTAAAGGTTAACCTCTGTGCTTGTGCTCCTTGGCACTCTCTAGGTTGCTAACAATTAACCTCTGTGCTCCTACTCCTAAGTCATGTACGTATACAAGGAAGAAAGAGAAGACAATGATTAAAGAGGTTTTGAGTTCTGTAAGAAAGGCAAGTCCACCCCCTCCCATGGATACCCAGCTCTGGAGTGACTTCTCTTTGGAGAAGTCTCTCTCTATCACTTTCTTAAATAAAACTTGCTTGTTACACTTGACTGGGCCATTCTTTCAGTGTTCATTCTTCAACTCTGAGGAACACAGAACCTGTATCCACCAGACCAGTAGTAACTGCCTTAGCTAGTTTTGAGGTGCTTCTTTTATAGGTTTCAAGTAAGGGGGACACATCTGATAAGATTGATAAGCTCATGGGCCTGACTTTTCTAATATGCCCAAGCATCTATATGCTTCTGATTCAATAAGAACACAGGTGGTCATTTTTATTAGCCCAATTAATTCATCAGTTTGTGCTTTACAAATAAATATGCTGTTGTTTACTTGTAGAAACAAGGTGTAGGGTCATTGTACCTTAGCACTTATACTTAAAATGGAGTTGTAGCTCAGGGCAAATTGAGCTTTATAAAATGTAGTAACTTAGGCCTATGCACTGCTGAAAACTACTGTTCTATACATCACAGAGTAATTCAGCACAGGGCAAAGCCTGCTTTCCACAGTGGCTCTTCAAAAAACTGAAAAAAAGATCCATCATATGATCCAGAAATCCCACTACTGGGTGTATATCCAAAGGAAATTAAATCATTATATCAAAGAGAACCAGTATGCCTATGTTTATTGCAGCACTGTTATTGTTAGGATGTCCAGTGCAACTCCAGGTCCTTGGTGGAGCAAACAAAGAATTGAGCAAGACACACAGAAGTAACAGATAAAGTACAGATTTACTGAAGGTGAAGATAAAACTCCATTAGGTAGAAAGGAGTGGGCCGAGAGCAAATGAAGCTCAAGTCCTCAATGTCTGGAAATTAAGGTCTTATATTCTAAACTGTGGCCATTCTTTTCCCTATACAGACCTGATTGAAGGCCCTAGCCAATTTTCTCCCATTGGTTACCTTATGACACCTGATTTGAATATTTTCCAATTTCTCCCCCAATGGTTACTTTAGAAAACCTAGTTAAGACTACTATCCCCTTTATGCCCATTGGTCATTTTAAAATTTGAACCTATGGTGGGAATTGTCATGGTAATGGGATTTATTGTAAACAGGGACAGGGCTCATTTCCTTGTCTTGTCCTCCAGCTGCTTTTTTCTAATAGGGTGTCTCTGCCATCTTGGTGTCCCTGAACTCCCACCTAACAGCACTATTCACAATAGCCAAGCTATTGAATCAACTAAGATGATCAATAACAGATGAATGGATTTTTTTAATGTGGCAAAATATACATAATAGAAAGTTATTCAGCAGTAAAAAGGATTATGTCATCTTCGAAAACACAGAGGAGTGGAAGTAGTTTCAATATTATAAAGCACAATAATATAAAAAGTTTGAAACAATTCTTTATAGGGTTCAGGATAACTAGAGAAAAGTTCGAAGGTTTACAATACATAGAAATGGTACCATTCTGAGAAGACAAAAATGCTAATTACATTAAATTTACACAATAAAAGAAGCCTACGTGATTGGATGGAATGGGCAGAAGAATGTGGTGGGGTAAGGGCCTCCATCCTGGAGCAACTGCTGCGCACAGCAGGTAAAAGGCGGCGGGCTCAGACCCAGCAGTTGGCAGGCCCAGGAGGGCACCAGTATAGAGCAGGACGAAGGTTCGCAGTGGGATGGGTGTCGCTGCGGCTGCTGTCGACCCCCATCGGGCCAGCCGCCTCCACAGACCCATCTTCCCCAAGCAGCTGGATGCACGGAGCCCCAGGGACTAGTCCCTGCGCGCGGCGGCTGGGCTGCTTATCTCCTCGGGTTTGGACTCAGGCTCTCGGAACCGCCTGGTGTCCTCGGGCAGCAGCATGGAAGAGGTGCGCGTGTCGGTGCTGACCCCGCTGAAGCTGGTCGGCTTGGTGTGCATCTTACTGGCGCTGTGTCTGGACCTGGGGGCAGTGCTGAGTCCGGCCTGGGTCACCGCTGACCACCAGTACTACCTGTCCCTGTAAGAGTCCTGCGGAAGCCCGCCAGCTTGGACAGCTGGCACTGCGAGTCCACGCTCAGAGGCGACCCCTGCCACCCTCCCCGGACTGTCCCGCGCCCCACTGCCCCGACGGCCACCGCCCCTCCCCACCTCTCCGGGTCCCCCGCTCCCATCGTTTCCCCCTGTCCCGGCCCTTCGCGGAGCCTCGGCCTCCAGACGCGTCCCTGCATGCACCCCTCTCCCCGCCGGGCTCCAGGTCGCCTAGCCTAAAGCGGCGTCCCACGCCCTCTCCCTCCTCCCGTGGCCATTCCTCCCGCTCTGGAGTAACAGGTATGCTATTTTGGGTAATTGTTATCGTTTAAGGCGAGAACCATGTGGCTGTGTAAAAAATGCAACTCCTTCCACACCCCCGTTAAAAAAGAAACGGGCTAAACGCCCAACTCCCAAGATGTGTGGGTTCCCTGTTCAGTTTTTCCCACGCTCTGTTCTCTACTGTTTCAAAGAGTAATTCCCTTAGTTACCTGTTAGAGCCTGCGTTTCTGGCTGTTTTACTACAGTTCATCTAGGTACTCCCGAATGAGATTTGGTTTGATTTTATTTCCTTATACTTTTCAGAGATATGGAGAGCCTCGCCTCTGTAGCCAGACCTTTCTCTTTTCCAAGAGCTATTCCCAGATTCCTGGAACTTTACAGCTTATTTAGCTAGCAAGAGAAGCTGCAGTAGGTTCCCCATTTGGGCAGATCTCAGAACAGAGTTGATGCCTCAATAGCATCTTGGAGTGGAGTGAAAACTAAATGCTACAAAGGGTATCATTGAAATGATTGTCCATATCAAATAGAGATTAGATAATATTGTATAACTAAATAATGTTGTATTAATGTTAAATTACCTGATTTGGGTAATTGATAGTGGTTAAGTAAAATAATATCTTTTTCTTTTGACATATTCAACTTATTTCCAAATGGTAGGGGAAAAATGTATTTGTGTGCAAATGAGAAGAAAACTGACAAAATGTTAAAATTGATGAATATGTGTAAAGGACTTTCTGTCCTATCTTTAAAATATTAAGTAGTTTCAATATTATAAAGCACAATAGTAGAAAAATATCTTTAAAACTTTTTAAAATTATTTTAATTAAAAATATCATTCATTTATATAAGGTATTTTTATATACCTTAAAAATACACACAATGTAAAGAACCAGAATTTGTTTTAAATATATGAGTCACATTTGACTCTGAACATTCCATGATATTTGGTATAGATAGTGAAGGTTCTAAATAATATTTAGATCACATTTACAAGTGATACTTAATTCTACTTAGAGTATATAGTAGCTCATGATCTTTCTAGGAATATGGCTACTTTAACACATAGCCAGCTATGTTAAAAACACACATAGACATATTTATGCACATACACAAAATCACATGAAGTAATGTTAGTGAGACATAAAACATCTGGTATCACTCATTTAGCATCTAGTATTTTCATGGTGCACGGGGCTGGATTTTTATTCAATGCCAACTTCTGGTAATGTAATTTCCAACCACAAAAGAGTTCTATGGAATTTGTACCTCTGCCTTGTGCTTTCCCATCCCTGGTCTCCTTTACTTGCATGTAGCTCATAGTAAACATTGGTGAAGAGGAGTAGTCTTATGGAATGGGGAGGGAAGTCCACATATTGCTTTATTTTGTTTGAAAGGGAAAACATTTAAAAACAGTATCAGCTTTCATTAGCTTCCTCCATCCTTTCTCTCTGAATGAAAGTAAGGATATTATTAACTTTCTATATCAAAACCATATCTGAACTAAATGCTTCTCTCCTGCCAAGATGATGAATCTTAGCTCTCAGCAGGGTGCTGTGGCAACACATCAATGCATAGGGAAGTAAACTTAGCTTTTCCATGCAGGGAATATTATTAGATAGATGCTACTTTTAGACTTCCTCAAAAAAGTAATTTTTAATTGACAACAATGCATACACCTTTGGAATGCAGATTTCAAACATACATAAAAATGTAAACAATTCTTTGAGAATTTTTAAATTGCCAATACTCATTTTTTCCAGATGTTTTATGTCTCACTAACATTACTTCATGTGATTTTGTGTATGTGCATAAATATGTCTATGTGTGTTTTTAAATAGCTTTTAATTTCAAAAGCTTCTCTAGCTTCTTCAAATGTGCAAATTTATTTGCACCAACACTCTGTGTTGCCTGGTTTAATTTCTTCAAAAATCCATTAGCTAATAGGTAGCATTTTAATCTGGAATTGGCTTTTTCTCCTGTGAGGAAAACTTAAAAGATACACTAATAAGCATTAAAATGGAATGAAAACCCCATGTGGTTAGTTACTATACAAGGTGGAAACTGCCAGATGCTCTTCAGACAACACAAGCAACCTCCTAAACCTCTTTGCGTGAGTCAGCAGTGAAGTAACACTTAACTCACAAGTACCGCATCTGCTAGTTTCCTCATCACATATGTGTGTCTTTCAAGTAGCAATTGTCCTGGGCAGGAACAGTGACATAATTTACCATGTTATATTTGGACTTCAGCACATTCCTGCCGAGCATGGGTGTTTTAGTATAGTAATAATGATACCACTACTTATATTCACTACTCTAAGTGGATATGCTAAAGAATTCTGCCATTGGATAGCAACAACTCAATCTAAATTCAGACTCCTTTTGTTTTCCTTTAGATTTTTTGCTAAATAAATAAAATTTAAATAGAACTCTAGTAGACCTAATAATGTAAACCCAGAGAACCCTGACTTGTATGAAAAGGTGGCAAAACAACATTGATAAACTTGATCCAAATCCATTCCATAATTGTGTGCAAATTCAATTACTTTATTTATAGTGTGACATATCTAACCCCAATCCACTGTTCTTCAGAAAAACAAAATTTTTCTCTGTGATATATAGAGATATTACACATGAACCAAGATATTCTATCCAAGAAATAACGAAACAACTATGTGTATACTCCTGGAATTCTTTTTACTTTTGTATACAATTAAATTTTAAATCATATTTCAATAAAAACATCTTCCTAGTTTGAAGTTATAAATATTGTTGCCAGAATTTAATCCCTGTTCATATGAAAGGGTTATAAAATCTCTATAAACTTCAAAAAATTCATAATTATTGACATGATAATTTTACATATTAATGGGATTAACTAGGGTATTTCCATGTTGCAACATCGTGCATTGATCATATCTAACTACGCTGTTTCTAACCTCCATGGGATTTGAAGTCACATTACAGACACTTCAAGATGTTTTAAAATTCTGTTTTCCAAAGAAATTTTAAAGTTTTCCTTTACTGAGGAACATATTTAATGAAAGCAAAAAACAGGTGCTTACTTTTAAATGACTAATATAGCAATGAATCTAAATCTTACTTAATTATGGACATGTGTATTTCATATAATAGAAAATATAGACTTCTTGCCAAGTATTTTTTTAAGTATCTAAATTAGAATCAACTAAATGTTATGCAATTATACTAATAGTAAGCTCTCAGTTTCCATTCCTCCACACTTCATAAGTACAGCCATTTATAAAACAGATTTACAGCATGGCCAAGTGAATATGTCAGAATTTCTTTCACAAAAGCAATGACCAAACTGGACAAAATTGTCCAAAAGAACCATTTCAGTACTCTGTTAGTTGACAAATGGTATGTAACAAATTGAACATGTTTAAGAAAACCAGTGGCACTTTGTGGCATTTTTAGCCTAAGATGTTCCCATTCTGCCTCCCCACCACTAGCTCTGCTATAGTAGCTCTACTAGAATACAGCAGGCTATGAGGACTAATACTCTGGGCGAGGAGAGGAGGGGTTTTATAGAGCAGAGAAATCTAAGGTGATGTTGTTGAAAACAGTAACTATCACAATGGCAAAAATTGAGGAAGACCAACATCACAGCTAAATTGGAATTGCAATATGGGTTAAGGTAACCTACAGACAGGAAAATCAGTCACATTTTTTGTGGGATGTGTGTGGGGGGGTACCAGGGATTGAAGTCAGAGGCACTCAACCACTGAGCCACACCCCCAGCCCTATTTTGTATTTTATTTAGAGATAGGGTCTCACTGAATTGCTTAGGGCCTTGCTTTTTACTGAGGCTGGCTTTGAACTCGCGGTCCTCCTGTCCCAGCCTTGGGAGCTGCTGGGATTACAGGTGTGCTCCAGTTTAACAGCGATGTAACAAAAAGGATATTGGTGGACCTTAAAGAGATCCCAAGTATCCCAACTATTATGGAAGGCTATGTCCACTCTCAGGAAAAGATCGTACAACACCCTAGCTAGCAACTTGTGCTTGGCTGCAAAAGAGGACTTGTGTGCCCAGAGAGTAAAAGCAACACAGTCTTATAAATTTACTGAACTGAGTTTTCTGGAAAGTCTGACACTTGAATACATCTCTGAGTCAGATAATTCTATTCTTTTTGCAAAGTCATCTAAATGGACTTTCAGTTATGCAAATGAAATAGTAAAACTCCAAATCAAAAAAGATCATTTTTGAGAAGTATGCAGCTTCAAGAAGTCAATGGCAGCAGGGTGTGGTGACACACCCCTATAATAAAAAATAAACAAATAAATAAATAAATTTACTGAACTCAATTCATATTAAATTCATATTAAAAGACCCATCAGCAAAGACTAAATATTAGTATCCTCTTCATGTTAAATTCATATACTGAATTACCAACTGGGAATGTGACTATAATAGGAGTTAAGTCCTCTAAGAAGCTAATTAAATAAAGTTAAATGTGGTCATAAGGGTGGGGTCCTCATCCTTTTAAGAGGGCATTGCAAGCCCTCACTTTCCCACCACCCCTGTGTGTGTGTGTACAGTGAGAAGGTGTCCATGATAAGCTGATATCCTTAGCTACCTGCAAATAAGGCATGGGTGAGTGAAGAGATTCCTGAATCCCCATTATAAACCTACAGGGAGACCTACCCTTGAAAAGTCGAGAGTTTCCCTCATACACACACACCCCAACTGAAAACCTTTATTTCATTAAAAACCAAATAAATAACTTTATTGGAAGTAACAATCAAACTGAAGGGTCCAAACTGAAGGGAACTTGCTGAAAGGGCTATGTGTAGGCCCGGCCTGGGGACCCACCCGGGGTGGCGAGGGTGGCATGGGCTGGGCACAGTCCTGCTCAGTCGTCCTTGCAGCTGTGGCCCAGGGTGAGCCTGTCAAAGAGGATCTCGGCCATGGGGTCTTCCAGGGTCTGAATTCTGCGCAGGTTGGTCAGGTAGCCGGCCAGCTCGCGGATGATGAGGACCTGCTGGTGCAGATAGTGGCGCTGCAGGAACTGGCAGAGGTGGGGGTCGCCCCTCTCGGCGGCCAGGTGGTGCAGCTCCAGGAGGCCCTGGTTGAGGCTCTTCTCCAGGTGGAAGGCGCACTCCATGGCCTGGAGGCCGCTGTGCCAGGCGCTGCCCTCGGGCTGCTGGACGTCGTGGAGCCGGACGTGGCCTCCGCGCTGGTTCTGCAGCTCCATCAGCTTCTCGGCGCGGTCCCTCCACTCGTGCGACAGGCGCAGGAAGAAGCTGGCGAAGTGCTCCAGGGCCACTTGTGGGCGGTGGCAGAAGAAGGCCAAGGACAGGTAGACGTAGGAGGCGTGCAGCTGCCCCTGGATCTGGCTGTTGACGGCGGCCTCGCAGTCGGGGTGGTAGTTGTAGCGCACCTGCGACACCATGATGGGCACCATGACGGGCGCGGGCAGGAGGGGTGCCACCACGAAGGCGAGGGCGGAGCGGGCTCTGGGGCTGCGCAGTGGGCAGCGGCGGCGGCCGCGGTAGCGGCGGCGGGGTCCCCGGGGCGCTGCCAGGGTGTCTGAGGGCGGCGCCTGGGGCGGTGGGCGGTGGGCGGTGGGCGGTGCCGGGGCCTGGGCGGGTCTGACCTGGGCGGAAGGCAAGCGGGTAATGGCGGCCGTGGAGCCTGGCAATGGCGGTGGCGTTTTCCTGGGGGTTGAGGGTCAGGGGTCAGGGGCCTGGCGGTACCCGGCTGTGCCCTGCTGTGCCCTGCTGTGCCCCGCAGAGTTCCCTCAGTAACCTGGGCGACTCCGCTGGGCGTCTCACCTGCGTAATGTTTAAGTTACAGGCCTAGAGGGACGGGCGTCGTGGTAATGGTGGTCAGGTAAGAAGAGGCTCATGTGAATACTGTCCAGTGGGACCCTCTCAGTAGAGGCAGGGCTTCTGGGACGGTTAATCTCACAGGCTTCATTGGAACGGCAGCTTTCCTCAGTGACGTCAGTGTCTCGACTAACGACCCTTTTGATTGTGTCCTTGCTCCATTCCCGGAAGTCAGTAAATCCAGCCACTGCCTCCTTTCTCCTTCCACTCATGATCATGCTCACACTTCTCTGACAGCAGAGCTTCACTCCAAAATCTCTGCATCCTTCTACCTTTCCATGTTTCTTCACACTTTTCAGACTGGTTCCTCACTTCTCTATTCTCTCTGGAACCTTCCACCACCACCCTAGCAAAACATGCTTTATGTCCTCTCTGGACTCCCAAATGGACAATCTCAATGGTCTCTTAATATCCTGGATCAGCTCACTCTCTGTACCTAGACCATGAATTTCTTCTTGTGTAAATACAGCATTCTCTTTGCTGTGTCAGAAAAGAAAAGCTTTAGGTGCATTCCTAGGGAAAGCAATGTTAACCACGTAGAAGTATTCATGGCCTTCACCCTCCTCTTGACTTTCCGCTGCCACTCAGGTAGCCTTGTTGTTGGTTTTTATCCTCCCACTGCGAATCAGTAAATCCTAAGGTTAGTCTGAGAAAGGGACTAAACTTGCAAAGGTAGCTTATTCAGGATAGATTTATATAGATAGTTCCTATGTATTGTCCTGAATTGCTATTTAATTTCAAGTGAGCCCATCTTGCTTTCTAAAAAGACTGTAAACATCTTAAGGTGAGAATCCTTAGTTATGGATATTTGTCTCTATGGCAAAGCTTCCTGAACTGGGGACTTAATAATAATCATATCAAGAGATCTTGTTTTAAGCTATTTTCTTTTATATGGCATAATTTTATTATAATAGCAATGTAGTGGATATTATGCTAGATTATTTGAAGAGTAGTAGATTCCTGCTGGCACAGTGACACATGCCTGTAATCCCAGCAACTTGGGAGGCTGAGGCAGGAGGATCATGAGTTCAAAGCCAGTCTCAGCAACTTAGCCAGGCCCTAAGCAACTTAGAGAGACTCTGTCTCAAAAAATAAAGGGGACTGGGGATGTGGCTCGTGGTTGAGTGCCCCTGGTTCAATCCACAGTACCAATTTTTTTTTTTAATAAAAGGGAAAATAACAAAACAAAAATATAATTTCTCCAAGAAAAATAATTGTATTTGAGTTAGCCACCACCAATAAGCAAAGGAGTGCTTACTAGTGAACTCCTATTTTGCAAATAATTTTCTTCATTTTAAGCAATAGCTAAAATTAAGAGTGATCCATTTGGAAACTGTCATCCAGGATTCATGTCATTAAATTGTTTTTTCCCTTGGCTTATTTCCTTTGTGCCTTTGCAATACCTGCTTCATGTTCTCCCTCCCTCCTTCTCTTCTATAAATATATGCTGAGTTTCAATTCTGTGATGTTTGTGGCATTGGGCAATTATGTAAAGTCATCCATTAATCCTCACTAAAATGCCTTTCAGCTTGTTGTTATGGTTTCCATTTTATAGATGAGGAGCTAAGCTCCCTGAAGCATGAGGTCACATAGGCAAAATGTGGAAAATCAGGTATTCGGGGACATGATTTCTGACTCCAAATATGAGGCTATGCCTACCTATGAAACATGCATCTTCTTTAATAAATATTTTGCAATAGAGGAAATCTAGCTTATTGATTCCAGTTTTGGTGAGATGGGAGACTGAAATCTTCTTTCTCGCTTGTCTTGGACATCATCACTCTCCCAGTGAACTATTGCCCACTATCATGTCTCAAAATACTGTTTGATATACCTGAATTTTTTATTTCCAAGATGCCTTCATCAATGTTGCACTGAAAATATCTGAGCACCTGTTGTGTTTAAAATGAGGCGATGGGTATTAAGATATAACAGGAGATTATTAGCAGAATCACTGGCACGTGTAACATTAAAAGTAAATGACAGTAGCCTTTGTTTTGGATGTGATTACGTTAGAAGTGATGGGGAAGGCATGTATTTTAATTTCAAAAAATGTAATAAATTCTTTTCAACCAGGAAAATGTGAACTAGAACTTTTTAGGAAGGAAGAATTCTATCTCACAGAGACAAATTCACATTTTTTTGTAAAAGGAGATGAAGCATTTTCATTATTAAAAATGTAAGGGAAATGCTATAGTATGGTAATAAATCTTATAATTTAAAAAATCCTCCTCTTCCTTTGTTAATTCATTTGCAAATAATTATTGAGCATCTACTTTACACTCTGTTCTTTCTAGGTGCTGGTAATTTCTATACTAATTAAACAAAGTCCTTGTTCTCACAGAGTATTCATTCTTCAGAAGAGGAGAGAAAATGAACAAATGAATAAATACATACCATCTTGTAGAGATTAAAGTAATAATATTCGAATTAAAACAAGATGTATTAGGCAGGGTACTCCAGAGAAGCAGATCTTGATATATAGGATATAGGAATTGGCTCACATACTTATGCAGGCCAAGAAGTCCCATGAACTTCCATCTGAAAGCTGGAGAATCATGTCTTCCATGAGCTCAGTAAAGACTACAACTCTAATAAATATTATAAATCAAATGGACTTAACAGACATCTATAGAATATTTCATTCAACAGCTGAATTCACTTTCTTCTCAGCTGTTCATGGAGCCCTTCTCCCAAATAGACCATATTCTAGGCCACAAAGCAAGTCTTAGCAAATACAAAAAAAATGATGTAATTTATAATTATGATAATTATTTCATGAAATAGAAAGTATAGAATACTTCCAAATTCATTCTATGAAGTTCATATCACTCTCATACCAAAAATAGATAAGGACACTTTAGGACACTACAGACCAATATCCCTGATGAACTTACATGTAAAAATTCTTAATAAAATATCAGCAAATTGCCTTCAACAAAGTAAGAAGATGGTACAACATGCAGGTGGGTTTTATCCCAGGGATGCAAAGATGATTTAACATACTCAAATCAATAAATGCAATTCACTACATGAGTAGATTAAAAACAAAAATCACAGAGTTAACTGGATAGACTCAGAGAAACCTTCAACAAATTTCAGCAGCCTTTCGTGATAAAAACACTGAAGAAACTAACCATATAAGGATTTATCTCAGAAACTAACCATAGAAGGATTTATCTCAACATTGTAAAATCTATGCATAACAAACCCAAAGCCATCATTATTGTGAATGGGGAAATTTGAACAAGACAAGAATGTCCACTTTCACCACTCGTATTCAATATAGTACTAGAAATTCTAGCAAAGCAATTGGGCAAGAGAGGGAAATAAAAGAGATAAAAATAGGAAAGGAAGAAGTAAAATTATCACTGTTTGCAGAGGATATGATCCTATACCTAGAAGATCCAAAAAGCTCCACCAGAAGACTGCTAGAGCTGATAAACAAATTCAGCAAAATGGCAAGTTACAAAATCAACATACAAAAATCAATAACTTTCCTGTCTATGAATCTTCTGAGAAAGAAATTAGGAAGCAGTCCTGCTGAGGGCCATTGTCAAGTAGGATTGACGCATCGAAATTTCCTTGCCAGCGTACCCCATGTTGCTTAGAGGACATTCGCTGGGACATTGCATGTATGCTTTAGTAAGGTGACCTTGCTCAAGGACCAGGGCGGATCCGGGTTTAGAGCTGATCAGGTTTTAGGGAGTATCCAGTTCTTGGGTTTAAGGCGTTCTGGTTTAAGACAATATGGGTTTTAGGGAAGTTCGAGGTTTAAGTTTATTGCTGCTGGGAATAGGGCGTTCCTGCTGCCTGAGTTCCCGCTGAGTTCTCGTGGAATTGAGAAAGTATTTGGGACGTGAATTGTGCAGGCAGATTTTAGATTTCCCCTGAACGTGTGTGGAGGCCGGTGTGAGTTCGGGAATAAAGAATTGCTGTTTGAATCTACAAAGCTGTGAGTGGCTTGTGATCTTGTGATCTTGTGCCCAGCCAAGACTGCGGCACAGTCCCATTCACATAACCTAAGAAAGCCTAGGAATAGATCTAACCGAGGAGGTGAAAGACCTCTACAATGAAAACCGTAGAACACTGAAGAAAGAAATTGAAGAAGATGCAAGAAGATAGAAAGACCTCCCATGATTGTAAATAGGAAGAATTAATATTGTTAAAATGGCTATATTACCAAAGGCAACATACAGATTCAAGGCAATTCCCTTAAAAAATAAATTATATTCTTCACAGAACTAGAACAAACAATCCTAAAATTCATCCCAAAGAGTAAAAGACCCAGAATTGCCAAAACAATTCTAACCTGAAAAAGCATAATACCTGACTTCAAATTATACTTTGAAGCTATAATAACAAAAACTGCACAGTACTGGCAAAACAAGACACACAGGCCAATGGTACAGAATAGAAGACAAACATCTACAGTCATCTGATCCTTGACAAAGGGACCAAAAATATGTTGGGGAAAAAGATAGCCTTTTTAACATATCATGCTGGGTAAACTGGTTATCCATATGTAGAAGAATGAGACTAGACCCTTGTCTGTCATCCTGCACAAAAGGCTACTCAAAATGGATCAAAAACCTAGGAATTCGACCAGAAATTGGGCAAATCTTAAAGGAAAATGTAGATTCAACTTTTCAACATATAGGTGCAGGCAATAACTTTCCCTCTAAAGCTCAGGAAATAATGCCAGGAGTTAATAAATGGAATGACATCAAATTAAAAAACTTCTGCACAGCAAAGGAAACAAGAATGTGAACAGATACCCTACAGAATGGGAGAAAATCTTTGCTAGCTACTCTACTCTGTCAGACAGAAGATTAATATCCAGAATATATAACAAACTCAAAAAAACTTAACTCCAAAAGTCCAAATAACCCAATTAATAAATGGGCAAAAGATCTAAAAAATTATTTCACAAAACAAAAAAGAAAGAAAAAAATAAAGAACCCACAAATGTCCAACAAATATATGAAAAACTATTAAATATCTTTACCAATTAGGAAAATGCAAATCAAAACTACTCTGAGATTTCATCTGACTTCAGTTAGAATGGCAGCATCAAGCATACAAACAATAATAAATGCCTAGGAGGATATGGAGGAAATGGAACCCTTTTACACTGTTGGTGGGACTGTAAATTAGTATAACCACTATGGAAATCAGTATGGCAGTTCCTAAAAAAACTAGGAATGGAACAACTATATGACCTAGCTATCCCACTCCTCGGTATTTATCTTAAAGAATAAAGTCGTCATACTATTGTGATGCATGCATACCCATGTTTATAGCAGCACAATTCACAATAGCCAAATTATGGAACCAGATGAATGAATGATTAAATAAAATGTGGTATACATACAGAATAGAATTTTACTCAGCCTTGAAAAAGAATGAAATTATGTCATTTGTAGGAAAGTGGATGGAATTTAAGAACATTATGTTAAAACAAAATAAGCTAAACTCAGAAAGGCAAGGATTATATGTGGATACTAGAGAAGGAAATGGGGGGAAAAAGATGAGATTGAGTGGGAGGGACTCTTGAAAATCAAAGAGATCAGTAGAGTAGAGGAAAGGGACCGGGGCAAGTGCGGAAGGAAGGAAAAGGGAAAATACTAGGAAATGACATTGGCCAAATTATGGCTATATTGCATGCATGTATGCAATACGTAACTAATATGTAAGCACCAATCCCATCATTATGTACAACTGTAATTTGCCAATTAAAAAAGGAAAAAAATAAAAAACTTTAAAACAGAAAAAAATCATATAAAAATATTCATTTCAAAATGGATTAAATACTTAAATATGAGTCCAAAAATCATAAAACTACTAAAATAAACAATAGAGAAAAAGCTTCTTGGCATTGGCATCTATTATGGTGTGGTTATGAGGTGTGCCCCAAAAGCTCCTGTGTTAATGCAGAAAGTAAAATTATCAGATTATGAGAGATGTAACCTAATCAATGGATTAATCCATTTGATAGGTTAATAATTTGAAAGGAATAACTGGATGGTAACTACAGGCAGGTAGGGCACTGTTGTAGAGGACAGACAAGGCAGGGCACTGAAGATAGCAGGAAATAGTTTTATTTGGCTGTAGCCAGGTTCAGAGGGTCCAGCTTTCACTTCAATCAATTAATACCTTGAACCCCAAGTTCAGGTAGTTTCAGTACTTCATACCCAGTGGGTAAGGGAAGGGGCTTAGAAGTTCACAGTTTGCAGAAGTTCACATAAAAGCAGCTTTTCTTTCACTGTTCTGGGTAAGTTAACACTTCAAGGACAGCATCTGAGAAAGGGAGAGCTTCTTCTCCCATTTCTTTCTTCCCCCTGCCAGCTGTTACCATGGACACCAACTGGTAACTTCTCTTATCTTAGAAATATAGACATCTCTGTGAAGCTCCAGCACAAAAGGCCAGAGGCCTTGTTAAAGGATCTCTCTCTCTCTCTCTCTCTCTCTCTCTCTCTCTCTCTCTCTCTCTCTCTCACACACACACACACACACACACACACACACACACACACACACACACTTTGCATTTGCAAACACACTTCTACAAACTACTATACTGGATAAATGTTTGTGGAAAAACTAGTAAGGGGGCATCCAGCATCTGGAGTGCTGATTTCTTCCAGGCCAGTGGCCAAGGAAAATAGGAAGTTTAACTACATTGAACTCTTTTGTAGAGAATCTTGCTGACAATCCTAAAATCAGCCATGGTGAAGATTTCTGGAGAAGCCCAGTTACGATTTTCTGTGGAGAAGGGGGTGACACTACTACATGGCTGGAGAAGGTGGGTGACTAAAGAAGTGCCCTTGGGGATTATGTCTTGTCCCCCTGGCTTCTCCTTCTCTCTTTCTGTTTCCCAACAACCCTCCACTGCCACCCTCCTGCCATGATATTCTGCCACACCTTATGTCCAGACCAATGGAGTCGGCTGACATGAACTGAACCTCTGAAACCATGAAACAGAATAAACTTTTCTGCTTCTAAGTTCTTGTCAAGTATTTTGGTCATGGTGCTGAAAAGCTTACTAACACAGAACCCAAAGCATATACAACAAAAGCAAAAACAGACATGTAGAATTGTATTAACCTAAAAACTTTCTGCACAGAAAAAGGAAAAATTCAACAGAGTAAAAAGGATCCTATGGAATTGCAGAAAACATCTGCAAGCCATATCTCATAAAGGATTAATATTGAAAATAAATAAGGGATCCATACAAATCAACTATAAAAATTCCAGTAGTCCTATTAAAAATGAGGAAAAGACCTGAATAAATATTTCTCAAAAGAGGATATATAAGAGGAGAGTATATTTCAGTGGTAGAGGAGTTATCTAGCATGCAGGAGGCCCAGGGTTTGATCCTCAGCACTGCAAAAAGTTGGAAGGAAGGAAGGAAGGAAGGGAGGGAGGGAGGGAGGGAGGGAAGGAAGAAAAGAAAGAAGAATGGACACAAATCACCAACAGTGAGAGGGAAAGATGCTCAACATCACTAAACATCAGGAAAATGCAAATAAAATCTACAATGAGATTTTACTTCACCCCTGTTAAAATGGATATTGTCAGACAGAAGATAAATGTTGGCTACCAGGAGCAGCGGAGCTCACCTGTAATCCCAGCGACTGGGGCAGGGGTTGGGGATGATTGCATGATTAAGACCAGCTTCAGCAACTTAGCAAGGCCCTAAGAAACTTAGCAAGGCCATGTCTAAAAAATAAAATAAAATAAAATAGCTGGGAATGTAGCTCCATGGTAAAGTGTCCTAGTTAAAAAAAAAAAAAAGTGATTGCAAAGAAGTAGAGAAAAAGGAACTCTTTCCCACTGTTGACAGATATATAAATGGGTACAGCCATTATGGAAACCAGTATGCAGATTCCTCAAAAAATTAAAAATGGAACTACCATATTATCTGCCAACTCTACGTCTGAATAGATGGCCAAAGTAAATGAAATAAAATCTTGAAGAGTTATCTGCACTCCTGTGTACACATCTCACCATTACTCACAGGTATCAAGATATAAAAACAATATAAATGCCCATCAACAAATGAATGGATTGGGCTGGGGATGTGGCTCAAGAGGTAGCGCACTCGCCTGGCATGCGTGCGGCCCGGGTTCGATCCTCAGCACCACATACAAACAAAGATGTTGTGTCCGCCGAGAACTAAAAAATAAATATTAAAAAAATTCTCTCTCTCTCTCTCTCTCTCTCATTCTCTCTTTAAAAAAAACAAAAACAAATGAATGGATCAAGAAAACATAATATATATACATACATGGGATTATTATTGTGACTTTTAAAAAGGATGCTATCCTGCTACTTGTGATAACATGGATGAATCTGGAGCACATTATGCCATTTCAGGGCCAGATGCAGAAAGACAAATGTCGTATGATTTCACTTACATGTAGAGTCTTAAATGCTCAAACTCATAGAGGCAGAGAGCAAAATGGGAGTTGTCAGGCTCTGAAGGGGAGGAGATATGAGGAGATAATGGCCAAAGTTTCAGCTATATAAGATTAATTAGTTCTGGAAATCTGATTACAACCATATGACTATAGTTAAGAAAACTATATGATACACAGTTTGCCCAGAGTGTTGATCATAAGTTTTCTTCGAATACACATCAAGAAGAATGAATGATAGGCATTGGAATATAGCTCAGTGGTAGAAAGCTGGCCTAGCATGTGTAAGGCCCAGGGGTTTTAATCCACAGTACTGTGCACAAAATAAATAAATAAGTAGGAAGAATGAATAAACAAATATACACTTTTTTAAAAAGTCCTTATAGATAAACAAATAAATAAAATTAAGGTTGTAGGGCTGGGATTGCGGCTCAGTGGTAGAGCACTCGCCTAGCACGGGCAAAACCTGGGTTCGATCCTCAGCACCACATAAAAATAAAGGCATTGTGTTGTGTCCATCTACACCTAAAAAATAATTTTTTAAAAAAAATTAAGGTTGTAAAACCTCCAAAGAACCTGAAACTAATTTTCTTAAATATGGTTACTTCTGGGAAAAATAAAAACTAAAGTGCAAGAAGAGAAAATGGAGTAACATGGTTTTAACTACAGATTTCAAGTTTTGTTTGCCAAAATAATTGCTGTAATCATTTCATTAAAATTTTATGCTGAATATGGTGGCACATGCCTATAATCCCAGGGATCCAGGAAGCTGAAGCAGGAGGATCACAAATTGAAAAACAGCCTGGGCAACTCAGTAAGGCCTTGTGTCAAAATTAAAAATAAAAAGGACTTGGAGTGTAGCCCAATAGTAGTAGGCCCCTGGGTTCAATCCCTAGTACCAGAAAAAGAAAAAAAAAGTTTCATGTAAGTGGAACTATATAAGTTTCCTTTTATTCAGCACAATTATAGGATTTTGAGATTTATCCCATGATGTAACTGACATCACTAGATCATTTTTAAGAGAAATTCTGCTTTTATTTATGGTGTTATGCATTTTTTACAAATAATTGAGATAATGATATAATATTCTCAACTGCTATAAAAATGTGAAAAAGTGTAGGTGAATGTTGCTTTCATACTTGATACAATGTCTACAATATGGATGGATCCAAAGCAGTTTATTGAAAAATGTTTATAAACATGAAGTGTTGAATTTACAAATGTTGCCAAAGTTGTACATTCATGACAGGATGGTCACTGTGTATTTTGATTGATGCTTGAAATGAGAAAAAGAAATAGCCAAATAAGTAGTAAATTGAAAACCATCTAGTCATCGTCATCATCATCTTCATCATCATCTTCATCTTCATCTTCATCTTCAGTGCTTTCATGAGCTTTTATTGCTTTTGGTATAGGAGTCTTAACAGAGTCATAATTCCATCCCTTCCTGATAAACAGCTTCTCCAGGATGTCTGGCATACTGTAGCCTTTGCTCATGATGAAATCCTTAAAGGCAATTGTCCCATAAAGATCGTCAATAATGTCTGGTTTAGGAGTATGGGGTTTTTGACTTTCACGTAAGACCTTGGGGTCAATCAATGGTTCATCATTGACTAGCTTTCTCCACAACTTGGGCTTCAGGTACCATGCCCCATACCTAATCTTCACCCAGTCGGGTTTATAAGGATTCTTGAATTTGTGGAGTTTCCTCTCAAAGTCTAGTTCCTGTATGGAGAATCTTATCTCCTTCACTTTGTTTAGCTGGCTGCAGAACTTGAGATCAGAAGGAAGCAGATTTATTTTCTTGATGTGGTAGTCATCATAGGTTGGTTGGCACGCATAGTCAATGTCAACCTGTTTCATCATGAACTCTTCATCAATGCCCAAGTCTCCAAAAGTAGCAACCCATTTGCAGAAGTCACTAATTCCTTTTGGTATGTGCTTATGACCCTGTGAAGAGGGCAAATCTTTTTTACTTGACTTGTCTTCTTCATGAATCAATATTTTTTTATTTGACCCGGAAATCTTGGGAGGTTCCGGGAAGCTTCTTTTAGTACAGCGTTCGGAAACCTTGCGGGGTTCCTTGGTCCCTTTGCCATGGCCCTCACAGTAAGCCCACGTGTCTTCCAGCTTCCTGTCAGGGTCCAGTACTTCCAGCACCTTTAATAAGATTTCTGCAGGGAGATCTTCTTCCAGATTTGGGTAATGAGCCAAGGGATGCTGGGTCAGGCTGGCTTCGACATCCGCTACAAACGCCTTGCGTGCCAGTTGAGCCCTTGAGAGCGTGGAAAACAGACCTGCATTCTTGGACTTCTTGCGACTCTTCTTGGGGGCAGGCTGGGGAACTCTGTGAGAAATCGTTGGGAGAAAGGCCTCTTTGCGGCTCCGGCCCCGAGTGATCAGATCCTCACTGGAGGGACAGCCATTCCTGAAGTCATCCAATCCTTCTTTAACGAATACCCACCGCCGGCTATCCAGCGAGGTGGGGAACTTCAGAAGCTTTTTCTTTTGCTTTGCAAAACACCTGGAAGACAAACGGTCGTCGTACCAGGGCTTGCTGGTCATGCCCAGAGAGAGTGGCTCCAATATCCATGGCCGGAACCGCCACTTCTTTTCCGCCATGGTACCTGTGGCTCCAGAGCCACCGATCGTCCAAGCAAGCCTCAGCGCTGTGTTTACCCGAGGCCCCCGCGGTTGCTAGGATACTGGCAATCCGGGTTCTCCTGGAGGGGCAGTGCCCAGCAATCCACCCAGCTTGGTCCATTTTGTGTATGTCCCTTGTATGGACATAATGCACTATTTATCCACATTGTTTTCTGATTGGGACAATTACAGAGAATGCTTCTATGAACTTTTGTATCCACATTCTCGTGGGAGCATATGCATTCTTTTCTCTTATGTAAATTTTAGCTAAGAGTTCAATGGTGGGATCATGAAAGGTGTATGTTTAACTTTTTTAAGCAACCACCAAACGTTTCCCAATTGGGTGTACTACTTTTTTTTTTTTAATTTACAGATAAAACCGTTTGTCTTTATCAAGTATAACACGAGTTTCTGAAATACACACACACACACACACACACACAAAAAAAAAAACACAATGGAATAACTAAATCTAGTTAATCAATATATGCAATATTAACTCCCTTAGTTGTCATTTTTGTGTTGAAAACAGTTAATATTAACTGTCTTGGCATTTTTCAAAAGTAACATACAATGGTCACTATGTTATAGAATAGATCTTTTATTTGGACTTTTTCCTCCTACTTATCTAAAATTCTGTATCCTTGGACCATGTGGTTGTACTATTTTGTACAACTTTCTAGCAGTGTATAATAATTTCCATTCCTCCTCACACTCCCAACATTTGTTATGATTAGTCATTTTAGCTTTGACTATTTTAATAGGGATGTAGTCCTACCTGCATTGTGGTTTTAATTTGCAGTTCTTCTAATTCTGTTCTTCTTTTACAAAGTTGTTTTGTTTGTTTGGGTTCTGTTATTTCCTTTACATTTCTATGGGAATTTAAAAATCACTTAGTGAATATCTACCCCAAAAAGCTTGTTTAGACTTTGGTGAAGGTTATGTTTACTCTTTAGATTAAGTTGAAGATAAATCATAATAATATTGAGTTTTCTGAGTCATAAAGAGGTACATCCCAATTCGTTCATGTGTTCTTTTGTTTATCATAAATCATAGAACTCACTCATTTGTCTTCCATTTCTAAGGGACCAGTCTCTGCTACATTATGTCCACTGTCTTGCAAACTATTATCTTAAAGATTTGTCCTGATTTTGTTGTTGTTGTCTCAAAACAAAACAACAACAAAAAAAACTGGTCCATTTTAGTTTATCTTGTTCAGAAAATGTTTGTATTAGCCTGTCACCACCATTCACATGATGCTGCCTTCTCCAAGGTCACCAGAGACTTCAAAAGTATCAAATTCCTCACTACATTATTATTGACTCATTATTTGAAAGTGAGGATCATACCCACTTTACTAAAACCAACTTCTTCCTTAGATTATACTATTCCATTTTGGTTTTTTCTCCTAATGTTCATAACAGATATTGTTTTTTAAATCCACAAATTGAATACCAAATTCCTCATCATACTACATTAGGCATTTTACAAATATGATCCAGCATAACTCCTCTTGTTAGGAAGTTAGCTATAAGCAGGTGGAAAGAGCGATAATAAGGAGAAACAACATTTAGGGAGGACATCAAATGTGTACTTGAGGGACAAGTCCATAGGTCACAGGAATGGAAAAAACAGGAAACCTTAAAAAAATAGACAACCATCTGGTCACTTATAACCTACAAAGAAAACAGGAACTGATATGTCAAACCAACACTGGCCATAGTTAATCATAACTCCTTAAAGGAACTATTATTTCAAAAACATGTCAAAGCCATCTTCTGTGACCTGGTCATTAGGACCCTCAAAAAAAAATTCTGAGGGCCATATAAAATGACAAACAAAGGACAATAAATAACTAGTCAATCAAAGGAGGTATGATAAAACAAGACAACAAAGAAACCCAGACCCCATAAAAACCCAGACTTTGTAACAACCACACCGTCTCTTTGGAGATTGTCCACTCAGTGCTAACCTGTGTATACTTGCATTTTCATTCCTCTAATAAATTCTTGCTTGCTATTCTGTTCATCTTGCTTAAAAATCCTTCCTGTGAGAATACAAGGCCCAATTGCTGTAGAACCCTGTGGTCATTTCAGCTCCACGGGACCCCTTACAACACTCTTTTAGCATTAAAAAAAAAAAAAAAACTCTAGTACACAAATTACTGATTAGAAATCATTTCTTGTGCGTGGCCTGAACTTATGTTTTTTTTAGGGAGGGCGGTACTGGGGATTGAATTCAGGGCATTCAATCACTGAGCCACATCCCCAGCTCTAATTTTGTATTTTATTTAGAGACAGGGTCTCCCTGAGTTGCTTAGTGTCTCAAGTTGCTGAGGCTGGCTTTGATCTCACAATCCTCCTGTCTCAGCCTCCTGAGCTGCTGGGATTACAGGTATGCACCACTGCACCTGGCTGAACTTATGTCTTTTTAAAAAATTAATTTGTTCATTTATTATTTTACTCATCACACATTTGTTAAGTTTCTATTTTGTGCCAGAGTGTGGGCTGTGTCTTCAAACTAATCCAATTAACGATACAATTATCTTGTTTCTTGGCGAGAAAAAGAAATATAATTTACTTTGTGTTGGCCTCAGAATGAAATTCACACTATTTATTTGCTAGATAGAATCAGTCTTTGCATATTAATTATTTCAAAAGTTTTGTTCAAATTTCATTTTTGAAGCATACCTTTTGTGAGTATTGAGTAGTATAGATTCAGATTGTAAATGAATGAAATAGAATTAAATGGATCAATACAACTAGAGTGAACTAAGATTGATGTCAGAAGCTAATGTATGAGGCCAGGAAATAAAAAATTCAAATGACTAGGAAAACAGGAATTTGGGGATTGGAGGTGTAGTTCAGTGGCAGAGTGCCCTGGGATTGGAGGTGTAGTTCAGTGTATAAAGCCCTGGGTTTAATCCCCAGCACCTGGGGAAAAAAAGGAGGGGGAGGGGGAGGAGGGAGGGAGGGGGAGGAGGGGGGGATGAGGGGGAGGGGGATGAGGGGGAGGGGGATGAGGGGGAGGGGATGAGGGGGAGGGGGAGGAGGAGGAGGAGGAGGAGGAGGAGGAGGAGGAGGAGGAGGAGGAAATACTAATCACTAGCAGAAATTTCCACTTAGGGAGGGGGACAAAGTGACATTTCCAGATAAAAAACAAAGATGGGGATGGGGCTCAAGTGGTAGCCCGCTGGCCTGGCATAAATGTAAAATAAAGATACTGTGTCCACCTAAAACTAAAGAAATAAATATTTAAAAAAACAAAGACAGTATTTCCTAACATTAATGGCCAATAATAGTTTTTTTAAAAAGCTTTGGATATTCAAATACTTTGTAAAGTTCAATCTTCCAGTCTTGTCATATGACATTTTATTTTCCATATAGGGAAAGATAATTGCAACAGAAATCACACATATCTGTTTTACAACTAATGAGTGAAATGAAATGAATAAGTATCATGCAATATAAGTAAAAAGCTCACTTCTTCTATCAAGGAGATTACATTACTGTATGAGAATCAGCATCCTCAAATTATGTATCCTATTCCAACCAGAGAAAGGATGATTAGGGGGCAGGTCTATTAGAGTAAACCTGCTGAGAGTATTTAACATCTTCCAAAGGTATATCTCTGAAAAGTGATCGTTGTAGGTTGCCAAACAGGTTGCTCAACCGCTCCACACTGTATTTCTTCAAATAATAGGGAATGTGTTAATGCATCTGTCTTAAAGGTCATTGTTACCATAGACATTGCTTCTATACAGCAACACATAATAAAAGCCTTTTACAGCTTGTAATCAAGCAATAATTTTCAATATTAGATTTTCTATCAAGAGTTTATACTGTCATTTACTTTACCCTTTTAGTTTTCATTTTTATTTTTCATTAACATGTCATAGTTATTTCTCTATATCCTTAGCTTCTATGTATTGTTCTCTCTTTCTTTTAAAATATCACTAATATTTGTATATAATTACGTTCCAAATTAATCATATGCTTTTTTAAGCTTTCCTAAATTTGGTCTCCCTTTAAAGCTTACTCAGCAAGTCATCTCAGGCCTGCTTCATTTTTGTTCATCCTCTCTGAACTGCAAATTCATCAGCTTTTGCCCTTAACTTTCACTATGGAAACATGCAATTGGTTCTTGTTGAAATACAAAAAAAAATAGCTCTTATTTTAGAGCTGGGTGTGGTGGTGCATGCCTGCAATCCCAGCAACTTGGGAGACTAAACTAATAATATCATAAGTTCAAGACCAAACTCGGCGACTTAGTGAGACCCTGTGTCAAAATAAAAAATAAAAAGGGCTGGGGATGTAGCTTAGGGGTAAAGTGTTTCTGAGTTGAATCCTCAGTACCTCCAAAGGAAAAGAAAAAGAAAAAAAAACACAAAAATTAAATAACTGAAACTCAGCTTTGAATAGTCATGAGAGGTACAAATTATTTCCTGCAATAATTCCATATTTGATATAGGGGAAATATCCAAGAATAAATGTCATTCCTGATTTCTCAAAGGGGATATATCACATATCCATTCACATATGTATTTGAAATCTGGTGCACATTACTTTCCTTATATTTGTTTAGATGATATAGTTAATATGTTTTATCAGTTTAAAAAAAATCATAATATTCTTGTTATGGACTTTCTAGTTTATCCCTTCAGCTCTTCCTCCTGATGTAGAAAACTCTTCTTTAAAAACAAATACAGATTTACTAAAATAAAATGTACATATTATACAATTCTTTCACTGAAAGGACACAAATCAATGGTTCTTAGTGTATTCACAGAGTGTACATTGCCACAGTCAATTTTAAAATGCTGTCACCAACCCCAAAATAAACATCACAACATATTAACAGTCAATGTTCATCTAGCCCACCACTTTAACCATTGGCAACCACTAATCTACTTTCTCACTCTTGAAATTTGCCTATTCTGGACATTTGTTATGAATGGAATCATAGAAAAAAGTGGTCTTTTTGACAGAATTCTTTAATTTATCATACTCTTTTCAAGTTTCATCTATGTCATAGAGTATAATAGTACTTAATTTTCTTTTTATTGCCAATTGATTATCCATTGTGTGGATATACCATATTTGATTTATCCATTTATCAGATATTACCAAATATCTGATGGACATTTGAATTGTTTCCAATTTTGTTTTATTCTGTTTTATTTGTACCAGGAATTGAACCCAGGGGCACTTAAAATTAACTATGGAGACAAGTGCATGGAGTACTGCATACATAGCTTACATTAAGAGTGTCTGAGTGGCAGGCCACTCCCCTCATGCACGAAGTGTGAGTGGCAGGCCTCTTACCGCATAAGTACAGCCCTGGGCTTGAGGCCATGTGTTACAGTCCCTGCACTTGCTCCAAGGCCCACTACTTAATTGGTCGCTGCAAGGACAGTTAGCAGAAATTGCATTGGTGGCTGCCTGTAATCTGCTTAGCTATTGCCTGAGTATATATACATGGTAACTACGCAATAAAATCAGACATGCTTCCTGTTTTGGTCTCCGGAAGTCTTGATTATCAACTCTGCACTCACACTATCCTCAACCCTGTTCCGTGGACCTCCTTGCTGGATTAGAGAGACCCCACACACTTAACCACTGAGCCATGTCCCCATCCCTTTTTAATATGTTATTTAGAGAGGACAGGGTCTCACTGAGTTGCTTAGGGCCTCGCTGTTGCTGAGGCTGGCTTTGAACTGGGGATCCTCCTGCCTCAGCCTCCTGAGCTTCTGGGATTATAAGCATGTCCCACTGCACCCAGCTGTTTCAAACTTTTTAAATGAATAATGTTGCTATGAATATTTTCATACAAGTTTTTGTATGACAAACGTTTTCATTTCTTTTGGATAGGAATAGAATTGTTGGGTTATAAAACTATGTGTTTAACCTTTTGAGGAACTACCAGGCTGTTTTTCCATAGTGTCTTCACTATTTTATATTCCCACCTGCCAAAAGCCAATGTCTTGGCTTGGCACCAGAATCACGAGGCACTCACAGCTTTGTAGGTTCAAACAGCAATTCTTTATTCCAGCTCTCACACCGCCTCCACACAAGTCCAGGGGCAAACGCGTTCTGCCGTCTCCACGCACAATTCACCTACTCCACGAGGCTCTCTCCAAATCCCATTTTTATCTCACGAGAACTCAACGGGAACAAGCAGCAGGAACACCCTAATCCCAGCAATAATCTTCAACCTCTAACTTCCCTAAAACCCATTATCTTAAACTGGCAACGCCTTAAACTCAAGGAGCTGGTTACTTCCTCAAACCTGATCAGCTCTAAACCCGGATCCGCCTTGGTCCTTGAGCAAGGTCACCTTATTAAAGCATGCATGCAATGTCCCATCGAATGTCCTCTAAGCAGCATGGGGTACGCTTGGCAAGGAAATTTCGATGCATCATTCCTACTTGGTAATGGCCCTCAGCACCCACCAGCTAGTGAATGAGGGTTCCAATTTCTCCATAATCTCACCAATACCTACAATTATCCCTTTTATAACTATTTTTATGATAGCTATCCTAGAATGTATGAAGTGATATCTCATTGTGGTTTCAACTTGCATTTTCCTAATGGTTCATAATATCAAGAATTTTTTCATTGGTTTAATGTCCATTTTTATATTTTTGTACAAAGGACATGAGTATACATTTCTTCATTTTAAAATTAAGTTATTTTTTCCTTTTTCTTTTTATTCTGTAAGAGTTCTTAATATATTTGACATATGTTTCTAAATGTTATTAAAGTTTTTTCTAAGCAGATTATTTAAAAAGTAAAGAAAAATGTTTTTCCAATTTCTTATTAAAAATAAACAATAGCTGGATGGCATGACACAAGCCTATAATCCCAGTGGTTTTGGAGGCTGAGGCAGGAGGATCACAAGTTCAAAATCAGCCTCAGAAACTTAGTGAGATCCTAAGCAACTCAATGAGATCCTGCCTCAAAATAAAAATTAAAAAGGCTGGGGACATAGTTCAGTAGTAAAGTGCCCCTGGTTTGATCCCCAGTACATACATACATATATACATATATACATACACATATACATAACTTAAGAAAACTGTTTTAAAAGAGAAGACCAAACTCTGGTTTTGCCTCAATATTTAACACACAGATAATTTTAATAAAACTTTATAAATAAATTCATCCAGTCTTATAGCTTTGACTATATAAGATAAGATTCCTTTTCAGCAAACATTTTACAAATTATTTTTTAATTTATCAGCTTTTTTCCCCTGTATTTTTTTTTTAAAGAGAGAGTGAGAGAGAGAGGGAGACAGAGAGAGAGAATTTTAACATTTATTTATTTTTTCTTAGTTCTCGGCGGACACAACATCTTTGTTGGTATGTGGTGCTGCTGAGGATCGAACCCGGGCCGCACGCATGCTAGGCGAGCGCGCTACCGCTTGAGCCACATTCCCAGCCCCTTCCCCTGTATTTTTATTTTTCTCATTCTGGAACAACCAGTCATTCTATTTAGAATAGAATTAATTACTCCATTTCTTTTTTTTTTCTTTTTAAGAGAGAGAGAGACAGAGAGAGAGAGAGAATTTCAATATTTATTTTTCAGTTTTCGGCGTACACAACATCTTTGTTTGTATGTGGTGCTGAGGATCGAACCCGGGCCACACGCATGCCAGGCGAGCGCGCTACCGCTTGAGCCACATCCCCAGCCCCACTCCATTTCTTTTAAACAAATAAACATCTTCATGCCCTTAGAACCTTCCTTGCCAAAAATACATCTTACCTTCCTTGCATAATTTGAATACAAAGTTGCTTTTCTTATAATTTCTAGTGTTTTTAATTCCATATATCAAATTAGAACTTTTAAGTTTCAATAACCTTAATTTTTAGTGAAAACTAGGAAGTACGCAATTGTGAACTGTCTGTAACATTCCAACATTCTGTAGATTAATCCAATTTCATAATTTCTAAAAACATATGCTTCTCCAATAATACAATTTCTCATGCTTATTAACAGAACCAAATATCTTTAGCATCTCTATAATCAAAAACCAAAAGCAGAAAATCTTAAACATATTTTGTCTTATTTAGAACTCAACCAGACATTTAATGAATATATCTCACTTAATTTAACTTAACATAACTTTAAGGTTTCAAGGCACCAATGACATTTTTAAGTGATTCTTAAGTGCACATGTTTTATAAAACATAATCATTATAGAAAAGTTCATTTAAAAACTCTATTCCACTTACATTAACTCACTTTTTTTAGCAATTATACTGGAATTTCTCATGAAAATTTCACTAGATATTTTAAAAAACTAGCCATCATCTTAATTTATTTCTCTTACTGACAGACAAAGCAGGCAAGTATCAAAAATATCACAGAAATAAAGAACCTAAAAAGTTAAGCATATGGTTCTTTCTTCTTTTTAATTGTAAGGCTTGACATATATTAAGCAATTCTTTTTTTGTTTGTTTATTTGTTAGCAGGACTGGGGATTGAACTCAGGGCCTTAGAACATGCCAAATGCCAATGTCTCGGCTTGGCACAGAATCACGAGCCACCACACAGCTTTGTAGGTTCAAACAGCAATTCTTTATTCCTGCTCTCACACCGCCTCCATACAGGTTCAAGGGCAATCCCCATCTCCTGCACAATTCACGTCCTAAATACGTGAACTCAGCGGGAACTCAGGCAGCAGGCACTCCGCCCTACTCCCAGCAGGAATAATCTTCAAACTCCAACTTCCCTAAAACTCCTATTGTCACGCCCTAAACCCAAGGACTGGGAATACTTCCTGCAGGATACACCCTAATCCTGGATCCACCCTGGTCATTGAGCAGGGTCACCTTTCTCAAACACACAAGCAAGGTCGCAGCAAATTTCCAAGGCAAGTCCATTTAACATGGGGTACGCTGGCAAGGATTACGATGCATCATTCCTTCTTGGCAATGGCTCTCAGCAAGAACACACAAGACAAGCATCTACCACTAAGCTACACCCATATCCTCAGCTCTAAGCAATTCATTTGTATTGTGCCTTTTGCTCTTAGACTGGATTTATAGTTTTATTAATTTAAACCTCTAGTAGAGATAACATAAGCTTGTTATCTAGTAAACATAGGTAGGATAAAATATACATCTGCATTCTATTTAATGATGATAGTCCCAAAGATATTCATGTTTATATTTTATCAAAGATTTTTATACTAGCTTTATTTAACAAAGATTATCATACATCATGTGAACTTTAAAAAGAACATTAGAGTTAGTTTCTATATTTCTAAGTGTTTTTAAATATTTGATTTACATACATGGTCATTTGTCTCTAAGCCAATTTGGCTAGAATTCCTTTAAGGGATTTAAAAAATTAATTTGGTAATATAATCCAGAGGTAGAAAAATCTCACAAATGCATAACAAATATACATCCATACATAAACAGACAGACACAAAGATCTCAGAACTTTCATTCTAAAATTTTAGCTGTGAACCAGGTAAACTAATATAAAATTCACTCGTTTCTAAGAGAATAGCTGAATCCAAACTGTGTTTCTGGCAGATGGAACAAATTAAAATTATCCAGTGAGATAGCTAGAACTTTTTGCTAACATTTATAGAAAAGACTTTTGAAGATTTTTTTGTTTTTTTTCTTCCAGTTTCCAAATAGTTCCTTTTTTTCTCCCTTCTAATGATAATCATCTCTCTGAAGTTTCTATTTCAAAAAGATGACTATCAGATCCTAGAGAAGGCAGAGTAAGAAATTTACATCTTAAACATGCAGAGAAAAGATCCACATTTTCTGCAAGAAGGAGTTTTGGGGCATATTTATTTATTATCAGAGGTCAATCTTATGGAAGCTAGGAACTAAGTTTTAGGTGACTGACTGAGGAGACATCTAAGTGGCCACCATTTAGTCTATTTCCAATTAGACTTTTTCTATTTAGCCTTAGGCAGTTGCTTTTGGGGGACTTTGAAACGCTTGAGAACAGAGGTGCCTGAAGTTCAAGTGACTGAGAGGTTGGAGTGGGAAGGTAAGTCTGACAAAAAGTAGAGGGCTGAAGGAAGTAGAGGTTTGAAGGAGGACATATCAAGAATTCAAGGTATCTGAATGGGGATCAAAGTTGGCAAAAAGAGGAAAAGAGAACAGAAGCAGATGGAAGGAAGAGATCTCATAGGAGCTGAACTGCAGAGGTCGTATGCTCCATTATAAAGATTAATTAAAGCCAAGCCTGGTGGTGCACGCCTGTAATCCCAGCAGCTCCAGAAGCTGAGGCAGGAGGATCAGAGTTTAAAGCCAGCCTCAACAATTTAGTGACACTCTAAAACAAACAAACCCTGCTGGGAATGTGGCTCAGTGATTAAACACCACCACCCCCAGGTTCATTCCCCGGTGCCCCCCACCAAAAAAAAAAAAAAAAAAATTCAAGTTTCAACAAGAAAGAGATGGACAGAGCTGGTATAGCATATAGTAATCAGGTGTTCAAGAAGAGAGTTTCCCTCAACCAAGAAGTTTCTACGGAAGAATCATGACCCTATGGAAAGAGCAGAAAGGATTTCAAAATTATACAGGGAGAATATCTGCTTTCACTTTAAACCAATTCTGACTATAAAGCTCTTTTACAAAAATTCTTTCAGAGTTATTGGAGACAAAATTGAACACTTTATATTATGTGCATATACAAATATGTAACAACAAATTTCACCATTATGTATAATTTACTAATAAGAAAAGAAGAAATCCTTTAAATAGCTAATTATTTGGTTTCAGGCAGGACAAAGAGAAAATATTATTCCTGGAAGTATTGAACTATTTTTCCCTTTTCCTTCTTTTAAACCAAAAGTCTTTATTGAATGATTCATATCCAAAACCAATAAGCTTTTTATGACTCAATCGTGGATGTAAGAGGTATCCTCAAAAGAGGGTACAAAAACTATATCCTTCCCAAGATCCAGAACCACACTTTAAGATAGACTTTAAGACACAGATCTCTCCTCTCACTGCAGAGCTAGCAACAGTCAGAATATTAGCAGTGAAATTAACTGATGCATGCCTGCAAGGGACAATTTGCACCCTGACAGGCAGAAAACCATGCTAAGCCCTCAGGACACAAAATGAGACAAACAGAAAGGTAATAGCTGTCCCTGGAAAAGGAAAGCTCAATATTAATCAGGTATCCTAAAACCAAATTTATACCAGAGTCACAATCCAAACAAACATTTTTCTCCTGCTAATTTGAATTTGGGAAGGAAGGAGCAGGAGAAATTGTTACCTTCCTCTTTCAACAGGACTGATTGTAATAGATATTCAGGAGACCTGATCTTGGTAAGAATCTCTTACCTTTCCCTGGCTTATGTTGGCTGTCAAAGGATCACTCTCATCTGCAGGCTCCAGAGCAAGTGGGGTGTCTCAGGTGTCCTATTGAGTTGCTAGAAACCAAAAGAGAGAAAAAGTAATATATTATCCTTACTGATTGTACAAGGTTCATAGCTGAGGCTCCCACAACAAGTGACATATTAAAATCAGAAAATTAGACAAATTTATTTAACATAAGTTTTTGGTTTCTGTTTTTTGACAAAGGAGCATGGACAAAGCAGAGTGTGGTGATCTAGTGGTAATAAACTTGAAGGAACTTAACAAGGCCTGTTTATTCAGATTTTTCTCAGTGCCTGTCTCTCCAGAGACAAGGATGTTCATTTCTCCTGGGTACAGGGAGCACAACTCTCACGTGAGGATCTTCATGACCTACTTTAAAGGAAGTTCAGCTAGGTTTTTATGTCAACATAAGTGGCAAGGGGAAGGTAAGAGGGACCCTACTGTCAGTGGCGGCACCATTTTAAAGATGTCTTCTGGGATGGCCCTGGGCAGCAACCACTGTAGTATTGGCTGCACAAAGGACCACAGGTGGAGTAGTCCTCCCGCAGGAAGGGGGCGCTGACGCCTGATAGGATGTGGTCCTCTAGCAAATAGAAGACACCGATAACTCGCACCGCTGAAATTACATGCCCAGGTTATCTCGGCAGTGGGGGACCAGGTGGGTAGGGGTCAGAGGGGACAGTGCCTCTTGGGTTGGGTTAGTGGTGAGCCATGCTGGAGTGGACAAGTGGGCCAGGCTTACTGCTAGCCCAGGAGCATCCCTTTGGGACCCGTCTGTGACCCTTTCTCTTAAAACCAATGGTGGGGGCTGGGGATGTGGCTCAAGCGGTAGCGCGCTCGCCTGACATGCGTGCGGCCCGGGTTCGATCCTCAGCACCACATACCAACAAAGATGTTGTGTCCGCCGAGAACTAAACAATAAAACATTAAAAATTCAAAAAAAAAAAAAAAAAAAACCAATGGTGGGTGCTGCTCCTGGGGTGAGTAGGTGACAGACAGAAGTGTGGCTTTCTCCCTGTCCCTGCCAGGATCCATTTGGCCCCAGCATGACTTTTGTTTTTTATGCCAATGCGTTGAATTGGCTGTCATTTGTTTCTGGTAGCCACATGAACCAGTAAATATTCATATCCGCCAACTCTTTGTGGGAAAAATAAGTTGATATGAACAAAACTTATTGCGTGAATTTTTGTGCTAATGAGCTTTGGGAAGCTGATAGAGTTTTCTGTTACCTTTTTGTTTTTCATTTTTGCTGTTTTAATAAGTTGAACTCCACCTATCAACCCATGAAGCTCATATATGCCATAAAATCTAATAGTAGGAAGGACATGTAATGCCACAAAATTTCAAAAAAAAAAAAAAAAGGAAAAAAGCCATCAGAAGAGATATGAGTATGCGTTTTGGGGGTAGTCACTTGTTTTCTTTTTTGTTGGTACTGAGAAATTGAACCCCAGGGTGCTCTACCACTGAACTATACCTCCAGCCTATTTTAAAAATTTATTTATTTATTTATTTATTTGTTTATTTATTTATTTATTTATAAGTTGCCTAGGGCCTCCGTAAATTACTGACCTCCAATTTGCAATCCTCCTGCCTCAGTTTTCCCAATTGCTGGAATTCCAGGCATGCACCATTGGGCCCTGGCCACTTGTGCCTTCTTGTAACTGTCAAGAAATCAGTATAGAATTCAAGAAATTGGACTTGTGCATTGTCCTGTGTCTTGTTTACTTAGAGGTTCTATTACTCTCAAACAAATTAAATATCATAAGTATTTCTGAGATCATCTTTTATATTTTTGTAGGAAAAGGCTTTTGTCCTCTCGTTTGAAACAAAAATTATTGGTGGATTATAATTATGCATGAGAGCGGGGTTCATTATGCCATATTCATGCATGCACATCATTTGATCAGTCTCATTCCCCAGGACCTTCCTTTTCCTCCCTTCTTCCCCCACCCTTGATCTGCTTCCTCTACTCTACTCATCTCCTGTCTATTATTATTGTTATTTTCATGAAATCTACCAAATTGTGCTATATCCTCTCTTTTTAAAATATGCACCTTTATAACTAAAATAGACAATCTTGAGCTGTTTTCTTAAACTCTTTGCTCCTTATCTCATGTAAAAAGTGGTTGAAACAGATTATCTAGCTTGGTGGACCAAAATAATGTAAATCAAAAAGATTTTTTTTCATAAATACCTGAAAAACCTATGTGGAGAGAGAAATATTAAAGTATAATCTTAATTATATCTAACCAAAACCAAAGAGCTTTAACCTTTTATGAAAAACAGAATGAAGCTTTTGTATTTTGGAAGTAAGCATACTTTCCAAGAAGTTGGAACAACACATTTAGAAAATAATTTGCCCTTGTGTATTAGATTTCTTGGTTTCCAAGAAAGTTTGCAGCTGATTTGCAAATATTATTCTTTTGCCCCATTTCCTCCCAAGATTAGTGTTCTTAAGAAACCTTAATATTTCTTTTCAGGGTTGTTTGTTTGTTTTTGGTTTTCTATACAAACTGATAAATGAGTAGTCCTTGACTACTCATTTAAGTAGTTCACTTGTTGTTACCATCCTGCCTCCATGACTGTTTAAATACTGAAGCAGCATTTTTTTTTGGGGGGGGGGGAGAACTCAGGGGCACTCGACCACTGAGCCCCATCCCCAACCCTATGTTATATTTTATTTAGAGACAGGGTCTCACTGAGTTTCTTAGTGCCTTGCTAGTGCTGGGGCAGGCTTTGAAATTGCAATTCTCCTGCCTCAGCCTGCTGATAAAGCAGCATTTATTTTTGAAAAAGGTTGCATTGCCTGTCCCCTCCGACTAAGAACATATTTACTCTATTACATTAAAACCCAGCTCCAGTTTTCTTCCTAGTCAATAACAAGAATAGCATGGGTTGGTGAAGAGATTAATAGGCTTGGCAGCAAAAATATTATAAGACCCTTAGTATATATTTCAATATTTGTCAATTATTGACTGTTGGCCAATGTTTTATCCCAGTGTCTGTTTTTCTTTCATTTATCCATGTAAATAGGGCCAAATTCAACTGGAAATTTTGAGCAAGAAACACTTTGAATTGTCACCAATAACATGACAAAATACACATTAACAATATCAAGATGACTTTAAATGCCAGAAAAAAGATCCAACTATCCAAAGGTAATAAATTTATATTTTTAAATATATTCAGGTTCCTGACACACACCCCCGCCCCCCAACAAAATAGGTATGTGGAGGGCAGCAGCAGCAAGGGATCCAAAACATTTTATTTTGTTTCTCAAAGACTATGAATATTGGTTAATGTAGTGTTACTGCGAAAGTTTGAAAGTGGACTCCCCACCCTCAACCCAGCCAGGTATTTCTGCCCAGATCTTGATTACCTTACAAAGTGAGGAAAGAGAGAAACTAAAGAAAATTCAGCAGATCCTGAGGAAGCAAACAGGTGAAGTCTGTTTCCTAGTTTTGTCAGATATGCAGAGTGCATATATTTGCATATGTAGAGAAGTTTCTGGCATCTTAGAGCCATTCTGTATTTGATCACTTGCTAAAGTAATGTTTATCTACACTCAAAAATTCACTTTTTTATCTGACAGAAGAAAATAAATGTAGAAGTATAATAGAGGATTCATATTTGAGTGGGAAAAGAATCAGTACTGATGGTAGTGTCTGATTTGATACTTGGTAGAATCTTAGATTTTATTTCTGAGAATAAGATTTACATAACAAGGCATGACATTTAATTTTATGATTGTGTGATTTTTTTTCTTGGTTTGGGGTATTGAATCCAGAGGCGCAAAACTTCTGAGCCACAACCCTATCCTTTTTTTTTTTTTTGTATTTTATTTAAAGACAGGGTCTCTCCAAATTGCTTATGTAAGCAAAAATAACAAACAAAACAAAACAAAACGGCAGCAGACCTTGGATCAGCAAGCTGTCTTTATAAGCAGTGGTGGAATGGCACATTTTCAAGGGAGAAAATGGTGACTGGTTCCAAGAGGGGTCTGTGTTTTATAGGTCTTAATGAGAGTTAATCATAGCAGAATGTTTAGTGTGACTTTCCTGACATGCCATGCTGGCTGGACAGTCAGGAAACTAGTTGTGCAGGTTCAAAGCCTAAATCAGGAAAACAGCTGTAAAGTCTCTCAAAACCCATTTATATTGAGATGAAGGTTCCAACCCATCCTTTGCCTTCTCCACCCGGGACCCATTGTCACTGGGAAAAGATAAAAGCCCAGGGCCCTGGGCCCTTTGTTTGCCTTCCCCTTCTCTCTCTTCCCAGATCCCACTGTCCTCCTTTTCTCCCTGAGGGTTGTCATTTCCCTTTTCTTGGAAGATGTTATTTTCCATATCCTTCAGTTTAGACCCCTACTAAATTAATGAAGTTGGCTTTAAATTCCTGATTCTCCTGCCTCAGCCCAAGCCACTAGGATTCCAGACATAGACCAGTACACCCCACTGATTATGTGATTTGTACAGGGATTTAGTCATGTAAATTATATATCTCAAAACAATTTTAAAAGTAGGTTCACTGCATGGTGGCGCATGCCTGTAATCCCAGTGGCTCCCAAGGCTGAGGCAGGAGGATCACAGGTTCAAAGCCAGCCTCAGCAAAAGCGAGGTGCTAGGCAACTCAGTGAGACCCTGTCTCTAAATAAAACACAAAATAGGGCTGGGGATGTAGCTCAGTGGTTGAGTGCCCCTGAGTTCAATCCCCAATACCCCCACCCCACCCCCAAAATATAGGTTCACTGGCTCATCAATTTTTTGGAAATGCAAATTACTAACATCTCCCATTGTCAGCCATCATCTCCAAAAGATGTTCACATAAAAACAGCATTAATATTAGAAGAGGAAAAGGAGGGGTCTTGGGCTGGGGATGTGGCTCAAGCGGTAGCGTGCTCGCCTGGCATGTGTGCAGCCTGGGTTCGATCCTCAGAACCACATACAAACAAAGATGTTGTGTCTGCCGAAAACTAAGAAATAAAATATTAAAATTCTCTCTCTCTCTCTCTCTCTCTCTCTCTCTCTCTCTCTCTCTCTCTCTCTCTCTCTCTCTTTAAAAAAAAAAAAGAAAGAAAAGGAGGGGTCTTGGGTTGTATCTCAGTGGTACAGCACCTGCCTTGCATGTGTGAGGCACTGGGTTCAATCCTCAGCACCACATAAATAAATAAATGAATGAATAAATAAATAAATAAATAAATAAAGGTATTGTGTTATGTACAACTAAAAAAAAGTTTTAAAAAGAAGAGGAAAAGGCTTAAAATTTCACAATGGCTGTAGGGAGGACAGAGATGTAAAGATCTGGGTTATAATGAGGTTTCAGAATAATTGCAAATCATTTTACTTTATTTTTGTGTTACATTTTTTATATTGCAGTTCCCATGGTTAACAAAGCCTTTGCACATGATCACTCACAGTGTGCCTTCTTCAGACAAATGCCACTAGACAAATCGTTAAAATAGCCATTGCTCAACTTTGTTGAACAGAAGCATTTTCATCTTTTCAGTCTAGCCTAAAGTAAGACTTCTGGTATACTGGTCATGGGTCATGTTTTATTCTTGGTTCTAGGTAGAGAGTAGACATATCAATTTTGTTAAAATTCTACAAACCATATACTTGTGCATTTGGTGGGCATATAAAAATATTTAATAAACAGTAACTGAAACATAGTTAGAATTAAGTTATTTGAACAAGTAGGCATTCCCTGACAGTAGGAGCATAGGAACTGTGGACTAGAAGATTCTTTTTTTTTTTTTTTGCCCTTACTCTCCACTCCTTCCTCCCCCTATACCCTTATCTCTACTAATCTTTCTGCTATTTACTTATAGTTTTTTTTCAATTAGTATCTTGTAGATATTTTCTCAGTATATATCCAAAACATCTAAAATCAGACTACTATAGAGGTGCAGCCACATCAATATTTATAGCAACACAAGTCACAATAGCTAAGATATGAGAAACCTATGTTATAGTTAAAGCTTTGCTCCAGGGTTTCATAAACTGACTTCCAGACCACTCACGTATAATCGAATCAAGCCTTTATTGAAGCACACCGGTGGCGGCTGACCAGAACATAAAGCTGTTCCCCTGATCAGCCCTGAACAATTGCAAGGGCACTCCTTATAAGCCTGAAAACCGCAAAAGGGATGTTCAGGGGGTCTAGCCAATGCAAGCAAGCCAGGTTAGAGAAGCGGGACAGTGCAGTCAAGCGGAGGGAAGCCTAACCAATCACAGTTAGCCCAGTCAACCCAGTTACAGAAACAGAGCCTCGTTACCCTAGTTATAGAAACAATACCCCATTAGATAGTTCCATGTTATTAAAGGTTTCTATAGAAAAGGAAAAGAACATCTTGCCCCAGTCATGACTCTTCTACTTGGCATGGTTGTTTTACAGGATGAAGTCATAAAACAAAATGGAGTCACATTTGCTCCTACTACCACACCTATATGCCATTCAACAGATGAATGAATAAAGAAAATGTGGTATATATACACACAATAGAAATTATTACTTAACTTTAAATAAGAATGAAATTATGGCATTTGCTGGTAAATGGATGGAACTGGAGACTATCATGCTCAATGAAATAAGTCAGAACCTGAAAAAGTCAATGGTTGGACATTTTCTCTGGTATTTGAAAGCTAGTCCAAAATAGAGGGAAAAAAAAAAACAGAGAAGAAATGGGGGTGGGGAAAATTCTATCAAAATAGAAGATCAGTGGAGTAAAAGGAGATAAAGGAAGAATAGTGGAATGAATCTGGCCTCAATTTCCTATGTACATATATGAATAAACAACAGCGAATTTCACCATTATGTGTATCCAAAGCTCTTAATCAGGGCAACACAGTGTGTCTGAGACTAGTGCCCTCAAGCCACCTCACAGTGAAAAAACAAACTGCTATTAACCGTTTGCTTTCTGCTGCCAGTGCCCAACTTCTCTTAATACCTCATGACCTCTGGCCATTGCTCCTTATTTGGCTGGCTTCCCCTTAGTCTCTCTCTCATCCATCCAATAAATCCTCCCTACTTACTTCAGTTGTACATCTCTCCAGTACCAAGACTCATCATGGCCTCC
Source organism: Ictidomys tridecemlineatus (assembly GCF_052094955.1). NCBI lineage: Eukaryota > Metazoa > Chordata > Mammalia > Rodentia > Sciuridae > Ictidomys > Ictidomys tridecemlineatus. The sequence continues at coordinate 96,937,553 of NC_135493.1, read as the reverse complement.
CCGCTTCGTTGTATTTCTGCACATAGCTTCTCAGCTTGTCATTCTTAACCTTCCACTGTTTCCTCTTGACCTGTTATTTCAACTGCATCTTCTTTTGTACTCCCTGTATTCTGCCCATGCTGTTGTAGCTAGTATTTCTGAATACATCCTGTGTCATCCACTTTCTGGGTCAAGTTCAAGCTTGCTTCTCAGCAGATCTGCTAACCTCTTACCCTCCGTTGCCATATCTGAAAAAGGAGTCCTGTCCATTCTTCATGACCTTGTTCAAAACAATTCTACTCATGGAACCTGCTAGGTTTCTAGTATTCTATCTTTTCACTGTGAGCCCAGAATACATACATCTTTCTCATACAACTCTTTGACAGCTGGCCTTTTTACCAGTTTCTACCAATGCCTCTCTGTCACTAGATGTTGAGTGGCTTTGATTCACAGACTATGTTTTAATCATCTTCATGTCTCATATAGTACCTAGAACAGTATACTGTTTCATGGGTATTCAGGAAACATTTAGTGAAAATGAATAAAGAAAATGAATGAATAAAGAAAATGTGGTATATATACACAATAGAAAGAATTAGAATACAATCAGAATATCACATAAGTAACAGGAGGAAATATTTAGCACTTTGTTAGTTTTTATGATGACTTTATATCTGGTCTTATTTGTAAAACATCATTTGGCAATGGAAAATGTGGTAGATAAAGTGGTACTCTCCACTTTATTGAAGATAAGCATTAGTATCCATATATGTTAAATCTTTATGATAGGGATCAAAGTCAAATAGGAAAAAGGTCAGAATTTGTATTCTAAGTGGAAATTGATGTTATCCAGGTACAAAAAATGATTCGAAGTCTATGATCATTTAAGTCAGTTCTCCTACCATTGTGTAATATATTTTCTAGCTCATTTTTTTTAGAGAATTTTTTTTAATATTTATTTTTAGTTCTCAGAGGACACAACATCTTTGTTGGTATGTGGTGCTGAGGATCGAACCTGGGCCGCACGCATGCTAGGTGAGCGCGCTACCGCTTGAGCCACATTCCCAGCCCTTTTCTAGCTCATTGATCAAGAGTTCTGTCTTATTTATTGTAGAGAACTCTTCCTTCACATCATGACAAACAGGCTAGAGAGAGTTGGTCCAGAGTACTGATAGCTATCACTTATATATCATTTTATCCTGTTCAGAGCACTCATTTATTTTATATCATTTAATCTTTCTAAAATCTCTTCAAGGAAGAACTTGTCTTCTTTATATAAGTGAGAAATCTCAGGCTCAGAGAGCTTAAGATGTATTCCCGCAGATCCAACAGTCAGCAAGTGGCAGATCAGGTTCACATCCAGTTTTTCTAACTCAGAATGACCAATTTTACTTTGGACAAGAAAATTAATAATAGTCATTCTGTGGATATCATTTGTTGCCCATCTCCAGACCCATCCTAAATCTTGGTGTATTCCTGGCACGTATCTACCCTGGAGACAATACTTGCACTGACAAGAGTTCCTGTATAAATCAGCCTGTCTATTTGAATTTCAGCAGTTCCTATGCTACTCTGAAAAATATCTGTGGCTATTTTCTAAAAGGTTAGGATTATTTGTTCTCTTAAAGAAAGAAAAAAATACACTAGACCTGCTTAGATCTTCAAAATGAGGGATATGAAATTAATTTAATTTTTTTCCTAAGTTATCTTCATCTTCAAGAAAGTATAGGATGAACTTCTTTCATTCTTCCTACATTTGGTACATTTTTCCTCCCACCAAATTGCAAAAGAACTGTATCTAAGGATGTCCACTCTTGAGAATAGCCTGTTTGGTTCCTTTTGCTCTGTATTCTGTATTCAAAGCCATATTTTTGTCTTCATGACCTTGACCTGAGTGTTACTTAAGGAGCCTTCAATTTGCTCTTTCTTTATCTTTTTCCTGAAGAAACCCAGGAAATCATTAGATGCCCTCTCTCTGTGCTTGCCAAGTTGCCTGTATTTTCCCAGGTCAAAATAAAGCTGTGTGATTTGACAAATACAAGCATACTTTTTAATACCAGAAAATATGCTTGTATTTGTCAAACCACCTAGGGTTTGAGGAAAAAAATATTTATGTTGACATTGTCTTAAATCTTTTAGAATGCATATATGTATATGTGTATACTTCCTTTGCTGTCATTTTTGAGTCATAGCTACAGAATAAAGAAAAACCATATGACTTACCTCTAAATGTGACCTTTCGTATTTTTTCCTGAGGCTTTTAAAATTTTCTTCTCTTTCTGTATATTAGGCATTTTAATTAGACTGTCTTAGAGGGGATCATTGTTTTCCTCATTTTTTAGTTTGTGCATTAGAATTATCCATATTGATGGGATTTGTTCTTACATATTCATATGTGCATATAATATAAAATATAATTTGGCCAATATCGCTCCCCAGCATTTCCCCTCTCCCTCTGTGCCTCCTACTCCTTGATCCCTTTCTTCTGCTGATTTTCCTTTGACTTTTAGGACATCCACTCCCATCTTTGTTTTCCTTTTTCCTCTCTAGCTTCTGCATCTGAGACAAAACATATGACCTTTAGCCTTCTGATTTTGACTTATTTTGTTTAACATGAGGATCTCCAGTTCTACCCATTTTCCTGCAAATGCCATAATTTCACTTTTCATTATGGCTGAATAAAACTCCATTGTTTATATATACACATGTATATGTTCTAACTCATATATATGTATATGTGTATATATATTTTTCCCTTACTCTGCAGCTGTGACTTAAAAATGACAGCAAAGTAAGACAGTCTTGGATTCCCTATTCCTAACTAAATATATTATTTAATCGGGTTATTTATTTTTATTCATAGCACCTCCCCACAATTCCCTTGAAAAATACAGACTGGGTAATTTAAAAGTGTCTCAAGAGTGTGTTGTTGAGGTCTTCAGAATTCTTTCTCCCAATTATTACAAATAGCATTCAATAAATATTTATTGAATGAATTAATGAATAAATGAATTGAAATGATCCTGAGCTTATTTTAATTGTAGCACATTTATATTCTTCATGGCACATTTCAAGGAGCAAACACTGTGGTACATGCCTGTAATCCCAGCAGCTCGGGAGGCTGAGGTAGGAGGATTGTGAGTTCAAAACCAACCTGAGCAATGGCAAGGCCCTAAGCAACTCAGTGAGACCCTATTTCTTTTTTTTTTTTTTTTTAGAAGGAAGGTCTTTCTGAGACTAAGCTCTTTTATTTCATTTTTTTTTTAATTTTACCATTTATTTATTTTTTCTTAGTTCTCGGCAGACACTACATCTTTGTATGTGGTGCTGAGGATCGAACCCGGGCCGCACGCACGCCAGGCGAGCACGCTACTGCTTGAGCCACATCCCCAGCCCGAGACCCTATTTCTAAATAAAATACAAAATAGGGCTGGAGATGTGGCTCAGTGGTTGAGTGCCCCTGAGTTCAATCCCCACTAGCAAAAAAAAAAAAAAAAAGGAGCAAACAATGGCCAACAGGCTAACATTTTTTTTATCAGTCCCATTTTGTAGAGATATACCTTTCAAATTCTTTTTGTCGGTTTGCTTTTCAAAATGCTTCCATTTTTCTTGCTTTCTTGGTAAAGGTTAAGTATTGCTTTGTTATGATTTTAATATGATAAAACCCCATTTTCCAAATCCCAGGCCTTATATGTCTCCCCATGGACCTGCCTGCCTGTTGGCCATTTCCTGATCCTTGATATAGGCCGCAAAAATGAGGCAAAACCTCAATCCACAGGTAAACCTGGCTGAATTGTCCTAAAAGTGTCCCCAATATGGTTGGGCAACTAATGACCTTAGTAACATTTAAAAGTCTTTAATGTTTCAGATCTGCATATCTCCACACACACACCCTCGTCATTACCACAGGCAATTCATCCCCACTTTTATTTGTTAGAGACCACTTATATATGTTGGTACTTTTCCATTGTGGATCTTACTTTGTAAACCTATACAAAGATTTGGGGTGCTTTTTTTTATTACTTAAATCTGTAGTATCTTTATCCTCATGTATTTTTCTCTGTTATCTGTGTAAACTACAAAGACACACTCTTAATCTGCTACCTGCATACCAAATTGATTAGATTGTTCTCAAGTCTAAAAGGGAATTAAATGCTAATTTGATTCACCATGAAATCTAAAGCTAATTAAAGCTATTGCTAGATCTTATAAGACAACAAAAAACTCTGGATTCTGTGTGCCTACTCAGTACCTTTTATATGCTGTGTTGTTGGATGACTAGACTGTGCAGCCTTAATTTGAATTTTCTCTTGCTCCTTTTCATTCAATGATGATCACACAACATTATTTGTTATAGTCAAGGAAATTCTCAATTGGTTTCTTATATCACTGAATTAAACTATTTGGACATTATGATTCTGTCCCTTTACCTAATAAGTAACCTAATGACTTTGGGCCGAGAGTAGTTGCCAGTCTTCATAGACTAAGGCATCTTTATTCCAAGTTCTTTCCTTTGGCCTTTTGTGTGACTTTTAAATGATGGTGAGAAGATGCCCAAGCTGAAGGATGTTAGTATTGGGCATTCCCAGCTGAGAATGAAAATAAGCAAAGATGTCAGGGTCAGGAATAGTAGAGTATATATTCAAAATAAGATAAAGAATAAATGGTAGTGAAGGCCTTGTGGGGAAGAGCATGGCGCCATGCTGAAGAGTCTATACCTCCTCACCTAGGATAAAGAATGTCAGGGTGCCAGCCAGGAATGAGGCCTGTAGATTTGCACTTGTGCTCATCCCTCTTATACACTTTCAGTTTATTACCCATATAATTAGGTTCATACAGCAGGATGGAGGGGACTTTGAGAAGAACTATACTAGAACAAGGAAACCAAGTTTGGAGGTCATATGGGATCCTAGCAAAGAGATGATTAGCCCCTTAAGTAAGGTAATAGAAATGGGGAGGAAAGGCTGGATCTGATTGACTTCCAGGAACAGGTAGAGCTGTTTGATTTACTGGTTCAAAGAGTCTGGGGAGGAAAGGAATGATTCTCGGGTCTAGTGGATGCATGGCAAGATCAAAGTTATTTGAAGCTGGGACTAATAATTCAGGGGGAGGAGCAGGTCTGCCCTTTAATTCAGCAATGTTGATGGAGGTCCTTACCCAAGGTCAGAGTAGCTAGAAGATGATGAAAGAGGTATAGGAGAGGTTGGGTTGAGGTCCCAGTGATATCCCCATATGTTAAGGTCTGAGAAATTGAACTTGGACATTTGCAGGAGGGGTGTGGGCCAAAAACATTAGGCCTGAAATCACCAGCTCATGGGTGGTAGTTGAAACAGTGAGGGAAAATTTACTTGCCCAGAGAATGTGTATTTCTTTATATAAGTGAAACACAAAAGAGAAGAAAGGAGTGCTATACCTATAGTTAAAATACCCAATCATACAAGTGAATTTTTAAGAGAATAGGGCTGGAGGTATAACTCAGTGGCAGAACACATATTTCGTATGTATGAGGCCATGGGTTCAATCCAGAGAAACATAGAAAAAAATGTTTAAGAGAATAGATCTCATAGGAAATGTTCTTACCATAAAATTAAAACTTTTTAACAGCAATAGAAAGAAAAACAGGAAAGTGGGGGCATATCAGAGAAGTGACCAAATGGGGAGATGTTGTTTTCAGGCAATTAAATTATTTGGAGGAAAAAAGAAAGCATTTTAAGTTGTTTTCTGTTTTGTTTGTTTTGTTTCAAATGAAGGAAATAAAGCATTATGATGAAAGGGAGAATATTGGGCTTTTGGAAGATGTAGAGAGAAACCTCCAAAACACACATTCTCTGCTTGTTTAAATTGCTTAAGGGGCTGGGATTGTGGCTCAGCGATAGAGTGCTCACCTAGTATGTGCAGGGCCCTGGGTTCAATCCTCAGCACCACATGAAAATAAAATAAAGATATTGTGTCCGACTACAACTAAAAAATAAATATTTCTTAAAATAAATAAATAAAATAAATTGCTTAAGACTTATTTTCAGGCAGTGTTGAGAATCCCTAAAAACCAGAGGCATCCATATATCTCTTCTAGAAATGTGCCAGGATCACGTTCCTCTTACTAAAGCATCTAGATACATGATGTCAGGAAAAGCATGCTCCAGCTCAGAGGGTCTTTCTTGACTGAGGCTTGCTGGCCTCTAGTGGCCAGGAAGGAACCTCCCAGCTTCTGGCTCTACCTGACTTCATTGTGACTTCAGTGAGAAGAGAGAGGAGGGGTAGGCGGGCAGCATCAGTTTATGCCAAGTGTCTTACTAACCATTCTAAGGGCCTTTTGAAAATATTGAACAGGCACTCTGCTTCTTTACCAAAACCCGGAAAGGAATTTTTCTTTTGTCCAGAACAAATTATAGAGGCAACATTTAGGCCCAAACTGGACAGCTTTGTTTCTTTCTTTCTTTTTCTTTCTTTCTTTTTTTTTTTACTTTTATTAGTGCATTATAGTTATACATAATATTTGGGTTCATTTTGACATAATCATACATGCATAAAATTTAATTTACTATTTATTTAATCTTAACTGGCTGTATAGATATGTATAAAGGTGGATTCACTGTGATATATTTATACATGCACAGAGTGTAATTTTGTCAGATTCTTTCCACTTTTCCTCCCCTTTCCCATCCTTCCTACTACCCCCTTAATCTCCTTCTTCTACTCCACAGATCTTCCCTATATCTTTAGCATATTATGACACTTCAATCCCCTCCCTCTACACCGATTTTCATTCTTTTTTCATGGGATCCCTCCCCATTTTTCCCCTTACTTTGCTCTATCTTCTGCATATGAGAGAAAACATTTGACCTTTGACTTTCTGAGTCTGAATTATTTCACTTAGCATGACGTTCTCCAGTTCCATCGATTTACCAGCAATTGCCTTAATTTCATTTTTCTTTATGGCTGAGTAAAACTCCATTGGGTATATATGCCATATTTTCTTTATCCATTCATCTATTGACAGGCATCAGGACTGGTTCCATATCTTGGCTATTGTGAGTTGCGCTGCTATAAATATTGATTTGGCTGCATCCCTGTAGTATGCTGATTTTAATTGTTTTTGATAAATACTGAGGAGTGGGATAGCTGGGTCATATGATGCCAAAGGCCAATGTCTCGGCTTGGCACCAGAATCACGAGGCACTCACAGCTTTGTAGGTTCAAACAGCAATTCTTTATTCCTGCTCTCACACCGCCTCCACACAGGTCCAGGGGCAAACGTGTTCTGCCGTCTACCCGCACAAACCACCTACTCCACGAGGCTATCTCCAAATCCCATTTTAATCTCAGGAGAACTCAACGGGAACAAGCAGCAGGAACACCCTAATCCCAGCAATAATCTTCAACTTCCAACTTCCCTAAAACCCATTATCTTAAACTGGCAACGCCTTAAACTCAAGGAGCCGGTTACTTCCTCAAACCTGATCAGCTCTAAACCCGGATCTGCCTAGGTCCTTGAGCAAGGTCACCTCATTAAAGCATGCATGCAATGTCCCATCAAATGTCCTCTAAGCAGCATGGGGTACGCTTGGCAAGGAAATTTCGATGCGTCATTCCTACTTGGTAATGGCCCTCAGCAATATGATAATTCTATTCCTAGTGTTTTGAAGAATCTCCATATTGCTTTCCAGACTGGTTGTGCTAATTTGCCGTCCTATCAGCAATGTATGAGTGTACCTTTCCCCTCATATCCTCATATTTATTACTTTTTATTCTTGATAATTGCCATTCTGAGTGAAGTGAGATGAAGTCCTTGTAGGTTTGATTTCCATTTCCCTCATTGCTTGGGATATTGAACATTTTTTTCATATATTTGTTGGCCATTTGTGTTTCTTCTTTTGAGAAAAGTCTGTTTAGTTCTTTTGCACATTTATTGGTTGGGTATTTGTTTTTTGGGTTTGTTTTGTTTCTTTTTTATTTTGGGGTCTTTTTTTTGTTTATTTTTGTTTTTAATTCTAAGGTTTTCTTAGTTCCTTATATATTCTGAATTTTAATCCTGATTAGAGAAGCAATTAGCAAATATTTTCTCTCACTCTGTAGGCTCTCTCTTCATGCTCTTTATCATTTCCTTTATTGTGAAAAACTTTTTAATTTGATGCAATCCCACTTATTGATTATTGTGTTTTATTTCATGAGCTTATAGGATCTTGTAAATAAGTCAGTGCTTGCACCAGTATGTTGGATTGTTGGCCCTATTTTCTTCTAACAGTTGCAAAATTTCTGGTCTAATT